>NC_090321.1:250515230-251125992 GCF_040869045.1 Eurosta solidaginis | reverse complement strand
CTTCATCCGGAAAATGAGATATGATTTCAAGTAGTCGGCCGGCCGGGATAAAGCGTGTCGAAGCTGAAGTAATGACTGCGAAACGCCTTGCCGGATATTTGTCGGAAACGGGGCACAACAAAAGATTATTTGTGAAGATTATATAGTCTTCCCAGTTAGCTTTTTTGAAATAAATAAAAGTCGGCTTTTCAGAGGTGTTCAAATCAGCTGATCGCTGTATTAAAAGGTGTATGGGTAGGTAATGTTAAGGTAAGCATCGCCTAACAATCAACGCAGTTTATGAGTCCTGCGCTGACGATGGAAATATCTGGCGAGCTGTGACAGTGTCATCGGTATTTATCGTTCAAAAGGTCTTATTGTCTATTTCCTGTACTAGCTGCCTGCCTCTGAGGTCGACTAGGATGCCGTGATGCCGGGCATGGTTGTGTGCGTTAATATCGCCAAGAGTAAGACGGTTTTGTCACTAAGTAGCAGATATCAGGTCGATAGCCACTCATCCACGTTGGAGCATCGCAAGTTCGGAGGTCCGATCTGGCCATTACCTTTGTTTCTTGAATTGCTATACGGATATTATTTTTATTGACGTAATCAACTATCGCAGCAATATTTCAGATTAACCCGTTACAACTTAATTGCAGGATTCTGAAGTGGAACGAGTGGACAGTCGTCACTCTGGGGTAGGAGATGGATGGGCATCCCTTTGAAGGATTTAGGCTTTGTCGTTTGTGCTTTTCGACTGCTGATGGAGTGCCTGCTGTTGCTTCAAATACCTAGGTATTATAATTAACAACCGGATGAATTGGACTGAGCACATTCAGATATTAAAACAATACTTTTTATATACTATTCATCACTTCTATCGTCTCAAAAAGCTTTGCTCTATGTCCACATTAAAGGCTGTATACTATGGTGTATTTCAATCGAAATTGTAAAATGGTATCCACTGCTGGGGTGGGGCCTCGGCTAATAAATTGTCACCAGTTGTAAAAATTCAAAAGGGAATTATGACACGAATATGCAGTGCTAACCAAAGACCTCCTTCTATGTTATTTTTTCAGAGACTGGATATACTTCCGTGTCGCCATCTTTATTTATATAAAGTCCTAAAAACTGTCTTTATTAGATCTGGGTACCTCGAAAGCTTTCCCTCTGAAGTCTACAACCTAAGAAGTAATCTGCTTCCGTCGGTACAAATTCCTCATTCCAGGACGTCTCACTTTAGAAGTTTTTATACGTACACGTCGCGCAAAGTTTTCAACTCTCTTCCCGCTACTGTACAGACCATACGTAATCTTAACTTATTTCAAAAACAATTAAAAATTTATCTGCTTAGCTATAATCATTTTGAACTTGACACCTTGCTGAGGACTACATTGTAAACTTTACTTACTCCAAGTTTTTTTTATTTATTGTTTATTATTTATTATTTCTTTTTTCCTTTCTCACAACTTGAATTCAATATTTCAGTCTTAAATCAAAGTATTAATAGATGTACACCCCACACTAAATGTTAAAATAAGTTGAAAAAAAATATTGAAATGTCTTTCAGTACTATTTTACTACCTAATTTATTAAATGCCTTTTTCTTTTCTTTACTGCATTGAAGTTAAAGGTATCTTATACAATATTGTAATTTTTAAGTAATGATTTTGCATTAAGAAAAGGATTAATAATTAATTAATGAGTGAAAAAAAAAAAATGAAAAAATATTCAACAGAAACTGTTTGTTCAGCATTTCATTTCTCTCCCTAATGGGGACTATTCTCGCTTCACTATGTAGCTAGCTCTCTGTGGATATAAGAAGGCAGCCGTGTCGTTTCTGAGAGCGGTGTTTTGACAGGCCTCTATTTTCTTCCAGTAAGTATACTTTAGGGTTGGCGGCCATATTAGGAACGCGTAGCATGCAAGCGACCAGCCAATTGTTTTGTAAGTGTTAATGAGCGTATCTTTATCTTTACCCCAAGCGCTGCCGGCAAGAGAGTTGCGAATTTTGTTACGGCTCTGGATTCTAGGTATAGTTGCGGATGCGGTAACGTAATGCCGTCGACGTAGATGCCCAATATGGTCGACCTTTGTTTTGTGTATGTTGTAAATAAGGCCGCCTTTGATTTGGCTGGTGGCAATGTCAGGCTGGAGAAATTACACAGCTGATCGATGGGTGGGCTGGGACATGCAGACAATGGTTACCCTTCTGGTGGCAAAGGGATCTCCGATATGTTGAAGTTAAAAAAAAGCAGGGATAGAATACCACCTTATTTAATTCTTCTGGGCTTAGATGCTACGTTCTTGTGCTGCACCGATGTCTGCCGATCAGACAGATAATTTGCGGTGCACCTTTTGAGACTAGGTGGAAGATGGGACTCTAACAAGCCTTGCAATAAGGTGCCGTGGTTGACTGTATCAAAAGATTTTTATAAAACTATCTCTATTAGTATTGTTACGTACCATATATGTATGTATATGTGTATTGGAAATTTTTTTAAGATTAAAACTGTAAGCCCCATTTCGTCAAAATAGGCGAGGTCCTTATTCGCTTTTGATCGTCTCTATACATAATACCAAGGACCATATTTTCGCCATATTTGCAAAATGATATCAACGGCTTTTTATTAACGGTTTGCAAAACTTTTAAATATTATTCTGCTTAGTGTGGGCGGTGCCACGCCCGTTTTACAAAATTGTAATAAATTTATATAATACATCGTAACTTTTTGTTATCTACTCGACAAGTTTCACAATTTCATCAGTATGCTATGTTAAGGCATTGTTTCTTTTTCCATTTTTGAAAGTGGGCGTGGATATAATCTGATTTCGCCCATTTTCAGTACCGATATATCACCGACGATGGTGTAGAGCTATTAACTTCATCCACCAAAATTTCACAGTCGAACGAAAAAGCTATATTGCGTGACAAGTTAAAATTTATCGAAATTTTATAGAGCTAGCAGCTTTTCCGCCGTTGTTTGATGGTAGCGGGCTCCGCCTACCCCACCGACAATCCTGGGTTCACACCCCGCGCAAAGCAACATCAAAATTTTAGAAACGCCTTCTGCCATGGAAAGCTCATCAGTGAAAACTCGTCTCCCATGCAGACGCCTTTCGGAGTCGGCATAAAATAAGTAGGTTCCGTCCCGCCAATTTGTATCAAAAATTAAAAAGGAGCACGACGAAAATTGGAAGAGAAGCCCGGATTTAAATCTGTTCGGAGGTTTTCGCGCCTTACGTTTATCTATAAAAAATAAAGATTTTCATAATTTTGTTGGAATTTGTGATTCTGGACAATAAACACATATTTTTCTTTTACTACCATATGCAGAAATCGTCTCTCATTCTACCATTGCCAAAAAGTCGGGTCAAGTTAAACGCTTTTACCGCATCGTCGACGATCTCAATTTATGCTCAAGTTATGGTGCTAATGGACTGAAGTTTGTTGACCTTAAACACGTAGACCATCGGCGCTCGGTAAAGTATCGGGGAAAAGTATCGGGGTAAAGTCTCAATACTTTACTCAGTAGTCGTATTGCTCTATCACTAGTCAGGAGGAGCTCGATCGTCTTTCTTCATATTCTCCGTCACTCCGCACACACAATGCAATTTAACTGCTGATTTCGGACTCTGAAGTCCGTTTCCACCTTCTCTGCTGGCAGCGCCTTATGGGTATTTTTACGTCTAGCAGCATCGTTGAACTGTTTGTACGCTACAAGCACGGCCGCCTCTATGTCCATCCGCTCGTCATTTGATGCTAGTTCCAGGTTCTTAAGGTTCCTTTCTTACTACCCTACTCTAAGCGTATTGGGGTTATTGTCAATTTTTTTCCAAGAAAGCAAGCTATCTATGTAAATAAAGTGAACAATGTGAATAAATAATCCGTCCCTGTATTGCTAAGGCTGGTTAGAGGAAATGCCAATTTACTAAGTGATGAATATGAATTGACAATGCTAGCCATCATCCGGTGGCAAAGAGCCTGAGCCAGATAAATAATTTTGCATGTAAATGCAACAACAACGATTTGAGCCAGATAAATCCAGATAGAAGTCAGGTTCAATTTGTGAGCCAGATAATTTGTTAATTACTTGTCTTTACTTTGGCGACGCTGCCTTTAAAAAACCTACTTTTTCAAAAATAGATGTCGGTGTTTAGCCTTTCGCCATATCAGTTAAATGAAAAACAGCGGCGACATCTGCCTATCACATTTCACGTGTGCGACAATATCACAACATCAAGTCTCTGAATGATCCAGAGCATTCCCGTGAGAATTGAGCGTGAGCCGGAGCTGTAAAATTCACTGGATGACGGCAGTTGTTGTTCACTTAGCCAAACGTTAACCAAACTTTTCGAATAAACACCCAAGTTAATGGGAACAGGAGGCAGAGTTGAAAAAGGGAAGTATAGTTAATAAAATCAAAGAGTTTTTAAACTTATTCAAGATTTTCACAAAGTTATAACAAATGATGAGGAGGAAAACAGTTGTTGCTGCAGATTGTAGGGGCTAATTGAAAACCAGTTATGACTGAACCAAGTAAATTTGGGGTTTTGTGTAATAACTTTTCTATTGTTTTTTTTTTTTATGAAATTGTAGAAAAATTTAAGTTTCCCTTTTTTAAACAGCATTGAGCACTGCCTTCTAATGACCCACGATTTTGCAATTGATTTCACTATAATATTTTGAAACTCCCTAATACACATAAACATATAAGCAATTAAAAGAAATATCTCCTTAATTATCTTGACTTTGTTATAAGGAAGAACGAAAACTGTTTGTTCACATAGTTTTGAAAATTTCTTAAACCATAAACAAGGTATAAATAATGTCCAGGGGAGTTTTCTTGTTTTAAGCACTTTATAATTAACAATCGGCGGAAGAAGTCACAAACAGCAATGAATTTACGGAATTATTTCGCGCTGCTGTTTGTGCTTTTGGGCGGTGTCAATTCGCAGCCTAGTGTTCTTAAATCCCATATATTGTATCATTAAATTGTACTTTGAAATATGTTTGCGTTGGCTCTTTGATCAATATGCAAACAGTGATTACAGCTGCGCATTGCCTGATGTCAAAGTTATAGCTGGCGTAGGAAAAACAAACGGTGATGGATATAATAGATATAATTGCAATTAAAGTGCGTGCACCCTTTATCCCGAGTTCTGCAGTGAAACAAATTACGCTTTCCAGTTCTAAATTAAAGAAAGGCATACAAATGCGAAGAACCCGAGATAAAGGGTGAACTCACTATAATTAGAATTATACCTATATCCAACACCATTTGTTTTTGTTACACCAGCTTTAACACTGACATCAGGCAATGCGTAGTTGTTATCACTGTTTGCATATTGATCAAAGAGCCAACACAAACATATTTCAAAGTATAATTTAATGATACAATATAGGGGCTTTAACAATGCGAGACCGCGAATTGACACCGCTCAAAAGGACAAACAGGAGCACGAAATAATTCCGTAAATTCATTGCAGTTTGTGACTTCTTCCGCCGATTGTTAATTATAAAGTGCCTAAGCAAGAAAACTCTTTTGGACACTATTTATACTTTTTTTATGGTTTCAGAAATTTTCAAAACCAGGTGAACAAACAGTTTTCGTTCTACCTCATAACAAAGTCAAGATAATTAAGTATATTATTTGCTAAATTGTTTGTTATTCTATTTCAAAAAAAAAAATATTTCTTTTATTTGCTTATATGTTTATGTGTATTAGGGTGTTTCAAAATATTATAGTGAAAAAAAAACTGCAAAATCATGGGTCATTTAGAAGGCAGTACCCAATTCTGTTTGAAACAAATAGAAACGTAAATTTTTTTACAATTTATGAAAAAAAATGCCTTACTATATTTGGTTATTTTAAATTAAGAATCTTTTTGAAAATAAATTCATTTTAGAGGAAACACAAATTATCAAGATTAAATCCTTATATTTTGCCTATGGAAGTACGGTTTCTGAAGGCTTTCCAAAACGGCCTTTTTTTGGTTCAGTCGGAACTTGTATTCGATTGGCCTCTACAATCTGCAGCAACAACTGTTTTCCTCCTCATCATTTGTTATGACTTCGTTAAAATCTTGAATAAATTTAAAAACTCTTTGATTTTATTAGCTATACTTCTCTTTTTTTAATTCTGGCTCCTGTTCCCATTAACTGGGGTGTTTATTTGAAAAAATTTGCTTAATGTTTAGCTTAGTAAACAACAGCATTATTCCACTATTAGCAAAGTCGGTCAATTTACATTTATCATTTAGTAAATTGGCATTACTTCTAATATTTCTTAGTGATTCAGGGACGGACATCTTATTCACAATGTTCACTTTATTTTCATAGTTCGCTTTCTTGGAATAAAGGTGATAATCCGAGCAGTTCCTTGGATAGGTACCATAAATGTTACTGCAATGCTTTCTTGCTATTTTAGTTATCTCTTCATCAATTTCGTTATATTTTTCAACCTTTTTTCAAAAAACTAGGCCATATCGAGCTGCATTACTGCTGATTTGATGGGATCAAGGGGTTGTGTAGCGCAATATATAGCTTCTCCAGCCCAATTGTCACCTCACCTTCGAGCGGCGAATCCCGTTTCACTAACAGACGAGGCCTTGGCGACCCCAAGCTCCTCATGGAACTTGGGGGTGGGGAGGGAGGGATGGCCTGAAGGTTTAATGTGGCCATATAAATCGTTCCCGAGATGGTGGGGCCAGCACCTAAATGGTGCTGTGTTACCGGAGCGTATCGGATCTGTATCCGACAAAGGACCATCACATCGGTAACACTCGCCAAAGCCTTCGGGCAGTAACCTAATCGCTACAACAACAACAACAACTGCTGATTTGATTATTTTCACAGCTTTTTACGTACAAAAGTGCTCCAAAATGGATAAACCTGTCCCAAGGTAAGGTCCTTGACTATGGAAAAGAAACAATTTATATGCTGAGCCATCCTGCGAGCGTGATGTATAGGCCCAGGTGCTCTCCAGTGAACTTTTTATTTTGGTTGCCCCAACACCAATATCGTCAGTTCAATAAGTTCGAGGTAGTCAAATCGATGTGCAATGGAATCCTGCATTATTCCTTAACTCAACTTCTCCAGGAGAAAAAATTGTGGTGTGTGGTCTGATCGAACACCTTTTTTCTAAGACTATTTAACCTTTTAAATATGGGAGTTTCAGGTGAACTTGAAGCTCCCGAACATAAGGTAATACTATTACCATTATGTGAGGGACACACGGTAACCATAGAAGTTCATTCTTCAGCTGTTTTTCATTGAAAATGCATTCACCACTCTTGATACCATTATCTTAGGCTGTTATATCGTAGCTCGCACCAATTGCTTTATCGTTGAGATCCAATGTCATAAGAGTTTTAAGTACTGCATCTCCAGTTTCCTAGCATGTTGCACTACCCGCTTTTTGGCACCCCCAGCAATTTCTCATTTCCATCAGATAAGTAAACTAGTACTGGTAGCCTATCCATATTTTGTGAACTTGAAATATCAGGCAAGATTTCGCCGTCTTAGTTAACGCAAATTGTCACTTTGATATCTTCTAGGTAACACATCAACTCTGTCGAAAATGTGCCTTGCTGCTTCTCGTTACTTCTTGAAATCGGAAATGCCGGCTGATCATGGTCAAGTGCGGCGGGAATAGGAATAAGCCCTCTCATATAAGCAGTTTCTCGTATCTTATGACTGTTTAGTATATTGCACGTATTTTTATTTAGAAATATTTATCGAGCCACACTCGCCCCATCTTATATGAAAAAGTAGACAACTTCCAACTTTTGTTGTAGGCAAAGCATAAAAAGAGGAATTCGACATTTGCTTTGGCTAAGGCTATTTTCACAATTTGCAAGTGAAATTATTTTTTCCACTCATTAGTAATTTTCTAACATTTTTCATCGTTCAAAACTACATTTTTACATATGAATAGGTGAGAAAATTTGTTAGCAAGTTTTTTGTTTCATAGTGAGAATGTTAACAAGAGTGCTCCGAGAAATTTCCTTTTCACATAAATTAAATAGGATTCAATTGCTAAGTTTGAAGTTCCTTTATATTAACAACGCAACATCTTTCGTGATTATGGCGATGCTACCGGAATTCATAAAATTGCGATGAACGCATCTAACTGAAAAACTTCATTGTGGCTCGGCCTTTACAGCCTCACGATCGAAAACTTTATTCCGGTCTGAAGACCTTGCCACATTCATGCCAAAAACGTTGTTTTAAACCTTTGGTGAAGAAACCATCTATCTAATAAAACTTTTTCAAATTCTTTTTGGAAGAAGGTTAATATAATTCATCATCAGTACCATTTTTGTATAGCTTTTAACACTTGAACTATCAGCTTAGTCTACATCGGGTATAATAATAGAAGAAGACGTAGATTTTCCAGCAGGATCCGTCATTTACCTTTGTTTTTCTTCTTTTTCAAATACTGATTGTCTTGAGATAAAACGATCATTTTTCTCTCAGTTCTTCGGTCAATAGGCTTTATTTTCCTATGAGTTAAGCGGGGATTAGCCGTATTGGTTTAAATGTATGAAAACATTTATTTGAAGCAATTTTTAATTTTATAATTTATTTAGTAATTTGAACCCGCACTCCTACGTTGTTTGAAGTGTTACAAACGCATTCAGCCACGTCATGCCTTAGTTGTTGTAAAGGTTTTCCCAATTGTTCTCATTGGATATTCTTAAACGGTTTTATTTAGATTGACTTCACTGGCTGGTTGGACAGCACTTTTTTGTAATTGAAATTTAAGTAACTTCCCGATAAGCTACAAGTTTGAAACTTGGAATATTGTTCAAAACGCCGCTAGGTGGCGCAAGGATCGAGATATTCACAAAAATCGTATTTGTGGTCCGATTTGGCTCATATTTGGAACACATAATACATACAAGAATAGAAGGCGACCTATGAAAAAATCGCCGCTCGGTGGCGCAAAGATCGAGATATTAAAAAAATCGTATTTGTGTTCCGATTTGGTTCATATTTGGAACACATAATACATACATGAATAGAAAGCGGTGTATGATGTCCGATTTGGCTCATATTTGGAACAAATATTACATACAGTCCGGTAGAAGTGACATCAAAATATTTTGGAGTTGGAGGAGGGACAAGCATACGTGGCGCAGAGTCGAGTAAAGTCTTTGGAAGGATTATGTATTGAGGACTTAGATTGTAAGAAATTGTCGGGAACGAGTCCTTAATAATGAGTCAATAAATGAATTAAATGGAATGAGAAATGATAGGCAATTAAATAAAGACTAAAAACTTGAAAATAAAATAATTAAAAAAAATTTTAAGTAAAACGGTTTTATTGAAAACAATATTAACATGAAGTAAAAAGAATACTAAAAGGTAGAAAATAATTAGGTAGGTCCTATGTACTAGCCATCACACTCCTCGTCAATCCAGGGCGTTGATCAGACAATTAAATAAAAGCGTTGGACGCGCAAAATTTCTATTGATAGTCATATATAAAACCAACTGAACCTTAATCAGGTTATGCTACGCCTTACATTTTTAGAAATTTTAAGCGACCAACGCTTTTATTTAATTGTCTGATCAACGCCCTTGAGTGATGAGGAGTGTGATGACTAGTACCTTGGACCTACCTAATTATTTTCTAGCTTTTAGTATTATTATTACTTCATGTAAGTATTGTTTTCAATAAAACCGTTTAACTAAAATTTTTTTTAATTATTTTATATTATTTTACACACTACATACTTCGTATGTAATTATTTGTTAAACTTATGCTTGTTGGTAAGGCCGTTTCAAAGAAACCGGTATTGTTGCTGTTTTTGTTCTATTTTATAGAACTACATGGAATTAGCCAGTGTTGTCTATTTGTATAAGTTAAGCGGTTTATTTTCTTTAAAGTTACCGAATGTGAACACACACTTTTTATACAGAACTGCCTATGTTGTACAGTTCTGAAATTTTGCATAGTTTTTTTTTTGTTATATGTAACCTAATTGGAGTCGCTAGGTCTCTAAAATAAAATTTTAGATTTTTTTGAACCACCCTAATGTGTATATATGTATTTTCACAGTTGAAATATGGTATTGATACCATGACTACATAGTTAGTGATTAAATACGGAAAAGTACACAGACCCCACTAATTAAGTTCTATTTGTTTCCAAACTAATGGTAAGGTCTATTGTATTCTGCCTTAAAACCAGAGTTGGAACACTGCAGAAAATTAAGTCGACTAACATAATCAACATCTTGTGTTAAGTATAAGTGAGGCGATAATTTCTTATGGATTTAAGTACCATACGGCTTCAATAGGAGTATAGGAATTCATTTTCAAGCTGGCATATGTTGCGGAATTAGTACTGAAAAGAATATAGATTTGGTGAGGATATTTAAACGTGAAATCAGCAGGCCAAACAGGGATTCATGGAAAAATTTCTGTCATAGAATGCCCCAGCGAAATGGCAAATCTGAGGAAAATCCTATCTACGGGAGATGCAGTTCAGGGACTGATGAAATAGGAGGACGGGAAATGGTCATACATCGATAGGCAGGCGGTCCCTTCAAGATATGATACTGCAATTTTGTTGCAATGTCTAAAGTCCACATACGGAGCGAGAAGTACCAAGATTGGTGACAGGTACAAAAATTTAATGGGCAGTAAATACTTTTGCCTAGTCCAAATCACCGGGTCTAGCTATGTTGCTGGTGGAACGATTGTAAAATAAATAAAATAAATGTAAGGCGAGATAACCTCCGAAGAGGATGAGCTTCTCTTCCAATTTGCGTCGTGCTCCACTTGATTTTTTCCTACAAGTTGGCGGGACGGGACCTACTCGTTTTATGCAATCCTAACAGGAATCAGTGAGATTTGAAAACTGGCGTGGTGCCATTTAAAAACCAAACTTGTTTTATATACTAAACGGAACGTAACGGCATCTGCAAGGCGGCTGAGTTTTCACTGAAAGCTTTTCATGGCAGAAATACACTCGGAGTACTTCCCACACACTGCCGACGGGCGACCCCGCTTAGAAAAATTTTCTTCTAATTTAAAAAAGATGTTTCTAAAATTTTGATGTTGCTTTGCCCGGCGCCTGAATCCAGGATCTTCGATGTGGATTGCGGAGCACGCTACCATCACACCACGGCGGCCGCCGATTGTAAAAAAGGCATAGGATAATCTTTGAGGGTTACATAATACTGAACTTTGTCCCGAATTATTAAAGAACGATTTGCATAGTCGGGCTTATTAGTTTGGCATCTTTTCTACTCAAAACTGTAGAGAAATTAGTAGGTGGTAGAATACGCCGCCTAGCACACCGAAGATCCTGGGTTCAACTACCGCGCAAAGCAACATCACAAATTTGGAAACAGTTTTTGTGCAGTGATTTGGCAAACACCCTGTGTATTTCTGCCATTAAAAACTTCTCAGAGAAAACACGTCTGCCTTACAAATACTGTACGGGGTCGGCAGACCTAAGAAGAAATCCTCTCGAGGCTTGCAACCGTGGGATTGTAAACAGATCTCAACAGGTTAGTTTACGTCTCCTGCGACTGTAAGCGAGGGGAGGACTGCCGCACCAGCACCACCCCAATCCAAGGTGTTAAGGTACCCGTGCCGATGGATGAATGGTCAGCGGGTAGGTTATTAGAATTGCTGATCCCGAACGGTCCCCTCCGACGCCCGGGCGAGGTCGGTTGTATAAGTGCCTTCTCAATGCATACCGGCTCTGCGGACGAGTGAGCAACCCTTTCCGGCTTACTCGTGGGACCAACATGAACGAAAACATAACTAATAAACAAAAAACAAAACAAAAAAACATAAACTCCGACATAACGACAATGGACATAATCGAATCCCCAACGGACGTAACGCTGACGGAGACCGCGACGGCGACGACGATAAGGACAACGACTACTGACTTTGACAACCACAGGGCCCCGTTGCCACATGCGACAGATTCTGAAGAGGAGACGCTTCTCGCCTCCAGTCAGTAGACGATAAATAGCGTTTGCTGTAGTACCATCCACAGTACACCCAAAGCGCAATCAGTGACAAAAACAACAGAAAAAAAGGTCCAGATGGGTACCAACCACAGAACCCAGGGACCAACTCCTAACTCCAACGCAGCTGGTGGTACCAACCACAGTACTCAGGCCTCCAAAGGAAAGAAGAAAAACAAAAGCCAAGGACAGATTAGGTGTAATAGGTACCAGCGAACGCTGTATACTCTACGGAGGATGCAAACTGGCGAGATCGCAAGTGGTTCCGCGGACGTCGCATTCCTCACATCGGTGGTGGAGAAGTATGAACGCTTCCAAAGGGAGCACCCGACTCCTCAAGAGCCATGACAACCAAGGTCGGCTGGGGGTGTTTCTCAAAAGAGAAATAGGTCCGGCTTTAAAAACAGCAATGAGGCTGTCTCGAAGAAACCCAAACGGGCGGACACGGAACAGACATCCAGGAGACACTTCAGCGAAGTAGCCAGAGACCACCTGCAAGTGGCCATAGTGGATGCTGACAGCCGATCGCCAGCAACGATTCAACAGAACTGGGTGGATATCGAGGTCGGGTTGTCGAAGCTTGCTATGCGACACGTGCGCGACAACCCGAATGGACCTCTCCCAGTCTTTGACTCCTCCGAGACCCTGAGAGGATACAGGATCATCAGGTGCGCGACCAGGTCTGGTTGGAATTTCTGACAAAATGTGTAGTACAAATTAGCGGAGACGTAAACAACCTCCAGCTAAAGCTAATACCTACTTACCTAATACTTACCTCAGTGGCATCTAGCCCCCCCCCCCCCCCCCCCCTGGAGGACTCGGGAGAGAAGTTGCTGGACTGCATCAAACTGTACAACAGCCAGCATTCCGGCCATTCCGGCGCCGCAGGAAGCGCCGTCGAAAACCAGTAAACCAATCCTGGTGGCCATCTGCGAGGAGTCCCTAGAGGCTCTGGCCAAGGCGGACTACAAAATCGCCTTTGCGTTTCGCATGGCCAAGGTAAAAGTATTCCGCGGAGACACGATTCCTGCTGAACACGGCCCTAGTGAAGTTGAAGGGGCAGATAATCTGCTGCAGGGTGTCAACATCAAGGACGGGGACACAACAAAACACTAAGTTTATGCAGATTAAACTGCAGCACTCTAAGAGTGCTACAGATAACCTTAAAACCCTTCTCGGTGAGGAGGATATCAACATCAGCCTAACGTAAGAAGCGAGGTAGGCCTATGGACAAACTCAGCAGAGGACTACCTGGGCACACATCATCAATACTCACTTCCCAGGATACAGCACCAGTAAAAGAATCTCTCTGCAGGGACCCTCAGCCCTCAGAGGGCTTACTGGACAGGATAATAGATAGCGAAAAGATCAGGTTTGCTATCAATTGCTTCTCTCCATTCAAATCGCACGGTCTGAATGGCGTTATCCCTAATGCTACAAAAACTAGGTGATCCAATGATCCTCTGGCTGGAAACGGTATACAGAGCGAGTATCGCTCTGACCTATATTCCACAAAGCTGGAGAAAAACAAAAGTAATCTTTCTGCCAAAAGCGGGCAGACGCACACACGAAAACGCCAAAGACTACAGGCCAATAAGCCTCACATCCTTCAAGATCAAGGTCCTTGAGAGGCTTCTGGATATCTATATTAGGGCAATAATAACAGGACCAAATCTGTCAAAGGCAAAGCACGCCTACGTGAAGGGTAGATCTACGGAGACCGTCCTCCATGAGCTAACGGGTTTTGTGGAAAAATCACTACACTACAAACAATTCACACCTGCACCTTTCTTAGATATAGAAGGCGCCTTCAAAAAAATCGAAACCGGCACAATTGTGGAAGCCCTGCAAGGGGCCGGAGTTGACAACCACATCTGTGGATGGACTCAATCAATGCTGGAAAATAGAGCCATAAAAGCGGATATGGGCTCAGTGACAAATACCCGCAAAGTGAGTAGAGGTACACCCTAGGGCGGGTCCTTCGCCACTACTCTGGGTCATTGCACTGAACGAGATACTACTCGAACTCGACAAGAATGGTGTAAGACAGTAGCATACGCAGACGATGTGGTCATTGCAGTCTCGGGGGCTTTTCCCTACACGCTAAGCGACATCCTTCAGGGCGCGCTAAGCAGACTGCACACCTGGGCAGCATCGTGCGGCCTCAACATCAACACTAGCAAAACAGAACTGATACTGTTCAGTAACAGAACAAAAATACCAACTTTTCGACTACGCTCAATAGATGGAACGGAACTCTCGCTCTCTACTAGAGCTAATTACCTAAGCGTCGAAATAGACAACAAGTTAAATTAGAAAACCAATATCGAAAAAAAGAGTAGAGAGGCGTATATCGCATACTACTCGTGCAAGAGTATAGTCAGCAGAAATTGGGGGCTAAAGCCAAAACTTATGATATGACTTTACACGGCGGTCATAAGGCCCATCCTGACGTACAGAGCCATAGCATGGTGGCCTGCCCTAAAGAAGCAATACAACACTAAAAGACTAGACAAAATACAAAGGGCAGCATGCGCAGGGGTAACAGCTGCACTTAGATCGTTCCCGACGGATGCACTAAACGTTATACTTAACCTGCTGCCACTGACCCTCCACATCAGATATACAGCGATCAGCACAGCCATCAGACTAAGGGAGTCTAAATGCTGGAAAGAAAAAGGCTATGGCCACAGTGACATCTTAACAAGGCTCACCGATGTCGATTCGACAACAGATTACCCCTCAAAACACTGATTTTCGACAGAAATTACAAGATGCAGATACCCTCTAGAACGGATTGGTCGGACGACAGAGTTGGCATGGAGGAGGCCACCTCTCTCTACAATGACGGGTTCAAAATGGACTGCGGCGTTGGTGCAGTTATCTAATCCAACCAACTAAAAGTCGCAATCCCCATCCGTCTTCCAAACACAGCCAGCTTCTTCCAAGCAGAGCTGCAAGGAATAGAGAGGGCCTGCATCTTCCTTTTGCAAAACCGGATAGACGGTGAGGTAGTTATATACTCCGACAGCCAAGCGGCACTCAAAGCGCTAAAATCACCGTACACATCCTCTAAAGCCGTCGATTACTGTAAAAGGATGTTACGTGAAGCAGCCAACCAAGCAGCTGTCACTCTCAGCTGGGTACCCGACCACAGGAACATTGACGGCAACGAAAAAGTGGATGAAATAGCAAAGCAAGGAACATCGTTAGAAGTCACGGAAGCAGTCGCGGTGCATCGACCACTCACATCAGTTAAAAGAGAAATTCTCACCTATCTAAGGAAAATAGCAATCCGCGATTGGTACGCTACGGACACCTGTAGAATCACCAAATTAATATGGCCAAACTACACTCAGAAAAAACTCGAATGAAATGGCACTTAAGAAATTTTTTCCTCTTCGCATGGCCAAAATTTCTTCAAAATGAGGAAAAATTCCTCAATTTGAAGAATTTTTCCTCATTTTGAAGAAATTTGGCAATACGAATGAGGAAAAAATTTCTTAAGTGCCATTTCATTCCCATTTTTCTTCAATCGGGAGAAATTTTTTCTGAGTGTACAACCAGAAAACAACCGATGACCTACTAAATAGGTCTAGGAAGGAAATATACAGAATCACGGCCACTATTGCAGGGTACTGACCGTTTGGCACACACGCGAATAGAATGGGTATCTCCTACAATGAGAGGTGTAGGAGCTGTAGACAGGAGGGTGCCGAGGAATCGGTTACTCATTTTCTATGTGAGTGCCCAGCCATCGCGAATCATCGGTCCCGAACTCTAGGCAGTTTTGTGTTTCCGGACTTAAGGGCGGTGTCAAACTGTCGAATCAATGACATCAGTAGGTTTATTGATCTAATCAAGTGGTTTGAGTAAAACTATACGCAGGGTACATCAATCCAAAACGTAATTAGTTCCAGGAGGAAGTTCTTCAAAATGGCGCCTAGAGCGCTTCTTGGGCCCGGCTCCATAACCAACCAGGTCAGGGAGACAATGCATCTCCCGCCTCCGCCAAAATGCCAAAAGAGAGCACAGAAGCCAACCTTGAGGCCTATTTAGATTTCAACTCAACCAAAAAAACAAGCCCGAAAATATTGCAGTTGAGCCGAGGATGACGTTGTACATCCACTCAGACCAAAACACAAGAACGGAATGACTTTAACAGCTTAAAGCTTCAAATTTCATCAAATACTTACTTAAACGACTACCGATCTGTTATTTATTTGATATATATCGAAAATGTCGTCTTTGTACATTTCTTATTTACATTATACATATCTTATGCAGACGATTATTGGGATATTACAAGTGGGATAAAATTATTTATCAGTTCCATTCATGAAAGGTATGAGTCTTCGGTACAGCCGAAGAAATTCCGGTCCTTATTTTGATGAAAGGAAGTGTATATTTATCCTTGTTTCTTTCAGCCATTACGCACTACCGTTATTTTTATTTATTTGAAGTCTACAAGAAATATAAAATGGTCGACTGCAAAGATGAAGAAATAGGTTTATAAAACCCACAAGTTAAAACTTTAAATACATCGAAATAATTTATTTATTATTAATATATTCCAACAATTTAGAAAATTGTTTAGTAGTCTTAGTCACGTATGGTAAAATTGAAAGTTCTTACATATAAATAATACAAAAAGAAAAAGAAAAGAAGAAATAGTGAAAAAGCGAAAAACAGATATCTTAAAATCCCAATAGAGAAAAAGAAGAAAGTACTATGTTTCGTGACCTCATTTCTAAAACGCAGTGCTCGGATGTCGAGAGTTATGTGTTCCGTGTAAACAAGCAATGCAGATTTGGAAGATTGCAGAAACTGAAGGCTTTATTGTATAAATAGTTTGGCACCTTTGTATGAATGACTTTTTGTATATAAAGGAGTGAAATACTGTGTTAGCCACAGTATAGGAAGCATTCCATACACTTCACACACTGTACTAATGATGTGATCATTCCCAGTCAGTGTTTTATTAAAAACTCAACCAAGATTTTTCGCTGTCTGAACATATTCTATAACTGCACCATCCAGCATTTTCTTGATCAAGTCTTGTGTATCGAAGCAATTTCTACGAATCACTACATTTAGACTTGTCAAGATTAATTGATATATCATTCGCAGCTGCCCATGCACTTATTCGCGTCAAGTCTGAGTTAAGTTCAGTAATACGCTTACCAACACGATCAAGGGGACAACACATATAATTGAACACCATCAGCATAGATATGGGCATTACAATGTCTTACAATATTGAATCATTAATATACAGAACAAACAACAAACAAGTACGAAATTTTACCTTTCGCTACAAGTACACACAGCCTGAGATCTGTCGAAAAGATTAAGACCTAATCAAAACAACGGTATGGCTAGAGAATTAAAAAAAATTTTTTTAGCTTGGAATATAAAAGCTTATGATCTACTGAGTCAACTGCTTTGAATAGTCGAGTAGGGTTATAAAGACTAGATTATTACCACAAATTTCCATGGCATTATTTTTCTTATGTGCAGGATTAATCTTAACAACTTAATATGTCACATATGTAAGAATCTTTGCTAGAATAATATTAAGGAATTGGTGGAAAACTACACAAAAAACAACCTACCCCAAAAAATTTTAGGGGTACGCAGACTATCAATGCTTAGCATTACGGGAGCCATGAAAACAACCCCGACGGCACTGTATGCCATTCTGCACATTCCACCTGTGGTCCTGATAGCAAAGAACATAGCTTTAACAACTGCAATCAGGTTCAGTGCAGCGCGGTAGCTGGAGCGCCGACCATACGGCCATAGTGTCAACAAACGTTTAAATACAAACACTTGTTTAATAGTAAATGGATTTTAGTTTAATATAAAGAATTTAAATAAATATAAAATACAAAGTTTAATTTATAAAAAGACAAATTTGACTTTGACAGCTCTGCCTTTCCTGCTCGATCCTATCTCCGGACGATTCTTCGCTGTCGTACCCATCGATATTATTGCAATTGTTGTAGTGATCGGATTTTTCAATCTCCAAGTCGTCGTCTACTAAACTTTGAGTACACCATAGTTAAATATTTTCATTTGGGAAGAGGCCTACATAGAGCTTTCGCGAGTTAAACTATCTGGCAGATCTTTGTACGACGGATCAAGCTTATGGGATGTACCAATGGGATGAGGTAGATAGTTCACCATGATCAAATCTCCTTCGTTGTATGTTCTTGCTGTCTTATGGTTCGCATCAAACCGTTCCTTTTATTTGGCCCTTTCAGAATTGATTTGAATTTAATTTAATTTAATTTAATTTATATATTTCTTACAGCTTATACTAAGCCTAGCTTATACCTATATATAGTAATTAATATATAATCTAATTAAATTAATTTATCTGTATCTATTGACTGCACAAATGGAGTGAGAGATGGGTAGCAGACGAATGACACCAATGCAAGGATTTTGCCAGTTGTATCTGACGCTGTTAACGTATTTAAAGTGCGAAGGCAACTTCTGAACGGCGATGCACTTACTAGGATGAGTGATGCGTTACAGTATGAGCTTCGGCTACTTTTTCATACGTGTGAAAGCTTCCTAGTGCCAGCGTAGAGTAATCGGGATGTATGCAATGCTATTGATGATTCGAAAGTTTGCCCATCTTGCACTAGAATGGCAGTGTTCTACAGTAATTGTACAATTTTTGTTTAAATTCCCTTATGTTACTAGATTTAACATCATTTGGTAATTCATTGTAGAATTTTAACCCTTTATAGTACAAATTACATTTGTCTGCTTCTGTTCTATAAACAGGTAGAGTAAAATCATTTCTTCTTCTTGTATCTATGGAATGAACATTTCTTACATATTTTATGTTACTTTTCAAATAATCAGGCAAGTTGCCTTCTATTATGTTTCTAATAAAATTCATCGTATGATAAAACAGTATATGTTTGATTCTTAGCCATTTTAGAGTGGCGAGCATATCTCTGATAGGTGTGTCATAGCGTTTCCTAAGAATAAATCGCATAGCTCGGTTTTGTTGCTTTTGCAAATTGTAAATTTGGTTATCTCTCATAATGAAGAATAATGTTGGACAATATATGAAGTGAGGTTCGATTATCGATATGTAAACCATTCCCTTTTACCGTCTACTTAAGTACTTGCAGGTTCTTTGCATGAAATATATCTTTTTGGCTATTTTCCCAGCCGTGTAATCGATGTGCTCACTAAAGTTGAGTTTATCATCGATTTTGATTCCTAAGTACTTGATAGTACTGAATTTGTCAATAGCTTCGTTGTTTATATTTAGAAGTGGTAACTCATTGTTTTGAAAATTCCTTCTTGAAATAACCATAAATTTTGTTTTGCTTATATTGAGTCTCAATCTATTCGAGCATAACCAATCATATACTCTATTTAAGTCTTCTTGTCTTCTTCTTCTATATATATAAAAAGAAGTGTACACTCCATAACTCGAGAACGGATAGAAAGATTGCCATGAAATTAGGAAAGATGCAGGAAGGAGAGATGATGGTTAGTTGATTTTGAAATCCCAAATCGGTTTAGCCATATATCTATATATAAAAATGAATGATTGTATGTATGTCATCGATTAACTCAAAAACTACTACACCGATTATTATGAAAATTGGTACATATATGTATTTTTCCACGGGGAAGGTTTATGTAATGAGTACTTTGCTACAGGGTGACTAGGGTCTCGAGATATAGGCCAAAACGTGGACCCGGGTACCACTAGAATGTGTTTATACAATATGGATATCAAATGAAAGCTGCTGAGGAGTGGTTTAGTACAGTGTAGTTTTCATACCTATTAGTGACTAGGGTCTCGAGATATAGGCCAAAACGTGGACCCGGATACCCCTAGAATGTGTTTATACAATATGGATATCAAATGAAAGCTGTTGATGAGTGGTTTAGTACAGGGTAGTTTTCATACCTATTGGTGACTAGGGTCTCGAGATATAGGCCAAAACATGGACCCGGATACCCCTAGAATGTGTGTGTATTTTGGATATCAAATGAAAGCTGTTGCTGAGAGCTTTTAAGTAATTTGCATTGTGATATTCGATTTAGTCGCATCAACCTGGCAAAACTGATAAATATCCATGCGAATCCGAAATAAAGTCATGAATTAATAATACCCACATACCTATTTACATACGTCCGATTCGATTTACCTGAAATTTGGTATATAAATTTGCCTATATTTGTATTTACGATGCTTTTTCCGGGAAGTAGACCAGAGACGGACTGGGACTGGGATTAGGACTGGGACTGAGACTGAGACTCGGAGTGGGACTGGGACTGAGACTCGGAATGGGACTGGAACAAAATACATACCACCCTCTGGGGCTGGCAATAAGATATGAAGAAGAATGAGAAAAACTTGAGGAAAGAGAAAAGAGAGAAGGAGACTGAGAAAGAGATAGAATGAGACGAAGATGGAGATAGATGAAGCGAAAAATACGGAGGGAGGAGTGAACACAAAGATTAGGAAAAGTGTAGAGGGGCGAGGGCAGATTTAGACGGAAAAAGCTTACTAAAATGTGTGCAGATATACCAAATTTAGGGCAGAACAACCTCTGCCGGGTCTGCTAGTAATTTTATATATATTTCAGTGATATTATCTCCATTAAGCATCAACAATGTATCGTCAGCAAAAAGTTTAATATCACATTACTTAAGAGAATTGGTTATATCATTAATATAGATATTAAACAATATAGGTGCCAGGACATACCCTTGCGGAAGTCCAACAGGCACCTCTCTTTTTTCAGACAGGGATGAACCAATTACAGTTCTTTGACTTCTCTTCATGATAAAGTCGTGGAACCATTTTAGCTCCGCTTCAGTAACACCTATACTATAGTTTTTTTAGCAATAAATTTTAATCAACATAACTTTAGAAAAAACTTTGTAAAATGGGTGTCACACCTACCATATTACGTCTTATATATATAGAACTATGGCCCACTCCCTTTTAAAATACTCTTTAATACCTTCTATTTGATACCCATGTCATACAAATACATTCCAGGGTTACCCTAAATTCATTTTCCTACGTGGTGATTTTCCCTTATTTTACCTCCAAATAAAAACTGGGCGTGGCTTCAACCGATTTCGCCCATTTTCACAGAAAACAATTATCGTCGTAGAATCTATGCCCTACCGAATTTCACAAGGATTGGTAAATTTTTGTACGACTTATGGCATTAAAAGTATTCTAGACAAATTAAATGAAAGAGGGCGAAGCCACAGCCATTTTGAAATTTCCGTTTAGTTTTGTATTTTGTTGCACCATATCATTACCGGAGTTGAATGTTGACATAATTTACTTATATACTGTAAAGATAATCAATTTTTTGTTAAAATTTGACTTTTAATTTTTATTTAGCACTAGCAGACCCGGCAGACGTTGTTCTGCCCAAAATTGGCCTATCTGCATACATTTTAATAAGCTTTTTCTGTCTAACTCTACCCTATCCCTCTACACTTTTCCTAATCTTTTTATTCACTCCTCCCTCCGTATTTTTCGCTTCATCTCCATCTTCGTCTCATTCTATCTCGTTCTCAGTCTCCTTCTCTATTTTCTCTTCTCTCTAGTTTTTCTCCTTCTTCTTCATCTCTTATTGCCAGTCACAGAGGGTGGTATGTATTTTGTTCCAGTCCCACTCCAAGTCTCAGTCCCAGTCCTAGTCCTAATCCCAGTCCCAGTCCGTCTCTGGTATACTTCCCGGAAAAAAGCATCGTAAATACTAATATAGGCAAATTTATATACGAAATTTCAGGCAAATCGAATAGGACGTATGTAAATAGGTATGTGGGTATTATTAATTCTTGTCTTTATTTCGGCTTCGCATGCATATTTATCAGTTTTGCCAGGTTGATGCGACTAAATCGAATATCACAATGAACTTTAGAGCTCTCAGCAAAAGCTTTCATTTGATACCCAAAATGCAAAAACACATTCTAGGTGTATCCGGGTCCACGTTTTGGGCTATATCTCGAGACCCTAGCCTCCCAGTTGTATGAAAATTATCCCTTACTATAGCACTCATCAGCAGCTTTCATTTGATATCCATATTGTTTAAACACATTCCAGGGGTACCCGGGTCCACGTTTTGGGCTATATCTCGAGACCCTAGCCCCCCAGTTGTATGAAAATTATCCTGTACTATAGC
Organism: Eurosta solidaginis; assembly: GCF_040869045.1. Taxonomy (NCBI): domain Eukaryota; kingdom Metazoa; phylum Arthropoda; class Insecta; order Diptera; family Tephritidae; genus Eurosta; species Eurosta solidaginis. Next base: position 251,103,820 of record NC_090321.1, on the reverse strand, counting down.
ACTCATCAACAGCTTTCATTTGATATCCATATTGTATAAACACATTCTAGGGGTACCCGGGTCCACGTTTTGGGCTATATCTCGAGACCCTAGCCCCCAAGTTGTATGAAAATTATCCTGTACTATAGCACTCATCAACAGCTTTCATTTGATATCCATATTGTATAAACACATTCTAGGGGTACCCGGGTCCACGTTTTGGGCTATATCTCGAGACCCTAGCCCTCCAATTGTATGCAAATTATCCTTTACTATAGCACTCATCAGCAGCTTTCATTTGATATCCATATTGTATAAACACATTCCAGGGGTACCCGGGTCCACGTTTTGGGCTATATCTCGAGACCCTAGCCTCCCAGTTGTATGAAAATTATCCTGTACTATAGCACTCATCAACAGTTTTCATTTGATATCCATATTGTATAAACACATTCTAGGAGTACCCGGGTCCACGTTTTGTGCTATATCTCGATACCCTAGCCTCCCAGTTGCATGAAAATTATCCTGTACTATAGCACTCATCAACAGTTTTCATTTGATATCCATATTGTATAAACACATTCTAGGGGTACCCGGGTCCACGTTTTGGGCTATATCTCGAGACCCTAGCCCCCCAGTTGTATGAAAATTATCCTGTACTATAGCACTCATCAACAGCTTTCATTTGATATCCATATTGTATAAACACATTCTAGGGGTACCCGGGTCCACGTTTTGGGCTATATCTCGAGACCCTAGCCCCCCAGTTGTATGAAAATTATCCTGTACTATAGCACTCATCAACAGCTTTCATTTGATATCCATATTGTATAAACACATTCCAGGGGTACCCGGGTCCACGTTTTGATCTCAAGACCCTAGGTACGTGGCGAAAAAAAGGGTAGACGTTGGCCGATTCTCAGACCTACCCAATATGCTCACAAAATTTCATGAGAATCGGATCAGCCATTTCGGAGGAGTTCAGCCTCTAAAACCGTGGCAGAAGAATTTTATATATTAGATTTTGAGTATTTTCCCGGCAAGTATTCGAATTTTTCTCACCTTTTAAACCTTCCCTAGACCTCCACGAATAATTCAAGACCAAGATAAGATAAATCCGTTCAGCCGTTCTCGAGTTTTAGCGAGACTAACGAACAGCAATTCATTTTTATATATATAGATAGAGATACATATAGTAATAGGAGGAACGTGCCTGCCAAATTTCATCATGATATCTTCAACGACTGCCAAATTACAGCTTGCAAAACTTTTAAATTACATTCTTTTAAAAGTGGGCTGTGCAACGCCCATTGTCCACAACTTTACAAATTTTCTATTCTGCGTCATAATGTCAACCCACCTACCAAGTTTCATCGCTTTATCCGTCTTTGGTAATGAATTATCGCACTTTTTCTGTTTTTCAAAATTTTCGGTATCGAAAAATTGGTGTGGTTATAGTAGGATTTCGTTTATTTTAAATGGCGATCTGGGATGAGTTCCCAGGTAGCTACATACCAAATTTCATCTAGATATCTCAAAATTTTCTCAAGTTATCGTGTTAACGGACAGACGGACGGACAATGCCCAGATCATTTTGATATATAGAAGTCTATATCTATCTCGATTATTTTATGCCCTTACGGATTACCGTTATGCGAACAAAATTAATTAATATGCTCTGTGAGCTCTGCTCAGCTGAGTATAAAAACATTCGCGTGATCATTCCAATCCCTTGGAACTACCAAGCACCAAGTAAGAAAATGTTCAATTGACAAATGATGAGCTTCAAATGAAGTTATTTTGCAGATTTCAAAGGAAGCATTTTGCTCGCTACTAAACACAATCAAGAACCATTTCCGCAAACGCGTTCGAGGGAAAGGTTTACCCCTATTTTGAAATTATGCGCCACATTCAGAATCCTTGCTGATGGCAGCTATCAAAAATGCTGTGGAAATCATTTTGGTGTTGGACTGGTTTTAGATATTATTGAGGAGCATATTTGTGCGAATTGGATTAAAACCCAAACATCAAATATTTGTATTTTACTCTAAAACAGGATTCCCAGGAATAGTGATTAGTATCAATGGGACTCACGTTCGCATAATTTCATCTATTTTGGCTGCGTCCGAACTGCGGCCAGCCTCGTCCAACTTCGGAATGTCGTTCCATAAAGTCAAAAAGTTATTCAATGTAATCCTTCGTTTAAACGTGGTTTTTTCTATAATTGCGTACAAAATTGTTGATTATTGTTTGATTAAAAACGGTTTAACTACCGGCTTTAAATTTTTTGTTTTTTTTTTTTTTTGGTAACGTTTTATGAGCCCTGCACCATCTAACTCTTATCAAAGGTGGTATCAAAAGACGCGTTTCGATCTCCGTTTTTAGGATTTGAAAGCGGAAATTAAAATTTTTTTCTGTCGAAAAATATTTACAAAACTCCACAAAACGGCCCGAGAGTGTCCGAAATATGAAATCCGATTCACAGTTTTTTTTGCACAGAACATCTTTTGCGTTGGCGGCCTTTGGCCGCGATTTGTAAAAATAACCCTGGGTGGGTCCAACGCCTTTCTGCATTAGTGTGTGCAAAAAATCTGGCAAATACAACAACCACATGATATGACAGAAATAAAATGTTTAATTTTTGTTTTCGGATTCTTAAATCGGATATGGAAACATGTCTTTTGATACCAACTTTGAAAATTTTTTTTAAAATTAGGTCGTTAACCGTCTTGTAAAATGTTACAGTTTTTCAAAACAACTGAAAAATTGTATGAGACAACTGCTAGTAATCAGTTGTAAGATTATGACGTCTTTGACAACGACACCAACACAAGGTTGTAAACGGTAATGCCACAAAAAGTTGTTAGACAAGATAACTCAACCGACCTTTGTTTTGACAGGTTGAGTTGTAATCTGTAATACCAAATTGCGAAATTTTAACCCAACCAGGGTTGAGTTGTAAGCGGTAATAGGGCCATAAATCGTTTTCGCGTTTATCTTTTTTAAGTGAATTTACAGGGATTCAAGCGGTTGATAAGAGCAATACACAGCTTTATAGCTCCGAAGCATCCAAATTTGCGCAAAATTTTATGTTTTTTGCTCCCTGATTACTTGCTGAAATCTAACTTCTGAATTTTGATTTCTGAATTTTTGTTTCGGAGTTGTGACTTCTGAATTTTGGCTTTCTGAAAAAAGAGTACTGACTAATGTTTTCTGAATTTATGGGCGAACCAATATATCAGCACTCTAATGTTTGTGAGTGTACCTAGCATGTTGTAGCAATATAGGAGTATTACATATATGACAAATAGTAAATATTCTGTTTTGATTTTATTTTCACCTCTTAGTCCAAAAATCATTTAGGTGATATGGCAAACATTTTTTTTGATGTAATTCTTCAATAATGATTCATGAATGAGACGTCATTAATTAAAATTAATCAAATGTATTAGTGGATTTTTATAGGGGGCGCGTAAATTGTTTAGCCCCGGGCCCGGATTTTTTGTGTGGTATATAAGTGAGGCGTTAATTTGTTAGGGATCTGTTCACCTATCACATATTCGTAAAATTTAATAATTACTAGGCGGTTTTTAGAGCAGTATAGAAATTCAATGGTATGGTGGGGTTGAACTGATGACCTGCATCAACAACGCCACTTTACAATAGCTGCAGAAAGTTGCTCCAGACCTTCAAAGACATGAAGGCGGTGGACAGAGCACCGATACCCACGATACCAAAGGCCAAGGTTTGCATTCCACGTGTGGTGAAGTCAGAGGATATACGGGATTGGAAGGTGTTAGATGTATATCGAGCCTCGGAGGGGCCATAACTACACCCTCCATATTAATAAAGAATCGGAGGATGTGTTGCACTCATAGCTAGGGAAAGTGTTCTTAGAAAGAGGAGTCCTAAGGACAATAACCCTAATACGTTAAAAGCAGTGGACGCAGCTTCTTCGTTATTATTTTTCCCCAAGAATTGATCATGGGGATGGGTTGCAACAACCGCTGTTGAAGTAAATGCGGAATTATTTTAGAAGCTGTCACTTCAGTCGAGGCAGACGTAGTTGTGGAGGAAGCCCCCTTATCCATCGAACTTCTTTATTGAACTAACGCCGTTTTAGTCCTAGTACCCTTATCGGGTTCAGGATTTTTTTATTTCGGTCACCGTCTAAGAACTTTACTTGAAAGACATTTACCGAGACATTCGAGTCCAAGCTTAGTTTTGGATAAGACTTCTTGTGAGATTTTATTTACTTGATTCCGAAAAAAATTGTATAAGCAGCACATCCCAACCGTCCTGATATATTGTGAGGAGACAGTAAGTGGTCTTGTGGTGAAATGAAAGTGAAAGAAAGTTGTGGAGCAAAGGTATTGATTACTTACCCCAATTAGTTGTAATAACGAATGAACAATAAAGTAATTATTACTACCCAGCTCTGACTACGACCCCCACTTCCATTATCACCCACCTCAATTTTCTTATATATGGAATCTCTATACCAAATATCGAAAGCCTGCTCCACCTGACCGACAAATTTCAATATTATTGTTTGTATAAACTACGTAGTGAAAATATTGCAGTTTTTGAGATCACATTAATTTGTATGTAGACCTTCTAATGCCCAGTAGTGTTCCTTCTTGGGATGTTGCTACCCGGGCAGTAAAGAGAGGAATTAGTCAGTTTTCCGAATATTCAGCTGATCAAAGAGGAACCCCTTAACAAAATTTCAAGCAATTCAGTCCATTAGTTATTTTTTATTAGTCACTTACCGGAAAGGTCATAAATTTATTGTACATCACCAAAAATTAAATCGGACCGACAAATCAGTATTTATTAATAGATAATACAAAAACCAATATTGTCATTACGATTGCTGAGTGGAATATCACCCTATATCAGTTGCCATTTCGATTACGTCCTACCAGAGCATAAATTCAATATGCTTTGACGTGAGGTCGTGAATATGGGATGATATTCCACTTAGCAGTCGATTTATAACAGTACATTAACAATTCATCACTTCGTTTATAAACTGTAGAACTTTTTCATTAGTTATATCTGTATATACACCTGGAAATTCGGAGCTTCCACAACCCTTCCCAATTACTACCACCGCACAAAGTTCTCCTCTCACAACGCCTGGTGCCCCAGAATCACCATAACATGCATCACTTCCACCAAGTCCAGCACAAATCATTGTTTTTGTTAAAAGTAATCCTGCCGCCTTATAAATATCCAAGCAATCTGGCGTCGCTACTATGGGCACAACAGCAGTTCGGAGTTCATCTACATGATCCTCACTACGTTCACTTATTGAACCCCATCCACTAATTCGCATTTGTGTGTTTGGTGTTAATTCAGTACTGCAAAGTGGAATTATGTCCACTTTAGAACACTTGATGAAGGGTTCACTCACTTTAATAGCACCCACATCCATATGATTATATCTGGATCTATAACCAGGTGGAATAAATTTCATCTTCACTGTGCGAGATTGCCCAGTTTCGAGTGCTCTATTGGTTACACCAGCTGTAACCATAAGTTTTGCTTTTCTGTGTTTCAGGCAATGTGCAGCTGTAATCACTATTTCCACACTGACTAATGCACCAGCGCATTCTGGTTTTCTTTTATAATATATTTCTACCATATATGGGCTACCCTCTATCCCCGACAATACGCCATTAACAATGCGAAATCCCGAGTTCGCATAGTTTAAAACGCAGCTAAGAACGGCGAAAAGAAGCGTAAAAGAATTACGTAGATTCATTCTTTCTTGTTCGACTTTTACCGTCAATTGTTAGGTATAAATTAAAGGAAGAAAGCTTTTGTTGGCTTTATATAAACAAATATATAGCTTGAGGAAGGTTTTTAAAGTATCTGCTAAAATTTGAAACGCAGATGAACAAACAGTTTTTGTTCTACCAAAATAACAAATTCAAGATAATTAAGCATATTCCAGCGAAATGAAATTAGCGTGACGTTGGCAAAATATTTACTTATTTCAAAAGAAAATTCTGATGTTGCCACTGAGGATATTTTCGCAAGGTTATCACGTATTTTAAATTTATGAAAAACAACTCCACGACCAGGCCGTAGAGAGAATATCCGGGCCCGGGACTAAACAATTTACGGGCCCCCTATAAAAATCCACTAATATGTTTGATTAATTTGAATTAATGACGTCTCAATCATGAATCATTATTAATGGATTATATCAAAAACAAGTAAGGAAGGTTAAGTTCGGGTATAACCGAACATTACATACTCAGTTGAGAGCTATGGTGACAACATTAGGGAAAATAACCATGTAGGAAAATGAACCGAGGGAAACCCTGGAATGTGTTTGTATGACATGTGGATCAAATGAAAGGCATTAAAGAGTATTTTATGAGGGAGTGGGCCATAGTTCTATAGGTGGACGCCATTTAGGGATATAGCCATAAAGGTGGATCAGGGTTGACTCTAGAATGCGTTTGTACGATATGGCTATCAAATGAAAGGTGTTAATGAGTATTTTAAAAGGGAGTAATCCTTAGTTCCATAGGTGGACGGCGTTTCGAGATATCGCCATAAAGGTGGACCAGGGGTGACCCTAGAATGTGTTTGTACAATATGGGTATCAAAAGAAAGGTGTTAATGAGTATTTTAAAAGGGAGTAATCCTTAGTTCCATAGGTGGACGCCGTTTCGAGATATCGCCATAAAGGTGGACCAGGGGTGACCCTAGAATTTGTTTGTACAATATGGGCATCAAACGAAAGGTGTTAATGAGTATTTTAAAAGGGAGTGTGCCTTAGTTCTATAGGTAGACGCCGTTTCGAAATATCGCCATAAAGGTGGACGCCGTTTCGAGATATCGCCATAAAGGTGGGCCAGGGGTGACTCTAGAATGTGTTTGTGCGATATGGGTATCAAATTAAAGGTATTAATGAGGGTTTTAAAAGGGAGTGGTGGTTGTTGTATAGGTGGTCGCATTTTCGAGATATCGCCATAAAGGTGGACCAGGGGTGACCCTAGAAATTGTTTGTACAATATGGGTATCAAAAGAAAGGTGTTAATGAGTATTTTAAAAGGGAGTAATCCTTGGCGGCCACCGTGGTGTGATGATAGCGTGCTCCGCCTATCACGCCGTATGCCCTGGGTTCAACTCCTGGGCAAAGCAACATCAAAATTTTAGAAATAAGATTTTTCAATTAGAAGACAATTTTTCTAAGCGGTGTCGCCCCTCGGCAGTGTCTGGCAAGCGCTCCGATTGTATTTCTGCCATGAAAAGCTCTCAGTGAAAACTCATCTGCCTTGCAGATGCCGTTCGGGGTCGGCATAAAACATGTAGGTCCCGTCCGGCCAATTTATAGGGAAAAATCAAGAGGAGCACGACGCAAATTGGAAGAGAAGCTTGGCCTTAGATCTCTTCGGAGGTTATCGCGCCTTACATTTATTTTTTTTTTTTTAATCCTTAGTTCCAATGGTGGACGCCGTTTCGAGATATCGCCATAAAGGTGGTATAGAATTATGGCATTTTTTTCATTTTTGGTAATTTTCGATATCGAAAAAGTGGGCGTGGTCATAGTCGGATTTCGTTCATTTTTCATACCAAGATAAAGTGAGTTCAAGTAAGCACGTGAACTAAGTTCATTAAAGATATGTCGATTTTTGCTCAAGTTATCGTGTTAACGGCCATGCGGAAGGGCAGACGGACGACTGTGTATAAAAACTGGGCGTGGCATCAACCGATTTCGCCCATTTTCACAGAAAACAGTTTACGTCAATAAGTCTATGCCCGTACCAAATTTCAAAAGGATTGGTAAATTTTTGTTCGACTTATGGCGTTAAAAGTATCCTAGACAAATTAAATGAAAAAGGGCGGAGCCACGCCCATTTTGAAATTTTCTTTTATTTTTGTATTTTGTTGCACCATATCATTACTGGAGTTGAATGTTGACATAATTTACTTATATACTGTAAAGATATAAAATTTTTTGTTAAAATTTTACTTTAAAAAAAATTTTTTTTAAAGTGGGCGTGGTCCTTCTCCGATTTTGCTAATTTTTAATAAGCGTACATATAGTAATAGGAGTAACGTTCCTGCCAAATTTCATCATGATATCTTCAACGACTGCCAAATTACAGCTTGCAAAATTTTAAATTACCTTCTTTTAAAAGTGGGCGGTGCCCGCCCAATGTCCAAAATTATACTAATTTTCTATTCTGCGTCATAAGTTCAACTCACCTACCAAGTTTCGTCGCTTTATCTGTCTTTTGTAATGAATTATCGCACTTTTTCGAATTTTCGAAATTTTCGATATTGAAAAAGTGGGCGTGGTTATAGTCCGATATCGTTCATTTTAAATAGCGATCTGAGATGAGTGCTCAGAAACCTACGTACCAAATTTCATCAAGATACCTCAAAATTTACTCAAGTTATCGTGTTAACGGACGGACGGACGGACATGGCTCAATCAAATTTTTTTTCAATCCTGATTATTTTGATATATGGAAGTCTATATCTATCTCGATTCCTTTATATATGTACAACCAACCGTTATCCAATCAAACTTAATATACTTTGTGAGCTCTGCTCAACTGAATCTAAAAAATGTTGCCGCATCAACTAAATGATTTTTGGACTAAGAGCTGACAATAAAATTAACACAGAATATTTACTATTGTCACGAATATTAGCAAAACTAAGGAGTGCTGCCGTCTCTAAGCCGATGCTAAGCAGTGACGTGAATGCACATCAATAATTCACTCATTATGTATCTACATAAGCGAAACAATAACTGCGTCTACATATATGTACCATGTACGTATACGAGCAGCGGAGAGTCAATGCACTAACACATGCATAGATCTGAGATACTCCTTTAAGTATGCAATGAGAAAAACTATAAAATTGTGCAATTGTAGTTACAGCTGAGAAGTTTGAGAGCTACTGGACTAGTAGATTCTGGAAGCGCCTAGAAGATGTATAAAATTGTGCAATTTTAGTTATAGCTGAGAAGTTTGAGAGCTCATGGACAATGCTAGTAGATTCTAGAAAATGCGAACGAGGAAACCAAAGAGTATAAAAGGCGACAGATGTAGAGGTGCTGTAATTCAGTTTGATTTGAGTTGTCAAGCAATTACGACTAAGACGATACCTAGCGAGCAATAGCAGTATTATTTTGAATAGTGGAGTTTCATTTGAGCTATCAGTTTGGTTACTAAGCTATTCGTTGCACAGTTTGAGTGTTATTGTGAAGTATTTTAATAAAGGCCATTTTCCATTATTCAATATTGGAGTTATTTATTCAACAGTTTAGCGATACGAACCTAGCAAAAGGGCAAATAAGAGGATTTGCAGCAAATTCGTTACAATTGGTGTCAAAAGAGGAATTGTTGAATAAATTCCAGAGGACAACAAGGACATGTCAAAGTTAAGTGAATTGAAGATCCCGCAACTGAAGAAGGAGTTGGAGAACCGTGGATTGAATACAACCGGCATTAAACTCGAACTTCAGGCACGACTACGAGAGGCAATGGAATTAGAAGGAATTGATGTGGAACAGTATGTCTTTCATCTTGATGGCGAGGAGACAACAAAAATTTAAGAGAAAAACAAAACATCGCAGACAATTACCAGCACAGACTTGAACATGATATTGGCTGCAATAACTGCTCAAACATCGACAGTAACATCCGAGATGGAAGCGCAAGAGGCACGTATAACAGAAATGTCATCACAAATATCCACAAATATGGCATCCCAACTGGAATCGCAAGAGACACGTTTAACATCCAAGATGGAAACACAGCTCGATGAACAGAAGACATATATGGCTTCCCAACTGGAAGAGCAGAAGACATATATGGCATCCCAACTGGAATCACAGGAGGCACGTATTTCAGAAATGACGTCGCAAGTGTCATCTCAACTGGAAGATCAAAAGACATATATGGCATCTCAATTGGAAGCGCAAGAGGCACGTATATTTGAAATGTCGGCAGAAATTTTGGAACAGCTATCATCAAAACTGGAAGCGCAGGATGCAAAAATGGCTCAATTTCAGGCAGAAGTAGATGATTTAAAAGGTCGTATGGAGCAGTTACAACTAAATCGGCCAGCTGTTTCAGCAAGCAATCCAAAGGTAAAAACACCATCCTTTGAGGGGTCTGTTCCTTTCCAGGTGTTTAAGCTACAGTTTGAGAAGACCGTAGCAGTGAACAACTGGAATGCGGAAGATAAAGTTGCTGCACTGTTCGTGGCATTGAAGGGGCCAGCAGCGGAAATCTTACAGATGATTCCCGAAGGAGAGCGGAACAATTATGAAGCATTGATGGCTGCTGTAGAACGACGTTATGGAAGCGAGCATAGAAAACAGATATTCCAAATTGAGTTGCAAAACCGCTACCAAAAAGCAAATGAGACATTGCAGGAATTTGCTTCAGATATTGAAAAAGTGGCTCATCTTGCAAATGCGGACGCACCCGTGGAATACACTGAAAGGGTAAAAATCCAGAGCTTCATAAATGGCATACGAGATGTGGAAACGAAGCGGGCTACATATGCGAATCCAAAACTAACGTTTGCTGAAACGGTATCGCATGCACTGACTCAGGAAACAGCCTCACTTTTAAGTAAGCCAGCGTACAAAGCTCATCGCGTGGAAGTGGAAAAGCCAGACTGGGTAGACGCAATTTTGGAAGCATTGAAGGGTACGCAGCAGAAGAATAATGATGCAGTCAAATGCTTTAATTGTGGAAAACCAGGGCATATTGCGCGTTATTGCAACACCAACCCTAACAGTTCCAACAATGTGGGTGGTCGTAAACGCAGAGCAGAAGGAGATGAGCAAATCTCCAAGACAAATCAATCGTTAAACTAAAGCGAGTCAGCAGCAAGGGGCGACAGCTGACTCCCTCAATTGAATGCCCTATAATCTCTTTCTCACAAATTGGAAGAAGGTCGAGCAATCTTACTGTCGGAGGACATGTGGATGGAAAGGAACATTTACTGACTGTAGATACGGGTGCATCTCATTCCATCATTCGAGCGGATTTAGTCAACAAGAAGATAAGACCATTGCATGGAGCAATATTGCGTACAGCCACTGGAGAAGACACCCAGGTAATTGGAGAAGTAGAATGTGAAGTAGCCATTGGGAACGTCACGGTACTACACAGGTATTGTTGATGAAATCATAATTGGAGTGGACTTCTTAATCAACCAAGGCATCAAAATCGATATGCAAAGCAAGACGATGCGATATAAGAACATGAATGTGCCACTTAATTTCGGCTACGAGAGAGGCTACAGCAGTAAACGAGTGCTGGTGGAAGAGAGTCAGCAAATACCACCAAAATCAGAAGCAATCATCTGGGCAAAGGTTGATGGAGATTGTGGGACAAACAAATTGTGAGTTGTCGAAGCAGCAAATAAATCAGCACTGAACATACTTGTAGGAAAAACCCTGGCTATGACAAAACAAGATGGACATATTCCGGTAAGAGTACTCAATGAGTTCAAGTCACCATTCAATTTGACCAAAGGAGCTATTTTGGGAAGATGCCAAGAGGCCGAAGCAGTTATTAACTGTGAACAGCTCCAGGAACACGTTTCATCTAGTAATACTGATCTTTCAAATGATATCATGGCATGGACGCATGGGCTAGAGGAAGCCTATCAGAGCAAGGCAAAACAACTGCTCATAAAATACGCGAACATATTTGACCAGGATGGTTCCAAACCAGGCCGCACCAATGTTGTGAAACATCAAATTGACACTGGAGATGCGAGGCCGATCCGTCGAGCTCCACGTAGTGTTCCACTGGCGAAGCGGGAAGTTGTGAGTCAAATCATACAAGAAATGAGTGACAGCGGCGTCATCGAACCATCAGCTAGTCCATGGAGCTCACCGTTAGTACTTGTAAAGAAGAAGGATGGAAAAATGAGGTTTTGCGTGGACTACCGGAAGTTGAATGACGTTACGAAAAAGGATAGCTACCCGTTGCCAAGAATTGACGGCACTCTGGACTCGCTATCTGGTACGAAATGGTTTTCCACACTGGACTTGAAAAGCGGCTACTGGCAAGTTGAGGTGAAGGAGGAAGATAAAGAGAAAACAGCCTTCATTGTCGGTGATGGTCTTTGGCAATTTACAGTGATGCCTTTTTGACTTTGTAATGCACCAGCTACTTTTGAGAGACTCATGGACCAGGTACTGAAAGGACTACATTGGAAAACATGCTTGCTGTACCTGGACGACATCATCGTATTGGGCAAGAGTTTTGATGAACATCTTAAGAACCTGGAGGAAGTTTTCTAGAGAATAGCTGGTGTTGGTCTGAAGTTAAGTCCCAAAAAGTGTACGCTGTTTAAAAAGGAAGTAAATTATTTGGGCCACAAGGTAACGACAGAAGGTGTCTGTACAGCGAATGAAAAGATAGAGGCAGTAAAGGATTGGCCAAGACCACAGAATCTGCATGAATTGAGAAGTTTCCTTGGGATGTGCACATATTACCGCCGATTTGTACCAAATTTTGCCAGCGTAGCCCATAGTCTCCACGAGCTAACAAGAAAAAATAAAGCTTTTGAATGGAAAAAGAAGCAAGAAGTAGCTTTCCAAACATTGAAAGAGCGGTTGTGCACTGCCCCAATGTTGGCATATCCGATTCCAGAAGCAACGTTTATTCTAGATACAGATGTGAGCGGATATGCTATAGGAGGCGTTTTATCACAACTGGTCGATGGACAAGAGAAGGTAGTTGCATATTACAGTCGTTCAATTGGAAAACCAGAGAGGAACTATTGCGTTACACGGATAGAGCTGTTGGCATTGGTAGAGTGCATTAAACATTTTCACAAATACCTCTACGGCCAGCGATTCCGTGTCAAGACAGATCACGCAGCGTTGAAATGGCTTCTGCAGTTCCGTAATCCGGAAGGACAATTGGCACGGTGGATCGAGTGACTACAAAGCTATTACTTTTCCATTGAGCATCGAAAAGGTAGTACCCATGGAAATGCTGATGCAATGTCACGAAGACCATGTAGTCTGGAATGCAAGCACTGCTCAAAGGCCGAGGCTAACGAAGACATTATAGATGTCCGGCTAATGACTATAACGTGTACGGATGAATGGCACATGGAACAACTAAGAAAGTGTCAGCTAGAAGATACAGCTCTGTCACATGTTATGCAAGGGCTCGAACGAAACGAAAGAACAAGCAGAGAGGAGATGGTAGCAGAGAGTTCCATTGTGAAGTCCTATTCGGCACAGTGGAACAGTTTAGAATTGATATCCTGTTGCTTGCATCGAGTATGGGAGAGTGAGGATGGTCAATGCAAGAAGAAACTGAGAGTTGTTCCCAGGAAGAGGATTCCTGACGTGCTCAGCGAGCTGCACAATGGTCCAAGTGGAGGTCATTTTGGAATCACGAAGACACTCGAGAAAATTAAGCAGAGATTCTATTGGGTTGGTTGCCGTCAGTCGGTCACCGAGTGGATTGCCAACTGCGAGGTATGCAACAGAGCGAAAGGGCCCAAAACACGAAGTCATGGCCAGATGAAGCAGTATATTTCAGGTGCGCCATTTGAAAGGATCGCCATGGATGTCGCAGGTCCATTTCCTTCTAGCAACCGCGGAAACAAATACGTACTGGTGGTTATGGATTATTTCAGTAAATGACCAGAGGTATACCCAATCCCAAACCAAGAAGCAGAAACAGTAGCAGAAGTGGTTACAAACGAATGGGTTGCAAGGTATGGTGTACCAATGGAGTTGCATTCTGACCAAGGCAGGAATTTTGAATCAGCTGTGTTCCAAGAAATGTGCAAGAAGTTGGGCATTCGAAAAACTGCATTGCATCCTCAGTCCGATGGTATGGTGGAACGCGTCAATAGAACATTGGAGGAGCATTTAAGGAAAGTAGTAGACAAGTACCATAAGGACTGGGATACGCACATATCATTATTCTTGATGGCCTACCGATCGGCAGTACATGACACAACGGGCCAAACTCCCGCAGAGGTAATTTTTTGCATTGACCTTCGACTGCCAGCTGATTTGAAGAGTGGGATAGATGCCGATGCGAAGAGGAATGTCAAGAAATCCACTGGTGTCTTGGAAGAAGAGCTGAGAGAGATACACGATCTGGTAAGGCAACGAGCAAAGATTATGAGTGACAAGATGAAAGCGAGGTACGATAAAGCAATTAATTCGGAAGGGTTTCAGGAAGGAGATTTGGTGCTGCTATACAACCCACAAAAAGGAAAAAAGGTTTGTCCCCGAAATTGCAGTGTAACTGGGAAGGCCCATACAAAGTTGTAAAACGGATCAACGATGTAGTGTACCGCATACAAACCATTGGCAAACCACGAACCAAAATGAAAGTGGTTCATTTGGAGAGGCTAGCAGCGGTTAAATCGAGAGATTTGTCTAAACGGGACGATCAGACTTAGGTGGAGGGCAGTGTCACGAATATTAGCAAAACTAAGGAGTGCTGCCGTCTCTAAGCCGATGCTAAGCAGTGACGTGAATGCACATCAATAGTTCAATCATTATGTATCTACATAAGCGAAACAACAACTGCGTCTACATATATGTACCATGTACGTATACGAGCAGCGGAGGGTCAATGCACTAACACATGCATATATCTGAGATACTCCTATAAGTATGCAATGAGAAAAACTATAAAATTGTGCAATTGTAGTTACAGCTGAGAAGTTTGAGAGCTACTGGACTAGTAGATTCTGGAAGCGCCTAGAAGATGTATAAAATTGTGCAATTTTAGTTATAGCTGAGAAGTTTGAGAGCTCATGGACAATGCTAGTAGATTCTAGAAAATGCGAACGAGGAAACCAAAGAGTATAAAAGGCGACAGATGTAGAGGCGCTGTAATTCAGTTTGATTTGAGTTGTCAAGCAGTTACGACTAAGACGATACCTAGCGAGCAATAGCAGTATTATTTTGAATAGTGGAGTTTAATTTGAGCAATCAGTTTGGTTATTAAGCTATTCGTTGCACAGTTTGAGTGTTATTGTGAATTATTTTAATAAAGGCCATTTTCCATTATTCAATATTGGAGTTATTTATTCAACAGTTTAGCGATACGAACCTAGCAAAAGGGCAAATAAGAGGATTTGCAGCAAATTCTTTACACTATTTATACTGTTTTATTGTAACATAGAAATAAATTTCTCTTTTAACAACGACATATTGTTTCAAATAATCTTTTCTAGTTATTT
Source organism: Eurosta solidaginis (assembly GCF_040869045.1). NCBI lineage: Eukaryota > Metazoa > Arthropoda > Insecta > Diptera > Tephritidae > Eurosta > Eurosta solidaginis. The sequence goes on along the minus strand of NC_090321.1, from coordinate 251,088,607 downwards.
GGTAACATTTTAAAACATTACTCATAAATTTAATGATGATTATAAATTTTAATTATTCAATATAGAAAGTTCAGATATCAAAGAGTGGCTTTTCTTGCTTTTTTCGCTGCAAAATTGTTTATAATAATATTAAAATTTTACGATCTGTGAAAGTTTTTGATTCTTGAAGGACGCTGAAGGAACGTTCTGCACTAACTACAGTGACAGGTATAGTGCAAAAGATACTTAAAGCAACACAAATGTTGGGGAAAATTGTATACAGATTTTGAACATAGATGGCATTTAGCAATTCCAATGGTGACAGACCTTTATCAAAATTTGCTTCGTAAATGTGTTTCAAGTGAATTATTTCGCATACTAAGCTTTGAAAAATGTCCGACTTGTATTTTTCGACAAATTTTGCTGCGCTCGCCCGAGCCGTAGTTTCATCCATGTCTTCAAATTGCGACAAAAAGGAAAACGTCTCGCTCAAATTTCTCATAGCTACAAATTGTTCAGTAATGCCAGTGATTACCGAATCAATGATCACCAGGAATATATTGTTTTTAACATCAGATTCTGAGTCATCCGTAATCATCTCATTTAAATCATCTCCAGAACGTCTTTTGGGTTTTCTCTTTCGAATGTCCGGAAACTTTGGCGAGATGTTCAATTGAATAGCAACAGGTTTGCCTTCGTTTGAAATTGTTTCCCATTGGTTCCTGATCAACTTCAAATCAGCTAATAAGGCATCTAGATGTCGGACCTCAACATCTATGGTGGCGTCTCTAGCTTGGAGGACCACGTTTCTTTCATTAATGGTAGTCAGAATTTTGAACCGAATTGAGGACAGCAAGATACATTCGAACTTCCTGATGTACTTGAGAATGCCAATGCTTGCGCAGCCAAATTTGGCTTTTGTCTGAAAGACTATGAAGAGAGCTCGGTACATTTTTTAGGATGTCCCATCGTTGTGGAGTGCTGCTGAAAATAGTAAAACATTCTTGTACAACTCCGAAGAAAGTAATTGCAGCCGTTCCACATTCTGCAGCATCAACACCACATAAATTGAGACTGTCGGTTGCAAAAGGCGAGTAATCAGTATTCGGGTTTTTGTCGAGAATGTGATGTTGTGCTCCGCTGTAAGCTCCTTTCATATTGGCGCCGTTATAGCACCCTTGTGCACGATAATCTTTTAATGGGATTTCATGTTTACCTAGAGTATGACAAATTAGCTCAGCGATTTTCGGACCAGTGTTTTGGTTACAATTAACGAAAGCCAAAAACCGTTCTTCAATTGTAAAACTTGTTGCTTGCGAATTGAAATAAAGTTAGCGCAAAATGAACGTAGTCAACGTGACTAGCATCAAGCATAGCATCAAAGGTAATAGCAAAATACTTGGCTTTCTTGCCTTGATCTAATATAGTTTCCCTCACGTGCTTTGCACAAATTTCTATAAACTCGTTCTGAATGTCTGGGGAAATATAATGAGCTTTGTAAACGTTTGTGCTGCTGTTGTGAAATCCTAACTTTCTCCAAATGATCTCTAAGTATGGGATCATAATGGCTTGTGATATCTTAGATGCCCAAAAAATGTCCATCGTTTCGTTCACCAAGATATGTACCTTCTTCACCTTTGAAAGCTAGGCCTCTTTCACCCAAAAATAAAATCGTGTCCAAAATTCTATATAAAATTTCTTTCCACTTTTGAGTTTCCGTGATTAGCTGTGGATTGATAAGAGTATCAATTGTAGCCTCCTTATGTTTTAGATTTTATAAAGATCGCCATTGAATATAACATTTAATGTGATCTTGAGTATTTTTGAGTGATGGCAGTTTATCGTATAGCTTCTTCCATACCTGAAATTTCGAATATCCGCACAACAAATTTTAGGTCGATTTAAAGTATTGGTGCTTAACAGACGACATGGTAGGCAATAAAAAGCATTGCTACTGGCACTCCACATTAACCAGTCACGCTCCACTTTCTCTCCATTTGGCAAGATTCTGTTTAACAACGAGGTAGAAAATGCCTCGTCATGACAATCACGTGGAAACATAACAGGACACTTTTGATGACCTCGACGAATTATTTCGTTGACTTCTTCAGATCGCAAAAACTCATTATTGACGGTACCGATATCGAAGTCGTTTAAATAATCTGGACTTTGATACAGAGTTGGCAGAATTTTTGGAAAACTTTTTGAAGATGAACCCTCATCAGTGTCACCACGAAAACTTTACGATTTCGGATTCATGTAAACACACATTTTTGTTTGATGTTTTTATTGCCTCCTCAGGCCCAGGCAAAAAATCATTATCAATATTTGTTGCTTTTGAAATTCGGCTTAAAATTTGCACATGGAACAACTAAAGATTCTCCTGAATTAAACAAAAATATCTTAGTATCTCTAAATCGCGGTCCCCCTGAGAAACCCCAGGCCCGGGGGGAATCCCCCCGTTCCCCACCCCCTCTCGTCGGGCCTGTCCACGAGACACATATGCCAATAGGGGTATAAAACGAAAGGTGTTCCACCCCCGAATCCCAATAAAGATTTTTCTAAGTATGGTTGCCACCTAGAGTTACCCCCTCACCTAATTATATATTGTAACGAATTTACTGCAATTCACCTTATTTGCAATCTTCTGCTAACGTTCGAATCACTAAACTGTTGAATAAATAACTCCAATATTGAATAATGGAGAAATGGCCTTTATTAAAGTACTTCACAATAAATAACACTACTATTGCTCGCCAGATAGCGTCTTAATCAAAACTCAAACTGATTGTGCCTCTACTGTTGTTGCCTGATTTCCTCGTTCGCATCTTCTAGACGCTTCCATTTCCAGAATCTACTAGTTGGCCATCAGCTATCAAATTCCTCAGCTGTAACTACAATTGCGCGATTTTATAGCTTCTCTCTTTGCATACTTTCGAGAGTATCTTAGATATAGTCATGTGGTTGTGCGTTGCTTTTCAGCTGCGTGTATGTTCATATGTGTAGACATGATTGATTCGTTTATGTAGATACATAATGATTGATTTATGGATGTGCATACAAGGCGCTGCTTAACATCGGCTTAGAGATGGAGGTACCCCTTAGTGTTTCAAATATTATTGTATAAATCCACTACTATCTCGGAAACGGATCAATCGATTTGAGTGAAATTTTGTACATCGATAGTGTGTTGCATTCTAAGACTTTTCACTTAGGTGTTGTAACTGAGGATTGCGGCTTGACCCATTTGAATAAAATTTCCTAGATAGGTTTGAAATTCAGATACGCAAAGTAATTGAAAAAGGTTTGACTTGATTTTGAGCTATTCAAATATGAATAAAGCGATTATGTGACTGGGTTATTAAAGCAACGGAAAGGTGTAATAATACTACGTTCTACGGACAAATATTATATTGAAGATTTTAAGAAATACATTAGAGTTAAAATCCTCAAGGCTTTAATTACCCGTTAAACTTTTTTCTTTTTCAAGTTCTTTTTCCGGTTATTGAACGAATGTTTTTGAAACTTATTTTAAAAGAACTCAACAGTAAGTAAAAATATACGTATAAAAAAAGTTGAATCATTATAATGAAGACATATGGAACAAAGCATATTATGCGGATACTCGAAGAATAACGAGCAAATCTCGGTCGCCCAGGTACCATGTTATAACGTATACACAGTTAAAAATTTTAGCGTAAATTTAAAATTTTTTGTTGCTACATATATGTGTGACATGACCACATTTGTTTTAGAATTCAAACTTTTCAAATACGAATAAAAATTGGAGAGTTGAGTCCGGTTTTATTTAAAGACTTCGTGTTTTTAAATTGAAACCATAGTTATACATATCTTAATTTGAAATAAAAAAGTTTAATACCAAAACCTGTATATATTTGAATCTAAACCTAAAATCAGGTAACATTCATTACCACTTCTGTTTTTTTTTTTTTTCAAAATAACAAGCAATAATTGTTTTGATTTAATCACATGTATCATTTTATTATTTTTATACTTTAAAATTTCAAACAATTAATTTAACCTTCACCGCAGTAGCAATTTTTAATTACATAACGTGGTAGTATTTATGTACATTTGTAAATACGCAAACTTCAAAATAATTTAAAAAATTAGCTTGACGTCAAGCTAGACCTTTCATTTTGAAATTAAAAAAAAAACTACTTAAAATTCGAGCACAAAATATTTAATTTTAGGAACAAATTACCACATACCATTATACCAAAAAGAAGGTAGTTCCACTCAAAATTTTTTGACGTATTGGGGGATTTTTGAAGTTTCATAATGTTTGTTGTTTTGCTTCTGGCAAATACCGTTACTGTTTAAGACAAAATTGTGGTGTTTCGGGATGGAAATTTCATTTAGGATGAAAACGCAATGGTCATTTGAGACAATTATAAGATGCTTTAGCACGATTTATGTGAATACATATCTATTGAGAATCAGTAAAACATGCAATTTTATTGAAAAATAGTGGATATTAACTCATACATTGGTTAATGACTCATATCTTTATGGCAACTTGACCCCTAGACAGAAAAAATACTAGAAAAATCCTGTTGTTCTAGCATGGCCCTATTATCATGCCTCTACAATGGATATTTCACAAGGCATGTTGAGAAATAGTGTACCTCCAAAGTCTGCAGTGAGTGGTAGGTGTTTAATTTGTTACGTTTGTGGGACGCCACATCCATGTCACGCATAACATCGAAGATTGAAGCACAGGAAACACAAATTTCTACACAACTGGAAGAACAGAAAACATATATGTCATCACAGCTGGAATCGCAGGATAACCGTATAACAGCGAAGATTGAAGCACAAGAGGCACGTATAACAGAAATGTCATCACAAATCTCAACAAATATGTCATCACAGCTGGAAGAACAAAAGACATATATGGCAACCCAACTGAAAGAACAAGAGACACGCGTATATCATCAAAACTCGAAGCGCGCATGGGCGAAAAAATAATGCAGTTTGAAGAAAAATTCGAGGCAGAGGTGGATGCGTTGAGAGGTCGTATACAGGAATTGCAACTTAATCGGCCGGCTGCTTCAGCGAGTAATACGAAGGTAAAAACCCCATCTTTTGACGGTTCTGTTCCTTTCCAGGTCTTCAAGCTACAGTTTGAGAAGACCGCAGCAGTGAACAACTGGAATGCGGAAGATAAAGTTGCTGCATTGTTCGTAGCTTTAAAAGGACCAGCTGCGGAAATCTTACAGACCATCCCAGAGTACGAGCGGAACAACTACGAAACATTGATGAACGCTTAAGAGAGACGTTACGGAAGCGAGCATAGGAAACAGATATTCCAAATTGAGTTGCAAAACCGCTACCAAAAAGCAAATGAGACATTGCAGGAGTTTGCTTCAGATATTGAAAGATTGGCTCATCTTGCAAATGCGGACACACCCGGGGAATACACTGAAAGGGTAAAAATCCAGAGTTTCATAAATGGCATATGGGACGTGGAAACGAAGCGAGCTACATATGCAAACCCAAAGCTGACATTTGCTGAAACGGTATCACATGCATTGACCCAGGAAACGGCCTCACTATTGAGTAAACCAGCATACAAAGCTCATGGTGTGGAAGTGGAAAGACCAGATTGGGTAGACACTATTTTGGAAGCACTGAAGGGATCACAACAAAAAAATGTCGGAGTTATTAAATGTTTCAAGTGCGGCAACCCAGGTCACATTGCACGTCATTGCGATCTTGGTCCTAATAGTTCCAACAATGTGGGTGGCCGTAAACGCAAAGCTGGAGGAGATGAGCAAGAGCGAGTAAGAGGTAGAGATCGAGAGCTAGATCCAGCTATTGAACGCCCTGTGATATCTGTGTTGCAAATTGGTAGAAAATCGAGCAGTCTTACCGTCAGAGGGAATGTCGATGGCAAGGAGCGTGTACTGACTGTAGATACGGGCGCATCTCATTCATTGATTCGAACTGAATTAGTCAACAGGAGAGTAAAACCGTTACCTGGAGCAAGGTTGCGTACGGTCACAGGCGAGTATAACCAAGTCCAGGGAGAAGTGATATGTGAAGTACTGATTGGGAAGGTCATGGTTTTACACAAATTCGTTGTGGCGGAGATCGTTGATGAAGTCATATTGGGAGTGGACTTCTTGGTTGACCATGACATCAAGATCGATATGCAGAAGAGGGTGATGCATTATAAGAACCAGGATGTGCCAGTTAACTTCAGTTTGGAAAAAGGTTTCATCAGTAATCGAGTACTGGTGGAGAAAAGTCGACAAAGGCCACGAAAGTCAAAGGTAAAGGTTGATGAAACGAATGGGCCAAACAAAGAGAAATCAAAAGTACCTGCGAGAAAAACACCGGCATTGACAAACCCAAATGGACGCACTAAAACGACTGCAAAAATTTTCCAGGAAGCATGAAAGGGTGGTTTCAAGCCATCGCGCACTTCTGTTGGGAAACGGCGGAACTATACTGTCAAGCCAATCCGTCAAGCGCAAGCTCTGCGAAGTAGTTCATTGGTCAAACAACAGAGTCCGAGGGAACGACTAAGGATAATGAGTAGTAAGATCAAACGCAGGTACAATGAGAACAATAATTCGGAAGGGATCTTGGAGGGATTTTTGGTACTGTTAAACAACCCTCACCGGCGGAAAGGTGTTCCAGCCAAATTTTGGTGCATTTGGGAAGGCCCGTACAAGGTTGTGAAGAAGATCAGTAATTCCATCTACCGCATACAAACCATTGGGAAACCACGAAATAGAAAGGTGGTTCATTTGGAGATGCTAGCGGCGTTTAGATCGAGAGATTTGTCTGATCGGGACGATCAGACTTAGGTGGAGGGCAGTGTCACGGATATTAGCATCACTAAGCTATACCATCACTAAGGCGATGCTAAGCGGTGTTTACGTCAATAATCAAATCATGTATACACATATATAAGGCAGCCGAGAGATGTCACACACAGATGCATTTACTTATACGCCTATGTGTGTGCGAGAGACTGTAAACTACAAACTCACATACATCTGAGAGACGCTGAAAAGTAGAAAATTGGAAACAAGTAGAAACTATATGAGAACTATAAACACTCGAAATGGTTGGTAAGTTCTGGAAATAGAAGAGCCTAGATGTATGCAGCGTAAACTATAAAAGCGGCACAAGCGAGTAAAAAGTAATTCAGTTTGATTTAAGTTGTCAAGCAGTTGCGATTAAGACGATATCTAGCGAGCAATAGCAGTATTATTTTGAATAGTAGAGTTTCAATTTTAGCCCCATTTTAACAGCTAGAAGCTTCAAATTTCACCGAATGCTTACGTATATGGCATATATTGTTGTCTGAAAAAATCATAGAGATCGGTTGTATATATAGTATATATCTCATACAACCGATTGTTCAGATAAGAAACTTTGCGCAATTTCTACCCCATTTTAACAGCTATAAGCTTCAAATATCACCGATTGCTTACGTATATAGTATATATTGTTGTGTCAAAAAATCATAGAGATCGGTGATATATATAATATATATATGATGGTATATATAGTATATATATATAGTATATATATATATATTTTTGCGAGTTCGGCCCCATTTTAACAGCTAGAAGCTTCAAATTTCACCAAATGCTTACGTGTATAGCATATATTGATGTCTGAAAAGATCATTGAGATCGGTGGTATACATAGTATATATCTCATACAACCGATTGTTCAGATAAGAAACTTTGCGCAATTTCTTCCCCATTTTAACAGCTAGAAGCTTCAAATTTCACCAAATGCTTACGCGTATAGTATATATTGTTGTCTGAAAAAATCATTGAGATCGGTGGTATATATAGTATATATCTCATACAACCGATTGTTCAGATAAGAAACTTTGCGCAATTTCTGCCCCTTTTTAACAGCTACAAGCTTCAAATTTCACCAAATGCTTACGTATATAGCATATATTTTTGTCTGAAAAAATCATAGAGATCGGTGGCATATATATTATATACTTCATATAAACTCTCATTTTTGCCCCTTTTTTACGGCTAGAAGCTTCAAAATTCATAAAATTTCATCAAATAGTTACGTTTACGTCATATATTGTTGAAATACGTGATTCGTAGTCATAGTTTTTACACGCAGACCACAAAAAACCTGAAACTTTGCATCCTCACATAAAGTAACTACCTATTTTTTATTTTATATTTATCTTAAAAATCGTTTAGGTATGTAGATCTGTTCACTATATATTTCTTATCTTATACATCCGATTATTCGGAGATTACGAATGTGATAAGATTATTGTTAAGCCCCATTCATGAAAGGTATGAAGTCTTCGGCACAGCCGAAGACAGTCCCGTCCTTACTTGTTTTTCTTTAAGGACTTACAATTTTGGGTTTCGTGACGAAATTAATATACCATTTCATTTTCATGAAAGGTATAAAAATAGGTAGGTAATCAGTGTGAGGATGCACAGCTTCACGTTTTTTGTGGTCTGCATGTAAAAACTACGACTACGAATCACGTATTTCAAAAATATATGAAGTAAACGTAACTATTTGATGAAACTTGATGAATTTTGAAGTTTCTATCCGTAAAAAAGGGGCAAAATATATACATATATATATACCACCGATCTCTATGATTTTTTCAGACAGCAATATATGCTATATACGTAAGCATTCGTTGAAATTTGAAGCCTCTAGCTCTTAAAATAGGGCAGTAATTACAAAAAGTTTCTTATCTGAACAATCGGTTATGGGGGATATATACTATATATACGACCGATCTCATCAATTTTTTCAGGCAACAATATGTGCAATATAAATACGAAAGTATGTGGTGAAGTTTGAAGCTTCAATCTGTTAAATTGAGTAAGATATTACAAAAATCCTCTTTTTCTGAAAAATCGGTTGTATGGAGGATATATGCTATAGTGGTCCGATCCGGCCGGTTTCGACAAATGTCTAATCGGACACCCAAGTACACCTGCTCACCAAATTTTATCAAGATATCTCAAAAATTGAGGGACTAATTTGCATACAAACAGACAGACGGACAGACGGACAGACAGACAGACGGACATGGCTAAATCAACTCAGCTCTTCATTCTGATTATTTCGGTATACTTAATGGTGGGTCTATCTATTTTCATTTAAGGACTTACAATTTTGGGTTTCGTGACGAAATTAATATATCATTTCATTTTCATGAAAGGTATAAAAAGTGCTGCCTGTCCAACCAGCCTGTCAAGTCAACCTAAATAAAACCGTTTAAAAGGCAGGACGGTTTTGCTCATTTTCAGAGCAAACAGTTGTAGCTATGAAAAAAATGTTTATGCCAAATTTCGTTCGGAGCAGCAGATTTTTGTTCTACTTATCGCTTAAAATTATTTTGGAAATCCTAACAAAAAAGGGGACGGTCATGCCCATTTTCAATTTTTGCCTAAGTACCGTACCACTGCTGATGTAGAATATCAGTCAAATGTAGTTAAATACCAAAGATTTATTGCGAACTTTGTTAAGGTTAGACCTTTAGGAAAAGTGAACGTGGCCTTTAACTGATTTTGATTATCTTCATCTCAGTCTTTATAATTTGGTAAGAATAGAGTCTCTGCCAAATTTCAATGTAATATCTTTAACGGCTTTTTATAACTTCTAAATTTCCTTCTTTTAATGTGGGTGGTGCCACGCCCATATTCCAAAATTTTTTGGAATTTATGTTTTGCGTCATAAAACCAATACTTGGTTAGCTTGTTCTAAATTTCCGATATCGAAAAAGTGGGCGTGGTTATCGTCCGATTTCGCTCATTTTCAACACCTATCTATTCTAAGTCCAGATAAGCCCTTGGTGAAGATATCTCAATATTTCCTCAAATTTATCGTGTTAACTGACGGACGGACGGACGGACCTGACTTAGTCAATTTTTATACCCAGCTCACAGAGTATATTAAGTTTGATTGCATAACGGTTGGTTGTACATATATAAAGGAATCGAGATAGATATAGACTTCCATATATCAAAATAATCAGGATCGAAAAAAAATTTGATTGAGCCATGTCCGTCCGTCCGTCCACCGTCCGTCCGTTAACACGATAACTTGAGTAAATTCTTGAGTAATTCCTGAGCACTAATGCCAGATCGCTGTTTAAAATGAACGATATCGGACTATAACCACGCCCACTTTTTCGATATCGAAAATTTCTAAAAACCGAAAAAGTGCGATAATTCATTACAAAAGACAGATAAAGCGACGAAACTTGGTAGATGAGTTGAAGTTATGACGCAGAATAGAAAATTAGTTAAATTTTGGACAATGGGCGTGGCACCGCCCACTTTTAAAAGAAGGTAATTTAAAATTTTGCAAGCTGTAATTTGGCAGTCGTTGAAGATATCATGATGAAATTTGGCAGGAACGTTACTCCTATTACTATATGTGCGCTTAATAAAAATTAGCAAAATCGGAGAACGACCACGCCCACTTTTAAAAAAAAAATTTTTTAAGTAAAATTTTAACAAAAAATTTAATATCTTTACAGTATATAAGTAAATTATGTCAACATTCAACTCCAGTAATGATATGGTGCAACAAAATGCAAAAATAAAAGAAAATTTCATGTAATTTCGTTAACTGTTTTCTGTGGGCGAAATCGGTTGATGCCACGCCCAGTTTTTATGCACAGTCGTCCGTCTGTCCTTCCGTATGGCCGTTAACACGATAACTTGAGAAAAAATCGACATATTTTTAATGAACTTAGTTTACGTGCTTACTTGAACTCACTTTATCTTGGTATGAAAAATGAACGAAATCCGACTATGACCACGCCCACTTTTTCGATATCGAAAATTACGGAAAATGAAAAAAATGCCATAATTCTATACCAAATACGAAAAAAGGGATGAAACATGGTAAGGTAATTGGATTGTTTTATTGACGCGAAGTATAACTTTAGAAAAAACTTTATAAAAAGGGTTTGACACCTACCATATTAAGTAGAAGAAAATGAAAAAGTTCTACAAGCCGAAATCAATAGCCCTTGGAATCTTGGCAGGAATACTGTTAGTGGTATTGCATATATGTATACATAAATTAGCAGTTCCCGACAGATGATTTTCTGGATCACCTGCTCCACATTTTGGTCGATATCGCGAGAACGCCTTCAAATATACATCGAAGGGCCACTCGCTTTTAAAACCCTCATTAATACCTTTAATTTGATATCCATATCGTAAAACACATTCTAGAGTCACCCCTAGTCCACCCTAATGGCGATATCTCGAAAAAGCGTCCACCTATAGACCTAATGCCCACTCCCTCTTAAAATGCTCAGTAACACCTTTAGTTTGATACCCATATCGTACAAACATTCTAGAGTCACCCTTGGTCCATCTTTATGGCGATATCTAGAAAAGGCGTCTACCTGTAGAACTAAGGATTACTCCCTTTGAAAAATACTCATTACCACCTTTCATTTGATACCCATATCGTACAAACGCATTCTAGAGTCAACCCTGATCCACCTTTATGGCTATATCCCTAAATGGCGTCCACCTATAGAACTATGGCCCACTCCCTCATAAAATACTCTTTAATGCCTTTCATTTGATACACATGTCATACAAACACATTCCAGGGTTTCCCTCGGTTCATTTTCCTACATGGTTATTTTCCCTAATGTTGTCACCATAGCTCTCAGCTGAGTATGTAATGTTCGGTTATACCCGAACTTAACCTTCCTTACTTGTTTTTGATACTGATTGTTTTGATAAATGGAAGTCTATATTTATTTCGATTCTTTTATACCTGTACAACCAACAGGGTATAATTAAAAGGAGCAGGACGCAAATTGGAAACGAAGCTCTGCCTAAAATCTCTTCAGAGGTTATAGCACCTTACATTGATTTTTTTTATTTTTTATTTTAGCGACAGCGGACTCCTCTTTGCTAGAGATGAATAAAAATAAATGTAAGGCGCGATAACCTACGAGGAGATCTAAGGCCGAGCTTCTCTTCCAGTTTGCGTCGTGCTCCTCCTGATTTTCTCTACAAATTGGCCGGACGGGACCTACATGTTTTATGCCGACTCCGAACGGCATCTGCACTGAGAGCTTTTCATGGCAGAAATACACCCGGAGCGCTTGCCAAATACTGCCGAGGGCGACCCCACTTAGAAAGCACGCTACCATCACACCACGGTGGCCGCCATGGTACGGTTGAGGGACCAAAAAAACACAACATCACTGGCGGTGTCCTTTCGGTATCTCTTCTAAGGCCAACGCTATGATGTATGACAGTGGCCACGAAACTGGATCTGCCCCAAACATTATTTAATGACGCCGTGTGAAGAATAAAGAAATGGCTGTCGAACATGTGGCTGGGAAAGACTAGCAGTAAGACAAAAGTGATGTTGGTGACCTCAAAGCGGACTTTGGACGAGTTTTACCATACAATATTATAAAATAAAGTCAAAACCTTTCTTGAAATATTTAAGAGTTAACACTGACTCAAAACTAATTATTAAGTATTACTTAAGGGTGGTGGGGGAGAAAGTATCTAGAGTTAGTGGAGCCCTAGCGCGAATAATGCCCAATATCGGCGGCCTAGGTGAAGCTACCCGTCAGCTATTATCCAATGAAACCAGCTCGATAATATTATGTGCAGCACCAATATGGAACGGATCTAAAATGACCAAAAATATATAATAGCAGCCTGCTCTATTACTGCTATACGAAAAGCATGTGCTTATTGGTCGGTGTCCGACCACGCGATCCTAGTTTTGGTAAAGTCCCAGTAGATCTACTGTCAATTGAAATAGCGGATCTGTATGGCATTGTAATCAGCCCACCATTTCAAGATGACAAGAAAAGCGCAAGGTCACGAACATGGGAAGAATCAAGGAAAGGGCGCTGAACCTTCATATTAGTTCGGAATGTACTAAAATGGTACGAGCGGAAGCATCGCGAACTAAACTATCACCCCATGTAGATATTGAATGGGCACGGTGGTTTCAAGGGGTATCTACACAAGCGTATAATAGAGGAGGATAATTTCTGTCCCCACTGTCCAACCGAATTGGAAAACGCAGAACACGTAATATTTCATTGCCCTCAATTTCGCGGCGAAAGACTCTTTGTACAGAGAGTTTTTGAAGAGAAGCCTTCTATTAGGAGTTCAGTTTCCCTAATGTGCAGAGACATACAATATTGGACTGCAGTGAGTAAAATGTCTTTTCTTGTGTTGACGCGATTGACGCGTGCCGAAAGGGTGCGCAGAGAAATGCGGATGAGAAGCAGTGGTAAATCGCCCATTAGTTGCCCGAGCCATTTCTTTACTTCACTATGGCACCTTTGATTTTCCTTGACTCTTCTCAGAAGACAATTTATGTTGTACGCGGCTGCTAGCGCTTTTGATAACAGGTTGCTGCACTACTCTAGCCTCTATACGATGATAACCTCTTTTGGTTGCCCCAGTCTTTCTCATGGTGTTTTATCACCATGACTGCAGCTTTACACCTGATTTCAGTCTTCGCATAGTAAATAAAGTACCCGCGCGCTGAGTACAGAAACCTTTCCTCAAAATGAAGACCGTGGCTCGTGTATCAGAGCCACATCAAATAAGCTCCCCTCAGATCCTTCGTGGCCACTTTATCTATAAGACTCGCAGCACGATTGAGCTGTTTTTTCGTACATATTTCCCGCCACTGCGCTCACGCAGTGGATTTTGTCGTTGATTTCAGGCTATGGAGAGCCGTCACGACCTTCTCTGCTGGTAGCGTCTTATTTTTACTTTTACGACTCCTATAAAGCTCGTCTAGTAATCATTAAATTTTATTTATATGTGAAAGATAGACAGACCCTTAAATCTATAACAAATTAACCTCTCACTTATAGTTAACACAAGATGTTGATTATGTTGGCCCACAAAACTTCGAGCAGTGTTCCAACTCTGGTTTTATGGCAGTATACAATAGATCACATAATTAGTTTGGGAACAAATAGAACTTAATAGGTGGCATATGTGTATTTCCGTATTTAATCATTAAATACACGATCATGGTATCAATAACAAGTTCAGCTGTGAAAATGCACATACATATTAGGGTGGTTAAAAAACCTACAGTTTCCAACCTTTTCATTCAAACCTACATTACTGCAGATTGGAGTCTATACCTAGCTTTTTACGTTCAAAAGTGCTCCAAAATGGAGAAATTTGTCCAAAGCTAAGGTCTATAAAAAGAAATAATTTATTTTGTGACGAATATTAGTAACACTAAGGCATACTATCATCTCTAAGCCGATACTAAGCAGTCACTTGTATCTACATAAACAAATCAATCATTATGTCTACATATATATATGTACATACAGCAGCGGAGAGATACTCATAAAAGTATGCAATCATCAGCAAAAGTTTCCACACATACACATGCATATTTCTGAGATACTCACAAAAGTATGCAATTTTCAGCGAACTTGTAAATTCTAGAAGAAGAAACGCCTAGAAGTATGCGAACGAGACAGCAAAGAGTATAAAAGGAGCGAAAGCTGAGTAAGAAGCATTCAGTTTGATTTAAGCACGCTATCAGTTGCGAAGTATAAGTGTTATTGTGAAGTATTTTCAAAGTAGTCTAATAAAGACCATTTTGCATTTTTGAATATTAGAGTTATTTATTCAACAGTTTAGCGATACCAACGTTAATAGAAGGTTGCAAATAATCAGAAATACTATAAATACGTTACAATATGCTTAGCCATTCTGCGAGCGTGATGTATAGGCCCAGGTGCTCTCCAGTGAACTTTTTATAATGGTTTCCCCAACACCAACATCGTCAGTTCAATAAGTTCGAGGTAGTCATCTCGAGATTGGTCTCTCTTACTAAGATGATGTGCAATGGAGTCCTGCATTATTTCTTAACTCATCTTCTCAGGAGAAAAAATTGTGGTGTGTGGTATGATCGAATAACTTTTTTAAGATTCTTTTACCTTTAAAATATGGGAGTTAAAGGTGAACTTGAAGACCCTGAACATAATGTGATACTATTGCCATTATGTGATGGACACACGGCAACCATAGAAGTTTATTCTGCAGCTGCTTTTGAATGAAAATACATTCACCACACTTGATACCATTATTTTAGGCTGTGATATCATAGCCCGTACCGACTACTTCGCGAACCATGTCATAAGAGTTTTAAGTACTGCATCTGCAGTTTCCTAAAATGTTGAAATCCCCAGTGTTTGGCACCCCAGCAATTTCTCATTTCCATCAGACAAGGAAACTAGTGCTGGTAGCCTATATACATTTTGTGACCTTAAAACATCAGGCAAGATTTCGCTGTCTCGATTAAAGAAAATTTATTTTTTGATATCTTCTAAGTAAGACATCATCTCTGGCGAAAATGTGCCTTGCTGCTTCTCGTTACCTTGTCATTTAACTTCTTCAAAGCGGCAATGATGCCCGATCATGGTCAGGTGTGGCAGCTATAGGAATAATAAGCCTTACAGTCTCACGATGAGAAACTTTATTCCAGTCTAAAGCCCCTGCCAAATTCATGTCATAAAAGGCTGCTCTAAGCCTTTCGTGCTGCAACATCTTCGTTCTTGCTTAATTAACGTTTTTCAAATTTTGTTTTTTAAAGAAAGTTAGTATAAATGATCATCAGTACCATTTTCTGTACCCTTTTTGGCACTTGAACTATCATTTAAGTCAGCATCGGTTGAATTAACAGAGCAACGCGTGGATTTTCCAGTGGCTTTTTTCTTTACTTCTCTTCTTTTTCAAATTTTTCTAGTGCTCTTTCTTGCTTTTTAATATATTTTTTGGCTTGAGATGAAACGATCATTTTTATCTCAGTTCTTCGGTCAATCGGGCTTTATTTTTCTTTAAAAGTAGCCACTGTGAATGCACTTTTTATAGTTTTTCAATCTAACCCTTCGTATATTTAGACAGAACAAGGGCTTTGCTACAAACTTTATATATGAGGCTTTATAACAGTTTCCTTAAATGTTAAACTTCAGAATTCTCAAACATAAACTAACAAAATATTTCTAAAATTAGGTTTTACAGAAATTTATGAAAACTAAACCTCACTGAGCACTGCCTTCCATATTTTCTACAGTGTTGAGATTTTGCATAGATTATTCATTTGTTATATGTAGCATTATTGGAATGTCCCTAGGTATCTAAAAACATTTAGATTTTTGAACCACCCTAATGTGTATATATGTATTTACAGTTGAACTAGTGTGTTGATACCATGATGGTGAATTTAATGATTAAATACGAAAAAGTACACGTACCCCACTTATTAAGATCTATTTGTTTCCAAACTGATCACATGATCTATTGTATACTGCCATAAAACCAGATTTGGAAACACTGCTCGAACCTAAGTGGGGTAACATAATCAACATCTTGTGTTAAGTATAAGTGAGGCATTAATTTGTTAGGGATTTAAGGGTTTGTTCAGCTATCACATATCCATAAAATTTAATGATTACTAGGCAGCTTTTATAGGAGTATAGAATTTCAGTGGTACAATGGGGTTGAACTGATGACCTGCACAAATAACGCGACTTTAGAATGCCTGCAGATAGTTGCCCCAGACTTTCAAAGACATGAAGGCGGTGGACAGAGCACCGATACCCACAATACCAAAGGCTAAAGTTTGGATACCACGTGTGGTAAAGTCAGAGGATATACGGGATTGGAAGGTGTTGCATGTATCTCGAGAATCGTAGGATGCGTTGCACTCATAGCTAGGGAAAATGTTCATGGAAAGGGGAGTCCTAAGGACAATAACCCTAATACGCTAAAAGCAGTGGACGTAGAAAAGGACCTCGAGAACCTGAAATTAGCGACAACTGACAAGGACATATGCGTAGTGGCGGATCTCGTTATGGGCCATTGCAGCACGCAAGTAGAGTTCCAAAGGGTTGTTTATCAAGAACGGTGCAGAGGCCTGCTTGTCATGGACGCAAATGCGAATGTGCATCACAGCATATAGCGAGGGGATTATTTTATACAGAGTAGTCAACAGGTGGCTTACAGGGGTAACGTTTCTTCATATGTTGGGCCAACGTCCAGTAATGTGCTTGATATCACATTGAGGTCTGAGCATCGTATATCAGGATACACATTGAAAGTCGTTGGCAAACCATCCTTTTCAGACCATATATGTATGAAATTCAAACCTTAGACCTTAATAAACCCTAAGACGACAAACTCGAATACATTCCCGAAATACGTCGCAGGAAGACTGGGGCAACCTCAATACCAGTTGTCAATAAAGAACCTGAAGCCAGAGGTCAAAATAAAAGGAAGCTGTGTGCACTGATTAATGTGCACTGAAATCCTTTTTGAAAACCGCGAACTGGATGCAGATAATGATACAAACTTTGGCACACCTGCTTACCTGCTCAGAAAATTGGTAGCTATTTTAGCGACCGCCACGGTGTGATGTTAGCATGCTCCGCCTTACAAGGATTCTGGGTTCACGCCCCGGGTAAAGCAACATCTAAATTTTAGATAAAGGTTTTTTCAATTTGTACGAAAAACAAATAAGAAAGTCTAAGTTCGCATGAAAGCGAATATAAAATACCCAGCTGTGCATGTTGTTGTTACTTGTTGGTTTGGTTATTGCATGTGTGTTGGACATGGCCTTTGTTAATTAGGGTGCGATATGGTATTGATGAGTTTATCATTATCGTATCATATTTTATTTATTTATTTATTTAAAAGAGAAACAACTATAAATAAATAAATAAACATTCCACTTAAAAACTAAAGCCCTGGCTGCCAAGGCCTTCGGCTTACGATTAAGTTAACAGGTTACTAAATATTAAGTTTTATAGTATATACTGGTTAAACTTATGTATATATGAATACTAGCAGACCCGTCAGACGTTGTTCTGCCCTAAATTTGGTCTATCTCCATACATTTTAATAAGCTTTTTCCTTCTAGCTCTGCCCCCCCCCCCCCCCCTCCTCACTTTTTCTTAATCATTTTATTCACTCCTCCCTCCGTATTTTCGCTTCATCTATCTCTATTTTCGTCTCACTCTATCTCTTTCTCAGTCTCCTTCTCTCTTTTCTCTTCTCTAAAGTTTTTCCCATTCTTCTTCATCCCTTATTGCCAGGCAAATCGAATAGGACGTATGTAAATAGTTATGTTGGTATTATTAATTCATGTCTTTATTTCGGCTTCGCAAGCACATTTATGAGTTTTTCCAGGTTAATTCAACTAAATCGAATATCACAATGAAAATTACTTCAAAACTCTCAGCAACAACTTTCATTTGATATCCATATTACACACACATTCTAGGGGTTACCCGGTCCAGGTTTTGCCCATATCTTGAGACCCTAGTCACCCAGCGGTATAAAAATTACTCTGTACTAAAGCATTCATCAACAGTTTCAATTTGATACCCATAATGTAAAAACACATCCTAGTGTTACCCTGATGCACGTTTTGGCCTATATCTCGAGACCCTTCACAAATAGGTTTGAAAACTACCCTGTACTAAAGGGCTCATCAACAGCTTTCATTCGTTATCCATATTCTATTAACACATTCTAGGGGTACCCGGGCCACGTTTTGGCCTCAATCTAGAGACCCTAGTCACCAATAGGTATGAAAACTACCCTGTACTAAAGCACTCATCAACAGCTTTCATTCGTTATCCATATTCTATAAACACATTCTAGGGGTACCCGCGTCCACGTTTTCGCTTATATCTCAGGACCTAGTTACCCGCGGGTACGAAAAATACCCCGTCTTTTTGTACTCATTCGATACCCATATTGTACAAACATATCCCAGGATTACCCACGTCCACGTTTTGATCTCAAGACCCTATCCAGAACGGGATAAAAGTTAGCCTATGCCTGTCTCCTGGTTCTAAACTACTCCTCCACCAATTTTCAGCCAAATATGTTCATCCGTATATAGTGATGTACATCCATACATACCTATAAACCTACGCCCGAAGTTAAATAACGCAGCGAATGCTATATATGTACGTATGTATGTGTCGCATCAAGCCTCACTCAAAAGCAATTAGCGCGGACAGTTCACAGCAAACAAACACACATACGCATTTTTTGATAAAAATGTTACTTTTGTTTAAACAATTTGGCTGATATAAGAAAGGAATCAAGTATTTAAATAAATAATAATAAATAAATACTTTTACTGAAAAGTAGAATTTTTGAAATCCATCCATCCGTTTATGAGTTATAGCTATGTAAACAAAAATTTTATGATTTTATGCTACATTTTGGCAATTTGCCACGCCCCTATAATATATACCTTCAAATTATATTAACTGTACTATCTCACGTAGCTAAGCTTTCAAATGCAAAAAACCGTTTTAAAATCGGAGTATTCTGTGTGAAGTTATGTGCATACATGGCATTTAGCGACTTTATTTTATAAGATTTATAGATTTGAATGAAATGAACCTAGGGTAACCCTGGAATGTGTTTGTATGGCATGGGTATCAAATGAAAGGTGTTAATGAGTATTTTAAAAGGGAGTGAAACATAGTTCTATAGGTGGAGGCCATTTCGGGATATCGCCATAAAAGTGGACCAGGGGTGACTCTAGAATGTGTTTGTACGATATGGGTATCAAGTTAAATGTATTAATGAGGGTTTTAAAAGGTAGTGATGGTAGTTGTATATGTGAAGGCGTTTTCGAGATATCGACTAAAATGTAGACCAGGGTGACCCAGAACAACATCTGTCGGGTACCGCTAATTTATTTATATATGTAATACCACGAACAGTATTCCTGCGAAAATTCCTTGGGCTTTTGATTTCGCCCTGCAGAACTTTTAAATTTTCTTCTACTTAATATGGTAGGTGTCACACCCATTTTCAAAGTTTTTTTCTAAAGTTATATTTTGCGTCAATAAACCAATCCAATTACCATGTTTCATCCCTTTTTTCATATTTGGTATAGAATTATGGCAATTTTTTCATTTTTCGTAATTTTCGATATCGAAAAAGTGGGCGTGGTCATAGTCGTATTTCGGTCATTTTTTATACCAATACAAAGAGAGTTCAGATAAGTACGTGAACTAAGTTTAGTTAAGATATGTATAACGATTTTTGCTCAAGTTATCGTGTTAACGGCCGAGCGGAAGGACAGACGGTCGACTGTGTATAAAAACTGGGCGTGGCTTCAACCGATTTGGCCCTTTTTCACAGAAAACAGTTATCGTCCTTGAATCTAAGCCCCTACCAAATTTCACAAGGATTGGTAAATTTTTGTTCGACTTATGGCATTAAAAGTATCCTAGACAAATTAAATGAAAAAGGGCGGAGCCACTCCAATTTTGAAATTTTCTTTTATTTTTGTACTTTGTTGCACCATATCATTACTGGAGTTGAACGTTGACATAATTTACATATATACTGTAAAGATATAAAATTTTTTGTTAAAATTTGACTTAAAACAAACTTTTTTTTAAAGTGGGCGTGGTCGTTCTCCGATTTTTCTAATTTTTATTAAGCATACATATAGTAATAGGAGTAAGGTTCCCGCCAAATTTCATCATGATATCTTCAACGACTGCCAAATTACAGCTTGCAAAACTTTTAAATTACTTTCTATTTAAAGTGGGCGGTGCCACGCCCATTGTCCAAAATTTTACTAATTTTCTATTTTGCGTCATAAGTTCAATTCACCTACCATGTTTAATCGCTTTATCCGTCTTTGGTAATGAATTATCGCACTTTTTCCGTTTTTCGAAATTTTCGATATCGAAAAAGTGGGCGTGGTTATAGTCCGATATCGTTCATTTTAAATAACGATCTGAGATAAGTGCCCAGGAACCTACATTCCAAATTTCATCAAGATACCTGCAAATTTACTCAAGTTATCGTGTTAACGGACGGACGGACGGACATGGTTCAATCACATTTTTTTCGATATTGATGATTTTGATATATGGAAGTCTATATCTATCTCGATTCCTTTATACCTGTACAACCAACAGTTATCCACTCAAAGTTAATATACTCTGTGAGCTCTGCACAACTGTGTATAAGGAGTAGGAGTGGCTTTCAGGCGATTTCGCTCATTTTCAAAGCAAATAGTGGGGAGATTTTTGGTCGACTTATGGCCTTAAAAGTATTTGGATAAGAGTAAAAATAAAATAATTAATATAAATACTAAAAGCTACAAAATAGTTAGGTAGGTCCTAGGTACTAGTCATCACACTCCTAATCAATCTAGGGCGTTGATCAGACAATTAAATAAAAGCGTTGGGCGCGTGAAATTTTTAAAAATGTGAGGCGTAGCATAACCTGATTAAGGTTCAGTTGGTCTTACTTATGATTATTAATAGAAATTTTAGCGTCCAACGCTTTTATTTATATGTCTGACCTCCCTAATTATTTCCTAGCTTTCAGTGTTATTATTACTTCATATAAGTATTGTTTTCAATAAAACCGTTTAACTTAAATTTTTTTTTTTAATTATTTTATTTTCAAGACTTTAGTCTTTATTTAATTGCCTATTATTTCTCATTCTATTTAGTTTATTTAGTGACTCATTGTTACAAGGGCTCTTTCCTAACAATTTTTTATAATCTAAGTCCTCAATGTATAATACTTCCAAAGACTTTACTTGACTCTGCGCCGCGTATGCTTGTCCCTCCTCCAACTCCAAAATATTCTGATGTCACTTCTACCGGACTGTATGTAATATTTGTTCCAAATATGAGCCAAATCGGACATCATAGGTCGCTTTCTATTCATGTATGTATTATTTGTTCGAAATATGGACCAAATCGGGCCACAAATACGATGTTTTTGATTATCTCGATCCTTGCGACACCTGGCGGCGATTTTTTCACAGGCCGCTTTCTATTCATGTACATTTGTATTATGTGTTCCAAATATGAGCCAAACCACAAATACTATTTTTGTGAATATCTCCATCCTTGAGCCACCTAGCGGCGATTGTTTTTCTTATTATTGCATTGTCTTCGGGTTCTGAACTATATTCGAAGTTTCAAGCTTGTAGCTTATCGGGAAGTTACTTAAATTTCAATTACAAAAAAGTGCTGCCTGTCCAACCAGCCTGTCAAATCAATCTAAATAAAACCGTTTAAAAAGCAGGAGTGCCTTTCAGGCGATTTCGCTCATTTTCAGAGCAAACAGTTTTAGCTATGAAAAAAATGTTTATGCCAAATTTCGTTCAGAGCGGGAGATTTTTGTTCTACTTATGCCATTAAAATTATTTTGGAAATCCTAACAAAAAAAGGGGACGGTCATGTCCATTTTCAATTTTTGCCTAAGTACCATACCACTGATGTAGAATATCAGTCAAATGTAGTTAAATACCAAAGATTTATTGCGAACTTTGTTAAGGTTAGACCTTTAGGAAAAGTGAGGTGGCCTTTAACTGATTTTGATTATCTTGATATCAGCCTTTATAATTTGGTAAGAATAGAGTCTCTGCCAAATTTCAATGAAATATCTTTAACGGCTTTTTATAACTTCCAAATTTCCTTTTTCTAAATCTGGGTGGTGCCACGCCCATATTCCAAAATTGGAAACGAAGCTCTGCCTAAAATCTCTTCGGAGGTTATCGCGCCTTACATTGGTTTATTTATTTTTTTTATTTTAGCGACAGCGGACTCCTCTTTGCTAGAGATGAATAAAAATAAATGTAAGGCGCGATAACATACGAGGAGATCTAAGGCCGAGTTTCTCTTCCAATTTGCTTCGTGCCTCTCTTGATTTTCCCTACAAATTGGCCGGACGGGACCTACATGTTTTATGCCGACTCAGAACGGCATCTGCACTGAGAGTCTTTCATGGCAGAAATACACCCGGAGCGCTTGCCAAACACTGCCGAGGGACGACCCCACTTAGAAAAATTTTCTTCTAATTGAAAACCTTATTTCTAAAATTTTGATGTTGCTTTGCCCGAGGTGTGAACCCAAGGCATACGGTGTGGTAGGCGGAGCACGCTACCATCAAACCACGGTGGCCGCCATGCTACGGATGAGGGACCAAGAAAACACAACATCACTGGCGGTGTCCTTTCGGTATCTCTTCTAGGGCCAACGCTATGATATATGACAATGGCCACGAAACTGGAATTATGTAATGACGCCGTGTGAAGAATAAAGAAATGGCTGACGAACATGTGGCTGGGAAAGACTAGCAGTAAGACAAAAGTGATGTTGGTGACCTAAAAGCGGACTTTGGACGAGTAAGTTATCATAGGAGATTATAAAATAAAGTCAAAACCTTTCTTGAAATATTTAAGAGTAAACATTGACTCAAAACTAACTATAAAGTAGCACTTAAAGGCGATGGGGGAGAAAGTATCTAGAGTTAGTGGAGCCATAACGGGAATAAAGCCCAACGTCTGCGGCGTAGGCGAAGCTATCCTTCAGCTTTTATCCAAGGTAACCAGCTCGATAATATTATCTGCAGCACCTGTTTGGAACGGATATAAAATGACCAAAAATATATACTAGCAGCCTACCGTATTACTGCTATACGAATAGCATTTGTTTATCGATCGGTGTCCGACGACGCAATCCTAGTTTTATCTCGAAAAGCCGATCTGTATGGCATTGTAATCGGCCGACCATTTGAAAATGACAACAAAAGCGCAAGGCCACGAATATTAGTTAAGTGGCAAGAATCACGGAAAGGGCGCTGAACCTTCATATTAGTTCGGAATGTACTAGAATGGTTCGAGCGGAAGCATCGTGACCTAAACTACCACTCCATGTAGATATTGAATGGGCACGGTGGTTACAAAGGGTATCTACATAGGCGTAGGATAGAGGAGGATCTACATAGGCGTAGGATAGAGGAGGATCATTTCTGTCCACACTGTCCAACCGAATTGGAAAACTCAGAACACGTGATATTTTATTGCCCTCAATTTCGCAGCGAACGATTTTTGGATCGAGAGTTTTTGAAGAGAAGACTTTCATTAGGAATTTAGTTTCCTTGGTATGCTGAGTCATACAATATTGGACTGCGGTGAGTAAAATGGCATTTCTAGTGATGACGCGATTGACGCGTGCCGAAAGGGAGCGCAGGGAAATGCGCATGAGAAGCAGTGGTAAACCGCCCTGAGCCATATCCTTACTTTGTCATGGCGGCTGTATTTTTCCTTGAATCTTCTAAGAGGACAAGTTATGTTGTACGCAGCTATTAGCGCTTTTGATAACACGTTGCTGCACTCCTCTAACCTCTATACGATGATAGATAACCTCTGTTGGTTGCCCTAGTCTTTCTCATGTTGTTTTATCACCATGACTGCAGCTTTAAACCTGATTTCAGTATTTGCATACTAAACGTAGCACACGCGCGCTGAATACAGAAACCTTTCCGCAAAATGAAGACCATGGCTCGTGTATCAGAGCTACATCAAAAAAACTCCCCTGATATCCTCCGTGGCCACTTTACTGTGCTCAATGGTTTATCTGTAAGACTCGCAGCGCGATTGAGCTGTTTGTGCCTACATATTTCCCGCCACTGCGCTCACGCAGTGGATTTTGCCGTTGATTTCAGGCTTTGGAGAGCCGTCACCACCTTCTCTGCTGGTAGCGTCTTATGGTTATTTTTACGACTCGTCGCATCGTTGAAGTATTTTTCCGCCTTCAACCTTGTATCTTCATGTTTTTGAAGGTCTGGATCAACTATCTGCAGGCATTCTAAAGTCGCGTTGTTTGTGCAGATATCAGTTTAAACCCATTGTACCACTGAATTTCTAAACTCCTATAAAAATCGTCTAGTAATCATTAAATTTTATTTATATGTGAAAGATGCACAGACCCTTAAATCTGTAACAAATTAACGTCTCACTTATACTTAACACCAGATGTTAATTATATTAACCCACTTATCTTCGAGCAGTGTTCCAACTCTGGTTTTATGGCAGTATACAATAGATCACATGATTAGTTTGGGAACATATGGAACTTAATTAGTGGGGTACGTGTATTTTTCCGTATTTACTTTGGTTTTATGGCAGTATACAATAGACCACATGACTAGTTTGGGAACAAATGGAACTTAATTAGTGGGGTGCGTGTACTTTTCCGTATTTACTTTGGTTTTATGGTAGTATACAATAGATCTGATAATTACTTTGGGAAAAAATAGAACTTAATAAGTGGGATATGTGTATTTCCGTATTTAATCATTAAATATACGATCATGGTATCAATAACAAGTTCAACTGTGAAAATACATATACATATTAGGGTGGTTAAAAAATCTGCAGTTTTTTAGAGACCTAGGGACTCTGCAATTATGTTGTCTATGCAAAATCTCAGCACTGTAGAACATATGGAAGGCAGTGCTCAATAAGGTTTAGATTAGGATTGACTGGCCGGTCCATGATTACCTCACATAGACCGTAGTGTTACCTGAAGTATATTTAATGGCCAAACTGAAAAACTCTATCAAACACCAGGACTTATGTTATTAAATAACCCCGACCTATTTGCAAATACTAGGAGTTTTCCAGGACCTACGCCACTTGCGGCTTCTAGATCTGACAACTGTATCACTCCTAATAGCTGGTGTTGTAGCCTGGCAATCACAGGGCACGATCTCATAACGTCTTCGATCGTTTCCTTCTCCAATCCGCACTTCTTACATCAGTGCTATCACTGACCGAGCTTAATTTAACTGTGACACCAGAAACTAGTATCCAGTCAGAATATCACTCGTGAGTCTACAGTCCTCTCTTTTCAATGATATAAGCAACATTGTTCGTCTAAGGTTATAAAACCTAAACATGGTCGACCATGTGCACCTCTCTTTTTCTCTTAATCTCATCCAATCTAATTAGGACGTCTACGGAGCAAGCTCCATGAGATGCGCCCTTTTCAGCTATTTCATCCGCTTTTTTTTCCAATATTTTCCCATATGCCCTGGGACCCAATGTAGATGTATGCTTTCCCCGTCCCGGTTCTACTTTAGAACCACCTGTGTACACATGTATTGCCTCGTCCGCCATTTGAGCACCTTTGCGCCAAACATCGACCTCTATTGTGGCTTAAAGAGCAACCATGACGTGCAGATAGGGAGTTAGGGAGTCTGTTTGTCCTGTAGTTGATGACGCTATACTGTATGTTCTGCGCTCAAGCTGCCCCGAGGCACTGAGTCTCGTTGGAGTTGTTAATGCTGTATTCTTTGCTACCAGGTCTTCTAGTGGAATGTGCGGAATGGCATACAGAGCAGTCGTCAGGGTTATTTTCATTGCTCCCGTAATGCTAGGCACTAATAGCCTGGATTACCTCTCTAATTTTTAAAGTAGGTTCTTTTTTGTGTTCATGTCCACCAAACAAGAGCTCCATGGTAAAGGATAGGGTTTACAATCACCGTAAATATCCAATGAAAAAGAGAGGGTGATAAACTCCGCGTACACCCCAACAATCTTTTACATACATAAAGTTTAAACATTTCTTTTGCCTGTCTTCTAATAAAACTCAGCCCATTGCTTCACCATGGCGGCTTTGCTTTTGTCCTGAGTCTTTTAGAGGGCAAGCGCTCATTTAAGCGTCCTTGTTAGGAAATTATTGGACTCTTCCAGTTGCTCCACCTTGGCAACCTCTTCGGGTTGTCCCAGTTTTGTTTCTAAATGTTTCTATAATTTCGTTAAATTTTTTGACCTAGGGTTTCTAAACGTTCCTCCCTTACCCTCTTTAGGGGGATGCTCAAGCTGATATACGCATGATCGGAGAAGAATGATCTAGCAAGACCCATGCAATAATACATTGATATATCACATTCAGAGCTCAATGTAATATCAAGAACATTGCTGGATGTTGGAACAATGTATGTATGTAACAAAATAGAGATTCGCTTCTCTCATTCGTATCTCCTCCTCTCCACTCAGCATAATGGGCCATGTAGCAGTATACCAGGATAAAGGTCTGCTTATTCTTCTGCTCAACGGCCACCACTGCGAGGTCCTCAGTATTATAATTAGGCAGCATATATGAATACAGCTGTTTTCTTACCATGACTGCAGCTCGCACCCTTCCTTCCGTTTGCGCCAAACCGCGCTGCCAAATCCGCGCGCGGTGAGTACAGAACTTTTCCTCTCGATGAGATTCACGACTCTTGGATCAGCGCCACATCAAACGAACCCTCCTCAAGGGTTAGAAAGAGGTTCGCTAGATGCCACTTTACTTTGTTTATCTGTAAAACTCGCAGCACCATTCGGCTGTTTATTTTTGCTCCTCGACCACCTTCGTCATGACATCGTCGTCCTCCTCTTTCCCGTTTGGGTTAAGGCTGTCGTTTGAGGCCCTCTTCAGCCTCTCCCTCTTGTAGCAAATTACGATTGGTTTCTCGGGACTTCTTTTCCCGGGTCGTAAATGCTGTGTTGTGTGTTTCTCTGTGCGAATCGCAGCACCATTTGTCTGTTGGTCTTCTTCTAACACCTTCGTAGTGACATCCGCATCCTCCATCCTGCCCCTTTTCTTTAAAGTTCTTGAGGTCCTTTTCGCCTCCGTTAATATTGTTATCTTCTTTTCCTGAGTCGCATGTAAATTTTTTTTCTTTTTGCCTATACCCTTGGACATTTTGCCTAGTTGCGTGTACAGTATATCCTCCGCCTGCTTGTTTATTTGGAAGATGTAGAACTGACCTGCCTCCGTAGGTCGAGATACAGTAGGCCGAGATTAGTATATCCTCCGACTTCATCACGCATGCTATCCATACTTCAACTTTGTGCGTGGAACCGCCCACTTGGTACCGTGGGGATATGCGTTTTATCCACCAGCTCAAACCACTAAAGCACCACTAATCTTTCTCCCCGTGTCCGGCGCATCGCTTAATGCGTTTTTGTCATCTTTCGCTTGCAACTGAGTCCTCCCCTTATCATCGTCCCTATTAAAATGAGATAATAAGTCGTTCATCTTGTTCGCCCGACCACCTTCCCGACAAGGCGGGCTCGGCGATACTTCCAGAGTTGGCCCGGTATCGGGAAGACTCCGTTCGAATACAACCGAATATATCCCCTGACTGCAAATCGTTCAATAGGCACGATCCGCATAACACACTGGATTAGGAGGATGACAGTGCACACGAAAACTTGAGTATATATTGAGCTATCATATTGGAATTTGGTATATGCATTCCTTGGCACTCATCTCCCACGGCTGTTAAAAATTAGCGAGATATAACCGCCTCCAAATTTTAACTCGTATATACATATATAACATTTTAAAAAACACAAAAAACCTGATTTAGTAAATAATACACCTAGAATGTTGAAATTTGATGTGTAGACCGATATTGAGACTCTTGATAAAAACATGAAAAAATTTTAGAAAACAGGCGTGGCGCCACCCATTTGTGATAAAATCAATTTTAAAAATATTTCTAATCATAAATCAAAAGCAGTTAAACCTATCATAACAAAATTCGACAGAGAGATTGCCTTTACTATAAGAAATGCTTCGAAAAAAATTAACGCAATCGGTTAAGGAACACGCCCACTTTTACGGCTAAGCTACTTTCTAAGTTTCGGAAGCCATAACTCGAAGAAAAATTTACATATCGTAATTAATTTGGGAATACATACTTTCTTTATAGCAGAAAATATTTCTAGTAAAAATGGAGCCCAGGGTTATTTTTTATATGCGCGGCCGAAGGCCGCCTATGCAGAAAGGTGTTCTACGCAGACTTGTTCCATTTATTTTTTACTTTTAATAAATTATGTTAATTTCATAAAAAATGCGATTTTTTAAAATAAATTACGTTTACTTCGACAACACTATTCAAGTTTTCTTGTAAATGTAACTTTTACATATGTACATAATAGTTTGCTGTATTTTTCAAATCTCATTGTAACTGATTATATAGTATAAAGATACCATTTCAAATTTTGATTTGGGATTTATTCAATTTTTTTGGGACTTATTTCATTTGGGAGTTATTTCATTTTTTTTTTTTTTTTTGGGACTTGTGGTTTCATTATGAAATAACTGGCTAATATTGGGAGTTATTTCATTTCCTTCTTTGGGAGTTATTTCATTTTTATTGGGACTTATTTCATTGGGAGTTATTTCATGGGAGTTATTTCATTTGGGAGTTATTTCACTGCACCGTAAATGTGTATATGTACGGGCCCGCAAAATGTGTCATAGGTGATCCTGACGGACCCTTGCGAATTTCCGAACAGATCAGTTGATCCATAACCAGTATGCCAATGCGACCAACTTTTAATAAATTACTTGGGCCGATTATATTGGTGACGGCTGCAGTGCTATTCAGTAACGTATGATAACGTTGGCGACAAATGCGGCATACATGAGAGCTGTTGCATCGAGTTTTCAGGTGACCCGTACGTAAGAGGTTCAAGCAGAGATGCGAATCTTTGGCGAATTTTAATTTTCCTGCAGAATCTAGGTGATTGAATTTCTCACAATTGTAGACTTTGCGGGTGCCCTTACAACAAGGACAGCTAGAGTTGTTCTGCTCCGAAAGTGCGTGAAAAACCTTGTTAAATTTGATACCGTAATGGACTTACTTGCTTGTGGCGGAACTGCTGATGATAGCGTCGATAGTGATCTACACCTTGTCTCTAGAAACACCACTAATTGTTCGAATGTTGGCGGTCATCACAAACAAGTGATAACTCCCAATGCTTCCTAGTCTCAAATGCAAGTTTATTAACCACCACGATTTTTCACACAACCTAAAGCATTTGGCGGCCGCCGTGGTGTGATGGTAGCGTGCTCCGCAATCCACACTGAAAATCCTGGATTCACGCCACGGGCAAAGAAACATCAAAATTTAAGAAACAATTTTTTTCAATTAGAAGAAAATTTTTCTAAGCGGGGTCGCCTCTCGACAGTGTTTGACAAGCACTCCGAGTGTATTTCTACCATGAAAAGCATTCGGTGAAAACTCACCTGCCTTGCAGATGCCGTTCGGAGTCGGCATAGAACAAGTAGGTCCCGTCCCGCCAATTTGTAGGATATGGATAAGAGTAGCACGACGCAAATTGGAAGAGAAGCTCGGACTAAATTCTCTTCGGAGGTTATCGCCCCTTACATTTATTTCTTTATAACAGGTCTTCATAATTTTGTTGGAGTTTTTGATTCTGGACAATAAACACATAATTTTTTCTACCGCCATATGCAGAAATCGTCGCCCGCTACCAAAAAGTAGGCTTAAATTAAATGTAAAAAGCACTCTTTAAAACGAAAATTTTTCAAGTCACCTACAAAGTCATTTCGACATGGTTCAAGCGGAACACGTATAGTGAATGTAACGTCAAATTCTTTACGCGTCTGACTTTGAAAATCTTTGATAGATGGATGAAAGTATCTATCGAAGACTAGATGAATTTCTGTTGGTGAAGTGTTACATACTCTTTGCAAGATGGATTCGGCCAACTTTCCACATGTTTGTGGGAGTGAGGCTCCAAGATGATATAAAAAAGAGAAACCGTCAGTTATATCCACATTAACAGAAGGGGACACGCTAGGTTGACGCTAGATATCAAAAGTTTTGCCAACGCTGATTTTCATTCATTTCTCCCGAATACTGAAATAATGCTGGAGGTACTGGAGTTAGTGGAAAAGTGAGACAAAAACATATCAAGTAGTGAACAGTCCACCAAGCGTAATTTACCTGATTCAGTGCAAAGAATAAGTTGCACATTTCATCGATGCTAATTATGTACAAGTCATATATATGCCATTTTACAATTTAACAGTTTGTACACTGTTGTTGTGTTTGTAGAATATTATATGAATTAACCTATGAAAAAGGGATTTTTTGACCCCTAAATCCAAAATTTGAGGGTCTCTTAGAAACGCTAAGTACGCAGGTTTTATGTGCTCGACTAGACCAACGAATTGGGTATATCTCGCCAGGAGAATATTTGCACTTCCAGTGTAATTCATATTACATGATGTTGCACTAAAATGCAATTTTCTCAAAAAGCGCTCGGGGAATTTTCTTAAAATTTTATTGCTGAGCTTAATTTAACTCACAAAGAAGGAATCCGCAAAAAAACCGAGATAGTATGACTTCGGAATAAAACATAGTTCATGCATACCTTGTCCTTTGAACTCACTTGACAAGGGTTTCTTCCATGATAGGAGGTGGCAAGTCAGTACTTTTGAGGTCGGGGCGTTGCCAGCTTTCATAATTTGAAAATTTTATTTGAATACACTATGCAACATATTTTCGCCGAAAATTGACCTTTCATCTACGAATTACCACGATCCTGCCAAGGTAGGACCTGGCAAGTTTACGGTTTGAGGTTGCCCTAAATACAAATAAATAGGTGATATTGGTCTTGTTTCAATACAATATGCAACATGTTTTTTGCAGTGGGCTCCTGGACTAATTTGACACGTAACAATACTATAGTGCAAATAACAAAAGATTACAAAAACAATAAAGTCGTTCTGATCTCCTTCTATTAAGTTCAGCTCCCCATAAATCCTTTAATGCCATAAAAAATACATAACGTGATTTACATCCGAGGATATTTATGCCGAGCTTTTCTTCCAATTAGCGTCGTGCTACTTAAAATTTTCTTTATGAATTGAGGAGACGAGAAACTCATATCTTATGCCGATTCCGAACATCATCTGCAAGGCAGATGAATTAACACTGGGAAGCTTTTCATGGGAGAATACACTCGAAGTGCTTGCCCATTTAGAAAAACTATTTTCTAACTGAAAAAAATTTTTTGAAATGCCATAAGTCGATAAAAAAATCTTTTTAATAAATTGATGTTGGTGACGTTTCTCTTGAAATGTATCATTAAAATATATACAAGATCACACAAATGGGTATATAATGATCGGTTTTGTCCAAACTTTCTTACTTGCATACTTCACTTTTGTTAAAAATTCCGAAAGGATGGAGTATACTCGATACCTTCTACTGAGTATGAGTACTAGTATCGATACTTTAATCCGAGTATTTTATATGAGTACCAGTATCTATACATTTTCTAAAAGTGCTATCACTTGTAGAAAAAGGATACCGTATTGCTTTTCGTAATGCTTCCGCCATATTCTCGCTTCTACATTATGGTTTATTAGAAGCTCTGAAATACGTTTTTCATACTTATTTTGCATTTAATTTATGTTATGCCCACAAAGAAGGAAATATGTATGTATGTGTATTGGGTTGGGTCGATTTGTATGGACGAAAGTTAACCTATATCGCGCCATCGATTTCTCGATAGGATTTGGGCTCAGGAAAAACAGTTCCACTACGCATACCCAAAAAAAAATAATTTTCGAGCCTGCGAAAAAAAAGTCGATTTTTCGACCAAAATTCTTCTAAATCTCAATAAACGACATTTTTTTTTATTCAAAAAACTGGATTTACTAATTTTGCATTTGCCAATTAACACGAAAAAAATACATAAAAAATGATTTGGAGCTTTGAAAATGAAAAAAATCCATAAAAAATCTAAAAAATCGATGAAATTTCGCAGGCTCGAAAATTATTTTTTTGGGTATGCGTAGTGGAACTTTTTTTCCTGAGCCCAAATCATATCGAAAAATCGATCGCGCAATATCGGTTAATAAATCGACCTAGTCTAATGTGTATTCATAACTATTGGGGCATTGTCTTTGACCGAATATGAACTTTACTCTCAACTCTTCCGAAATAAAATTAATAGTAAGGGGCTATATTTTATTTACTCTTATACAAACTCAACCGGTTAGGCTTTTTACCTTTCTTTCTCTTTTTGGTTTCTGCTTATTTGTATGAACGTAAATAAACAGTTCTATTGAACAACTGTTGGTCGAAATTTATCAATCTATCTTCTGATGTTCCACAAGGTAGCCATCTTGGTCCAGTGATATTCCTACTGTTCATTAATGACCTACCAAGTGTTTTATTATACCTATTTGCACAACAGAGGATAGAGCACTTCCTCAGTCGGATCTGAACAGCCTAGTTGTACGGTGTAATAAAAACCGCATGTCAATAAACCTTCCGAAGTCTAAGTTCATATGTTTTACACGGAAAACCGTCCAATCCCATGAGTATGCGATTAGAGACTATGTTATCAATCACCAACTTCAGTGACCTAGGTGTTACAATAGACCCTAAGCTAGATTTTAAATTAAATATTGAAACTTGATTTAATAGGGCTAAAGGTACTTTGGTGTTCGTTAAAATATGGTCTAAGGTATTCAATTACCTTTACGTTACTAAAACTCTTTTTACATCATCGGTGAGGCCGATATTAGAATATGATAATCTCGAGCCCGCGTTATCATATTCATTGCGATAAACTGGAATCGGTCCAAAAACAATTTTTCGATATTTCATCGTTGTGTTTTTTCGAGTTAGACAAGGCTTCGTCGATTGAGCAAAGTTTACCGAAACCCACAGAGTGGTTGCAGTTCTTTACCAACTGCGTATATCCAAGTTGGTATCCATCATAGGAGGGTCTCGCAAGGTCACGTTCTCTTGCTAGGGTTGCAACTTCATCCGGAAAATGAGATATGATTTCAAGTAGTCGGCCGGCCGGGATAAAGCGTGTCGAAGCTGAAGTAATGACTGCGAAACGCCTTGCCGGATATTTGTCGGAAACGGGGCACAACAAAAGATTATTTGTGAAGATTATATAGTCTTCCCAGTTAGCTTTTTTGAAATAAATAAAAGTCGGCTTTTCAGAGGTGTTCAAATCAGCTGATCGCTGTATTAAAAGGTGTATGGGTAGGTAATGTTAAGGTAAGCATCGCCTAACAATCAACGCAGTTTATGAGTCCTGCGCTGACGATGGAAATATCTGGCGAGCTGTGACAGTGTCATCGGTATTTATCGTTCAAAAGGTCTTATTGTCTATTTCCTGTACTAGCTGCCTGCCTCTGAGGTCGACTAGGATGCCGTGATGCCGGGCATGGTTGTGTGCGTTAATATCGCCAAGAGTAAGACGGTTTTGTCACTAAGTAGCAGATATCAGGTCGATAGCCACTCATCCACGTTGGAGCATCGCAAGTTCGGAGGTCCGATCTGGCCATTACCTTTGTTTCTTGAATTGCTATACGGATATTATTTTTATTGACGTAATCAACTATCGCAGCAATATTTCAGATTAACCCGTTACAACTTAATTGCAGGATTCTGAAGTGGAACGAGTGGACAGTCGTCACTCTGGGGTAGGAGATGGATGGGCATCCCTTTGAAGGATTTAGGCTTTGTCGTTTGTGCTTTTCGACTGCTGATGGAGTGCCTGCTGTTGCTTCAAATACCTAGGTATTATAATTAACAACCGGATGAATTGGACTGAGCACATTCAGATATTAAAACAATACTTTTTATATACTATTCATCACTTCTATCGTCTCAAAAAGCTTTGCTCTATGTCCACATTAAAGGCTGTATACTATGGTGTATTTCAATCGAAATTGTAAAATGGTATCCACTGCTGGGGTGGGGCCTCGGCTAATAAATTGTCACCAGTTGTAAAAATTCAAAAGGGAATTATGACACGAATATGCAGTGCTAACCAAAGACCTCCTTCTATGTTATTTTTTCAGAGACTGGATATACTTCCGTGTCGCCATCTTTATTTATATAAAGTCCTAAAAACTGTCTTTATTAGATCTGGGTACCTCGAAAGCTTTCCCTCTGAAGTCTACAACCTAAGAAGTAATCTGCTTCCGTCGGTACAAATTCCTCATTCCAGGACGTCTCACTTTAGAAGTTTTTATACGTACACGTCGCGCAAAGTTTTCAACTCTCTTCCCGCTACTGTACAGACCATACGTAATCTTAACTTATTTCAAAAACAATTAAAAATTTATCTGCTTAGCTATAATCATTTTGAACTTGACACCTTGCTGAGGACTACATTGTAAACTTTACTTACTCCAAGTTTTTTTTATTTATTGTTTATTATTTATTATTTCTTTTTTCCTTTCTCACAACTTGAATTCAATATTTCAGTCTTAAATCAAAGTATTAATAGATGTACACCCCACACTAAATGTTAAAATAAGTTGAAAAAAAATATTGAAATGTCTTTCAGTACTATTTTACTACCTAATTTATTAAATGCCTTTTTCTTTTCTTTACTGCATTGAAGTTAAAGGTATCTTATACAATATTGTAATTGTAATGATTTTGCATTAAGAAAAGGATTAATAATTAATTAATGAGTGAAAAAAAAAATGAAAAAATATTCAACAGAAACTGTTTGTTCAGCATTTCATTTCTCTCCCTAATGGGGACTATTCTCGCTTCACTATGTAGCTAGCTCTCTGTGGATATAAGAAGGCAGCCGTGTCGTTTCTGAGAGCGGTGTTTTGACAGGCCTCTATTTTCTTCCAGTAAGTATCCTTTAGGGTCGGCGGCCATATTAGGAATGCGTAGCATGCAAGCGACCAGCCAATTGTTTTGTAAGTGTTAATGAGCGTCTCTTTATCTTTACCCCAAGTGGTGCCTTCAAGAGAGTTGCGAATTTCGTTACGGCTCTGGATTCTAGGTATAGTTGCGGATGCGGTAACGTAATGCCGTCGACGTAGATGCCCAATATGGTCGACGTTTGTTTTGTGTATGTTGTAAATAAGGCCGCCTTTGATTTGGCCGGTGGCAATGTCAGGCTGGAGAAATTACACAGCTGATCGATGGGTGGGCTGGGACATGCAGACAATGGTTACGCTTCTGGTGGCAAAGGGATCTCCGATATGTTGAAGTTAAAAAAAAGCAGGGATAGAATACCACCTTATTTAATTCTTCTGGGCTTAGATGCTACGTTCTTGTGCTGCACCGATGTCTGCCGATCAGACAGATAATTTGCGGTGCACCTTTTGAGACTAGGTGGAAGATGGGACTCTAACAAGCCTTGCAATAAGATGCCGTGGTTGACTGTATCAAAAGATTTTTATAAAACTATCTCTATTAGTATTGTTACGTACCATATATGTATGTATATGTGTATTGGAAATTTTTTTAAGATTAAAACTGTAAGCCCCATTTCGTCAAAATAGGCGAGGTTCTTATTCGCTTTTGATCGTCTCTATATATAATACCAAGGACCATATTTTCGCCATATTTGCAAAATGATGTCAACGGCTTTTTATTAACGGTTTGCAAAACTTTTAGATATTATTCTGCTTAATGTGGGCGGCGCCACGCCCGTTTTACAAAATTGTAATAAATTTATATAATACATCGTAACTTTTTGTTATCTACTCGACAAGTTTCACAATTTCATCAGTATGCTATGTTAAGGCATTGTTTCTTTTTCCATTTTTGAAAGTGGGCGTGGATATAATCTGATTTCGCCCATTTTCAGTACCAATATATCACCGACGATGGTGTAGAGCTATTAACTTCATCCACCAAAATTTCACAGTCGAACGAAAAAGCTATATTGCGTGACAAGTTAAAATTTATTGAAATTTTATAGAGCTAGCAGCTTTTCCGCCGTGGTTTGATGGTAGCGGGCTCCGCCTACCCCACCGACCATCCTGGGTTCACACCCCGCGCAAAGCAACATCAAAATTTTAGAAACGCCTTCTGCCATGGAAAGCTTATCAGTGAAAACTCGTCTCCCATGCAGATGCCTTTCGGAGTCGGCATAAAATAAGTAGGTTCCGTCCCGCCAATTTGTATCAAAAATTAAAAAGGAGCACGACGAAAATTGGAAGAGAAGCCCGGATTTAAATCTGTTCGGAGGTTTTCGCGCCTTACGTTTATCTATAAACAAATAAAGATTTTCATAATTTTGTTGGAGTTTGTGATTCTGGACAATAAACACATATTTTTCTTTTACTACCATATGCAGAAATCGTCTCTCATTCTACCATTGCCAAAAAGTCGCGTCAAGTTAAACGCTTTTACCGCATCGTCGACGATCTCAATTTATGCTCAAATTATCGTGTTAATGGACTGAAGTTTGTTGACCTTAAACACGTAGACCATCGGCGCTCGGTAAAGTATCGGGGAAAAGTATCGGGGTAAAGTCTCAATACTTTACTCAGTAGTCGTATTGCTCTATCACTACTCAGGAGGAGCTCGATCGTCTTTCTTCATATTCTCCGCCACTCCGCACACACAATGCAATTTAACTGCTGATTTCGGACTCTGAAGTCCGTTTCCACCTTCTCTGCTGGCATCGTCTTATGGGTATTTTTACGTCTAGCAGCATCGTTGAACTGTTTGTACGCTACAAGCACGGCCGCCTCTATGTCCATCCGCTCGTCATTTGATGTTAGTTCCAGGTTCTTAAGGTTCCTTTCTCACTACCCTACTCTAAGCGTATTGGGGTTATTGTCAATTTTTTTCCAAAAAAGCAAGCTATCTATGTAAATAAAGTGAACATTGTGAATAAATAACCCGTCCCTGTATTGCTAAGGCTGGTTAGAGGAAATGCCAATTTACTAAGTGATGAATATGAATTGACAATGCTAGCCATCATCCGTTGGCAAAGAGCCTGAGCCAGATAAATAATTTTGCATGTAAATGCAACAACAACGATTTGAGCCAGATAAATCCAGATAGAAGTCAGGTTCAATTTGTGAGCCAGATAATTTGTTAATTACTTGTCTTTAGCTTGGCGACGCTGCCTTTAAAAAACCTACTTTTTCAAAAATAGATGTCGCTGTTTAGCCTTTCGCCGTATGAGTTAAATGAAAAACAGCGGCGAAATCTGCCTATCACATTTCACGTGTGCGACAATATCACAACATCTGCTTCTCAAGTCTCTGAATGATCCAGAGCATTCCCGTGAGAATTGAGCGTGAGCCGGAGCTGTAAAATTCACTGGATGACGGCAGTTGTTGTTCACTTAGCCAAACGTTAACCAAACTTTCCGAATAATCACCCAAGTTAATGGGAACAGGAGGCAGAGTTAAAAAAGGGAAGTATAGTTAATAAAATCAAAGAGTTTTTAAACTTATTCAAGATTTTCACAAAGTCATAACAAATGATGAGGAGGAAAACAGTTGTTGCTGCAGATTGTAGAGGCTAATCGAAAACCAGTTATGACTGAACCAACTAAATTTGGGGTTTTGTGTAATAACTTTTCTATTGTTTTTTTTTTATGAAATTGCAGAAAAATTTACGTTTCCCTTTTTTAAACAGCATTGAGCTCTGCCTTCTAAATGACCCACGATTTTGCAATTGTTTTCACTATAATATTTTGAAACTCCCTAATACACATAAACATATAAGCAATTAAAAGAAATATCTCCTTAATTATCTTGACTTTGTTATGAGGTACAACGAAAATTGTTTGTTCACCTAGTTTTGAAAATTTCTTAAACCATAAACAAGGTATAAATAATGTCCAGGGGAGTTTTCTTGTTTTAAGCACTTTATAATTAACAATCGGCGGAAGAAGTCACAAACTGCAATGAATTTACGGAATTATTTCGCGCTGCTGTTTGTGCTTTTGGGCGGTGTCAATTCGCAGCCTAGTAGGTATTCTTAAATCATATATATTGTATCAATAAATTGTACTTTGAAATATGTTTGCGTTGGCTCTTTGATCAATATGCAAACAGTGATTACAGCTGCGCATTGCCTGAAAGTTATAGCTGGTGTAGGAAAAACAAACGGTGATGGATATAATAGATATAATTGCAATTAAAGTGAGTGCACCCTTTATCCCGAGTTCTGCAGTGAAACAAATTACGCTTTCCAGTTCTAAATTAAAGAAAGGCATACAAATGCGAAGAACCCGAGATAAAGGGTGAACTCACTATAATTAGAATTATACCTATATCCAACAACATTTGTTTTTGTTACACCAGCTAACACTGACATCAGGCAATGCGTAGTTGTTATCACAGTTTGCATATTGATCAAAGAGCCAACACAAACATATTTCAAAGTACAATTTATTGATACAATATATATGATTTAAGAATACCTACTAGGCTGCGAATTGACACCGCCCAAAAGCACAAACAGCAGCGCGAAATAATTCCGTAAATTCATTGCAGTTTGTGACTTCTTCCGCCGATTGTTAATTATAAAGTGCCTAAGCAAGAAAACTCTTTTGGACACTATTTATACTTTTTTTATGGTTTCAGAAATTTTCAAAACCAGGTGAACAAACAATTTTCGTTCTACCTCATAACAAAGTCAAGATAATTAAGTATAATATTTGCTAAATTGTTTGTTATTCTGTTTCAAAATAAATATTTATTTTATTTGCTTATATGTTTATGTGTATTAGGGTGTTTCAAAATATTATAGTGAAAGCAAAACTGCAAAATCATGTGTCATTTAGAAGGCAGTACCCAATTCTGTTTGAAACAAATAGAAACGTAAATTTTTCTACAATTTATGAAAAAAAAGCCTAACTATATTTGGTTATTTTAAATTAAGAATCTTTTTGAAAATAAATTCATTTTAGAGGAAACACAAATTATCAAGATTAAATCCTTATATTTTGCCTATGGAAGTACGGTTTCTGAAGGCTTTCTAAAACGGCCTTTTTCTGGTTCAGTCGGAACTTGTATTCGATTGTCCTCTACAATCTGCAGCAACAACTGTTTTCCTCCTCATCATTTGTTATGACTTCGTCAAAACCTTGAATACGTTTAAAAACTCTTTTATTTTATTAGCTATACTTCTCTTCTTTTAACTCTGGCTCCTGTTCCCGTTAACTGGGGTGTTTGTTTGAAAAACTTTGCTTAATGTTTAGCTTAGTGAACAACAGCATTATTCCACTATTAGCGAAGTCGAC
Organism: Eurosta solidaginis; assembly: GCF_040869045.1. Taxonomy (NCBI): domain Eukaryota; kingdom Metazoa; phylum Arthropoda; class Insecta; order Diptera; family Tephritidae; genus Eurosta; species Eurosta solidaginis. The sequence continues at coordinate 251,048,932 of NC_090321.1, read as the reverse complement.
CAATTTACATTTATCATTTAGTAAATTGGCATTACTTCTAACATTTCTTAGTGAATCGGGGACCGACATCTAATTCACAATGTTCACTCTGTTTTCAAAGTTCGCTTTCTTGGAATAAAGGTGATAATCCGAGCAGTTCGTTGGATAGGTACCATAAATGTTACTGCAATGCTTTTTTGTTATTTTAGTTATCTCTTCATCAATTTCGTTGTATTTTCCAACTTTTTTCAAAAAACTAGGCCATTGAGAGCTGCATTACTGCTGATTCTTTACACAGCTTTTTACGTACAAAAGTGCTCCAAAATGGATAAACCTGTCCCAAGGTAAGGTCCTTGACTATGGAAAAGAAACAATTTATATGCTGAGCCATCCTGCGAGCGTGATGTATAGGCCCAGGTGCTCTCCAGTGAACTTTTTACTATGGTTGCCCAACACCAATATCGTCAGTTCAATAAGTTCGAGGTAGTCATATCGAGACTGGTCTTTCTTACTAAGATGATGTGCAATGGAATCCTGCATTATTCCTTAACTCAACTTCTCCAGGAGAAAAAATTGTGGTGTGTGGTCTGATCGAACACCTTTTTTCTAAGACTATTTAACCTTTTAAATAGAGGAGTTTCAGGTGAACTTGAAGATCCCGAACTTAAGGTAATACTGCTGCCATTATGTGATGGACACACGGTAACCATAGAAGTTCATTCTTCAGCTGGTTTTCAATGAAAATGCATTCACCACTCTTGATATCATTATTTTAGGCTGTTATATCGTAGCCCGCACCAATTGCTTTATCGTTGAGATCCAATGTCGTAAGAGTTTTAAGTACTGCATCTCCAGTTTCCTAGCATGTTGCACTACCCGCTTTTTGGCACCCCCAGCAATTTCTCATTTCCATCAGATAAGTAAACTAGTACTGGTAGCCTATCCATATTTTGTGAACTTGAAATATCAGGCAAGATTTCGCTGTCTTAGTTAACGCAAATTGTCACTTTGATATCTTCTAGGTAACACATCAACTCTGTCGAAAATGTGCCTTGCTGCTTCTCGTTACTTCTTGAAATCGGAAATGCCGGCTAATCCTGGTTTTTCGTATCTTATGACTGATGAGTATATTGCACGAGTTTTTATTTAGAACTATTTATCGAGCCACACTCGCCCCATCTTATATGAAAAAGTAGACAACTTCCAAATTTTGTTGCAGGCAAAGCATAAAAAGAGGAATTCGACATTTGCTTAGGTTAAGGGTGCTTTCACAATTTGCAAGTGAAATTATTGTTTCCACTCATTAGTAATTTTCTAACATTTTTCATCGTTCAAAACTACATTTTTGCATATGAATAAGTTAGAAAATTTGTTAACAAGTTTTTTGTTTCATAGTGAGAATGTTAACAACAGTGCTCCGAGAAATTTCCTTTTCACATAAATTAAATAGGTTTCAATTGCTAAGTTTGAAGTTCCTTTATATTAACAACGCAATATCTTTCGTGATTATGGCGATGATACCGGAATTCATAAAATTGCGATGAACGCATCTATCTGAAAAACTTCATTGGGGCTCGGCCTTTACAGCCTCACGATCGAAAACTTTATTCCGGTCTGAAGACCTTGCCACATTAATGCCAAAAACGTTGTATTAAATCTTTGGTGAAGAAACCATCTATCTAATAAAACCTTTTCAAATTCTTTTTGGAAGAAGGCTAATAAAATTCATCATAAGTTCCATCTTTGTAAAGCTTTTAACACTTGAACTATCAGCTTAGTCTACATCGGGTATAATAATAGAAGAAGACGGAGATTTTCCAGCAGGATCCGGCATTTACTTTTGCTTTTTTTGTTTTTCAGATATATTGTTTGTTTTGAGATAAAACGATCAAATTTCTCTCAGTTTATCGGTCAATAGGCTTTATTTTCGTATGAGTTAAGCGGGGATTACCCGTATTGGTTTAAATGTAAGTATTGTTTTCAATAAAATCGTTTAACTAAAATTTTTTTTAATTATTTTATATTATTTTACACACTACATACTTCGTATGTAAGTATTTGTTAAAGTTAAGCTTGTTGGTAAGGCCATTTCAAAGAAACCGGTATTGTTGCTGTTTTTGTTCTATTTTATAGAACTACAACGAATTAGCAAATGTTGTCTATTTGTATGAGTTAAGCGGTTTATTTTCTTTAAAGTTACCGAATGTGAACATACACTTTTTGGGTTTTCAATTGATTGCTTCGTATCTTAAGAAGTTTTACAGAACTGCCTATGTTCTACATTTCTGAAATTTTGCATAGATTTTTTGTTGTTGTATACTTTTTATTTTTGAACCACCCTAATGTGTATATATATATTTTCACAGTTGAAATATGGTATTGATACCATGAACGCATATTTAATGATTAAATACGGAAAAGTATACAGACCCCACTAATTAAGTTCTATTTGTTTCCAAACTAATGATATGGTCTATTGTATTCTGCCTTAAAACCAGAGTTGGAACGCTGCTGGAAATTAAGTGGGCTAACATAATCAACATCTAGTGTTAAGTGCGGCGGTAATTTCTTATGGATTTGAGGGTCTATTCATCTTTCGCGTATTCGAAAATTTTAATGAGTACCATAAGGCTTCAATAGAAGTATAGGAATTCCATTTGAAGCTGGCAAATATTGCGGAATTAGTACTGGACAGAATATAGATTTGGTGAACGTGAAATCAGCAGGCCAAACAGGGCTTCATGGAATGTCATAGAGTGCCCCAGCGAAACGGCAAGTCTGAGGAAAATCTTATCTAGGGGAGATGCAGTCCAGGGACTGATGAAATACGAGGGCGGGAAATGTTCACGCATCGATAGGCAGGCGGTCCCTTCAGGTTATGATGCTGCAATTTTGTTGCGACGTCTAAATTCCACATACGGAGCGAGAAGTACCAAGATTGGTGACAGGTACCAAAATTGAATCGGCAGTAAAAACTTTTGCCTAGTCCAAATCACCGGGTATAGCTATGTTGCTGGTGGAACGATTGTAAAATAAATAAAATAAATGTAAGGCGCTATAACCTCCGAAAAGGCCGAGCTTCTCTTCCAATTTGCGTCGTGTTCCAGTTGATTTTTTCCTACAAATTGGCGGGACGGGACCTACTCGTTTTATGCCGACTCCGAACGTCATCTGCAAGGCGGCTGAGTTTTCACTGAGAGCTTTTCATGGCAGAAATACACTCGGAGTGCTTCCCACACACTGCCGAATGGCGACCCCGCTTAGAAAAATTTTCTTCTAATTTAAAAAAGATGTTTCTAAAATTTTGATGTTGCTTTGCTCCGCGCGTGAATGTATTTCTGCCATTAAAAACTTCTCAGAGAAAACCCGTCTGCCTTACAAATGCCGTACGGGGTCGGCATAAAATACACAGACCTCTCGAGGCTTGCAACCGTGGGATTGTAAACAGATCTCAACAGGTTAGTTTACGTCTCCTGCGATTGTAAGCGAGGGGAGGATTGCCGTACCAGCACCACCCCAATCCAAGGTGTTGAGGTACCGGTGCCGATGGATGAATGGTCAGCGGGTGGGTTATTAGAATTGCTGATCCCGTACGGTCCCCTCCGACGCCCGGGCGAGGTCGGTTGTATAAGTGCCTTCTCAATGCATACCGGCTCTTCGGACGAGTGACCAACCCTTTCCGGCTTACTCGTGGGACAAACATTGAACGAAAACATAACTAGTAAACAAAAAAACAAAAAACAAAAAACATAAACTCGGAAATAACGACAATGGACATAATCGAATCCCCAACGGACGTAACGCTGACGGAGACCGCGACGGCGACGACGATAAGGACAACGACTACTGACTTTGACAATCACGGGCCCCCTTGCCACATGCGACGGAGTCTGAAGAGGAGACGCTTCTCGCCTCCAGTCAGGAGACGATAAACAGCGTTTGCGTTAGTACCATCCACAGTACACCAAAGCGCAATCAATGCCAACAACAGAAAAAAGGTCCAGATGGGTACCAACCATAAAATCCAGGGATCAACTCCTAACTCCAACGCGGCTGGTGGTACCAACCACAGTACACAGGCCTCCAAAGGAAAGAAGAGAAAGAAAAGCCAAGGACAAATTTGGCGTAATAGGTATCAGCGAACGCTGTATACTCTACGGAGGATACAAACTGGCGAGATCGCAAGCGGTTCCGCGGACGTCGCATTCCTCACATCGGTGGTGGAGGAGTACGAACGCTTCCTAAAGGAGCATCCGACTCCTCAAGAGCCATGACGACCAAGCTCGGCTGGGGGTGTTTCTCAAAAGAGAAATAGATCCGGCTTTAAAAACAGCAATGAGGCTGTCTCGAAGAACCCCAAACGTGCGGATACGGAACAGACATCCAGGAGACACTTCAGCGAAGTCGCCAGAGACCACCTGCAAGTGGCCATAGTGGATGCTAACAGCCGACCGCCAGCAACGATTCAACAGAACTGGGTGGATATCGAGGCCGGGTTGTCGAAACTTGATATGCGGCACGTGCGCGACAACCCGAATGGACCTCTCCCAGTCTTTGACTCCTCCGAGACCCTGAGAGGATACAGGATCATCAGGTGCGCGACCAGGTCGGGTTGGAATTTCTGACATGGTGTGTAGCACAAATTAGCGGAGAGGTAAACAATCTCCAACTAAAGCTAATACCTATCTCAGAGGTTCCAAAAAGACCTCGTGCGCGCATCTGCCCCCCCCCCCCCTGGAGGACTCGGAGAGAAGTTGCTGGACAGCATAAAACTATTAATAGCAGCATTCCGGCCATTGCAGAATGGCAATTGATAAAAGAGGAAACGCCGTCGAAAACAAGTAAACCAATCCTGGTGGCCATCTGCGAGGAATCCCTAGAGGCTCTGGCCAAGGCGGCCTACAAAATCGCCTTTGCGTTTCGCATGGCCAAGGTAAAGGTATTCCGCGGCAACACAAACCCTGCTGAAGACGACCCTGATGAAGTTGAAGGGGCAGGGTGTCAACATCAAGGACGGGGACACAACAAAACACTAAGTGTATGCAGATTAATCTGCAGCACTCTAAAAGTGCTACATATACCCTTAAAATCCTTCTCGGTGAGGAGGATATCAACATCAGCCTAATCTAAGAGCCCTCGGTCTACAATCAGGAAATTAGGGGGCTAAATATCAGCACACACTATCTGTTCTACAAAACGGATGCAGGTAAGCCAAGAGCAGGCATTTAATCAAAAAAGGTATAAATGTTTTCTTATGTTCAAACTACAGCACAGCAGACCTAACAGTGGTAAAGCTAGAGCGCGTGTCCAACCAGGCCATCTACGTGGTCTCGGCATACATGGCCCATGACAGGGTGGCACCACCTCCAGAGCTGGAAAACTTCATTAATAATAGCGGCGGGTGCAACATAATTATCGACTGCGACGCCAATGCAAGAAACCCGATATGGGGCAGCTCCTTAACCAACGAGAGAGGTGAGTCAGCTCTACATTTTATTCTTAATTCCAACCTCAGTATTTGCAACAGCGGCAAAAAACCCACTTTTATATTCCCTAGTTCAGACAGGTTTCATGGCTGGGAGGAAGTCCTAGATCTAACTTTGACAACCGACGATGACCCGGCGTTAGTGGAAAACTGGAGAGTTTCAGACAAAGCCTCCCTCTCGGACCACCGCTGGATCTTCTTCGACATCAAATTTGGAGCTGGCCAGACTCACCGCTATAGAAACCCAAGAAGAACAAAGTGGGATACATTTTTAAGGCTAACTACCCCAGCTTTAGAAATACGAACCAAACATAAGCTGCCCTCAAAAGCTCAATGAGCTAGTCGGCAAGGTAGAGCTCGCGATAACTACCTCTTACAACAAGTGCACCCCATTTAGTATTCGTAAAAAGAAGTCCCCACCCTGGGGGACCTTAGGGAACTTAGAACTACAGTATGGAAGGCATTTAATGAGTGCCTTACAACCAAGGAGTGGCAGCCATATAGGGAGGCGCTCAAAGCATTTAAAAGAGCTATAAGGGTAGCGAAGGCTGTATCCTGGCAATCCTTCTGCTCCTCAATAGAAAACATTCGCGAGTCCTCCAGACTGAGTAAAATTCTATCCAAAGAACAGCACAACAATCACTTCGCAAGAAGCGAGGTAGGCCTATGGACAAACTCAGCAGAGGAATCCCTGGGCACACTCATCAATACCAACTTCCCTGGATGCGATCTAGCACCAGTAAAGAATTCTCTCTGCAGGGACTCTCAGCCCTCAGAGGTCTTACTGGACAGGATAACAGACAGCGAAAAGATCAGGTTTGCTTTCAATGGCTTCTTTCCATTCAAATCGCCCGATGTGGATGGCGTTATCCCGGTAATGGTACAAAAACTAGGTGATCCAATGATCCTCTGGCTGGAAACGCTATACAGAGCGAGTATCGCCCTGACCTATATTCCCCAAAGCTGGAGAAAAACAAAAGTAATCTTCCTGCCGAAAGCGGGCAGGCGCAAACATGAAAACGCCAAAGACTACAGGCCAATAAGCCTCACATCATCCATGCTCAAGGTCTTTGAGAGGCTTCTGGATATCTATATTAGATCAATAATAACAGGACCAAATCTGTCAAAGGCACAGCACGCCTACATGAAGTGTAGATCTACAGAGACCGCCCTCCATGAGCTAATGGGTTTTGTGGAAAAATCACTACATTATAAGCAATTCACACTAGCAGCTTTCTTAGATATAGAAGGCGCCTTCAACAACATCGAAACCGGCACAATTTTGGATGCCCTGCAAAGGCCGGAGTTGACAACCACATCTGTGGATGGACTAATCAATGCTGGAAAACAGAACCATACAAGGGATATGGGCTCAGTGACAATGACCCGCAAAGTGAGTAGAGGTACACCACAGGGCGTGGTCCTCTCGACACTACTCTGGGTCATTGCACTGTACGAGATAATACTCGAACTCGACAAGCATGTTGTAAGGCAGTAGCATACGCTGTGTACGATGTGGTGATTGCAGTCTCGGGGGCTTTTCCCTTCACGCTAAGCGACATCCTTCAGGGCGCTGAGCAGACTGCACACCTGGGCAGCATCGTGCGGCCTCAACATCGACCCTAGCAAAACAGAACTGATACTGATGTTCAGTAACGGAACAAAAATACCAACTTTTTGATTACCCTCAATAGATGGAACGGAACTCTCGCTCCCTACTAGAGTTAAGTACCTAGGCGTCGAAATAGACAGCAAGTTAAATTGGAAAACCAATATCGAAAAAAGAGTAGAGAAGGCGTATATAGCATACTACTCGTGCAAGAGTATAGTCAGCAGAAATTGGGGGCTAAAGCCAAAACTTATGATGTGACTTTACACGGCGGTCATAAGGCCCATCCTGACGTACAGAGCCATAGCATGGTGGCCTGCCCTAAAGAAGCAATACAACACTAAAAAACTAGACAAAATACAAAGGGCATAATGCGCAGGGGTAACAGCTGCACTTAGATCGTTCCCGACGGATGCACTAAACGTTATACTTAACCCGCTGCCACTGACCCTCCACATCAGATATACAGCGATCAGCACAGCCATCAGACTAAGGGAGTCTAAATGCTGGGAAGAAAAAGGTTATGGCCACAGTGACATCCTGACAGCGATGTGGATTCGACAACACATTACCTCTAAAAGCACTGATTTTCGACAGAAATTACAAGGTAAAATACCATCTAGAACGGATTGGTCGGACGACAGAATTGGCATGGAGGAGGCCACCTCACTCTACACTGACGGATCCAAAATGGACTGCGGCATCGATGGAGGTGTCTACTCCAACCAACTAAAAGTCGCAATCCCCATCCGTCTTCCAAACACAGCCAGCATTTTCCAAGCAGAGCTGTAAGGAATAGAGAGGGCCCGCATCTTCATTTTGCAGAACCGGATAGACGGTGAGGTAGTTATATACTCCGACAGCCAAGCGGCACTCAAAGCGCTAGATTCACCGTACACATCTTCTAAAGCCGTCGATTACTGTAAAAGGACGCTACGTGAAGCAGCCAACCAGGCAGCTGTCACTCTCAGCTGGGTACCCGACCAAAGGAATATTGACGGCAACGAAAAAGCGGATGAAATAGCGAAGCAAGGAGCATCGTTAGACATCTCGGAAGCAGTCGCGGTGCATCGACCACTCACATCAGTTAAAAGAGACATTCTCACCTATCTAAGAAAAATAGCAATCCGCGATTGGTACTCTACGGACACCTGTAGAATCACCAAATTAACATGGCCAGACTACAACCCAAAAAGAACCGATGACCTACTAAATAGGTCTAGGAAGGAAATATACAGAATCACGGCCACTATAACAGGGCACTGGCCGTTTGGCACACACGCGAATAGAATGGGTATCTCCTACAATGAGAGGTGAAGGAGCTGTAGACAGGAGGGTGCCGAGGAATCGGTTACTCACTTTCTATGCGAGTGCCCAGCCATCGCGAATCATCGGTCCAGAACTCTAGGCAGTTATGTGTTTCCGGACTTAAGGGCGGTGTCAAACTGTCGAATCAATGACATCAGTAGGTTTATTGATCTAACCAAGTGGTTTGAGTAAAACTATACGCAGGGTACATCAATCCAAAACGTAATTGTTTCCAGGAGGAAGTGCTTCAAAATGGCGCCTAGAGCGCTAATTGGGCCCGACTCCATAACCAACCAGGTCAGGGAGACAACACATCTCCCACCTCCGCCAAAACGCCAGAGGAAAGCACAGAAGCCAACCTTGAGGCCTATTTAGATTTCAACTCAACCAAAAAAACAAGCCCGAAAATATTGCAGTTGAGCCGAGGATGACGTTGTACGTCCACTCAGACCAAAACACAAGAACGGAATGACTTTAACAGCTTAAAGCTTCAAATTTTATCAAATACTTACTTAAATGACTACCGATCTGTTATTTATTTGATAAATATCGAAAATGTCGTCTTTGTACATTTCTTATTTACATTATACATATCTTATGCAGACGATTATTCGGATATTACAAGTGGGATAAAATTATTTATCGGTTCCATTCATGAAAGGTATGAGTCTTCGGTACAGCCGAAGAAATTCCGGTCCTTATTTTGATGAAAGGAAGTGTATATTTATCCTTGTTTCTTTCAGCCATTACGCACTACCGTTATTTTTATTTATTTGAAGTCTACAAGAAATATAAAATGGTCGACTGCAAAGATGAAGAAATAGGTTTATAAAACCCACAAGTTAAAACTTTAAATACATCGAAATTATTTATTTATTGTTAATATATTCCAACAATTTAGAAAATTGTTTATTAGTCTTAGTCGCGTATGGTAAAATTGAAAGTTCTTACATATAAATAATACAAAAAGAAAAAGAAAAGAAGAAATAGTGAAAAAGCGAAAAACAGATATCTTAAAATCCCAATAGAGAAAAAGAAGAAAGTACTAGGTATTCGTGACCTCATTTCTAAAATGCAGTGCATTAGTAAGAAGTCTTAATCTAACTGGGAGTGAATGCCAAAGACGACGCTCGGATGTCGAGAGTTATGTGTTTCGTGTAAACAAGCAATGCAGATCTGGAAGATTGCAGAAACTGAGGGCTTTATTATATAAATAGTTTGGCAACTTTGTCTGAATGACTTTTTGTATATAAATGAGTGAAATACTGTCCTACCCACAGTATACGCAGCATTCTATACACTTCACCCACTGTACTAATGATGTGATCATTCCCATTCAGTGTTTTATCTTCTATATATATAAAAATTAAATGATGTTCGTTCCTGTCCATGTTTTGGGCCCGATACGAGGCCAATTTTATTCGTTCTTTTTATACTCAGTTGAGCAGAGCTCACAGAGTATATTAAGTTTGATTGGATAACGGTTGGTTGTACATATATAAAGGAATCGAGATAGATATAGAATCCATATATCAAAATAATCAGGATCGAAAAAAAATTTGATTGAGCCATGTCCGTCCGTCCGTCCGTCCGTCCGTTAACACGATAACTTGAGTAAATTTTGAGGTAACTTGATGAAATTTGGTATGTAGGTTCCTGAGCACTCATCTCAGATCGCTATTTAAAATCAACGATATCGGACTATAACCACGCCCACGTTTTCGATATCGAAAATTTCGTAAAACCGAAAAAGTGCGATAATTCATTACCAAAGACAGATAAAGCGACGAAACTTGGTACATGAGTTGAACTTATGACGCAGAATAGAAAATTAGTAAAATTTTGGACAATGGGCGTGGCACCGCCCACTTTTAAAAGAAGGTAATTTAAAAATTTTGCAAGCTGTAATTTGTCAGTCGTTGAAGATATCGTGATGAAATTTGGCAGGGACGTTACTCCTATTACTATATGTACGCCTAATAAAAATTAGCAAAATCGGAGAAGGACCACGCCCACATTTAAAAAAAATTTTTTTTTAAGTAAAATTTTAACAAAAAATTTAATATCTTTACAGTATATAAGTAAATTATGTCAACATTCAACTCCAGTAATAACATGGTACAACAAAATACAAAAATAAACGAAAATTTCAAAATGGGCGTGGCTCCGCCCTTTTTCATTTAATTTGTCTAGGATACTTTTAACGCCATAAGTCGAACAAAAATTAACCAATCCTTTTGAAGTTTGGTAGGGGCATAGATTTTATGATGTTAACTGTTTTCTGTGAAAACGGGCGAAATCGGTTGATGCCACGCCCAGTTTTTATACACTGTCGTTCGTCTGTCCTTCCGCATGGCCGTTAACACGATAACTTCAGCAAAAATCGACATATCTTTATTGAACTTAGTTCACGTACTTACTTGAACTCAATTTATTTTGGTATGAAAAATGAACGAAATCCGACAATGACCACGCCCACTTTTTCGATATCGAAAATTACGAAAAATGAAAAAAATACCATAATTCTATACCAAATACGAAAAGGGGATGAAACATGGTGAGGTAATTGGATTGGTTTATTGACACGAAATATAACTTTAGAAAAAAGTTTATAAAATGGTTGTGACACCTACTATATTAAGTAGAAGAAAATGAAAAAGTTCCGCAGGGCGAAATAAAAAACCCTTAAAATCTTGGCAGGTATTACATATATAAATAAATTAGCGGTATCCAACAGATGATGTTCTGGGTCACCCTGGTCCACATTTTGGTCGCGATCTGGAAAAAGCCTTCACATATACAACTACCACCACTCCCTTTTAAAACTCTCATTAATACCTTTAATTTGATACCCATATCGTACAAACACATTCTAGAGTCACCCTTGGTCCACCTTTATGGCGGTATTTCGAAACGGCGTCCACCTATAGAACTAAGGCCCAATCCCTTTTAAAATACTCATTAACACCTTTCTTTTGATACCCATATTGTACAAACAAATTCTAGGGTATCCCCTGATCTACCTTTATGGCGATATCTCGAAACGGCGTCCACCTATGGAACTAAGGATTACTCCCTTTTAAAATACTAATTAACACCTCTCTTTTAATACCTATATTGTACAAACAAATTCTAGGGTCACCCCTGGTCCACCTTTATGGCGGTATCTCGAAACGGCGTCCACCTATGGAACTAAGGATTACTCCCTTTTAAAATACTCATTAACACCTTTCATTTGATACCCATATCGTACAAACGCATTCTAGAGTCAACCCTGATCCACCTTTATGGCTATATCCCTAAATGGCGTCCACCTATAGAACTATGGCCCACTCCCTCATAAAATACTCTGTAACACCTTTCTTTTAATACCCATATCGTACAAAAGCATTCTATAGTCACCCCTGGTCCACCTTTATAGCGATATCTCGAAAAGGCGACCACCTATACAACAACCACCACTCCATTTTAAAACCCTCATTAATACCTTTAATTTGATACCCATATCGTACAAACACATTCTAAAGTCACCCCTGGTCCACCTTTATGGCGATATTTCGAAACGGCGCCCACCTATACAACTAAGGCCCACTCCCTTTTAAAATACTCATTAACACCATTCGTTTGATGTCCATATTGTACAAACAAATTCTAGGGTATCCCCTGGTCCACCTTTGTGGCGATATCTCGAAACGGCGTCCACCTATGGAACTAAAGATTACTCCCTTTTAAAATACTCATGAATACCTTTAATTTGATACCCATATTGTACAAACAAATTCTAGGGTCACCCCTGGTCCACCTTTATTGTGATATCTCGAAACTGCTTCCACCTATGGAACTAAGGATTACTCCCTTTTAAAATACTCATTAACACCTTTCATTTGATACCCATATCGTACAAACGCATTCTAGAGTCACCCCTGGTCCACCTTTATGGCGATATCTCAAAAAGGCGACCACCTATACAACAACCACCACTCCATTTTAAAACCCTCATTAATACCTTTAATTTGATACTCATATCGTACAAACACATTCTAAATTCACCCCTGGTCCACCTTTATGGCGATATTTCGAAACGGCGCCCACCTATACAACTAAGGCCCACTCCCTTTTAAAATACCCATTAACACCATTCGTTTGATGCCCATATTGTACAAACAAATTCTAGGGTATCCCCTGGTCCACCTTTGTGGCGATATCTCGAAACGGTGTCCACCTATGGAACTAAAGATTACTCCCTTTTAAAATACTCATGTATACCTTTAATTTGATACCCATATTGTACAAACAAATTCTAGGGTCACCCCTGGTCCACCTTTATTGTGATATCTCGAAACTGCGTCCACCTATGGAACTAAGGATTACTCCCTTTTAAAATACTCATTAACACCTTTCATTTGATACCCATATCGTACAAACGCATTCTAGAGTCACACCTGGTACACCTTTATGGCGATATCTCGAAACGGTGTCCACCTCTGGAACTAAGCATCACTCCCTTTTAAAATACTCATTAACACCTTTCTTTTGATACCCATATTATACAAACAAATTCTAGGGTCACCCCTGGTCCACCTTTATGGCGATATCTCGAAACGGCGTCCACCTGTGGAACTAAGCATCACTCCCTTTTAAAATACTCATTAACACCTTTCTTTTGATACCAATATTGTACAAACAAATTCTAAGGTCACACCTGGTCCACCTTTGTGGCGATATCTCGAAACGGCGTCTACCTGTGGAACTAAGGATTACTCCCTTTTAAAATAATCATTAACACCTTTCTTTTGATACCCATATTGTACAAACAAATTCTAGGGTCACTTCTGGTCCACCTTTATGGCGATATCTCGAAACGGCGCCCACCTATGGAACTAAGGATTACTCCGTTTTAAAATACTCATTAGCACCTTTCATTTGATACCCAAATCGTACACACGCATTCTAGGGTCACCCCTGGTCCACCTTTATGGCGATATCCCGAAAAGGCGACCACCTATACAACTACCACCACTCTCTTTTAAAACCCTCCTTAATACCTTTAATTTGATACCCATATCGTACAAACAAATTCTGGGGTCGCCCCTGGTCCACCTTTATGGCGATATCTCGAAACGGCGTCCACCTATGGAACTAAGGATTACTCCCTTTTAAAATACTCATTAACACCTTTCTTTTGATACCCATATTGTACAAACAAATTCTAGGGTCACCCCTGGTCCACCTTTATGGCGGTATCTCGAAACGGCGTCCACCTATGGAACTAAGGATATATCCCTTTTAAAATACTCATTAACATCTTTCATTTGATACCCATATCGTACAAACGCATTCTAGAGTCAACCCTGATCCACCTTTATGGCTATATCCCTAAATAGCGTCCACCTATAGAACTATGGCCCACTCCCTCATAAAATACTCTTTAAGACCTTTCATTTGATATCCATATTGTAAAAACAAATTCTAGAGTCAACCCTGATCCACCTTTATGGCGATATCCCTAAATGGCGTCCACCTATAGAACTATGGCCCACTCCTTCATAAAATACTCTTTAACGCCTTTCATTTGATACACATGTCATACAAACACATTCAAGGGTTTCCCTCGGTTCATTTTCCTACATGGTTATTTTCCCTTATGTTGTCACCATAGCTCTCAACTGAGTATGTAATGTTCGGTTACACCCGAACTTAACCTTCCTTACTTGTTTTATATTATAGGGATCAAATAGGGGAAGGTTTTTAGCAAAAAAAATTTGTTTTTAAATTTCTAGGGTCTTGAGATATAGTTCCAAACGTGGACCCAGATAACACTAAAATGTGTTTGTATAATATGGGTATCAAATGGAAGCTTCTGATGAGTACTTTAATATAGGGTACTTTTCGTACCCCTATGTGACTAGGGTCTCGAGATATAGGCCCAAGTGTGGACCTGGCTACGTGATCAATATCGAAACCGCTATCGATATCGAAATCGTTATCAGTATCAATATCGAAATCATTATCGATATCATTACCTAAACGTAATCGATATCGAAATCGTAATCTATATCGAAATCATTATCGATAACGAAGCCATTATCTATATCGAAATCGCTATCGTTATCGAAATAGGTGTAGGTATCAATATCGAAAACGTTATCGATATCGAAATCGAAACGTTAAATCAATTAAATACATTTGCAAGTATGTAAATAAAGGAAGCGATATGGCTGTATTCGGTGCAGTCCAAAATGACAACGACGAGATTAAAAAATATCAAATGGGGCGTTATATAAGCAGTAATGAAGCGATATGGCGATTTTTTCATTCCCAACGCACGAAAAAATCCAACATCCAAAAATTTAGCGGTTCACCTTGAAAATTGCCAACGCGTTTATTTTACTCCTCAAAATGCAGCGCTTAGAGCAACAAGTGCACCGTCTACAACTTTGACTGCCTTTTTCCATTTATGTCAAAACGGACGATTTTGCAAGAACATTGCTATATGCAGAAGTGCCACAATATTTCATATGGGATAAATCCAGGAAAACATTTCAAAGGCGAAAACAAGAAAACCAGTTCAAGGTCATCCTAATGTGTTCTCAACAGATGCATTAGGACGCATTTATGCAGTTCATCCAAATAATGCTGAGTGTTTTTATTTGCGATTGTTGTTAATTAATGTTCGTGGCCCAACATCATTCCTAGCTTTACGAACAATTAATGGTGAATTGTGCGCTACATATCGTGAAGCATGTCAACAATTAAATTTGTTGGAGGATGTTAAGCATTGGGAGACATGCTTGCCGTTTCAGCTGTAATAACCAGTCCAATAACTGGAAGGCGGTCGCACAGCGCATTCTGCATTAAAGTTGCCTTTGAATATGCAGGTAAATGAAACACCAACATGTAATATTTCGAAAACATCTGGAATGGCAAAAGTTCTTAAAGTATGTAAGCTCATCGTATGGAACGAGTGTTCTATGGCACAAAAGAAATCATCGGAAGCACTTGATAGAACTTTGAAAGATCTGCGAGGAAGCCAAACAGTCTTTGGAGGTGTCATGATTTTATTGGCTAGAGATTTCAAGCAAACATTACCTGTGATCCCAAAATCCACGGCTGCAGATGAAATCAATGCATGTTTAAAATCGTTGTATTTATGGAGACATGTAAACACGCTTACACTTACTACAAACTTACGTGTTAAACTTCAAAATTATCCGTCAGCAGCTGAATTTTCACAGCAATTTCTGAAAATCGGAAATGGCCAAATGTCTGTAGATCCGACCGGAATGATTACATTGCCTAACAATTTCTGCACTTTTGCACAGTCTAAAGAGGCATTGATACAGAGTGTATTTCCAAACATAGTTCAACATTACAAAAACTATGATTGGCTCAGCGAAAGAGCAATTTTAGCTGGGAAAAATAAGGACGTCAATGATATAAATGCAGCTATTCTGGATCAAATATCTGGTGACATAGTTGCAAATAAGTCAATGGACACTATTACTGATGAAGATGATGTCGTAAATTATCCAACTGAATTCTTAAACTCACTCGATTTGGCAGGCCTACCACCACATAATTTACGATTAAAAATTGGAGCACCGATTATTATGCTGCGCAACATTAATGTGCCACGACTTTGCAACGGTACCAGACTTGCTGTGAAGAAGCTAATGGGTAACGTTATCGAAGCAACAATTTTGAAAGGGAAGTACAAAAGAGAAGACATTTTGATACCCAGAATTCCACTGATTCCGAGGGATTTACCATTCGATTTCAAACGTTTGAAGTTCACTATTCGCTTTGCCTTCGCTATGACAATTAATAAGGCGCAAGGACAGTCTCTACAAATGTGCGGTATTAAATACCCAATTTTTTCTCATGGACAATTGTATGTAGCTTGCTCACGGGTAGGCAAACCATCGTCATTATTCATTTACGCGAAAGATGAAAAAACAAAAACGTTGCCTACCAAAAAGTGTTACAATAAAGTTCGAATGAAATTGTATCAAAGAATTTGCTTTGTTTCGTATTAATTTTATTCTCTTTCAGCAAATCATTGAACTTATCGCCTAGCGAAGCGGGCGAGGGTACGCTAGTAACGTATATATAAAAGAAGAGAAAACTCGAAGATTTTGTAAAATTATCTGAACTTTCAAATTTTTCAAAAGTATTTTTGAGGGTTGTTTGCATAGTTTCAGTAACAAAATTTATAGAAGTTTTTTCTTAAAATGTCGAAAAGATTTTATAACCGAAATTTGTTAAATGTCACCAATGGTCTATATATTTGTTCGCTACTGTACATATGTCATCTGCTGGAACTATGATTGGGGTTAAATGGGAAAAATATTGATATTCATGCATTTCAATGATCTGGACACAATCTGGTAATTTAGTTAATATTTTAAGCCCAGGACTAGAGTAGCTCTAATCTAATTGAAAATTTCTCAGAAAAATAGTGATTGAAAGAGAGATATATTTCGGCCAGGTAATAACTGTTAATCTTCTCAGAAATCCCTCGATTCTATATTTAGTGTGAGAAATTATTAAATGGCATTTTTTAATTAATACAAGGGGCAATCCTTTATACTTGGAAATTGAGGATTTCTCCCAGTAAGAAATTTCTATTTCTTGATAATAAAGATTTCTCTCAGTGAGAAACTTAAATTTCTTTCCGGTCAACTCTTATTTTGGACCCCTGATATTTATGGTATGTATATTCGTATATAACGAATTGAGGGGCTTGCTCCGCCTACAATACGAAGGGCCTGGGCCTACGCGCCGGGCAAAGCAACACCAAATTTTAGAAACAAGTTTTTTCAATAATAAGAATGCTTTTCCAATCGGGGTCGCCCCTCGGTGTTAAGATAAACTCCCAGGTCTTTAATAGTGCTTACCCGTTGGAAGCTAGCATCTGTGTCGTATAAATAATTGAAGACTATTGGACGAACTGAGCGCGAGAATGTTACGACGCTACATTTTTCAAACTTCAGGAACAATCCATTAGAGTTACATCACACTGTGAGCGAATTAATGTCACTTTGCAGATTTGAGCAATCTCCAAGGCGTCTTACAGGGTGATAGAGCTTGAGGTCGTCAGCGTAAAGCAAGCATTTGCCATATTTTGAGACGTCTACAATACCGTTGATGAACATCTCGAAAAGTAATGGGCCTAAATGGTTGCCTTGAGGCACACCAGAGGTCGCTGAAATTACCTGCGACAAACTGCTTCCGCACTTTGCGAACATTTTTCGGTCCTTGAGATAGGATTCCAGCCAAAACAGGGCGTTATATTGGATTCCCAGGGACCCAAGCTTCCAGATAAGTAGCCAGTGGTCTAAACTGTTGAAAGCTTTTGTGAGTTCCGTGTATAGAACTTTGACTTGCGGCCGTTCTCTATTGCATCAAATATAAAGTTAGTAAAGACCGCAAGGTTTGTGCATGTTGACCTTCCGGGATAAAAGCCATGCTGTCGCGTATGGAGATGGATTTTGAAGACTGATAAGAAATAATTATTAACCAGTTTGTCTAAAAGTTAAGTTTCGGGATTACTGAAAGCTTCGCGATTGGTCTATAATTGCCAACTCGATTCCTTAAGCCTGACTTCAATATAGAAGAAATAAAAGCAGTTTTCAATTCATCTAAGAAAGCTCCTAAAGCAAGATTCTTATTAAAAATTTGGGTCAAAGGGATAAACAAAGTGTTTGCGCAGTTCTTGAAGAGACAGGAGGGTAAAAATTTTATCCTGCCCCTTTTGATACATCCAACTGCAGTAACGCTTCAAAACCTTCTGCTTCCCTGACTGAGATTTTCCCTATATTTACTTTTTCCTGTAGTCGAAATGGCTCAGAGCTGTGTTAAGCATTTTTGAAGCTCTCATAAACATGGCCAAAGTACTTCGCAAATAAATTTGAAAAGTCGGAAATACAAGATGACACGAATGGAATACAAAGCCATAGATTTGGGGATTCCATTCACCTTCCTTTTGGAATTGTAGTATACCCTGAAAGACTTCGGACTGCCTTTGATACTGGACTCCATCGAGTTTATGTATTTTTTGTGCAAGAAGTGAGTTAAGGTCTCAAATTCTTTTCTCAGCTGAAGAAATTCTAGTATGTCTCCTTGGGAGCCAGTTCGTTAGATATTTTAGATATAAAACAAGTTTAAAAGGGTCGCAGACTAGAATAAGAAGCTATAACTTAGCAAAAAATTGTTTCGAATCAATGGTATTTCACTTATCAAGTTTTACTGTAAGAGGAAATGGGGAGACATTTTTTTCTTTAAACAGGCGGTGCCACGTGTCATGTAGAAAAGTAATTTATCTGAAATGAAATGTACAATTGAAGCCCACGCTGAGTATATAGTGTTCGGTTACACCCGAACTTAGATACTTTTACTTGTTAATGTACTCTTTGTATTGAAATGGAACGAACATTTTTATCTCAGTTCTTTGGTCAATTGGGCTTTATTTTTTCTTTAAAGGTAGCCACGGTGAATGCACTTTTTATAGATTTTCAATCGAACCTTTCGCATATTTATTGGAAAAAAGGCTTTGTTCCAAAATTTATATTTTAAACTTTACAACAATTTTACAGTTCAAAAATTTTAATCCGAAAATTCCTAAAATGTTTAACTTCGCTTTAGTTTAACAATCAACATTTTTAGCGTGAGAGCTCATAAGACCAGTCTATCAGAGCTTAGTTGCGAGGCTTAAGAAAATAAGGCCAACCAAAATTCGCTCAGAACTACGAGAAGCTGCTAGCTGCAAATTAACTTCAGTTAATCCTGTATATAGAACCCTCTGCCGCTAGTACGGGTACCAGATAATATTTCATATTATTTATTACGCCCACCTTTCACAAGCTCTTTCAACATTACATTTATTTTCCAAACTAGCCTTTACCCGCGGCCCCGTCCGCATGGAGAAAAATTAAATATATGGGCTATTCACGTTAGCCCGCTTATCAAGTTATCTGTTTAAAAGAATGTTTCTGTGTAATGCATTTTATTTTTTTAATTGAGTAAAGAAAAGACCTAAATGAGCTGATGACCTGATAGAATCCCCAAATGATACCGAAATTATCCAGAAAAATCCACGAAATGACCCCGATGCTATCGCGTACAGATCCAGAAAACCATCTAGAAATGCCACGGAAGGGTATCCAAAAGTTCCCGGAATAGACCCAAAAAACCCGAAATGACAACGACACGATTCTATACTTATCCAGAGAACCACAAAGAAATGATGCCTGAAGGGTACCAAAATGATCCCGAAATAGTCCCGAAAAATTTCCAAAATGACCCTGACGGGCTCCCGGACGGTTCTCAAAAGCCATCCAGAAAATATCCAGGAAGGGTCCCTAGGGGATCCACGACGGATCGCGAAAACCATACAGAAATGATTCCGGAAGGGTCCCAAAATGATCCAGTATTAGTCCCGAAAAAGTCCTGAAATGACCCCGACGGGATCCCAGACGGATTCGGAAAAATATCCAGAAATTATGCCGGAAAGGTCCTCAAGTGACCCCTTAATAGTCCCGAAATGACGGGATCTCGAACGGACTCCTAAATGGCCCTGACGGGATCCCAAACAGATCTCGAAATCCATCCAGAAATGAACTTGGAAGGGCCCCAAAATAATATCGGAAAAGTCCAGAAATTACCATGACGGGATCCCGCACGGATCCCGAAAACTATCCAGAAATGAAGCCGGAAAGTCCTCAAATGATCCCCTAATAGTCCCAATATGACCGAAAATCATCCAGAAATTATGCCGGAAGGGACCCCAAATGATCCCGAATACCATACAGAAATGATGCCGGAAAATACCCCAAATGATCCCGAAATAGTCCCGAAAAAGTTCCGAAATGACCCCGAAGGGATCCCGAAAACCATCCAGAAATAATGCCGAAAGGGTCCCCAAATGATCCGATACCAGTAGATAAAAAGTCCCGAAATAACCCAGACGGGATCCCGGACGGATCCTCAAAACCATATAGAAATAATGCCGGAAGGTACCCTAAATGATACCGAAATAGTCCCGAAATGACCCTGGCAGGAACCCGTACGGATCCCGAAAACCATCCAGAAATGATGCCGAAAGGCTCCCCTAATTATCCCGTATTAGTCCCGAAAAAGTCCCGAAATAACCCCGGCGGGCTTCCTTACGGATCCCGAAAAGCATCCAGAAATAATGCCAAAGGGTCCCCAAATGATCCCGTATCAGTCGAGAAAAAATCCTGAAATGACCCTGCCGGGATCCCGGATGGATCCCGAAAACTATCCAGAAATGACGCCGGAAGCCACCCCAAATGATCCCGAAATAGTCCCGAAATGACCCTAACGGGATCCCGGACGGATCCCGAAAACCATCTAGAAATGGTGCCGGAAGGTACCTCAAATGATCTCGAAATAGTCCCGAAATGACCCCGACGGGATCTCGGACGGATCCCGAAAACCATTCAGAAATGATGCCGAAAGCGTCCCCAAATGATCCCGTTTTAGTCGAGAAAAATTCCCGAAATGATCCCGACGGGATCCCGGACGGATCCTCAAAGCCATATATGCCGGGAGGTACCCCAAATGATCCCGAAATAGTCCCGAAATGAGCCTGACGGGATCCCGGACGGATCCCAAAAACCATCTAGAAATGGTGCCGGAAGGTACCTAAAATGATCCCGAAAAATTCCCGAAATGACCCTGACGGGATTCCGGACGTATCCCAAAAACCATCTAGAAATGAAGCCGGAATGTACCCCAAATGATCCCGAAATAGTCCCGAAATGACCCTGACGGGATTCCGGACGGATCCCGAAAACCATCTAGCAAGGATGCCGGAAGTTACCCCAAATGATCCCGTATTAGTCGAGAAAAAGTCCGGAAATTACCCCGACGGGATCCCGGACGGATCCAGAAAACCATCTAAAAATGAAGCCGGAAGGTACCCCAAATGATCCCGAAATAGTACCGAAATGACCCTGACGGGATCCCGGACTGATCCCAAAAACCATATAGCAATGATGCCGGAAGCTACCCCAAATGATCCCGTATTAGTCGAGAAAAAGTCCAGAAATGACCCCGGCGGGATCCCTGATGGATCCAGAAAACCATCTAGAAATGATGCCGGAAGGTACCTCAAATGATCCCGTATTAGTCGGAAAAAGTCCCAAAATGACCCTGAAGGGATCCCGAACGGATCCCGAAAACCATCCAGAAATGATGCCGAAAGGTCCCCAAATGATCCCGTATCAGTCGAGAAAAAGTCCAGAAATGGCCCCGACGGGATCCCGGACGGATCCCGAAAACCATCCAGAAATGATGCCGGAAGGGTCCCCAAATTATCGCGAAATAGTCCCGAAATTATCCCGGAATAGTCCCGAAAATGTCTCAAAATAACCCCGACGGGATCCCGGACGGATCTCGAAAGGAATGAAGAGTTACAAAGAAACATACAGGTAAAGCTAATAAAAGCGTGCTAATAAAAACAATTGAAGGAGGGCGGATGGCGGGAGGAGGAGAGTACCACTGATCGTTTTTCAAATTTGTTTAGATCTCGATCTGTATGAACCAGATACCAAAAATTATTGATTTAGGAGAAAATTTACATTGGGTTATAACAATTTATAGATTTTGCACGAGAGATGGAAAGGAGGGGGGGGGGGGGGGTGTATCACTGCTCACTTTGTAAGCCCTCGACTTATTTCACCCATTGAGTTTGTAATATTGGTGAAGGTCAGTAAACGTAAAGTTATAATGTGTAAAAATTGTTAAAAAGTAATTATTCGAAGGAGTCGTGGAACCCCCTCCCCCCTTTCCATGTTCGAAAAAAATTTCGTCAGTAGACTATTATCTCTGTCCCAAACTTCATCAACATCCGTGAAGCCGTTCTAGCGTGATTCAGTCACAAAGACGAAAAAATACAATAATTAAATTATAACTGTTCGTAGGGGGCGGGGACTGTCCCCCTTTTCAAAAAAATATAGCTAGTAGATCCTTCTAGACTATTGGCTATATGTGTGCCAAATTTCATCCAAATCGGTCTAGCCGTTCTTGCGTGATTGAGTCACAAAGACAAAC
The DNA here is from genome assembly GCF_040869045.1 of Eurosta solidaginis. Lineage (NCBI taxonomy): Eukaryota > Metazoa > Arthropoda > Insecta > Diptera > Tephritidae > Eurosta > Eurosta solidaginis. The sequence continues at coordinate 251,026,475 of NC_090321.1, read as the reverse complement.
GTCGAACAAACATCCAAACATCCAAACTTTCCCATTTATATTATACTAGCCTTTACCCGCGGCCCCGTCCGCAAGGCGAAAATTAAATATATGGGCTATTCACGTTAGCCTGCTTATCAAGTTATCTGTTTAAAAAAAATTTTCTGTCTAATGCATTTTATTTTTGTAATTGATTAAAAAAAGAACTAAATGAGCTGATAACCTGATAGGATCCTCAAATGATCCCGAACTTATCCAGAAAAATCCACGAAATGACCCCGACGCTATCGCGGACAGATCCCGAAAACCGGAATAGTCCCAAAAAATCCGAAATGACAACGACACGATTCTAGATTTATCCAGAGAACCACAAAGAAATGATGCCTGAAGGGTACCAAGATGATCCCGAAATAGTCCCGAAAAAGTTCCGAAATGACCCTGACGGGCTCCCAGACGGTTCTCAAAAACCATCCAAAAAATATTAAGAAAGGGTCCCTAAATTATCCCGCCATAGTCCAGAAAAAGTTCCGAAATGACCCCGAGGGGATCCACGACGGACCGCGAAAACCATACAGAAATGATTCCGGAAGGGTCCCAAAATGATCCCGTATTAGTCCCGAAAAAGTCCTGAAATGACCCCGACGGGATCGCGGACGGATCCCGAAAACTATCCAGAAATGATACCGGAAAGGTCCTCAAATGATCCCCTAATAGACCCGAAATGACCCTGACGGGATCCCGGACAGATCTTGAAATCCATCCGGAAAGGATCTTGGAAGGGCCCCAAAATAATTCCGAAATAGTCTCGGAAAAGTCCAGAAATTTCCCCGACGGGATCCCGCACGAAAAACTATCTAGAAATTATGCCGGGAAGGTCCTCAAATGATCCCCTATTAGTCCCGAAATAACCAAAAACCATCCAGAAATTATGCCGGAAGGAACCCCAAATGATCCCGAAAACCATACAGAAATGTTGCCGGAAAATACCACAAATGATCACGAAATAGTCCCGAAAAAGTTCCGAAATGACCCCGAAGGGATCCCGGACGGATTCCGAAAACCCTCCAGAAATTATGCCGAAAGGATCCCCAAATGATCCGATACCAGCCGATAAAAAGTCCCGAAATAACCCCGACGGAATCCCGGACGGATCCTGAAAACCATATAGAAATGATGCCGGAAGGTACCCCAAATGATCCCGAAATAGTCCCGAATTGACCCTGGCAGGATCCCGTACGGATCCCGAAAACCATCCAGAAATGATACCGAAAGGCTCCCCTAATTATCCCGTATTAGTCCCGAAAAAGTACCGAAATGACCAAGACGGGATCCCGGACGGATCCCGAAAACCATCTAGCAATGATGCCGTAAGGGACCCAAAATGATCCCGAAAAAGTCACGAAATAACCACGACGGGATCACGAAAACTATACAGAAATAATGCCGGAAAGGTCCCCAAATGATCCCCTAATAGTCCCGAAATGGCCCTGATGGGATCCCGGACGGATCCCGAAAACCATACAGAAATAATGCCGAAAGGGTCCGCAAATGATCCCGTATTAGTCGAGAAAAAGTTCTGATATGACCCCGTCGGGATTCCGAATGGACCCCGAAAACTATCCAGAAATGATGCCGGAAAGATCCTCAAATGATCCCCTAATCGTCCCGAAATGGCCCTGAGAGGATCCCGAAAACCATCCAGAAATGAAGCCGAAAGGGTCCCCAAATGTTTCCGTATTAGTCGCGATGAAGTCCCGTAATGACTCGGACGGATCCCGAAAATTATCGAGAAATGATGCCGAAAGGTACACCAAATGATCCCAAAATAGTCCCGAATTGTCCCCTACGGGATCACTGACGGATCCCGAAAACCATCTAGAAATGATGCCGGAATGTACTCCAAATGATCCCAAAATAGTCCCGAAATGACCCTGAAGGGATCCCGAACGGATCCCGAAAACCATCCAAAAATCATGCCGAAAGGGTCCCCAAATGATCTCGTATTAATCGAGAAAAATTCCCGAAAGAACGCCGACGGAATCCCGGACGGATCCCGAAAACCATCTAGAAATGATCCCGGAAGGTATCTAAAATGACCCGTATTAGTCGAGAAAAAGTCCCAAAATGACCCCGACCGGAGCCCGAAAACCATTTAGAAATGATGCCGGAAGGCATCTCAAATGATCCCGTATTAGTCGAGAAAGAGCCCCAAATGACCCCGACGGGATCCCAGACGGAACCCGAAAACCATTCAGAAATGATGCCGAAAGGGTCCCCAAATGATCCCGTATCAGTCGATAAAAAGTCCAGAAATGACCCCGACGGGATCCCGGACGGATCCGGAAAACCATATATAGAAATTAAGCCGAAAGGCACCCCAAATGATCCCGAAATAGTCCCGAAATGACCTTGGCGGGATCCAGGACGGATCCCGAAAACCATCCAGAAATGATGCCGAAAGGGTCCCCAAATGATCCCGCATTAGTCGAGAAAAAGTCCAGAAATGACCCCGACGGGATCCCGGACGGATCCGGAAAACCATATAGAAATTATGCCGAAAGGCACCCCAAATGATCCCGAAATAGTTCCGAAATGACCTTGGCGGGATCCAGGACGGATCCCGAAAACCATCCAGAAATGATGCCCAAATAATCCCGCATTAGTCGAGAAAAAGTCCCGAAATGACCCCGACGGGATCCCGGACGGATCCGGAAAAACATCCAGATATGATGCCGAAAGGGTCCCCAAATGATCCCGTATTAGTCGAGAAAGGGTCCCGAAATGACCCCGACGGGATCCCGGACGGAACCCGAAAACCATCCAGAAATGATGCCGAAAGGGTCCCCAAATGATACCGTATCAGTCGAGAAAAAGTCCAGAAATGACCCCGACGGAATCCCGGACGGATCCCGAAAACCATCTAGAAATGATGCCGGAAGGTATCTCAAATGATCCCGTATTAGTCGAGAAAGAGCCCCAAATGACCCCGACGGGATCCCGGACGGAACCCGAAAACCATCCAGAAATGATGCCGAAAGGGTCCCCAAATGATCCCGTATCAGTCGAGAAAAAGTCCAGAAATGACCCCGACGGGATCCCGGACGGATCCCGAAAACCATCTAGAAATGATGCCGGAAGGCACCCCAAATTATCCCGAAATAGTCCCGAAATGACCTTGGCGGGATCCAGGACGGATCCCGAAAACCATACAGAAATGATGCCGAAAGGGTCACCAAATGATACCGAATGGAGCCCGAAAACCATCCAGAAATGATGCCGAAAGGGTCCCCAAATGATCCCGTATCAGTCGAGAAAAAGTCCAGAAATTACCCCGACGGGATCCCGGACGGATCCGGAACACCATATATAGAAATTATGCCGAAAGGCACCCCAAATGATCCCGAAATAGTCCCGAAATGACCTTGGCGGGATCCAGGACGGATCTCGAAAACCATCCAGAAATGATGCCGAAAGGGTCCCCAAATTATCTCGTATCAGTCGAGAAAAAGTCCAGAAATGACCCCGACGGGATCCCGGACGGATCCGGAAAACCATATAGAAATTATGCCGAAAGGCACCCCAAATGATCCCGAAATGACCTTGGCGGGATCCAGGACGGAACCCGAAAACCATCCAGAAATCATGCCGAAAGGGTCCCCAAATGATCCCGTATTAATCGAGAAAAATTCCCGAAAGAACGCCGACGGAATCCCGGACCGATCCCGAAACCCATCCAGAAATGATCCCGGAGGGTCTCGATATGACCCAAACGGGATTACAAATAGGGTGAAGATAATTATAAAACCATGTTAATAAGGCAGCAGGCGCATTGGAGCGAATGAAAAGTTACATAGAAACATACAGGTAAAGCTAATAAGAGCGTGCTAATAAAAACAATTAAAGGAGGGCGGATGGCGGGTGTAGAAGGATAGGACTACTGATCGTTCCTCCAAAATTGTCTAGATCTCGATCTGTATGTGCCAGATACCAAAAACTATTGAATTAGGAGAAAATGTATATTGAGTTATAACAATTTATAGATTTTACACCAGAGGGGTGATAAAGGGGGGAGGGGCGGCGGAGTGTTTTACTGCTTACTTTGTAAGCCCTCGACTTATTTGACCCCTTGAGTCTGTGATATTGGTGAAGGCCAGTATACGTAAAGTTATAATGTGTAAAAATTATTAAAAAGTAATTGCTCGAAAGGGTCGGGGGACCCCACCCCTCTTTCCATGTTCGAAAAAAATTTCGCTAGTAGACTACTGTCTGTGTCCCAAATTTCATCAAAATCCGTGTAGCCATTCTGGCGTGATTCACTCGAAAAGACGAAAAAATATAATAATTAAATTATAACTGTTCCTAGGGGGCGGGGACCACGCTTCTAGACTATTGGCTATATGTGTGCAAAATTTCATCCAAATCGGTCCAGCCGTTCTTGCGTTATTGAGTCACAAAGACAAACATCTGGACAAACATCCAAACATCCAAACATCTTCACATCCAAACTTTCCCATTTATAATATACTAGCCTTTACCCGCGGCCCCGTCCGCAAGGAGATAATGAAATATGTGGGCTATTCACGTTAGCCTGCTTATAAAGTTATATGTTTAAAAATTTTTTTTCTGTCTAATGCATTTTATTTTTGTAATTGAGTATAAAAAAGAACTTTATGAGCTGATAACCTGATAGGATCCCAAAATGATAACGAAATTATCCAGAAAAAGCCACGAAATGACCCCGACGCTATCGCGGACGGATCCCGAAAACCATCCAGAAACGCCCCGTAAGTGTCTCCAAAAGTTCCCGAAGTAGTCCCAAAAAAACCTGAAATGACAACGACACGATTCTAGACTTATACAGAGAACCACACAGAAATGATCCCTGAAGGGTACCAAATTGATCCCGAAATAGTCCCGAAAAAGTTCCGAAATTACCCTGACGGGCTCCCGGACGGATCTCAAAAGCCATCCAGGAAGGGTTCCTAAATTATCCCGACATAGTCCAGAAAAAGCTCCGAAAAAGTTCCGAAATGACCCCGAGGGATCCACAACGGATAGCGAAAACCATAAAGAAATGATTCCGAAAGGGTCCCAAAACGATTCCGAAATAGGCCGAAAATGACCCCGATGGAATCCCGCACGGATCCAAATGTGATCCCGGAAGGGTTTCAAAACTATCCCGAAAAAGTAACAAAAAAAATCTCAAAATGAATCTTACGGCATCCTGGACGGATCCAGAAATGATCCCAACATGGTCCCGAAATGACCCTGATGGATCCGTCAAACGATCAAGAATTGATGCCGGAAGGGTCTTCAAATGATCACGAAACAATACAGATAAAGTCATGGAATGACCCCTAAGTGGTCCCCAAATGATCCCGAAATAGTCCCGAAAAAGTCCCGAAATTACCCTGATGGGTTCCCGTACAGATCCCGAAATCCATCCAGAAGTGATGCCGGAAGGGTCCAAAAATGATCCCGTATTGTACCCCAAAAAGTCCCTAAATGACCCCGACGGGATCCCGGACGGATCCCCAAAACTATCTAGAAATAATGAAGGAAGGTACCCAAAATGATTCCGAAAAAGTCGTGAAATAACCCCGACGGATTCCGGACGGATCCCGAAAACCATCCAGAAATGATCCCGAAATAGTCCCGAAGAAGTCCCGAAATGTCCCTGACGGGATCTCAAACGGCTCCCTAACTGACCCCGCCGGGATCCCGGACATATCCCGAAATCCATCCAGGAATCATTTTGGCCCAAAATGATTCCGAAATAGTTTCGGAAAAGTCCACAAATTACCCTGACGGGATCCCGGACGAATCCTGAAAACCATGCTTAAATGCTCCCGAAAAAGTCCCGAAATGACCCCGACGGGATCTCGGACGGATCCCCAAAACTATCTAGAAATGATGAAGGAAGGTACCCAAAATGATTCCGAAAAAGTCCTGGAATAACCCCGACCGGATTCCGGACGGATCCCGAAAACCATCCAGAAATGATGCCGAAAGGTACACCAAATGATCCCGAAATGATCCCGACGGGATCCCTTACGGATCCCGAAAACCATGCAGAAATGATGCCGGAAGGGACGCAAATGATCCCGAAAGAGTCCTGAAATGACCCTGACGAGATCCCGTACGGATCCCGAAAACCATCCAGAAATGATGTCGGTAGGTACCCCAAATGATCCCGAAATAGTTCCGAAATTACCCAGTCGGGATCCCGGAAACTATTCAGAACTGATGCCGGAAAGGTCCTCAAATGATCCCGTATTAGTCGAGAAAAAGTCTCGAAATGACCCCGACGGGGTCCCTTACGGATCCCGAAAACCATCCAGAAATGATGCCGAAAGGAACACCAAATGATCCCGAAATAGTCCCGAAATGACCCCGACGGGATCCCGGACTGATCCCGAAAGCTATCCAGAAATGATGCCGGAAAGTTCCTCAAATGATCTCTTAATAGTCCCGAAATGACCCTGAAGGGATCCCCGACGGATCCCGGAAACTATCCAGAAATGATGCCGGAAAGGTTCCCAAATGATCCCCAAATAGTGCCGAAATTACCATGACGGGATCCCGGACCGATCCCGAAAACCATCCAGAAATGATGGCGAAACGGCCCCCAAACTATCCCGTATTAGTGGCGAAAAAGTCCTGAAATGACCCCGACGAGATCCCGGACGAATCTCGAAAACCATCCAGAAATGATGCCGGAAGGGAACCCAAATTATCCCGAAAAAGTCCCTAAATGACGCGACGGATCCCGAAAATTATCCAGAAATGATGCCTGAAAGGTCCCCAAATGATACCCTAATAGTCCCGCAATTACCCTGATGGGATCCCGGACGGATCCCGAAAACCATCCGGAAATGATGCCGAAAGGGTTCCCAAATGATCCCGTATTAGTCGCGAAAAAGTCCCGAAATGACCCCGATGGGATCCCGGACGGATCCCGAAAACCATCCAGAAATGATGCCGGAAGAGCCCCCAAATGATCCCGAAAAGGTCCCCAAGCGACCCCGACGAGATCCCGGACGGATACCGAAAACCATCCAGAAATGATGCCGGTAGGTACCCCAAATGATCCCGAAATAGTCCCGAAATAGTCCCGAAATGACCCCGTCCGGATCCCGAAAACTATCCAGAAATGATGCCGAAAGGGTCCCCAAATGATCCCGTATTAGTCGGAAAAAGTCCCGGAATGACCTGCGACAGGATCCCGGACGGATCCCGAAAACCATCCAGAAATTATGCCGGAAGAGCCCCCAAATGATCCCGAAAAAGTCCTCAGATGACCCCGACATACTCCAGAGAAAGTTCCGAAATTGCTCCGAGGGGATCCACGACGGATCGCGAAAACCATACAGAAATGATTCCGGAAGGATCCCAAAATGATCCCGAAATAGTCCGGAAATGACCCAGATGGGATCCAGCACAGATCCAGAAATGATCCCGGAAGGGTCCAAATACTATCCCGAAATGGCTCCTACGGCATCCCGGACGGATCCAGAAATGATCTCGGAAGGGTCCCCAAATGATCTCAAAATGGTTCCGAAATGACCCTGATGGATCCGGCAAACCATCAAGAAATTATGCCGGAAGGGTCCCCAAATGATCCCGAAATAATACAGAAAAAGTCGCGAAACGACCCCTAGAGGATCCCCAAATGATTCCGTATTAGCCCCGAAAATGTCCCGAAATAACCCCGACGGGATCCCGGACAAATCCCGAAAACTATCCAGAAATGATGCCGGAAGGATCCCAAATGATTCCGAAATAGTCCCGCAATGATTCCGACGGGATCCCGAACGGATACCGAAAATCATCCAGAAGTGATGCCGGAAAAGTCCTCAAATGATCACCTAATAGTCCCGAAATGACCCTTAAGGGATCCTAGACGGATCCCGTAAACCATCCAGAAATGATCCCGATATAGTCCCGAAGAAGTCCGGAAATGACCCTAACGGGATCTCGAACGCATTCCTAAATGACCCTGACGGGATCCCGGACAGATGCCGACAACTATCTAGAAATGATGCCGAAAGGGCCCGCAAATGATCCCGTATTAGTCGAGAAAAAGTCCCGAAATGACCCCGACGGGATGCCGGACGAATCCCAAAAACCATCCAGAAATGATGCCGGAAGGGACCCCAAATGATCCCGAAAAAATCCCGCAATTATTCCGACGGGATCCTGAACGGATACCGAAAACCATGCAGAAGTGATGCCGGAAAGGTCCTCAAATGATCACCTAATAGTCCCAAATGACCATGACGGCATCCCGGACTGATCCCGAAATCCATCCAGAAATGATCTTGAGAAGGTCCCAAAATGATCCCGAAATAGTCTCGGAAAAGTCCGGAAATTACCCTGACGGGTTCCCGGACGAATCCTTAAATGATCACGAAAAAGTCCCGAAATGAACCTGACGGGACCCCGAAAGGATCCCGAAAACTATCCAGAAATGATGCCATAAAGGTTCTCGAATGATTTCCTAATAGTTCCGAAAAAACCCTGACGGGATCCCGAACGGATCCCGACAACTATCTAGAAATGATGTCGAAAGGGCCCGCAAATGATCCCGTATTAGTCGAGAAAAAGTCCCGAAATGACCCCGACGGGATGCCGGACGAATCCCAAAAACCATCCAGAAATGATGCCGGAAGGGACCCCAAATGATCCCGAAAAAATCCCGCAATTATTCCGACGGGATCCTGAACGGATACCGAAAACCATGCAGAAGTGATGCCGGAAAGGTCCTCAAATGATAACCTAATAGTCCCAAAATGACCCTGACGGCATCCCGGACAGATCCCGAAATCCATCCAGAAATGATCTTGGGAAGGTCCCAAAATGATCCCGAAATAGTCTCGGAAAAGTCCAGAAATTACCCTGACGGATTCCCGGAGAAATGCTGAAAGCCATCCTTAAATGATCCCGAAAAGTCCCGAAGTGACCCTGACGGGATCCTGAAAGGATTCCGAAAACTATCCAGAAATGATGCCGGAAAGGTCCTCAAATAATCCCCTAATAGTCCCGAAATGACCGTGACGGAATCCCGAACGGATCCCGACAACTATGCAGAAATGATGCCGAAAGGGTCCGCAAATGATCCCGTATTAGTCGAGAAAAAGTCCCGAAATGACCCCGACGGGATCCCGGACGAATCCCAAAAACCATCCAGAAATGATGCCGGTAGGTATCCCAAATGATCCCGAAATAGGACCGAAATGACCTCGTCGGCATCCCGGACGGATCCCGAAAATTATCCAGAAATGATACCGGAAAGGTCCCCAAATTATCCCCTAATATTCCCGAAATTACCCTGATGGGATCCCGGACGGATCCCCAAAACCATCCAGAAAAGATGCCGAAAGGGTTCCCAAATGATCCCGTATTAGTTGCGAAAAAGTCCCGAAATGACCCCGACGGGATCCCGGACGGATCCCGAAAACCATCCAGAAATGATGCCGGAAGAGACCCCAAATGATCCCGAAAAAGTCCCCAAATGACCCCGACGGGATCCCGGACGGATTCCGAAAACCAGCCAGAAATTATGCCGAAAGGGTTCCCAAATGATCCCGTATTAGTCGCGAAAAAGTCCCGAAATGACCCCGACGGGATCCCGGACGTATCCCGAAAACCATCCAGAAATGATGCCGGAAGAGCCCCCAAATGATCCCGAAAAAGTCCCCAAATTACCCCGACGAGATCCGGGACGGATCCCGAAAACCATCCAGAAATGATGCCGGAAGAGCCCCCAAATGATCCCGAAAAAGTCCCCAAATTACCCCGACGAGATCCCGGACGGATCCCGAAAACCATGGAGAATTGATGCCGAAAGGGTTCCCAAATGATCCCGTATTAGTCGCGAAAAAGTCCTGAAATGACCCCGACGGGATCCCGGACGGATCCCGAAAACCATCCAGAAATGATGCCGGAAGAGCCCCCAAATGATCCCGAAAAAGTCTCCAAATGACCCCGACGGGATCCCGGACGGATCCCGAAAACCATCCAGAAATGATGCCGGAAGAACCCCCAAATGATCCCGAAAAAGTCCCCAAATTACCCTGACGAGATCCCGGACGGATCCCGAAAACCATCCAGAAATGATGCCGAAAGGGTTCCCAAATGATCCCGTATTAGTCGCGAAAAAGACCCGAAATGACCCCGATGGGATGCCGGACGAATCCCGTAGACCATCCAGAAATGATGCCTATAGGGACTCCAAATAACCCCGAAAAAGTCCCGTAATGATCCCGGAAACCATCAAGAATTTATTTCTCGAAGGTACGCAAATAATCCCGAAAGTACCCCGACGGGATCCCGGACGGATCCCGAAAACCATCCAGAAATGATGCCGGAAGGGTTCCCAAATAATCCCGTATTAGTCCAGAAAAAGTCCCGAAATGACCCCGAGCGGATCCCGGACGGATCCCGAAAACCATCCAGAAATGATGCCGAAAGGGTCCCCAAAAGATCCCGTATTAGTCGAGAAAAAGTCGCGAAATGACCCCGACCGGATCCCGGACTGATCCAGAAAACCATCTAGAAATGATGCCGGAAGGTACCCTAAATGATCCCGAAAAAGTCCTGAAATGAGCCCGACGGGATCCCGGACGAATCCCGAAAACCATCCAGAAATGATGCCGGTAGGTACCCCAAATGATCCCGAAATAGTCCCGAGATGTCCCCGTCCGGATCCCGGACGGATCCCGAAAACTCTCCAGAAATGATGCCGAAAGGGTCCCCAAATGATCCCGTATTAGTCGAGAAAAAGTCCAGAAATGAACCCGACGGGATCCCGGACGGATCCCGAAAACATCCAGAAATGATGCCGGAAGAGCCCCCAAATGATCCCGAAAAAGTCCCCAAATTACCCCGACGAGATCCAGGACGGATCCCGAAAACCATCCAGAAATGTTGCCGGAAGAGCCCCCAAATGATCCCGAAAAAGTCCCCAAATGACCCCGACGAGATCCCGGACGGATCCCGAAAACCATCCAGAAATGATGCCGGAAGAGCCCCCGAATGATCCCGAAAAAGTCCTCAAATGACCCCGACGAGATCCCGGACGGATCCCGAAAACCATTCAGAAATGATGCCGGAAGAGCCCCCAAATGATCCCGAAAAAGTCCCCAAATTACCCTGACGAGATCCCGGACGGATCCCGAAAACCATCGAGAATTGATGCCGAAAGGGTTCCCAAATGATCCCGTATTAGTCGCGAAAAAGTCCCGAAATGACCCCGACGTGATCCCGGACGGATCCCGAAAACCATCCAGAAATGATGCCGAAAGGGTTCCCAAATGTTCCCGTATTAGTCGCGAAAAAGTCCAGAAATGAACCCGACGGGATCCCGGACGGATCCCGAAAAACATCCAGAAATGATGCCGGAAGAGCCCCCAAATGATCCCGAAAAAGTCCCCAAATTACCCCGACGAGATCCAGGACGGATCCCGAAAACCATCCAGAAATGTTGCCGGAAGAGCCCCCAAATGATCCCGAAAAAGTCCCCAAATGACCCCGACGAGATCCCGGACGGATCCCGAAAACCATCGAGAATTGATGCCGAAAGGGTTCCCAAATGATCCCGTATTAGTCGCGAAAAAGTCCCGAAATGACCCCGACGTGATCCCGGACGGATCCCGAAAACCATCCAGAAATGATGCCGGAAGAGCCCCCGAATGATCCCGAAAAAGTCCTCAAATGACCCCGACGAGATCCCGGACGGATCCCGAAAACCATTCAGAAATGATGCCGGAAGAGCCCCCAAATGATCCCGAAAAAGTCCCCAAATTACCCTGACGAGATCCCGGACGGATCCCGAAAACCATCCAGAAATGTTGCCGAAAGGGTCCCCAAATGATCCCGTATTAGTCGCGAAAAAGTCTCGAAATGACCCCGACGGGATGCCGGACGAATCCCGAAGATCATCCAGAAATGATGCATAAAGGGACTCAAAATAACCCCGAAAAAGGTCCCGTAATGATCCCGGAAACCATCAAGAATTTATCTCTCGAAGGTACGCAAATGATGCCGAAAGTACCCCGACGGGATCCCGGACGGATCCCGAAAACCATCCAGAAATGATGCCGGAAGGGTCCCCAAATGATCGCGAAATAGTCCCGAAATGATTCCGGAATAGTCCCGAAAATGTCTCAAAATAACCCCGACGGGATCACGGATGGATCCCGAACACTATACAGAAATGATCCCGGAAGGGTCCCAAAATGATCCCGAAATAGTCCCGAAAAAGCCCCGAAATTACCCCGGCGGGATCCCGGAACGATCCCGAAAACCATCCAGAAATGATCCTGGAAGAGCCTCGATATAACCCTTACGGGATTACAAATAAGGTGAAGCTAATTATAAAACCATGTTAATAAGGCAGCAGGCGCATTGGAGCGAATAAAAAGTTAGATAGAAACATACAGGTAAAGCTAATAAAAGCGTGCTAATAAAAACAATTGATGGAGGGCGGATGGCGGGAGTAGAGGAGAGTACCACTGATCGTTCCTCCAAAATTGTCTAGATCTCGTTCTGTATGTACCAGATACCAAAAACTATTGATTTAGGAGAAAATTTAGATTGAGTTATAACAATTTATGGATTTTACACCAGAGGGGGAGATAAAGGAGGGCGGGCGGAGGGTGTCACTGCTTACTTTGTAAGCCCTCGACTTATTTGACCCCTTGAGTCTGTGATATTGGTGAAGGCCAGTATACGTAAAGTTATAATGTGTAAAAATTATGAAAAATAATTTCTCGAAGGGGTCGTGGGACCCCCACCCCTCTTTCCATGTTCGAAAAAAATTTCGCTAGTAGACTACTGTCTGTGTCCCAAATTTCATCAAAATCCGTGTAGCCATTCTGGCGTGATTCAGTCGCAAAGACGAAAAAATATAATAATTAAATTATAACTGTTCCTAGGGGGCGGGGACCACGCCCCGTTTGAAAAATATATAGCTAGTAGATCCTTCTAGACTATTGGCTATATGTGTGCAAAATTTCATCCAAATCGGTCCAGCCGTTCTTGCGTTATTGAGTCACAAAGACAAACGTCTGGACAAACATCCAAACATCCAAACATCCAAACATCTTAACATCCAAACATCTTAACATCCAAACTTTCTCATTTATAATATATACTAGCCTTTACCCGCGGCCCCGTCCGCAAGGAGAAAATGAAATATGTGGGCTATTCACGTTAGCCTGCTTATAAAGTTATCTGTTTAAAATTTTTTTTCTGTGTAATGCATTTTATTTTTGTAATTGAGTAAAAAAAAGAACTTTATGAGCTGATAACCTGATAGGATCCCAAAATGATAAAGAAATTATCCAGAAAAAGCCACGAAATGACCCCGACGCTATCGCGGACGGATCCCGAAAACCATCCAGAAACGCCCCGGAAGTGTTTCCAAAAGTTCCCGAAGTAGTCCCAAAAAAACCCGAAATGACAACGACACGATTCTAGACTTATCCAGATAACCACACAGAAATGATGCCTGAAGGGTACAAAATTGATCCCGAAATAGTCCCGAAAAAGTTCCGAAATTACCCTGACGGGCTCCCGGACGGATCTCAGAAACCATCCAGAAAATATCCAGGAAGGGTCCCTAAATTATCCCGACTAACTCCAGAAAAAGTTCCGAAATGGCTCCGAGGGATCCACGATGGATCGCGAAAACCATACAGAAATGATTCCGGAAGGATTCCAAAATGATCCCGAAATAGTCCGGAATTGACCCAGATGGGATCCCGCACAGATCCAGAAATGATCCCGGAAGGGTGCAAAAACTATCCCGGAAAAGTAACAAAAAATCCCGAAATGGCTCCTACGGCATCCCGGACGGATCCAGAAATGATCTCGGAAGGGTCCCCAAATGATCCCAAAATGGTCCCGAAATGACCCTGATGGATCCGGCAAACCATCAAGAAATTATGCCGAAAGGGTCCCAAAATGATCCCGAAATAATACAGAAAAAGTCACGACACGACCCCTAGAGGATCCCCAAATGATCCCGTATTAGCCCCGAAAAGGTCCCGAAATAACCCCGACGGGATCCCGGACAAATCCCGAAAACCATCCAGAAATGATGCCGGAAAGGTCCTCAAATGATCACCTAATAGTCCAGAAATGACCCTTAAGGGGTCATGGACGGATCCCATAAACCATCCAGAAATGATGCCGAAAGGGCCCGCAAATGATCCCGTATTAGTCGAGAAAAAGTCCCGAAATGAACCCGACCGGATGCCGGACGAATCCCAAAAACCAGCCAGAAATGATGCCGGAAGGGACACCAAATGATCCCAAAAAAGTCCCGCCATAATTCCGAAGGGATCCTGAGCGGATACCGAAAACCATCCAGAAGTGATGCCGAAAAGGTCCTCAAATGATCACCTAATAGTCCCAAAATGACCCTGACGGCATCCCGGACAGATCCTGAAATCCATCCAGAAATGATCTTGGGAGGGTCCCAAAATTATCCCGAAATAGTCTGGGAAAAGTCCAGAAATTACCCTGACGGATACCGGACGAATCCTGAAAACCAATCTTAAATGATGCCGAAAAAGTCCCGAAATGACCCTGATGGGACCCGGAAAGGATCCCGAAAACTAACCAGAAATGATGCCGGAAAGGTCCTCAAATGATCTCCCAATAGTTCCGAAAATACCCTGACGGGATCCCGAACAGATCCCGACAACTATCCAGAAATGATACCGAAAGGGCCCGCAAACGATCCCGTATTAGTCGAGAAAAAGTCCCGAAATGACCCCGACGGGATGCCGGACGAATCCCAAAAACCATCCAGAAATGATTTTGGAAGGGACCGCAATGATCCCGAAAAAGTCCCGCAATTATTCCGACGGGAATCTGAACGGATACCGAAAACCATCCAGAAGTGATGCCGGAACGGTCCTCAAATGCTCACCTAATAGTCCCAAAATGACCCTGAGGGCATCCCGGACAAATCCCGAAATCCATCCAGAAATGATCTTGGGAAGGTCCCAAAATGATCCCGAAATAGTCTCGGAAAAGTCCAGAAATTACCCTGACGGGTTCCCGGACGAATCCTGAAAGCCATCCTTAAATGATCCCGAAAAAGCCCCGAAATGACCCTGACGGGATCCCGAAAGGATTCCAAAAACTATCCAGAAATCATGCCGGAAAGGTCCTCAAATGATCCCCTAATAGTTCCGAAATGACCGTGACGGGATCCCGAACGGATCCCGACAACTATCCAGAAATTATGCGGAAAGGGTCCGCAAATGATCCCGTATTAGTCGAGAAAAAGTCCCGAAATGACCCCGACGGGATCCCGGACGAATCCCAAAAACCATCCAGAAATGATGCCGGTAGGTATCCCAAATGATCCCGAAATAATCCCGAAATGACCTCGTCGGCATCCCGGACGGATACCGAAAATTATGCAGAAATGATGCCGGAAAGGTCCACAAATGATCCCCTAATAGTCCCGAAATTACCCTGATGGGATCCCGTACGGATCCCAAAAACCATCCAGAAATGATGCCGGAAGAGCCCCCAAATGATCCCGAAAAAGTCCCCAAATGACCCCGACGATATCCCGGACGGATCCCGAAAACCATCCAGAAATGATGCCGGAAGAGCCCTCAAATGATCCCGAAAAAGTCCCCATATGAACCCGACGAGATCCCGCACGGATCCCGAAAACCATCCAGAAATGATGCCGGAAGGGTCCCCAAATGATCGCGAAATAGTCCCGAAATGATTCCGGAATAGTCCCGAAAATGTTCCAAAATAACCCCGACGGGATCCCGGTCGGATCCCGTAAACTATACAGAAATGATCCCGGAAGGGTCCCAAAATGATCCCGAAATAGTCCCGAAAAAGTCCCGAAATTACCCCGGCGTAATCCCGGACCGATCCCGAAAACCATCCAGAAATGATCCCGGAAGGGTCTCGATATGACCCTTACGGGATTACAAATATGGTGAAGCTAATTATAAAACCATGTTAATAAGGCAGCAGGCGCATTGGAGCGAATAAAAAGTTAGATAGAAACATACAGGTAAAGCTAATAAAAGCGTGCTAATAAAAACAATTGATGGAGGGCGGATGGCGGGAGTAGAGGAGAGGACCACTGATCGTTCCTCCAAAATTGTCTAGATCTTGTTCTGTATGTACCAGATACCAAAAACTATTGATTTAGGAGAAAATTTAGATTGAGTTATAACATTTTATGGATTTTACACCAGAGGGGGAGATAAAGGGGGGCGGGCGGAGGGTGTCACTGCTTACTTTGTAAGCCCTCGACTTATTTGACCCCTTGAGTCTGTGATATTGGTGAAGGCCAGTATACGTAAAGTTATAATGTGTAAAAATTATGAAAAATAATTTCTCGAAGGGTCGTGGGACCCCCACCCCTCTTTCCATGTTCGAAAAAAATTTCGCCCGTAGACTACTGTCTGTGTCCCAAATTTCATCAAAATCCGTGTAGCCATTCTGGCGTGATTCAGTCGCAAAGACGAAAAAATATAATAATTAAATTATAACTGTTCCTAGGGGGCGGGGACCACGCCCCTTTTGAAAAATATATAGCTAGTAGATCCTTCTAGACTATTGGCTATATGTGTGCAAAATTTCATCCAAATCGGTCCAGCCGTTCTTGCGTTATTGAGTCACAAAGACAAACGTCTGGACAAACATCCAAACATCCAAACATCCAAACATCCAAACATCCAAACATCCAAACATCCAAACATCTAAACATCCAAACATCCAAACATCCAAACATCTTAACATCCAAACTTTCCCATTTATAATATATATTAGATACTAGCCTTTACCCGCGGCCCCGTCCGCAAGGAGAAAATGAAATATGTGGGCTATTCACGTTAGCCTGCTTATAAAGTTATCTGTTTAAAATTTTTTTTCTGTGTAATGCATTTTATTTTTGTAATTGAGTAAAAAAAAGAACTTTATGAGCTGATAACCTGATAGGATCCCAAAATGATAAAGAAATTATCCAGAAAAAGCCACGAAATGACCCCGACGCTATCGCGGACGGATCCCGAAAACCATCCAGAAACGCCCCGGAAGTGTTTCCAAAAGTTCCCGAAGTAGTCCCAAAAAAACCCGAAATGACAACGACACGATTCTAGACTTATCCAGATAACCACACAGAAATGATGCCTGAAGGGTACAAAATTGATCCCGAAATAGTCCCGAAAAAGTTCCGAAATTACCCTGACGGGCTCCCGGACGGATCTCAGAAACCATCCAGAAAATATCCAGGAAGGGTCCCTAAATTATCCCGACTAACTCCAGAAAAAGTTCCGAAATGGCTCCGAGGGATCCACGATGGATCGCGAAAACCATACAGAAATGATTCCGGAAGGATTCCAAAATGATCCCGAAATAGTCCGGAATTGACCCAGATGGGATCCCGCACAGATCCAGAAATGATCCCGGAAGGGTGCAAAAACTATCCCGGAAAAGTAACAAAAAATCCCGAAATGGCTCCTACGGCATCCCGGACGGATCCAGAAATGATCTCGGAAGGGTCCCCAAATGATCCCAAAATGGTCCCGAAATGACCCTGATGGATCCGGCAAACCATCAAGAAATTATGCCGAAAGGGTCCCAAAATGATCCCGAAATAATACAGAAAAAGTCACGACACGACCCCTAGAGGATCCCCAAATGATCCCGTATTAGCCCCGAAAAGGTCCCGAAATAACCCCGACGGGATCCCGGACAAATCCCGAAAACCATCCAGAAATGATGCCGGAAAGGTCCTCAAATGATCACCTAATAGTCCAGAAATGACCCTTAAGGGGTCATGGACGGATCCCATAAACCATCCAGAAATGATGCCGAAAGGGCCCGCAAATGATCCCGTATTAGTCGAGAAAAAGTCCCGAAATGAACCCGACCGGATGCCGGACGAATCCCAAAAACCAGCCAGAAATGATGCCGGAAGGGACACCAAATGATCCCAAAAAAGTCCCGCCATAATTCCGAAGGGATCCTGAGCGGATACCGAAAACCATCCAGAAGTGATGCCGAAAAGGTCCTCAAATGATCACCTAATAGTCCCAAAATGACCCTGACGGCATCCCGGACAGATCCTGAAATCCATCCAGAAATGATCTTGGGAGGGTCCCAAAATTATCCCGAAATAGTCTGGGAAAAGTCCAGAAATTACCCTGACGGATACCGGACGAATCCTGAAAACCAATCTTAAATGATGCCGAAAAAGTCCCGAAATGACCCTGATGGGACCCGGAAAGGATCCCGAAAACTAACCAGAAATGATGCCGGAAAGGTCCTCAAATGATCTCCCAATAGTTCCGAAAAAGCCCCGAAATTACCCCGGCGGGATCCCGGAACGATCCCGAAAACCATCCAGAAATGATCCTGGAAGAGCCTCGATATAACCCTTACGGGATTACAAATAAGGTGAAGCTAATTATAAAACCATGTTAATAAGGCAGCAGGCGCATTGGAGCGAATAAAAAGTTAGATAGAAACATACAGGTAAAGCTAATAAAAGCGTGCTAATAAAAACAATTGATGGAGGGCGGATGGCGGGAGTAGAGGAGAGTACCACTGATCGTTCCTCCAAAATTGTCTAGATCTCGTTCTGTATGTACCAGATACCAAAAACTATTGATTTAGGAGAAAATTTAGATTGAGTTATAACAATTTATGGATTTTACACCAGAGGGGGAGATAAAGGAGGGCGGGCGGAGGGTGTCACTGCTTACTTTGTAAGCCCTCGACTTATTTGACCCCTTGAGTCTGTGATATTGGTGAAGGCCAGTATACGTAAAGTTATAATGTGTAAAAATTATGAAAAATAATTTCTCGAAGGGGTCGTGGGACCCCCACCCCTCTTTCCATGTTCGAAAAAAATTTCGCTAGTAGACTACTGTCTGTGTCCCAAATTTCATCAAAATCCGTGTAGCCATTCTGGCGTGATTCAGTCGCAAAGACGAAAAAATATAATAATTAAATTATAACTGTTCCTAGGGGGCGGGGACCACGCCCCGTTTGAAAAATATATAGCTAGTAGATCCTTCTAGACTATTGGCTATATGTGTGCAAAATTTCATCCAAATCGGTCCAGCCGTTCTTGCGTTATTGAGTCACAAAGACAAACGTCTGGACAAACATCCAAACATCCAAACATCCAAACATCTTAACATCCAAACATCTTAACATCCAAACTTTCTCATTTATAATATATATTAGATATATATTAGATTAGATTAGATTAGACTATTACCATTGACTGATTTAATGGAAAACTAATATAGACACACTCTCTCCACCTGTTCATTCCAACTTATTGATGACCTTCCTTCTGTTGCTTAGGAAAGATTTTGATAGGAGTATTTAGGCGAAAAGCATATTTTCTCATTCATATAACATGCCATAGCCAGCGAAGCCATTGGGCTCAAATAATACCACCTACCATATTGAATACTATGCTTGGAGGTAACTAATCTGAAAATTTGAGTTGCTAGATCACTGTACTCTCTTCTAAGCGGCGGTTATTGCTGTATCCGTAAAAACACTCCTAGCAGGTTGCTGGATACGAATCTCGCCCGGGAGTGATTTTATTGACCCTTCGAATCTTCGTATCTAAGATAGTTTAGCACCACATGCTCTACCGCAGATACACTCTAGTCCCGTAAGCTGCTGGTGTCTCCAAGCGCAGGTTATTGCGATTAAGAAGTATGAAGATCAGACGCTTTCCAGTACGTGGGTGGATTGGGAATATCTGATATCACTCTCGGTCGCATCGAACTGATTAAAAGTTAGTATCATACAAGTCCCGCGAAAAAGAGAAGCCCAGTGCAACTGCCCCACAGATTTTAAATGAGTATTTGTAAAGTAACTAGGAGGGACGAGCTGAAAAGATTTGGGACTTCTTATAAATGTATAAAGAGGGGAAACGATCAGCAATACACATTTTTTTCACTTAGGCTAATCAGTTTAGGTAGAATTTTAACAGAGCATTTGACAATTTAGTATAATATAATAATAAAATTTTAAGATGTCCAAACTAAGATACTGATGTCCAGCGGCTACACTTATCAGCCCTAGCGGACCCAAACTGTTGTGGTTTACATAATGTATAAACCTACCTAAGTTAACATATCTGTAATGAAAGATCCCAAATACTTGAATAGGCCTTAGTGCAAGTCGTATGTATGTAGTCATTTGGCACAGCGCCGCTTGAAAAAACGGGCGTTGCCGTTCCCCTGAGCAAGAAAGTTTCTATATGTCATTAATTCAATGTAGAGCTCAAATTTAGCACCTACTGCACTTGTTGGCTTTTAGATATAAGCTGAAATATTCCGCCGGGGGATGGTTTGTGGAATTAGTCTCAATATTATATGGGCCTCGCTTTTTCTTTCCAATCCATGACTCACATCTGAATCTTGAGATACATAAAGCCTAACTAACATGCAACCAACTTATTTCGATCGGAAATCGTAGGTTTCTAATATCAGTTTCAACCGATACAATATTTACCAACCCTTGTAATGAAAATATCATGTTAACGGCCAAGCGGAAGGACAGACGGTCGACTGTGTATAACAACTGGGCGTGGCTTCGTGGGCGTGTTCATCATCCGATTTTGCTAATTTTTATTTAGCATACATATAGTAATAGGAGTAATGTTTCTGCCAAATTGCATCATGATATCTTCAACGACTGCCAAATTACGGCTTGCAAAACTTTTAAATTACCTTCTTTTTAAAGTGGGCGGTCCCACACCCATTGTCAAAAATTTTACTAATTTTCTATTCTGCGCTACAAGTTCAACTCACCTACCAAGTTCCATCGCTTTATCCGTCTTTGGTAATGAATTATTGAAATTATTCTCTTTTTCGAAATTTTCGATATCGAAAAAGTGGGCGTGGTTATAGTCCGATATCGTTCATTTTAAATAGGGATCTGAGATGAGTGCCCAGGAACCTACATACCAAATTTCATCAAGATACCCCAAAATTACTCAAGTTATCGTGTTAACGGACAGACGGACGGACGGACATGACTCAATCAAATTTTTTTTCGATACTGATGATTTTGATATATGGAAGTCTATATCTATCTCCATTCCTTTATACCTGTACAACCAATGTTAATATACTCTGTGAGCTCTGCCCAACTGAGTATAACACTGTGCTACACTGATTTTGCACTTTAATAGCAATCTAGTGTCTGTTGTAGGTCTTGATGAGTAGATCAAGATGCCGTGTTTCAAAATTTTCTAACACCCCGAAATTGTCAAGTTATTGTTAAAAAACTGTTTTTCTTGTACCTCGCGCATTCAAAAATTCGTTACTCCGTCATTTTTCCATCAATTTTTGATTGCTTAACAGTTTTGGAAAGCTGAAAGACAGGGCTTCAAAGATATATATATTGTCAACACTTTTTATAGCAAATTTTTGAGATTTTTTAGGAGTTATCTAAAATTTTATCGTTTTTTTTTTTAAATTTTCAAAGTTTTTAATGTATCATTTCTTTAATGAAAACTGTTTTTCTTAAACAGATTGAGAGTATATTCTATCTCGAGTAAAAAAAGTGCTGGTTGATGAAATTCGGTTGATAATTGTTTAAATAACAAGACTTTTTGTGAACAAGAAAATTCTGCTCTCATTGTACAATCGATATCGCGTCGGGTCAGGATTAATTGTATGATTTTGGTATATCGCTGCCATCGTATTGAGCATTCTTATCGTTTCTTTTATTCCACCAATTATTTTTTGTTATAAAAAAATTCCAATTATTGACTTTAGTTATTTAAACAATTTCGATATTTTTTATTTATCTATATCATCTCTCGAGTCATTTCATTTCGCTCCTACGTTGGAGAGAAAAAATAAAGAAATAAATAGTTGCAAATATATTTACATAAAATTTTGTTTTATTTTATGTACTTAATACAAAAAAAACTTCTAATTTCGATAGCTGTTAAAAATGTTTGCTAGATCATCTACGTTTATAAGCCACATCGTCAGTATCGCGTTTTAGAGACCAGCAATAATTTGCCAGCATTCTGATCTGACTTTTTCCGACAAAGCGTTTTTCGATCTCTAATAAGATTTTCAGGGAAGAAATCCAAATGTGAATGCAGAAAATGGACTTTGTGTCGTTGATTTCTATTCCGTCAGAGTTTTCTTCATCATCAGCTTCTAATGAATTTTGCGTTCGGAAATTGCATCACGAATAGTCGATATTTCTCCCTTGATTGGATGACATACAGTTAACACATTAGCATATTGTATACGGTAATGGGTTTTGTAGTGATGACCAACAGTATTTGTTTTGCAGAAGTAGCAATCTTCTGGCTTATGGAAAAGTTGACGATGCCATATCATTGGGGTTGAGAATGGTAAAGGTTGTTTGTTGCATTTCCCAGTTTTCCATTTTTTGAGTGCGCTGGAGCACTTCAGACAAGCATACTCTGGTTCATACCAAACATTTTCACTATACACGCGATTAAAGAAAGATGTGAAAGCTTCTGTGAGAGGTGCATTGTTTTTTCATTGTACACGATGTTGCGTATCAACGAATAACCCGCGGACGTAACAAAACTTATTACGCTTATTACACATTGTTAAAAAAGTACCTTGTAGCAACACGTACACTGACTGATTTGATTCTACCAAAATGAGAGTATCCTAAGTTTCGTCTTGTCATTTATCTTACAGAGGCAAAGAGGCAAATGTCTCGGAGAGCAATTAAAGCACTGTATATCTCATTTCCACAAACAAGAAAAACCGTTGTCAAACAGTGGTCATATCGATTTTTCCTAACACATGATTTGATGATAAAAGTAAATAATTTTGTTTATCTTTGTTTCATAATTAAATCATAAAAAAAGGTTAAACGAAGCATAGAGAATGCCCAAAACAACGGCGATGATATACTGAAATCATGCATTCAATCCTGACATGGCGCGATATCGATTCTACGATGAGAGCAGAATTTTCTTGTTCACAAAAGGTGTTGTCATTTCAACAATTCTCAACCGAATTTGATCACCCAGCACTTTTTTTACTCGAGATAGAATAGTCTCTCAATCTCTTTAAGAAAAAAAATTTTTCATTAAAGAAATGATACATTAAAAAGCCGTCAAACTTTGAAAAATTTAAAAAAAAAGAAAAAATTTTTGATAACTTTTAAAAAATCTCAAAAATTTGCTACAAAAAGTGTAGACAAATATATATATTTTTGAAGCCCTATCTTTCAGCTTTCCAAAACTAGTAGGGGTGTTAGAAAATTTTGAAACACGTTATCTTGATCTACTCATCAAGACCTACGACGAACACTAGGTCGGTTCAAAAGTGCTTGAGATATTTTTTTTTTGTAGCACTGTGTAATAAATGCAAATCGACACCGCTCAAAATGACAAATAAGAGCGCACTATAACTGCGTAAATTCATTTGTGATTGTTATTTATAAAGTGCTTAAAGCAAGAAAACTCTTGTGGGCGTTATTTATACCTTTTTTTATGCTTTAAGAAATTTTCAAAACCAGGTGAACAAACAGTTTCGTTCTACCTTATAACAAAGTCAAGACAATTAAGTATATTTTTTGCTAAATTATTTGTTATTCTGTTTCAAAGGAAATAATTCTTTAAATTGTTTATATGTTTATGTGTATTAGGGTGTTTCAAGATATTATAGTAAAATCAAAATTGCAAAATCATAGTTAATTTAGAAGGCAGTGCTCAATGCTGTTTAAAAAAATGGAAACGTAAATTTTTCTACAATTTCATTAAAAAACAAAAACAATAGAAAAATTAGTATACAAAATTAATTTATTTGGTTATTTTAAATTAAGAATCTTTTTAAAATAAGTACATTTTATAGGGAATACAAATTATCAAAACTAAATCTTTATATTTTACCTATAGAAGCAGACGGTTTCTGTAGGCTTTTTAAAACGGCCTTTTTGTTGGTTCAGTCGAAACTTGTTTTCGATTAGCTTCTACAATCTGCAGCAACAACTCTTTTCCTCCTCATCATTTGTTATGACTTCATTGAAATCTTGAATAAATTTAAAAACTGTTTCATTTTATTAGCTATATTTCTCTTTTTTAACTCTGGCTCCTGTTCCCATTAACTTGGGTGTTTGATTGAAAAACTTTGCTTAATGTTTAGCTTACTAAACAACAGCATTATTCCACTATTAGCAAAGTCGGGCAATTTACATTCATCACTTAGTAAATTGGCATTACCTCTAACAATTCTTAGTGATACAGGGACGGACATCTTCTTCAAAATGTTCACTTTGTTTTCGTAGTTCGCTTTCTTGAAATAAAGGTGATAATCCGAGCAGTTCGTTGGATAGGTACCATAAATGTTACTGCAATGCCTATTTGACAGTTTTAGTTATCTCCTCATCAATTTCTCTGTATTTTTAACCTATTTTTCAAAAAACTAGGCCATTGAAAGCTGCATTACTGCTGATTGGAGTCTTTACCCAGCTTTTCACGTACAAAATTGCTCCAAAATGGATAAATCTGTTCAAAAGTAAGCTCCTTGACTATGGAAAAGAAACAATTTATATGCTTAGCCATCCAGCGAGCGTGATGTATAGGCCCAGGTGCTCTCCAATGAACTTTTTGTATTGGTTGCCCCAACACCAACATCGTCAGTTCATTATGTTCAAGGTAGTCATCTTGAGACTGGTCTTTCTTACTAAGATGACGTAGCAAGGATTCCATTGCACTATTTCTTAACTCAGTTTCTCCAGGAGAAAAAATTTTGGTGTGTTGTCTGATCGAAGAACTTTTTTCTAAGATTCTTTACCTTTTAAATATGAGAGTTTCAGGTGAACTACAATATCCCGAAAATAATGTATATACTTTACTCGAAACTTTTGCCATTAAGTGATGGCAACATGGCAACCATAGAAGTTCATTCTTCAGCTGTTTTTCAATGAAAATGCATTCATCACTCTTGTTGTATGGAAGGCCGTACCCATTGCTTTATCGTCAAGATCCCATGTCATAAGAGTTTTAAGTACTGCATCTCCAGTTTCCTAACCCAGTTTTTGGAACCCCCCGCAAATTTCTCATTTCTATCAGATAAGGAAACTAGTACTGGTAGCCTATCTACGTTTTGTGAACTTGAAATATCAGGCAAGATATCGTTGTCTCAATTAACGAAAACTGGTTCTTTGATATCTTATAGGTAAGACATCATCTCTGTCGAAAATGTGCCTTGCTGATTCTCGTTACTTCTTGAAAGCGGAAATGCCAGGTGATCATGGCCAAGTGCGGCAGGAATAGGAATCAGTCTTAAAGCCCCGTCACATAAGTAGTTTTTCGTATAGATACGTTAATCGCAATCTGAAAAGTGACATTATTTTTCCCACTCGTTAGTACTTTTCTAACGTTTTTCATCGTATGAATATGTTAGCAAGTCTGTTTGTTTCATAGTGAGAATGATAACAACAGTGCTTCGAGAAATTTTCTTTCCTCATAAACGAAATAGGTTTCAATTGCTAAGTCTGAATTTCCTATATATTAAAAACGCAACATCTTGCGCGATTATGACGAGTTACCGGAATGCATAAAATTGCGTTGAACGCATCCATCTGAAAAACTTCATGCCAAAAAGTTTGTTCTAAACCTTTGGTGAAGAAACATCTACGTTCTTGCTTAATACAACTTTTCAAATTCTTTTTTGGAAGAAGGTTAATATAATTCACCATCAGTACCATTTTTGTCATCATCTTAGTCAACATCGGGTATAAGAAGACGTATATAGATATTGCAACAGGATACGGCTTCTCTTTTTGCTCCTCTTCTTTTTCAAATATACTGTTTGCCTTGAGATAAAACGATCATTTTTCTCTCAGTTTTTCGGTCAATGGGCTTTATTTTCTTTAAAAGTAGCCAATGTGAACGTACACTTTACAGAACTGCCTTCCATATGTTCTACAGTTCCGAAATTTTGAATAAATTGCTTCTTTTTTTTTGTTATATGTAATATAATTGGATAGTCGCTAGTTCTCCAAAATAAAACTTTGGCTTTTTGAAGCACCCTAATACATATATGTATTTTCACAGTTGAAATATGGTATTGATACAATGAACGCATATTTAGTGATCAAATACGGAAAAGTACACAGACCCCACTAAGTAAGTTTTATTTCTTTTCAAACTAATTATATGATCTGTTGTATCTGCCATAAAACCAGAGTTGGAACACTGCTGGAAGTTAAGTGGGCTAACATAATCAACATCTTGTGTTAAGTATAAGTGGGGCGTTAATTTCTAAAGGATTTAAGGGTCTGTTAATCTTTTGCATATTCGAAAAATTTAATGAATACCATACGGCTTCAATAGGAGTATAGATCAAAACAAGATAAGATATAGAGTAGAATCGCGAAAAAATTAACCGAAATGTCCCAAGGGTATTTAACTTTTCCGAAATATTAACTTTTCCAATCGGTTCTCAAATTTGAAAAATACAGTAATAAGCATAGTTTTTCGGATATAAATAACACATTGGCCCGTAATCATGGTCGCTGACTAAAATACTCTTTAATTAAAATCATGCCTAAATTAAAAATGGGATTTACAATTTTGGTCTGTCATAGACATATTAAACACAGTTTTCAGCTAAAATAAGCATGGACAGGGTATCCGCATGCAAAAAAGGTATTGATTGGCGCTATGAAGAAATTTTTTAGAAATTTTAAAAGTTCACCCTGTTCCTTACAACCGTGGTTACTTGACTCCACGTATAAAAAATTGTAATTTTTTACGTCACAAAAACTCTTACAATAGCACCAAAATTGTCAAGGGAGTACCTAAAAATGCGTTTTGATCATAATCCGGTGGCGGCTTTTAATTGAACATGAACATACTTATTTAAAGAAAATTTACGTAATTTCGTTCTTAAAAAATTATTTAAATCTCGCAACATAAACGAATAAGTAGTTAAAGCGGATTTGGCCTCCTTAAAGCAAAGGAAGCAACAAGGCTATCCACTCATACACTTGTATTCATGTTGAATAGTTTATATAGTTTGTAAGAATGTTGCAAAGAAAAGTTGTTTTCATTAAGACAGATGTGACGGCCAAAATGATGCAAACCTTATATGTTAGGTGGCCCTAACCGTTAATTTAATAATTAAACCGTTTGATTTAATATACTAATAACTATGCAGGACATTCAATGATAATCAGGTCAAATCAAATTTAGGTTTGTCTTAGCAAAGTCAGCATAAATAAAGCGAATTTAGAATAGTTTTCCATTGGAAAGAAGTGACCTAGAATGTTGAGCCATTGTACATGGATCTGTAAAGTGTAAGTCCCTTTTACATTAGAAAATTGTTGAACTCAAGTCGATCATGACATGGACTAAGGGAGTGATAAAGGGGGGAAGTAGTTCAACAGCGGTAGTACCAAGCAATTCTTAAAATTTTTGCTATTAATTCTTGTTATATTCCGTGTTTTATTTCACGCTTTCTTTAAGAAGAATTAGCAAATGTAAAGGGGAATAGAAGACACAAAAGGAAATGCCAGCAGAATTGAGTTCAAGAATTCTGTAACGTAATTCAATAATTAGAAATAGGAAATAAGAAATTGTTCTTTTATTAATAGATATTCACAAAAAACCGAATAATTACCTTCAAACGGCAGCTAATTCTTTTTTGTGTACAACAATATCACCAAAATTACATCAACCACATGAAAGTCTTAAACTTTTTTTTTGCAAAAATATCTTGACAGAGTACAAGTATTACTTTGCCGCCTTCGGATTATTGCTGCCGAAATTAAAACGCGTCATTTGACACCTCTCCCGAAACTTTTTGGTATGTATTGAAAATCTACGCCTGTGGTAAATAATTCCTTCCATGGAATATTTATTTCTAAATTTAATGCCAAAATCAGTATAGGATGCTACTATTTCTTCAAAAGATACTAAAATAAAAAAAACTAACAAATATCTTTGAATGCGGAAGTCTTAATTAAAGATTTCGCATATGATGAATTTCATAACAAATCCAATATGCCTTGAACCCGACCCCCTCAGAATATGATGAAATTTTGCATGGGGTTACATATTATCCACCCAAACACAACTTCATTGTTAGAAATTGCATTTTCGAAAAATTGTGGGCGTGGCAAGGTATCGAAATATCCGAAAATATTAGAAAAATGACGATAATAGGTACTTTAAAGTGTGATTACTACGGAATGGCTTTACCGATTTCAAAGATCTTCATACCATTAGAAAGGTACTGAAATAAGCTTTCAAAAAAATACACTGTAAAAATTTTTAGTACACTGCGAAAAAATTTTTTTTAAATAAAATTTAAAACTGAAAAAACACTTCAAAGATCAAGCGATTTTGAAAAATAAAATTTTATTTTAGAAAGGTCTATTTAATATGTATAACATATCTGAAAAATAAAATGGGGTTTTTTTTTTTTTTTATTTTTTTAAGTAAATGCATCTCTTGGTTACTTTCTCATATTTGGATATCACGCGTAAATTAATCAACCAATTTGAAAAATTTTTATACCGTTAGAAAGGTATTAAAATCACCTTTGAAAACATATACTGTAAAGTTTCTATATTACACTGAAAACAAAATTTTTTTTAATCTTTTTCTACATTTTTTTTTTCAAACTGGGAAAACACTTCAAAGACCAAGCGATTTAAAAAAAATTTTTTTTAGAAAGGTCGATTTAATATAAAAACTAGAGTGGTGTTTTTTTTTTTCTTTTAAAAAAATTTATAAGTAAAACCATCTCATGTTAACTTTTTTTTATTTTGCTATTATTGTGTGACAAAAATGGTACCTAGCTATACTTTGGAAGTTATACAGGTACAGATACTATGACTAAGTATTCTAATAGATTCGAACAAGAATCGTATTATCAAATTTTTCAGACACGCACAATAAATAGACATACACTTGATAAAGTTAATTTTTTATTTTTATTTATTTAGATTTAATATACAACTTTGCGCAGCTCATACTGCTGACTTTCGGAATATTTGCTTACTTACTAGTTTGTTCAGGTAAACTACGCCTGTCCATGCTAGAGCGTTTGACGTCCGAAAACTTTGTTTTATTTTTTTGTATATCTTTGCTAATTTTTATCAATTCGTAAGATAAATCATGCCCAAAAATGTCTTTAATTTCCTTAGATGTCATGGCGTTTGGTAATAGAGATAATATTTTTTGCTTATCCAAATTATTTGAGCAGTTTTCAATTTGATATTTCATGTTTTCCAAAATTTGTTCGTAGTAAGCTTTGATCTTCTTTAGGTCTTCTGATAAAGTTGACAGTGAACCACCTCCAAGTGAATCCGAAATATTTTGCGCAATTTTCTGTGTTTTTTTTTTGCAGTATGAATCCCTTTCTAAATATTTTCGCTTCATTGGCAATGGATGGCTTCCAAGATGAGGAATAACATGCTTATTTATATTGTCGACGAGTTCGTTGCGTTCGAGTGATTTAGTATAGCTGCTGCATATTGGAACTTCCTTATATTCTTGATAATATTCACCGCTAGTCAAGATTTCTTGTGCGTCTTCACTTTCCGTTTCAGTAGAACGCTGATTATCAGCAATCTTGATAGCATCCTTAAGTTTAAAGCGACAACTTTCGCAAATACGGCAACGATGAATGTCGGAGACTGCTGGAAAATGCTCAGATATCAGCGCTGCTTCGTTTAAGCTAATGTTTCCAAGTTGATAGGAACATTTTCTTGATAGCTGCACACATCTGTATTTATTAGTTGATTCCATATCAATGCCTAGTTTCGTTCTGGTCAGTGTCTATCCGTTGTGTTGTTTTTTATAGTCCATTGGTGCTGAGGCAGGTAATGTCAATATATGTGTCCGTGGTAGGTAACGTTAATATGCGTGTGTGTGTGCGCGGTATTGATACGTCCGAATTGTTACCTTTTCCAAGGGTTGTTTTTGTAGGTATCTAGACATACCGCTTGTTAGCTAAGCGGTAGGTTGAGGTAGGTAGAAATCGGTGATTTTTACCGTTTGGTAAATTTTTCGTTTTTGCTTGTTCATTGTTACGTGTTTGGTTGCTGTACCTTCTGGCTTGTGCTGTTTTTTGTAAACTAGTTTTAAGGGTTCAAAGATTTCGTCAGAGATAGTGTTGGTTTGTTCGTTTATTATCCTGCCGTCAAATGTTTTTAACTTGTATATCTCCATGTTCTCAAGTACATTGAGCCGCCGACCTTTTCCTTGTACGTGAAGTATTCGAGCCGTTGTTTTGATGTTAGCTGGGGTTCACCCCACTGGAATACAACTTTTTTACAGTGTATTTTTTCAAAGGTGATTTTAATACCTTTCTAACGGTATAACAATTTTTGAAATCGGTTGATTAGTTTAGCGTGATATCAAAATATCAGAAAGTAACCAAGAGATGCATTTACTTAAATAAATTAAAAAAAAAAGAAAAAAAACACCCTTCTAGTTTTCAGATATGTTATATATATTAAATCTACCTTTCTAAAATAAAATTTTATTTTTCAAAATCGCTTGATTTTTGAAGTGTTTTTTCAGTTTTAAATTTTATTTAAAAAAAAAATTTTTTTCAGTGTACTAAAAATATTTACAGTATATTTTTTGAAAGCTTATTTCAATACCTTTCTAATGGTATGAAGATCTTTGAAATCGGTAAAGCCATTCCGTAGTAATCACACTTTAAAAGTACCTATTATCGTCATTTTTCTAATATTTTCGGATATTTCGATACCTTGCCACGCCCACAATTTTTCGAAAATGCAATTTCTAAAAATGAGGTTGTGTTTGGGTGGGTAAGATGTAACCCCACGCAAAATTTCATCAAATTCTGAGGGGGTCGGGTTCAAAATGTAGGTTTTTTTCACCCTTTGATATGAAATTCATCATATATGGAGCCAAGTAACCATCGCATATTTTAAAATTGTGTAATTTTCGTCACAAACATATTAATACACATTCTAGGTATAATAAATTAGTTCCTAACGTATATTTGCTTGTCGGGGAAGCCTTTTTTCACTTCCATTTAAGTTAATCGCATTTAAATAGCAAATTGTTTAATTTCTCGCAACTTTTTACAGCAGAACACCAACTTAAAATCTATTTTAAACAAGTAAGGAAGGTTAAGTTCGGGTGTAACCGAACATTACATACTCAGTTGAGAGCTATGGTGACAACATAAGGGAAAATAACCATGTAGGAAAATGAACCGAGGGAAACCCTGGAATGTATTTGTATGACATGTGTATCAAATGAAAGTCATTAAAGAGTATTTTATGAGGGAGTGGGCCATAGTTCTATAGGTGGACGCCATTTAGGGATATAGCCATAAATGTGGATCAGGGTTGACTCTAGAATGCGTTTGTACGATATGGGTATCAAATGAAAGGTGTTAATGAGTATTTTAAAATGGAGTTATCCTTAGTTCCATAGGTGGACGCCGTTTCGAGATATCGCCATAAAGGTGGACCACGGGTGACCCTAGAATTTGTTTGTACAATATGGTTATCAAAAGAAAGGTGTTAATGAGTATTTTAAAAGGGAGTAATCCTTAGTTCCATAGGTGGACGCCGTTTCGAAATATCGGCACAAAGGTGGACCAGGGGTGACCCTAGAATTTGTCTGTACAATATAGGTGTTCGCCTTTTAATGAGTATTTTAAAAGGGAGGGGGCCTTAGTTCTATAGGTGGATATCGGCACATAGGTGGACCAGGGGTGACCCTAGAATTTGTCTGTACAATATAGGTGTTCGCCTTTTAATGAGTACTTTAAAAGGGAGTGGGCCTTCGTTCTATAGGTGTTCGCTTTTTCGAGATATCGCCTTAAAGGTGGACCAGAGGTGACTCTACAATTCGTTTGTGCAATATGGGTATCAAATGAAAGGTTTTAATGAGTATTTTAAAAGGGCGTGGGGCTTAGTTCTATAGGTGGACGCCTTTTCGAGATATCGCCATAAAGGTGGACCAGGGGTGACTCTAGAATGTGTTTGTACGATATGGGTATCAAATTAAAGGTATTAATGAGAGTTTTAAAAGGGAGTGGTGGTATTTGTATATGTGAAGGCGTTTTCCAGATATCGACCAAAATGTGGACCAGGGTGACCCAGAACATCATCTGTTGGATACCGCTAATTTATTTATATATGTAATACCTGTCAAGATTTTAAGGGTTTTTTATTTCGCCCTGCAGAACTTTTTCATTTTCTTTTACTTAATATGGTAGGTGTCACAACCATTTTATAAAGTTTTTTCTAAAGTTATATTTCGCGTCAACAAACCAAATCCAATTACCTCACCATGTTTCATTCATTTTTTCGTATTTGGTATAGAATTATGGCATTTTTTCATTTTTCGTAATTTTCGATATCGAAAAAGTGGGCGTGGTCATTGTCGGATTTCGTTCATTTTTCATACCAAGATAAAGTGAGTTCAAGTAAGTACGTGAACTAAGTTCATTAAATGATTCAAGGTTCGATTCAAACACACCACCGCTGTATAGCTAAATGGTTAGCACAGCATGCCTAAAGCGTACTGATGATGAAGGCTTAGCACCCTTCGAAATGGATCTATCTGCGCAGCTATGGTAGGTTGTCTGAAAAATTTTCTACTTACTATTCCAAAAACAAAAAAATACAATTTTTCAAATTTAGAAAAATTAAAAAATAACAATAATTATCATTAGAAAAAAATTATTGTTCTGGCCTTGAGCTCGAATCGAACCTTGAATCATTTATCAACAGGCCGATAAAAACAAAAACAATAAGTTCATTAAAGATATGTCGATTTTTGCTCAAGTTATCGTGTTAACGGCCATGCGGAAGGACAGACGAACGACTGTGTATAAAAACTGGGCGTGGCATCAACCGATTTCGCCCGTTTTCACAGAAAACAGTTAACATCATAAAATCTATGCCCCTACCAAATTTCAAAAGGATTGGTTAATTTTTGTTCGACTTATGGCGTTAAAAGTATCCTAGACAAATTAAATGAAAAAGGGCGGAGCCACGCCCATTTTGAAGTTTTCTTTTATTTTTGTATTTTGTTGCACCATATCATTACTGGAGTTGAATGTTGACATAATTTACTTATATACTGTAAAGATATTAAATTTTGTGTTAAAATTTTACTTAAAAAAAAAAATTTGTTTAAAGTGGGCGTGGTCCTTCTCCCATTTTGCTAATTTTTATTAGGCGTACATATAGTAATAGGAGTAACGTCCCTGCCAAATTTCATCATGATATCTGCAACGACTGACAAATTACAGCTTGCAAAATTTTTAAATTACCTTCTTTTAAAAGTGGGCGGTGCCACACCCATTGTCCAAAATTTTACAAATTTTCTATTCTGCGTCATAAATTCAACTCATTTGCCAAGTTTCGTCGCTTTATCTGTATTTGGTAATGAATTATCGCACTTTTTCGGTTTTTCGAAATTTTCGATATCGAAAAAGTGGGCGTGATTATAGTCCGATATCGTTCATTTTAAATAGCGATCTGAGATGAGTACTCAGGAACCTACATACCAAAATTTCATCAAGATACCTCAAAATGTACTCAAGTTATCGTGTTAACGGACGGACGGACGGACGGACATGGCTCAATCAAATTTTTTTTCGATCCTGATTATTTTGATATATGGAAGTCTATATCTATTTCGATTCCTTTATATATGTACAACCAACCGTTATCCAATCAAACTTAATATACTCTGTGAGCTCTGCTCAACTGAGTATAAAAATTAAAATCGCGCTCATGTTATTTTAAATTATTAAATTAATTTATAATACTTTTTTAGATATAAAATAGTGTTTAAGTGGACTATAACAGACTTAAAATAATATTTAATTTAGAACCATGTTTAAACCAATAAAACTCTATTTTATTTCGACTATGACTACGGGCCATTGAGTTTATTTATTGATGCTAGTTTAATCTGAATCGCGATGATCTTTTCTGTTTTCCCCCTTTTTTAACACAACTCACAAGTTTAAATGCTCATGACTAACTACTTTTGCGCCTCGCGACACCGAAAATAATTTTTCACACAGAAATAGGGGAATACCCACACTTGTTTTTTGGTGCCAAACAAACGGGTGGATGTGAAAAAATATTGATGAGCTCAGAAAAGTTACCAATAGTTAACTTTTTAGAGCGCTGCGTTAACGCTCAAGCTCCGTCAACTTAGCCGAGCGTTTAACTTTGTCGAGAGGTAACTTATTCGCGATTCTACTGTATATATAGTAAAAAAATATCTTCAATATAAAGAAAATAAGAACTATTATTAGGAAAATGCAGCTTAATTTAAGGATTTCAAAAATTTCACAGAAATTTCAGTAAATATAAAAAAAAATCTTTCAAAATAATTTTGCCCAAGAAATATTTTTTAAGTCGTCAGAAGTTCTATATTTTTTTACTTTGTTTGCACCGCCTTCAAAAATGTTTATCTGGGACTTTTATTAATAAAGGCCTTCATATAGTAATTACGGATAATGAATTTCGTTTTTAGGTCTAAAAATTTTTTGTTTTTCGATTTGTTGAAAATAATTAGGTTTCGAGTCGGAATATGACTTGTGGTACGATGTAATATTGATAGAGAAATCCATGGACTAGACAACGAGTTTGCCCCGTTGAATATTTGAAGAGATAGTTTGTGACTTGTAGAATCGAAGCCATTGCCGGAGATCAAGATGGACAAGTAATACTTAGTTTAATTTGTTGCATTATTCACATCGAACTCGAGCGTCCGTTGGCATGTATGTCAAATCCGTCTTTGACTATACACATTAGGGCGGGTCGATTTGTGAGGAGGCAAAAAAATCGCCCATTGCTCTGTGAAAATCATATTCTAGGGATCAAAATAAGAAACTTTGCCGAAGGAACCATACCTCTAAAACGAATTCTGATGTCCCCCCCCCCCCCCCCCCAATTTGGGTCGAACTTTTGGGTAGAAGCAAATTTTGAAAAATCCCACTTTGACCCATTGAACCCTAGGGGGGTTCCAGGGGGTGTGCCCCTGGCATCGGTGGGTCGGGCCTCCAAAGTTAGTGGGGGTCGGTCATACATTTGGACTAGATTGGAGCACTCTAAATGGGTCAAAGTGGGATTTTTCAAAATTTGCCCCTACCCAAAAGTTCGACCCAAATTGGGGGAAGGGGGCATCGGAATTCGTTTCAGAGGTATGGTTCGTTCGGCAAAGTTTCTTATTTTGATCCCTAGAATACGATTTTCATAGAGCAATGAGCGATTTTTAAATCGACCCGCCCTAATACACATACATTTCAAATCGGCAGCCACTACCTGTTTTTATTTTTTGTAAAATAAAATAATACAAGGCGCGATAACCCCCGACGATTCTAGGCCGAGCTACTTCTCCACGTTGCGTCGTGCTCCTTTTAACTTTTCCTAAAAATTGGCGGAACGGAACCTATATGTTTTGTGCCGACACTGAACGGCATCTAAAGCCAAATGAGTTTTCACAGAAAAGGTTTTCATGGCTGAAATACACTCGGAGAGTTCGCCGAGGCGCGACCCCTATTAGAAAAACTTTTTTCTAATTGAAACAAATTGTTTTTAAATGTTTAATGTTGGTTTGCCCGGGTATTGAACCCAGAGCTATTTATAGCTTCTCCAACCAAATTTTTAATCTCACCTACCTGTGGCGAATCCTATTTATTTAGCAGTCGATGCTTTGGCTACCCCAAGTTCCTCATGGAATTAGGTGGTGGATGGCGTTCTCGAGATGGTCGGGCTTGTACCTTAATGGCGCTTGTTACCAGAACGTGCCGTATCTATGTCCGGCAAAGGACCATCAATATCGATAATTTTTTCCAAAACCTTCGGGGCAGAGGTTTACGCCGATCACTTTATCGGCGGCGGCGGCGTACACCGGTGTTCTTACTTAAAAAATATTGATTTTTCTATTTAAAAAAAAATATTCAGGAAAGGTTTTGTTTCTATGTATTTAAGGAAATCGACGTTTTGGCCATTTCGGAAAGATCCGGAGTTTTTGCCTAAAAAACTCGCAGATTGTTCAAAAATTTTCAGGAGTAGCTCCTTGCGGAGGGATTGTACCTCGTTCTCTTACTCCAGAGAAGCTTCGAGCCTAACTCCGGTCTTTGGAATTGGACTGCTGCGTCTGCTCAAAAGAAATAGAGATACATAAAATGGTCGCACTTTTGTGTGTATATCTCGTACAAAGCGTAGTTTCGCCTAGGGTTAACTCCTAATAATCGTCGCGAACACAATTTCTTTAAATCATTTGTGGCTATTTGGCGGTCACGCACAAATGCAACTTACGGTTGCTATTAATGGTCTATTAATACTCATGACTCTCGTGGCACAGGGCGCCTCCAGTTTTTTCGGCTGTTTTAAAGAGCTACAATTCCCGATGTGCGAACAGTAGCAATCCCGACCACCAGTCGCTACCACGCCTCCTGACCCTCACACCATATGTCAGCACAGAAGCTATAGTACTGTGACTTCGAACTCATACCTTCGTCGACGTCACTTTCCTAGAAGCTCTAGGTGTAGCCCCTAAGACTTTCTAACTGATGTTTTTGTCGCGCTATGCTGCCGAGCTACACCAGAGAAAGACCTTGAAATGTTAGGGAGTGACTATTCGGCCAAGGATGCAGCCCTCGAAATCATTAAACGTCTAAGTGGATGTCATTGCGTAACTCATGGGTGAAAATCTTATAATCCTCGGCGCATCTACATAATTAAAATTTTACAAGGACCCTGGATAAAATTTTTAAAATGTAGACCAAAGTTTGCAGGCATTTGTGTTCACAACATTGATTTCAATAGTCTTCGTTAAATCTAAACGATATCTTAGAATGAAAGTTGACCGATTTTAAGTTGAAAGATGTTAACTGCTGTTTTCCGGCCTTATGATATAAGAGCTCATTATGGATGACCGCGTAGCATCAGTTTTCAGACTAGTTCGACTGTCCACTACATTAGAGTAGTAGCACACACGGTCATTAGTTCGACTGTCTTGGGAAAGCTTTTGCTTCACCACATTGAGTGTTTTTGCGAAGGACAAAGCCTCATCTGATAAATATATGTGCCTACGTATTCATATTTGTAAAAGGAGCCGTAACGTGTAGGTGATATTTAAACTTGGTTGATAGGCTATAATCAATGTGATTCACTTCAAGGGAGTAGTTTTGGATAGGGCCGCCAACTTTAGGAAATGTCAAACCGGGAGACTTGGGTGTTGAAGGATGAAGTGTGAAATTTACATTTTATACGCTATTGTATAATCTCGCAAATAAACAACAGCCCAACAAACATTTAGGTTAGAAAACGATTAGAAGACGAATCGAATTCTAATGTATTTCTCTAAGGTAGAAGGTTAGAGGACGATTTGCGAAACTGTCACGAATTATAGCATTCTCGACAAAAAGGGGACTTCGTTCTCGATATCGAGAAAAGGGTTAGAATTCTAATCGAATTCTAACGTCAAATTCTAACGAGTTTCTAATGAGAATTTTCAAGTCAATTAAATTTAATTATTTAAAATCAGCGAAATTTTGATCATTTTTTAACCTTTTTTGATTCATTTTCACTTACTAGTATTTATTATTATAAATAAAAAAACTTATTTCGCAACTTTTAATATTTCCCCTATTTTTATTTTGTTTGTATGACACTAAGAATGAGTGATCATGTCGTGCAAATAATCGATAACTGTGACAATAATCATAACATCGCATTTCTAGTGTTATTCGTATCGTTTCACAGTAGAGTTTTAACCTAGTTTTTGATTCGAGTTGCATTAGAGAACTACATTAGAATTCTAATGTAAAATTACAATATTTCTCTAACGTTAGAATCTGTGTTTGTTGGGAGATGTTTGAATGTAAGCCCAAGTGATTTTTCAAACCCTTCTCATAGATACATACATTCTCAACTTAAGTATGAG
Source organism: Eurosta solidaginis (assembly GCF_040869045.1). Lineage (NCBI taxonomy): Eukaryota > Metazoa > Arthropoda > Insecta > Diptera > Tephritidae > Eurosta > Eurosta solidaginis. Next base: position 250,988,539 of record NC_090321.1, on the reverse strand, counting down.
GTAAGAAACATTTCAAATAGTGTTTATGCCCCTAGAACCTACTAAAGGATTTTGCATTACTGATTTGGCTTATTCTTTCAAAAATCGGCACCTTTTTCAGGTAGCTTGCTTTTTTTAACAATTTGAAAACTTGTTCGGCTTGGGTCATTTTATTTGAATTCATTGTTCTTTATTATTTTTTTGAAAAAAAATTATGCAAAGTGAGCATTTAAATTTATTATATAACTTTTCTTTTAGTGTTTTGTTTTAATAACTTGGTGATGCAAAGTCCGTGTTAAGCTGACATCGAAAGCGCCTGTTTTTTTAAATAACTTTTGAACAGTTAGTCAGAGTTAAATTTCGCATTATTTTCTTATAACTGGCAGTGGTGCGCATCCGTTGATACCACTTTCCACCATATTGGACCAATTTTCGACATGAACAATAAATTGCCTAAACAGTCTTAAACGAGTAGAAAATATAGTAACACGCCGGACGCCGCTGACCCCGTCGCCGCGCCGATATGTTTGACGTCGGCGGCGTGCGAAAAACGACAAAAATCGGCGGCGGCGTTTATCGGCGGCGTATATCTCTACTTCGGGGAGTGTCTTTATCGCTCCAACAACAACAACGACATAATTGGGTCGTGTGAATAAAAAAAAGCAATAATTGCTCCCTTAGATTTTAGGAGTTAGACACAATTCGAGTTAGAGTTATACAACACTCGGCACATTTTAGCTTAAGTTTTCGGGTAAAACACCTAATTAATAGGAACAAACACCTAATTAGTAAGAACAACAAAATAACATTTTCTTAGAAATTTCTTATGATAGAATCTTTATATTTTTATGATATGTACAAAGCGTGCACGTAATTAGTTTTATTTGTTTACAAACTGCTAATATATTCTATCGTACACTGTCACAAATCCAGAGTTGGGGGCAGTGCAATATATCTTGAGCAACAAGACTTCTCAAACTTAAGTAGGTTGACATAATCAAGATCTTAAGTAGGTTGGCATAATCAAGATCTTGCTCTAAGTGTTATTGAGGTCTGAGTTTGTTGATAATTTAAATGTCAGTTTATCTTACCCGTATTCGCAAAATTGAATATATAGAAATCGAGTTTACATTGCTTCAAATAAAACAATCTTACCATCCAGAAATGCTTCCGGAAGTGTCTCCAAAAGGTCCCGGAATAGTCACAAAAAATACCCGAAATGACAACGACACGATCCTGGACAGATCCAGAGAACCACACAGAAAAGTACCACAGAAGGGTACCCCGATGATCCCGAAAAAGTTGGGAAATGATCCGACGGGCTCCCGGACGGACCTCAAACACCATCCAGAAAATAAACCGAAGGGTACATACGAAATGATTCTCACGGGATCCCGGACGGAACCCGAAAACCAAATAGAAATGATGCCGGAAGTGATACCAAATGAACCGGAAATAGACCCGAAAAAGTCCCGATCAGACCCTGACAGGATCCCGAAAACCATCCAGAAATGATGCCGGAAGGGTCCCCAAATGACACCGTATTAGTCCCGGAATGACACTGACGGGATCCCGAAAACGATCCAGAAATGACACAAATGATCCCTGAATAGTCTTGAAATGATACTGACGGGATCCCGAATGGAACCCGATAACCATCCAGAAATGATGCCGGAAATGATCCATAATGATCCCGAAATAGACCCGGAAATGTCCCCAACTGACCCTGATGGATCCCGAAAACTAGCCAGAAATAATGTCGGAAGGGACCCCAAATTATCCCGAAATAACCCCGACGGGATCCCGAAAACCATTCAGAAAGGATTCCGAAAGGATCCCCAAATGATCCGGGAATACTCCCGTCCTGAAATATCCCTCACAGGGTCCCGGACGGATCCCGAAAACTATCCAGAAATGATGCGGGAAGGGTCCCCAAATTATGGAACAGTCCTGAGAAGAGCCTGGCGGGATACAGAAATGCTCCCGGAAGGATACCGAAAATGTCCCAAAATAACCCCGACGGTAACCCCTAGATGGATCCCTACTATCTAACTATCGCAAAAAAGTGCCGAAACGTCCCTGACGGGATCCCGGGACCCCGGATGGGGTGAGGAGACGGAGGGTGTCACTGCTCACTTTGTAGGCCCTCGTCTTGTTTGACCTATTGAGTTTGTAATATTAGTGAAGATCAGTAAACGTAAAGTTAGAATGTGTAAAAATTATTAAAAAGTAATTGCTCGAAGGGCCGTGGAACCCTCCTCCCCCCTTTCATTTTCGAAAAATTTTCGCCAGTAGACTAATTGTATGCGTCCCAATTTTTTGCACATCACCAAAAATTAAATCGCAACCATAAATAGTAAGTTATATTTGTATATACACCTGGAAATTCGGAGCTTCCACAACCGTTCCCAAATGATACCACCGCACAAAGTTCTCCTCTCGCAACGCCTGGTGCTCCAGAATCACCATAACATGCATCACTTCCACCAAGTCCAGCGCAAATCATTGTTTTTGTTAAAGTTCTTCCTGCCGCCTTATAAATATCCACACAATATGGAGTCGGTACTATGGGCACGAAAGCAGTTCGGAGTTCAGGTACATCATTCTTCGTGTTTGCTCTAGTTGAACCCCATCCACTAATTTTCATTGGTGTGTTTGGTGTTAATTCAGTACTGCAAAGTGGAATTATGTCCACTTTAGAACACTTGTCGAAGGGTTCACTCACTTTAATAGCACCTATATCCATATGATTTGTATCGGCTCTAAAATCATTGGGAGTATATGTATTCTTCACTAAGCGACGTTGTCCAGTTTCGTGTGCTCTATTGGTTACACCAGCTGTAACCACGAGTGATTTAGTTTTTTTTTTCATTTAGGCAATGCCTACAGCTGGGCATTGCACACAATTTCCACGCTGACTAATGCACCAGCGCATTCTGGGTTTCCTTTATAATATTGTAACGAATTTACTTGCAAATCCTCTTATTTGCCCTTCTGCTAAGTTCGAATCACTAAACCCAAGAGACGTTCTGAACATAATTTAAATGAGATGATTACGGATGATCCAGAGTCTGATTTAAAAAACAATACATTCTTGGCGATAGTTGATTCGGCAATCACTGGCATTACAGAACGATTTGCAGCTATGAGAAATTTTAACCAGACGTTTTCCTTTTTGTGGCAATTTGAAGACATGGATGAAACTACGGTTCGGGCGAGCGCAGCAAAATTTGTCGCAAAACACAAGTCGGACGTTTCTCAAAGTTTACAGTGTGAAATAATTCACTTGAAACACATTTACGAAGCAAATTTTCATAAAGGATTGTCACCATCGGAATTACTAAATGCCATCAAAATCTGTATACAATTTTCCCCAACATTTGTGTTGCTTTACGTATCTTTTGCACTATACCTGTCACTGTAGCTAGTGCCGAACGTTCTTTCAGCGTCCTTGCAAGACTCAAAAACTTTCATAGATCGTGTTCATTTCAAGAGTGAGTTTCAGGACTTGCCACGCTTTGTGTTGAATCCGTTTTGGCAAGACAGTTAAATTTTGATATTATTATAAACAAGTAAGGAAGGCTAAGTTCGGGTGTAACCGAACATTACATACTCAGTTGAGAGCTATGGAGACAAAATAAGGAAAATAACCATGTAGGAAAATGAACCTAGGGTAAACCTGGAATGTCGTTGTATGACATGTGTATCAAATGGAAGGTATTAAAGAGTATTTTAAGAGAGAGTAGGCCATAGTTCTATGGATGGACGCCATTTAGGGATATCGCCATAAAGGTGGACCAGGGCTGACTCTAGAATTTGTTTGTACGATATGGGAATCAAATGAAAGGTGGTAATGAGTATTTTAAAAGGGAGTAGTCCTTAGTTCTATAGGTGGACGCCTTTTCTAGATATCGCCATAAAGGTGGACCAAGGGTGACTCTAGAATGTTTGTACGATATGGGTATCAAACGAAAGTTGTTACTGAGCATTTTAAGAGGGAGTGGGCATTAGGTCTATAGGTGGACGCCTTTTCGAGATATCGCCATTAAGGTGGGCCAGGGGTGACTCTAGAATGTGCTTGTACGATATGGGTATAAAGTTCCATTTTTGGAACTTCTAAACTGTTCTTTTTGTGCCCTCCACACACACACACCAATTCACAAGTCAAAATGTCTTCAGTTTTATTTTACTTATCTTTATTTAAGTTAGATTTAGTTTGTGTTTGTTTTGTAAATTTTACATACATATGTCAGCACTAAGCTTAGTGCTATTTTTGTCTCTACGTTTTACTTTTAAAAATTAAAGGCTGTCATTTAATTATTTTTCACTCAGCTTACACGTATTTCATTCTTTGTCGCAAATTATAATGGCCGGTCTTTTTCTGCCGAGCCGAATTTCTCTGTTTTCAAATTGTCGCAACACCTGTTGTCCGTTCACAGTAGACAATGGGTATTGCAGCAATTTGGAATTTTTATTATTTATTAAGGCTGCTGTTACATCATCCTTTTTGGGGAAAAGAAGAATTGACAAAGTGATCAATTTTGCCGCATTCTTCTTTAGCCGTAAACCTATAAAAATTGTTGCGAACAAACGAATATATATTTATGTTAGGGTGTACCTCCCCTTTTTAATTCATTGGTTCGGAACCATTTTTATTAATAATTGAAAAAAGATTTTATACATCGAATAGTTAAATTGTAGTTGCAAGTTATAAAGGTTCATTGTAACTTAAATAAAAGGTATAAATATTACTAATATTTTAATTTACGACAAAATGTGTTGAATGTTTTTTTTGGAAGTATTTATGTTTGATATATTCAATTTAAAGTTTTACATTTTTATTACATATTATATATGTTTTTTTTTGTTGTTTTAGCAATTAAAAAATACCCTTTTTTTCTTAAATATACAAAGTTGTGTGCTATTTTCCTTTTTTTTGTTTTACAAGTTTTTGTGCCTTCGTGGCTGCTTAATTACTAGTAAAAAAAATTTTTTTTCAATCAAATTTTAAAGTTTAATCAAAATATTAATATAACGTTAATTTACTTTTCTTAGCCGATTTTTATGTACTACTTTTTCTTTTTTTTTTTAACTTCATCGAAAATAGTTACGTTGGGTTCGTTAATTTTAGTTATAATAAACGGACCTTGATAAATATTTTCGTGCTTATGATGTGGTTCTTTTTGTAAAAGTACTTTGTCTCCGATTTTTATAATTAAAGGTCGTGCCGTTTTATCGTATGGATTTTTACTTTGTAGCTTATTTTTATTAATTAGATTTTGTGCCATTTTGTGTGCTTTCTGCATCCTAAACTTAACTTCTTTGGCATAGTTCTCGACGTTATAAATCGGGCCAATTTTTTCTTTTGTTAATTCATTAGGCAAAGTTACCTTTTTCCCAAAGACTAACTCGTAAGGTGAAAATTTATTGTCGAAAACTGTGCTACTCGTAGTATTGTGTAGGAAAGTAAAGTATTTTAAATAAACATCCCAATCAGAAAAAGTATCTTTTAGATATGCACGTAAGTATTCATTAAAAACTCTATGATTACGTTCGATCATGCCAACAGTTTCATGATGGTATGCAGTTGAAAAATTATGTTGAATATTTAAAAGCTTTGTTAATTCTTCGAATAATTCATTTTTAAATTCAGTACCTAAATCTGATTTTATGGCATTCATTTTGCCGTATGTTAAAATGAATCCTTCATAGATTGCTGAAGCGATTGTTTTTGCCGATTTGTCTGGTACAGCGACTGTTACCAGGTATTTAGTCATGTCGCAAATAATGGTAAGTGCGAACTTATTACCATATTTGGACTCAGGTAGGGGTGCTATTGTGTCAATTACTAGTATATCAAATGGTTTACAAGGAGTTGGTGTCAAAACAAGTTTTTCTTTTGTTTTAGGTTTAATCTTGTTTAAGAGACAATCTTTACAATTTTTGATATATTTCGATATATCACGAGTCATGTTCTTCCAATAAAATTTTGTTCGCAATTTTGCGTAAAGCCTTTTCATTCCGCAATGTCCACCAGAAATGGGATCATTATGGTAAATTTCCATAAGTTTTAATTTTGTATCTTCGTCTGTTACTGCCTCCACTGGATCTGTTAAAATAATTTCTAATGATTTTAAAATTTTATTTCCAATATTTTTGAAATTTGTAATATTATAATGTTCGAACAAAATATCGTTTTTAGGCCATTCAATTTTCTTAATTTTGCGTTGCCGGCTTCTGATTCAAGCCTCGAAAGTAATTTTTCTAAAGTCATTATTTCGTTAACAAGCTCAAAACTAAGTAACTCAGTTTCTTATGTTTAATATGCGCAAAAATTCTTAAATTTGTTGTTTTATTATTTTTATCGTAAGTAACTTCAGATCTTATTCGTGGAATCTTTTTTGAAAAATTAAATGAAAATTTGTCGTAGACATGTAAAGTATTTTTTTTTCGTCGTTTTTGTCTGTTTTCCTATGTAAATTTTTGTCGTTTGCCTTTTTTGTCATGACTCTTGTCTGTACTGCCAAAATTTGTTTGTTAGCTTCTTTAATCTCATCGATTGTTATACGCGATAGTGCATCAGCACAAACGTTTGATTTACCTTTTATATATACAATAGTAAAGTTATATTCAGACAGTTCCAGTCTTAGTCTTGAAAGTTTTGAAGATGGGTCTTTCATATTGAATAAGTATACTAGAGGTCTATGGTCTGATTTTACAATGAAATGGGTGCCATAAACGTATGGTCGAAATTGCTTGATTGCAAAGTAAATAGCTAAAAGCTCTAATTCTATAATGGGTTTTTTCTGTTCGGCTTTATTAAATGCTTTAGAAGCGAAACAAATTGGTAAATCACCACCTTGTTGTTCTTGACTCAAAATAGCGCCACATGCAGTTGTGGAAGCATCAACGGTAATAATGAATTGTTTAGTAAAATCTGGATATTGAAGTAATTTTGGTGAAAGTAACGCTGCTTTCAAAGATATAAATGCTCTTTCGCACTCAACATCCCATACAAATTCAACTCTTTTTCTGCTTAGTCGATTTAGAGGCGCTGCCAGAGACGCAAAATTAGGTATAAACCGTCTGTAATAGTTTGCAAACGCGACGAATCGTCGTTCCGCGTCTTTATCAGTCGGTTTCGTATACTTTTTAACTGCGTTTATTTTAGAGTCGTCTGGCAACAAACCTTTGGCTGAACATTTGTGACCTAAAAATGTAACTTCCGGTCGTAAAAAGTTGCATTTATTTGGGTTAAGTTTGAGATTAAAAGACCTACAAGTATCGAAAACTTTTGAAAGATTTTTAATGTGGTGTGCTTCATTACACCCTATGGCGATAATATCGTCGACGTACAAAAATGCGACATTGGGTGGTATACCCGAAAAAGCTATGGTCATCATTCGTGAGAATGAATTTGGTGCAATATTTAAGCCGAATGGAAGCACTTTCCATCTAAATGCGCCACGGTCAGTGCTGAAAGACTCAATTTCACGAGAGTCAGGATGCAAGGGGATTTGATGAAATCCTGAAAAAAGATCTAATGTGGAAAAACATTTTGCTCTACCGAGATTGTCCAAAATATCGTCAACTCTAGCTAGTGGGAATTTATCAGCAATGAGTTTTTTGTTTACTGCGCGAAAATCTACGCACATACGATATGCTTTTTGACCATTTGTATCTTTCTTTGGGATTACAATCAAGGGACTATTGTTATTGGAATAACTGGGTTCAATCAAATCATTGTCTAACAATTTATTTACTTGGCGATTTATTTCTTCGCGTTGAGAGTATGGCAATCTATAATTTTTAACATATACCGGTTCGTTGTCTGTCAGTCTTAATTTTTGCTAGTAAAAGTGATTTAAAGTCATTTTGTCCGTGTCAAGAGCGAAAATGTCGGCATAATCTATGCAAAGGTCAATTAATTTACTATGAGCATGTTGAGGTATTTGAATTTCTAAAATTGAAGTCAGTTTTTTCGTACGTTTGTCTTCTGTTTCTGTCTTGTTAATTGTATAAACATTGTAGTTTGAAAGTTTTTCTGTCCGAATACTTTTTCTTTTGACATACTTTATATCATCCGTGGTATTTATGACTTTAAGTATTGGGTTGCTGGAATTAACAATGTACCTAGCTGTGAAAACACCTTTTTCAATTTCCTGCGAGTCCACGAAAAGTGGCTCGGGTGAATCTCCTAAATCAAAAAGTCTGAATATTTCACATCTTGGAGGATTGGTATCGCGACTTTTTCATTACCTACCCAAAAGGAAATACTATTTCTTTCATAGTTAATAATGCATTTGTTAATTTTCAGAAAATCCTTACCCAGTATGCCATCGGATGGAATATTAAGGTCTTCATTTACTACATGTAAAGTATGTTTAATAGAAAAGTTAGAAAAATTTTAATTTACTGTAATTTTACCTAAAGTGGAAACTGAATTGGAAGTGATACCGGTAATGCTAATAATGTCGTTCGTATTTAAGGAAATATTTCTGTCTAAACATGATATCTTTATTAAAGAAATGTCCGCTTGAGTGTCTACTAGGAAAGAACAAAATTTTTGTGACTCGTTAAGTTGTAATTCTATGAAATCAGAGTAATTTAAATTTAAACAATATATGGCTATTGGTGAGGGAAGTTCGCTTACTCGCTTAATTTGTCCTCCCTCAGTGTTCGCTCCTGAGGGGCACTGGCGTTTAAAGCGCGAACGTTTGCGTTTCTACCTCTACCGTTGAATGATCTAGAATTGTTACCTCTATTGTTACCGCTGTTTGTATTTGAATTGGAATTTGGACGTATATTATTATTGTTGTTATTTTGGTATCTATTTCTGTTATCATAGCGATATCTCCGATTATTGTTACCGTTATAGTTACTATTATATGAAAATGAACTATTATTTCTATAACCAGTATAGCCGCGGTTTGGGTAAAAAACTCGATAACTACCACGTGGATTTCTGAATGTACTGTTACCAGGTGATCGAAAAGCTAGAACCTGACGTTCAGTTACTTCGTTGCTTTGTTTTACAATTAATTTTGCTACTACGTCTTTCGGATCTGTAAATGCCGTTGAGGCTAAAATGGTTTTTACTAAATTGGATTTTGCATTTAATCGACACACGTTAAATCTGCTAATAATGTCGTTCGTATTTAAGGAAATATTTCTGTCTAAACATGATATCTTTATTAAAGAAATGTCCGCTTGAGTGTCTACTAGGAAAGAACAAAATTTTTGTGACTCGTTAAGTTGTAATTCTATGAAATCAGAGTAATTTAAATTTAAACAATATATGGCTATTGGTGAGGGAAGTTCGCTTACTCGCTTAATTTGTCCTCCCTCAGTGTTCGCTCCTGAGGGGCACTGGCGTTTAAAGCGCGAACGTTTGCGTTTCTACCTCTACCGTTGAATGATCTAGAATTGTTACCTCTATTGTTACCGCTGTTTGTATTTGAATTGGAATTTGGACGTATATTATTATTGTTGTTATTTTGGTATCTATTTCTGTTATCATAGCGATATCTCCGATTATTGTTACCGTTATAGTTACTATTATATGAAAATGAACTATTATTTCTATAACCAGTATAGCCGCGGTTTGGGTAAAAAACTCGATAACTACCACGTAGATTTCTGAATGTACTGTTACCAGGTGATCGAAAAGCTAGAACCTGACGTTCAGTTACTTCGTTGTTTTGTTTTACAATTAATTTTGCTACTACGTCTTTCGGATCTGTAAATGCCGTTGAGGCTAAAATGCTTTTTACTAAATTGGATTTTGCATTTAATCGACACACGTTAATAGTTTGTTCGACTGCCATTTCATGAGCTTTCGTTTGATTGATCCCTTCAATAATAAGATACCGCTCAAGTGAATCAGCTAAATCTTCAACTTTTTTGGCAAAATCTGTATAATTGTTACCGTTAACGTGCAACGCTGCAATTCTCCCTGCTACAACTTTCGAGTTGTCTGGTTTTATCCTATTACGTAGAGATGTTTTAATTTCATTAACTGAAGTTACTTGTGTTGGTATTGCTTCACGAGCTTTACCCTCTAATTTTGATTTTAGGAACGCTATAAAAGTATGATTTAAATCTGCAGTAGCGAATTGTTCAAGTAATGCGATTTTGTCTATGAAAGAACCAAGTGCTAGTGGATCACCACTGTAGTTTTCTCTAATAGAATTAGCACATGTGTTAATAAAAATTCTCTTTTCCTCAGGTGTTGCCATGATTTGATCGTTAAGATCTGGAGCTGAATTAGCAGAAGGTGAGGCCACGTTTGTACTATTTGGATCGTAAGATCTGATTTTAAAGTAAAAGAAGTTGAAGTTGGTTTTGCACTATATGAATCGTTAAGATTTGAATCTAAAGTAGAAGTTGAATTTTTAATGGAAGAATTTTCGAAGCCTGGAAAATCTGTTGACAAAGAAAATCTATTTTCCTGGTTTGTGACTTCTTCGGTCGAGGATACAACTAAACTTTCGTAGCTTCATGCTGAATTATCGGAATCGGATTCTGAGTCTGCATTTTTTTGCACTTGCTTGCCACTTCTAAGGTACATATGTAGTTGTCAGAATAGCACCAATAATTCAGTTCAAACTATGAAATTAATGAAGTACTTATTTGAATGTCTGCTTTTATATTTGAAGTTGAATTGTTAATGAACAAGAGAGAAGGAAAAATTTTTATAAAAGGGAACTGATTTGCAGGTGAATAGTCGCTAAGGAAATATTTAATAATTTATTAGAAGAATTAATTGAAACTGCAGTATACTTATATGAAAAATCTGTAAAAAGTGATTGAATTCAAAATGGCTCAAAAGTATGTACATAAGTATTAATTGGTAAGTCTTAAAATGTACTCACGGACGCACCGCTTTATTCAAAAAAATCTCAATTTGGTTTTTCACGGAACCACCGCATGTATTAAAAAATTGAATTGGTTTTTAACGGAACCACCGCATATTGTCAAAAAAAAAAAATGTACTTGGTTTTTTCGAAAACCACCGTATGTATCAAAAAAAATTAATTGGTTTTCTAACAAACCACCGTTTATCAAAATCCAAAATTTATATGAATTCGAAATTAATTCTTCCTTTAATTTTTGAAATTTTTAATTTTTGATTTAAATGCGAAAACGCCGAATTTTATACAAGTTTCATAAATGTTTTAATATACATACAATACATAAAGCATAAGTAAAATACCCGTAGGCAACATGTTAAATACACATACATATGTATACTTATTTTTTCTGGTCACTGCTGATGCTGCGCTGGCAGACCTAAATCGCTGCTGGTGTTGTTGCTGCTGCTGGTATGCGTCTTTGCGTGTTAAAGTTGGTGGTGGTGGAAAATGTTTGGGTGCCGTTAAATTCGCCGTTATGCGTGGCGTGGTGCGAGTGCCGTTATGTAAAATTTATGGAATTTATAAAATTTTGCGTTGAATTTTCATTATTAAATTGTATTTTAATTTTGTTGAATTTTGCTTTTGTTAAATGTTGATTAGTAGAATTGTTTTTGCGGTTTATTAAATTCAATGTAGAAAAATTGTACTGTCGTTTTTAGATTTAATTTATGAAATTGAATTGTAGAATTGTTTAAAGTTGTATTTAGAAAAACATATTTTAGGTTTGTTAAATTTTATTTTAAGAAATTATATCGTAGTTTAGTAGAATTTATTTAGAGAATTGTATATTGAGATTTTGTTGAATTTTAGTTAGAAAGTTGCATTGTAGTTTATTGAAAATTTATTTAGAAGAAATTTAGTTGAATTTATTTAGAAAATTACGCCGTAGGTTAAAATTTTAATTAGCAATTTATGTGTTAGAATCTCCGAATTTATTAGAAAATTGTATTGTTATATTTTGCACGTTTTTCGCACCACACACACTTTTGCTTTTTTTCCAACTCAAAGAAAAATTTTCCCACTCACCACTGTTAAAAAAGACGTCCAATTCGTTGCGTTGCCAAAATTGAAAAGGGCGAGGCTCCAGCCTCACGGTCGCCATATAAAGTTCCATTTTTGGAACTTCTAAAATGTTCATTTTGTGCCCTCCACACACACACCAATTCACAAGTCAAAATGTCTTCAGTTTTATTTTACTTATCTTTATTTAAGTTAGATTTAGTTTGTGTTTGTTTTGTAATATTTTACATATGTCAGCACTAAGCTTAGTGCTATTTTTGTCTCTACGTTTTACTTTTAAAAATTAAAGGCTGTCATTTAATTATTTTTCACTCAGCTTACACGTATTTCGTTCTTTGTCGCAAATTATAATGGCCGGTCTTTTTCTGCCGAGCGCCGGTAGTTGATGTATCAAATCAAATTAAAAAGGGTATAATCAGCTGTTCGATACGGCCACCTTGTATCGTTCCGCCATGCAGACAATGACATTTGCTTTGAAAACTAAGAAGCGGAAACGGAAGCGGAAAGCTGCCAACAGAGTTGCATTGTGCTTTTGACTTCATTAGGCATTCGATTAGCTACTAATGAAATAATAACAGATTCGAATTTTGTAGGGAAGATTGAGCTCAATAAGCGTCTTATACTGTTTTCACACAGAAACTTAATGATCTCATTTCACCTGCTAATGAAATCGTAAATTTTTTGCTTTCACACAGAAATAACTGCTCGTTTAGTATGAAGGATGAGACAGACAATCATGGCGGAACGATACAAGGTGGAAGCATGGTAACATACCTACAAACAAAAAACATTCCATGTACTTGTAAATTCGATGGACAAATGTCAAAATCGTACTGCGCCGGTAGTTGATGTATCAAATCAAATAAAAAAGGTTATAATCAGCTGTTCGATGCGGCCACCTTGTATCGTTCCGCCATGCAGACAATGACATTTGCTTTGAAAACTAAGAAACGGAAAGGGAAGCGGAACGCTGCCAACAGAGTTGCATTGTGCTTTTGACTTCATTAGGCATTCGATTAACTACTAATGAAATAATAATAGACTCGAATTTTGTAGGGAAGATTGAGCTCAATAAGCGTCTTAATGTAGAAAACTGCCTTTATTATTCAATAGGCCGTCTGTGTGAAAACAGTATATCAAATGAAAGGTGGTAATGAGTATTTTAAAAGGGAGTAACCCTTAGTTCTTTAGGTGGACGCTTTTTCTAGATATCGCCATATAGGTGGACCAAGGGTGAATCTAGAATGTTTGTACGATATGGGTATCAAACGAAAGGTGTTACTGAGCATTTTAAGAGGGAGTGGGCATTAGGTCTATAGGTGGACGCCTTTTCGAGATATCGCCATTAAGGTGGGCCAGGGGTGACTCTAGAATGTTTGTACGATATGGGTATCAAACGAAAGGTGTTACTGAGAATTTTAAGAGGGAGTGGGCATTAGGTCTATAGGTGGACGCCTTTTCGAGATATCGCCATTAGGGTGGGCCATGGGTGACTATAGAATGTTTGTACGATATGGGTATCAAACGAAAGGTGTTACTGAGCTTTTTAAGAGGGAGTGGGCATTAGTTCTATAGGTGGACGCCTTTTCGAAATATCGCCATTAGGGTGGGCCAGGGGTGACTCTAGAATGTGTTTGTACGATATGGGTATCAAATGAAAGGTGGTAATGAGTATTTTAAAAGGGAGTAGTCCTTAGTTCTATAGGTGGACGCCTTTTCGAGATATCGTCAGAAAGGTAGACCAAGGGTGACTCTAGAATGTTTTTACGATATGGGTATCAAACGAAAGATGTTACTGAGCATTTTAAGAGGGAGTGGGCATTAGGTCTATAGGTGGACGCCTTTTCGAGATATCGCCATTAGGGTGGGCCAGGGGTGACTCTAGAATGTGTTTGTACGATATGGGTATCAAATAAAAGTTGGTAATGAGTATTTTAAAAGGGAGTAATCCTTAGTTCTATAGGTGGACGCCTTTTAGAGATATCGACATAAAGGTGGACCAACGGTGACTAGAATGTTTGTACGATATGGGTATCAAACGAAAGGTGTTACTGAGCATTTTAAGAGGGAGTGGGCATTAGGTCTATAGGTGGACGCCTTTTCGAGATATCGCCATTAGGGTGGGCCAGGGGTGACTCTAGAATGTTTGTACGATATGGGTATCAAACGAAAGGTGTTACTGAGCATTTTAAGAAGGAGTGGGCATTAGGTCTATAAGTGGACGCCTTTTCGAGATATCGCCATTAGGGTGAGCCAGGGGTGACTCTAGAATGTTTGTACGATATGGGTATCAAACGAAAGGTGTTATTGAGCATTTTAAGAGGGAGTGGGCATTAGGTCTATAGGTGGACGCCTTTTCGAGATATCGCTAATAGGGTGGGCCAGGGGTGACTCTAAAATGTGTTTGTACGATATGGGTATCAAATGAAAGGTGGTAATGAGTATTTTAAAAGGGAGTAATCCTTAGTTCTATAGGTAGACGCCTTTTCTAGATATCGCCATAAAGGTGGACCAAGGGTGACTCTAGAATTTTTGTACGATATGGGTAACAAACGAAAGGTGTTACTGAGCATTTTAAGAGGGAGTGGGCATTAGGCCTATAGGTGGACGCCTTTTCGAGATATCGCCATTAGGGTGGGCCAGGGGTGACTCTAGAATGTGTTTGTACGATATGGGTATCAAATAAAAGTTGGTAATGAGTATTTTAAAAGGGAGTAATCCTTAGTTCTATAGGTGGACGCCTTTTAGAGATATCGACATAAAGGTGGACCAACGGTGACTCTAGAATGTTTGTACGATATGGGTATCACACGAAAGGTGTTACTGAGCATTTTAAGAGGGAGTGGGCATTAGGTCTATAGGTGGACGCCTTTTCGAGATATCGCCATTAGGGTGGGCCAGGGGTGACTCTAGAATGTGTTTGTACGATACGGATATCAAATTAAAGGTATTAATGAGGGTTTTGAAAGCGAGTGGCCCTTAGATGTACATATATGTGAAGGCGTTTTCGCGATATCGACCAAAATGTGGACCAGGGTGATCCAGAAAACCATCTGTCGGATACTGCTAATTTATTTATATATGCAATACCACGAACAGTATTCCTGCCAAGATTCCAAGGGCTATTGATTTCGCCTTGTAGAACTTTTTCATTTTCTTCTACTTAATAAATAATATTTTACAAAGTTTTTTCTAAAGTTATATTTTGCGTCAATAAACCAATCCAATTACCATGTTTCATCCCTTTTTTCGTATTTGGTATAGAATTATGGCATTTTTTTTTTTATTTTTCGTAATTTTCGATATCGATAAAGTGGGCGTGGTTATAGTCGAATTTCGACCATTTTTTATACCAAGATAAAGTGAGTTCAGATAAGTACGTGGACTAAGTTTAGTAAAGATATATCGGGTTTTGCTCAAGTTATCGTGTTAACGGCCGAGCCGAAGGACAGACGGTGGACTGTGTATAAAAACTGGGCGTGGCTTCCACCGATTTCGCCCATTTTCACAGAAAATAGTTACTGTCATAGAGTCTATGACCCTACCAAATTTAAGAAGGATTGGTAAGTTTTTGTTCGACTTATGGCATAAAAAGTATTCTATACAAACTAAATGAAAATGGGCGGAGCCACGCCCATTTTGAAATTTTCTTTTATTTTTGTATTTTGTTGCATCATATCATTACTGGGGTTGAATTTTTACTTAATTCACTTATATACAGTAAAGATATTAAATTTTTTGTTAAAATTTGACTTTAAAAAATTTTCTTTTAAAAAGTGGGCGTGTTCTTCATCCCATTTTGCTAATTTTTATTTAGCACATATATAGTAATAGAAGTAACGTTCCTGCCAAATTTCATCATGATATCTTCAACGACTGCCAAATTACAGCTTGCAAAACTTTTAAATTACCTTCTTGTAAACGTGGGCGGCGCCACGCCCATTGTCCAAAATCTTACTAATTTTCTATTCTGCGTCATAACGTAAACCCATCTACCAAGTTTCATCTCTTTATCCGCCTTTGGCAATGAATTATCGCATTTTTTCGGTTTTTCGAAATTTTCGATATCGAAAAAGTGGGCGTGGTTATTGTTCGATATCGTTCATTTTAAATAGCGATCTAAGATGAGTGCCCAGGAATCTACGTACCAAAATTTCATCAAGATACCTCAAAATTTACTCAAGTTATCGTGTTAACGGACAGACGAACGGACGGACATGGCTCAATCAAATTTTGTTTCGATACTGATGATTTTGATATATGGAAGTCTAAATCTATCTCGATTCCTTTATACCTGTACAACCAACCGTTATCCAATTAAAGTTAATATACTCTGTGAGCTCTGCTCACCTGAGTATAAAAATTTTACAGCGAAAAAAGCAAGTAAAGCCACTCTTTGATATCTGAACCTTCTATATTGAATAATTAAAACTTATAATCATCATTAAATTTATCAGAAATGTATTAAAATGTTACCAAATAACTAGAAAAGATTGTTTGAAACAATATGTGGCTGTTAAAAGAGAATTTTATTTCTAAGTTACAATCAAACAGCATATATGTATGTAATACTCCTATTTTGTTAATAGAGAATGCTCGCAATGAGTTTTGAATACGAAATCAAAACAAGACAGCCTACAAAATGTTTGTGATTGTAGCAGCATAAGTTTGACAAGAAAAAATTTAAATTTAGGTACATGATTATTGAATACGAAAACAATAACATTTTAACAGCAATATATCGGTGCCCCCTCCCCATAAATTCAGAAAACAAAAACTCAGAAACACATTTTTTCAAAAACCATTCGTCAGAACCCTTTTATCAGAAAGGCAAAATTGAGAAGTCAAAATTCAGAAGACAAATTTCAGAAGGCAAAATTCTAGAGTTGCGATTCTACCGGGTATTTACCTTTTTTATGAGTAAATACCAGAAAAATACCCGGAATATTCCTTTTCTGTATCTTTTTTTGGGTATTTAAAAATCATTTGAATCTAGGCTGATTGGAATTACAATTCAGTTAAATTAAATTTATACGTCATTTGAAATTAAAAAAATTTCGTTTTGATTTTAAACATATAACCCAGCAAACACTCGGAGTCAACAATTAGTCTGAAAGGAGTCCAAACTTTGGATCGTTTGCACTCGTTATGAACTCATTTAGAAGCCTGAAGCGAATGCTATATGCCCATATTTTGCTCTAACATAAGTCTTATACAGGCCTCCTTGCGATATCATATATGAGCCTTATTGGCGGCGTATACTGCTAATTTTGAGTCTTTTAATGGCACTACTTTAGGGCGTTTAGGAAGTATTTTGGACATATATCCGAAGCGGAAAACATAAGGGAGAAAATTGTTGTGATAAAACTCCCATGAGGATAAGATAGAAATGAAATAAGTATTAGTTGAATTATTTATTTATTTAGAAAAAATTGTTGCAGAAAAATTTCAGAGTTTTTTCCGGAGCTGCCTAGTTTATTGATTTTAATATTTTTCGTTTGTTCATAATTTCATCAAATTGGAGTCATAAAAGGCCTTAAGGTGATAGCATTTTTGAAGCTGATATTTTTCGGATCCACATTGAACTCCAGAACTGTAAGATAATGTTTATAGGGTACACATATTTACGCAAACAAAGCTCCCCTCAAACATGCTCACGGCGCTCGTAATTTAAGAATCCGAAACGAATCCAAAATAAGTGGGCAACGTAGGAATCAGAAAAGCGTCGAAACGCGTAGGAGGGTAAAAGAAAATGTTATTTTTGCTTTTATTTAACGGCCTAAAATCTCCTAGCATGCAAAAATTATCATTTATCAACTATTTATGTTCGTCACAGCGAGTTTGGAACAAATTTTGAAACTTTGTTACGACAATTTTTCATTTTAATACAAAAGAATTACATTTGTACATTATAGTTACCCTTGCTATTCTTTTTAACACGCTTTTATTAGCTTGGCGGAATCTTTGAGCTTAATTTTCACCGGTTTCTAGAAGTCTGATTAATTTGAAGCTTTGCATTTGATACGTATGACAAATGCATTACTGTGATGGTGTGGTGACATAAGGTCAACGGCCATAAGGTCAATTGGCCTTATTACCACTTTGAATGGCCACAAGTTTGATTGAAACTTTGCACACGTATCAGGGCTCGCTGACAATGCAATAATGTGATGGTGGGGTCACATAACGTTATCGGACATAAGGTCAATTGAACTTATGACCACCCCAAATGGCCATAGATTTGAAACCTTACACATAATGTTAAAAACGCATTCCTTTATTAATGATAGAAGTAGATGCATGGCACACGAAAAGCATACTGGAGCCCTTTTTAACACGCTTTTATTAGCTTGGCCTGTATGTAACGGAATTTTTGAGCTTAATTTTCACCGGTTTCTAGAAGTCTGATTAATTTGAAGCTTTGCATACGTATCAAGGACCGATGACAATGCATTAATGTGATGGTGTGGTGATATAAGGTCGACGGCCATAAGGTCAATTGGCCTTATTACCACTTTGAATGGCCACAAGTTTGATTGAAACTTTGCACACGTATCAGGGCTCGCTGACAATGCATTATTGTGTTGGTGTGGTGACATAAGGTCAACGGCCATAAGGTCAATTGGCCTTACTACCACTTTGAGTGGCCATAAGTTTGATTGAAACTTTGCACACGTATCAAGGGTCGATGACAATGCATTAATGTGCTGGTGTGGTGACATAAGGTCAACGGCCATAAGGTCAATTGGCCTTATTACCACTTTGAGTGACCATAAGTTTGATTGAAACTTTGCACACGTATCAATGGTCGATGACAATGCATTAATGTAATGGTGTGGTGACATAAGGTAACGGACAGAAGGTCAATTGAACTTATGACCACCCTAAATGGCCATAGATTTGAAACCTTGCACATAATGCTAAAAACGCATTCCTTTATTAATGATAGAAGTGGATGCATGGCACATCTACGAAAGAGCATACTGGAGTCCTTTTTAACACGCTTTTATTAGCTTGGCCTGTATGTAACGGAATTTTTGAGCTTAATTTTCACCGGTTTCTAGAAGTCTGATTAATTTGAAGCTTTGCATACGTATCAAGAGGGTCGATGACAATGCATTAATGTAATGGTGTGGTGACATAAGGTAACGGACATAAGGTCAATTGAACTTATGACCACCCTAAATGGCCATAGATTTGAAATATTGCACATAATGCTAAAAACGCATTCCTTTATTAATGATAGAAGTGGATGCATGGCACATCTACGAAAGAGCATACTGGAGCCCTTTTTAACACGCTTTTATTAGCTTGGCCTGTATGTAACGGAATTTTTGAGCTTAATTTTCACCGGTTTCTAGAAGTCTGATTAATTTGAAGCTTTGCATACGTATCAAGGACCGATGACAATGCATTAATGTGATGGTGTGGTGACATAAGGTCGACGGCCATAAGGTCAATTGGCCTTATTACAACTTTGAATGGCCACAAGTTTGATTGAAACTTTGCACACGTATCAGGGCTCGCTGACAATGCATTATTGTGTTGGTGTGGTGACACAAGGTCAACGGCCATAAGGTCAATTGGCCTTATTACCACTTTGAATGGACATAAATTTGATTGAAACTTTGCACACATATCAATGCTCGATGACAATGCATTAATGTGATGGTGTGGTGACATAAGGTCAACGGCCACAAGGTCAATTGGCCTTACTACCACTTTGAGTGGCCATAAGTTTGATTGAAACTTTGCACACGTGTCAAGGGTCGATGACAATGCATTAATGTGCTGGTGTGGTGACATAAGGTCAACGGCCATAAGGTCAATTGGCCTTATTATCACTTTGAATGGCCATGAGTTTGATTGAAACTTTGCACACGTATCAAGGATCGATGACAAAGCAATAATGTGATGGTGGGGTGACATAAGGTAACGGACATAAGGTCTATTGAACTTATGACCACCCTAAATGGCCATAGATTTGAAACCTTGCACATAATGCTAAAAACGCATTCCTTTATTAATGATAGAAGTGGATGCATGGCACATCTACGAAAGAGCATACTGGAGTCATTTTTTAACACGCTTTTATTAGCTTGGCCTGTATATATGTAACGGAATCTTTGAGCTTAATTTTCACCGGTTTATAGAAATCTGATTAATTTGAAACTTTGCATACGTATCAAGGACCGATGAGAATGCATTAGTGTGATGGTGTGGTGACATAAAGTCAACGGCCATAAGATCAATTGGCCTTATTACCACTTTGAATGACCATAAGTTTGATTGAAACTTTGCACACGTATCAAGGCTCGATGACAATGCATTAATGTAATGGTGTGGTGACATAAGGTCAACGGCCATAAGGTATATTGGCTTTATTACTACTTTGAATGCACCGTAGCGAGCGCGGCCTCGATCCACTTCCACTGTTGTTTCGGGATCCTGCCATCTTCGCTGCTCTCGTCTATAAAGCCAATTTCAGCGAAAGGCCGCGTCCAGCCTCCCTGCGTCTTGGCCCTTTTCTGTGCCGTGGGGTTAGATTCATCCATGGGCCGCTGACGTTTCGAGGTTTCATCACTCTCGACTAAAACTTTTAAAATTACTTGAACTAAAAAATTAAAAATAAATAATAGTTTAAAAAAACTAAAAAAACACGCTTTTATAGCAAACCGAACTAAAAAATAGAAAATAATTTTCAATTAAAAAGAGTTTATATAACCGTAGTAGAAGGTCAAACAATCGTTTATAGTTAATCACCTCAAAATAAAATTATAATAAAATTTAAGTTATTAACAGAATAATTTAATTCACAGTAAAAAGCGTTGGGTGCTTGATATTGAATGTTACAATCATTCTATTGGCAACTATCTGAGAGGAAAGATATGAAATGTATTCAAATGCACCCCACGCTTTTTACTCTGAATTAAATTATTCTGTTAATAACTTAAATGTTATTATAATTTTATTTTGAGGTGATTAACTATAAACGATTGTTTGACCTTCTACTTCGGTTATATAAACTCTTTTTAATTGAAAATTATTTTCTATTTTTTAGTTCGGTTTGCTATAAAAGCGTGTTTTTTAGTTTTTTTTAAATATTATTTATTTTGTATAAGAATCGACGTTTTTCCGCTCATGGACGCTTCTCGACATCTTTAATGTGACCGCAAAGCTGCCACGCTCTGTTCAGGTGTGTCGAACTATATATGACCCCAAAAAGCGCTGACGATGCCTAATAAATAGGCCATATAGGTCTCATATAACCAGAGTTTATTAGAGTTAAAAATGACATCGGTGAGTTTCAGTAGAGTATAATATGAGCTGTTTAAAAGGCTTTTAAGACATATGTCGGACTCTTATTTAGGCTCAAATGATATACGTTAATAGGCTCATATAGGACGACCATTGCAAGAAGGAAGCACATTGGTTACGGCATCCCAAATGAGCACATACCGACTGTAAACGTTTCAATTTAGATATTTATCCGACTCTTGTTTGACTTAAATTGTTTACTGGGTAAACTTAAATTTTTACAACGGATGTTTTATTGGGTAAATATTTTTGAAACACGCTGGATTACAGATTAAAACTAATTCAACCGTTAGCGTAATGGCTAACTACAAACCAATATAGGACAAATTGGGTACATTTTGGATTGAATTTGTGTGTTTGTTTCCCATATTTTCCAGAAGATTATTTTTACCCTTCTTTTGGGTAAATATTTGGGTATCTACCCATTTTTACCATATATACCCAATTTACCGGGTATTTACCATTTGGGTATTTACCCATTTCCCATCTCTACAAAATTCAGAAGTCAAAAATAAGACGACAGAAAAACATTAAATTTCTCTCGTTTATTTATTTAGAAGGTATTTTGTACATATAAAGAATAAGTAGCACAATTTAAAATTTGAAATTATGTGCGATGGCCCTATTACGGTTAACAACTCAACTTAGTTGGGATGTAATTAAAACAACTCAACTTTAAGACAACTCAACTCCTGTTTGGTATTACGAATTACAACTTATTTCAGTTAAGTTGAATTGATGTTGCCAACCTAAGAAAGTGATGATTTGACAGATGAATGAACAGCTGATCAATTTGTGGCGGAATTTTAAGCATTTGCAAAAGTAATTTTGTTATTAAAAGCAAAACGGATATTATATGAAATATATTTTATAATGGCGAAAATGTTGGTGATTGATATGTCGCGAATACGAACAAGTAAGGAAGGCCAAATTCGGGTGTAACCGAACATTACATACTCAGCTGAGAGATTTGGAGACAAAATAAGGGAAAATCACAAAGTAGGAAAATGAACCTAGAGTAAACCTGGAATGTGTTTGTATGACATGGGTATCAAATGGAAGGTATTAAAGAGTATTTTAAAAGGGAGTGGGCCATTGTTATATAGGTGGACGCCATTTCGTGATATCGCCATATAGGTGGGCCAGGGGTGACTCTAGAATGTGTTTGTACAATATGGGTATCAAATGAAAGGTGTTAATGAGTATTTTAAAAGAGAGTGGGTCTTAGTTCTATAGGTGGGCGCCTTTTCGAGATATCGCCATAAATGTGGACCAGTGGTGACTATAGAATGTGTTTGTACGATATGGGAATCAAATGAAAGGTGTTAATGAGTGTTTTAAAGGGAGTGGGTCTTAGTTCTATAGGTGGACGCCTTTTCGAAATATCGCCATAAAGGTGGGCCAGGGGTGACTCTAGAATGTGTTTGTAGGATACGGGTATCAAATGATAGGTGGTAATGGGAATTTTAAAAGGGTGTGATCCTTAGTTCTATAGGTGGACGCCTTTTTCCATATATCGCCATAAAGGTGGACCAGGGGTGACTCTAGAATGTGTTTCTACGATATGGGTGTCAAATTAAAGTTATTAATGAGGGTTATATTAGGGAGTGGCCCTCAGTTGTATATGTGAAGGCGTTTTCGATATATCGACCAAAATGTGATATATCGACCAGAACTTCATTTGTAGGGCACCGCTAATTTATTTATATATGTAATACCACGAACTATATTCCTGTCATGATTCCAAGGGCTTTTGATTTCGCCCTGCAGAACTTTTTCATTTTCTTCTACTTAATATTGTAGGTGTCACACCCATTTTACAAGGTTTTTTCTAAGGTTATATTTTGCGCCAATAAACCAATCCAACTACCGTGTTTCATCCCTTTTTTCATATTTGGTATAGAATTCTGGCATTTTTTTTTATTTTTCGTAATTTTCGATATCGAAAAAGTGGGCGTGGTCATAGTCGGATTTCGGCTATTTTGTATACCAGGATAAAGTGAGAACAGATAAGTGAACTAAGTTTAGCAAGGATATATCGCTTTTTGCTCAAGTTGCCGAGCGGAAGGACAGACGGTCGACTGTGTATAAAAACTGGGCGTGGCTTCAACCGATCTCGCCCATTTTCGTCATGTAGAATCTATGCCCCTACCAAGGATTGGTAAATTTTTGTTCGACTTATGGCATTGAAGGTATTCTAGACAAATTAAATGAAAAATGGCGAAGCCACAGCCATTTTGAAATTTCCTTTTATTTTTGTATTTTATTGCACCATATCATTACTGGAGTTTAATGTTGACATAATTTACTTATATACTGTAAAGATATTAAATTTTTTGTTAAAATACATATAGTAATAGGAGTAACGTTCCTGCGAAATTTCATCATGATATCTTCAACGACTGCCAAATTACAGCTTGCAAAACTTTTAAATTACCTTCTTTTAAAAGTGGGCGTTGCCACGCCCATTGTCCAAAATTTTACTAATTTTCTATTCTGCGTCATAAGGTCAACCCGCCTACCATGTTTCATCGCTTTATCCGTCTTTGGTAATGAATTATCGCACTTTTTCTGTTTTTCAAAATTTTTGGTATCGAAAAAGTGGGTGTGGGTATAGTCCGATTTCGTTTATTTTAAATGGCAATCTGGGATGAGTTCCCAGAAAGCTACATACCAAATTTCATCAAGATATCTCAAAATTTACTCAAGTTATCGTGTTAACGGACAGACGGACGGACATGGCTAAATGAATTTCTTTTTCCGCCCAGATCATTTTGATATATAGAATTCTATATCTATCGCCAATTAAGTAAGTAAGTATATCTATCTCGATTAGTTTATGCCCTTACGGGTTACCGTTATGCTCTGTGTGCTCTGCTCAGCTGAGTATAAAAACATTCGCGTGATCATTCCAATCCCTTGGAACTACCAAGCACCAAGTAAGAAAATGTTCAAGTGGCAAATGATGAGCTTCAAATGAAGTTATTTTTCAGATTTCAAAGGAAGCATTTTGCTCGCTACTAAACACAATTAAGAACAATTTCCGCAAACGCGCTCGAGGGAAAGGTTTACCCCTATTTTGAAATTATGCGCCACATTCAGAATCCTTGCTGATGGCAGCTATCAAAAATGCTGTGGAAATGATTTTGGTGTTGGACTGGTTTTAGATATTATTGAGGAGCATATTTGTGCGAAACAGCATACATTTTTATTTTACTCTAAAACAGGATTCCCAGGAATAGGGAGTAGTATCAATGGGACTCACGTTCGCATAATTTCATCTATTTTGGCTGCATCCGAACTGCGGCCAGCCTCGTCCAACTTTGGAATGTCGTTCCATAAAGTCAAAAAGTTATTCAATGTAATCCTTCGTTTAAACGTTGTTTTTTCTATAATTGCGTACAAAATTGTTGATTATTGTTTGATTAAAAACGGTTTAACTACCGGCTTTAAATTTTTTGTTTTTTTTTTGGTAACGTTTTATGAGCCCTGCACCATCTAACTCTTATCAAAGGTGGTATCAAAAGACGCGTTTCGATCTCCGTTTTTAGGATTTGAAAGCGGAAATTAAAATTTTTTTCTGTCGAAAAATATTTACAAAATCCCACAAAACGGCCCGAGAGGGTCCGAAATATGAAGTCCGATTCACAGTTTTTTTTGCACAGAACATCTTTTGCGTTGGCGGCCTTTGGCCGCGATTTGTAAAAATAACCCTGGGTGGGTCCAACGCCTTTCTGCATTAGTGTGTGCAAAAAATCTGGCAAATACAACAACCACATGATATGACAGAAATAAAATTTTTAATTTTTGTTTTCGGATTCTTAAATCGAATGGAAACGTGTCTTTTGATACCAACTTTCAAAATTTTTTTTAAAATTAGGTGGTGAACCGTCTTGTAAAACGTTACAGTTTTTCAAAACAATTGCAAAATTGTATGAGAAAACTGCTAGTAATCAGTTGTAAGATTTTGACGTCTTTGACAACGACACCAACACAAGGTTGTAAACGGTAATGCCACAAAAAGTTGTTAGACAAGATAACTCAACCGACCTTTGTTTTGACAGGTTGAGTTGTAATCTGTAATACCAAATTGCGAAATTTTAACCCAACCAGAGTTGAGTTGTAAGCGGTAATAGGGGCATAAATCGTTTTCGTGTTTATCTTTTTCAAGTGAATTTACAGGGATTCAAGCGGTTGATAAGAGCAATACACAGCTTTATAGCTCCGAAGCATCCAAATTTGAGCAAAATTTTATGTTTTTTGCTCCCTGATGACTTGCTGAATTTTGGTTTCTGAATTTCAACTTCTGAAATTTGACTTCTCAATTTTGATTTCTGAATTTTTGTTTCGGAGTTGTGACTTCTGAATTTTGGCTTTCTGTAAAAAGAGTACTGACTAATGTTTTCTGAATTTATGGGGCGAACCAATATATCGGCACTCTAATGTTTGTGAGTGTACCTAGCATGTTGTAGCAATATAGGAGTATTACATATATGATAAATAGTAAATATTCTGTTTTGATTTTATTTTCACCTCTTAGTCCAAAAGTCATTTAGTTGATGTGGCAAACATTTTTTTTGATGTAATTCATCAATAATGATTCATGAATGAGACGTCATTAATTAAAATTAATCAAATGTATTAGTGGATTTTTATAGGGGGCGCGTAAATTGTTTAGCCCCGGGCCCGGATTTTTTCTCTACGGCCCTGAACATAATCAATATCTAGTGTGGTATATAAGTGAGGCGTTAATTTGTTAGGGATTTAAGGGTCTGTTCACCTATCACATATTCGTAAAATTTAATAATTACTAGGCGGTTTTTAGAGTATAGAAATTCAATGGTATGGTGGGGTTGAATTGATGACCTGCATCAACAACGCCACTTTAGAATAGCTGCAGAAAGTTGCTCCAGACCTTCAAAGACATGAAGGCGGTGGACAGAGCACCGATACCCACGATACCAAAGGCCAAGGTTTGCATTCCACGTGTGGTGAAGTCAGAGGATATACGGGATTGGAAGGTGTTAGATGTATATCGAGCTTCGGAGGGGCCATAACTACATCCTCCATATTAATAAAGAATCGGAGGATGTGTTGCACTCATCGCTAGGGAAAGTGTTCTTAGAAAGAGGAGTCCTAAGGACAATAACTCTAATACGTTAAAAGCAGTGGACGCAGCTTCTTCGTTATTATTTTGCCCCAAGAATTGATCATGGGGATGGGTTGCAACAACCGCTGTTGAAGTAAATGCGGAATTATTTTAGAAACTGTCACTTCAGTCGAGGCAGACGTAGTTGTGGAGGAAGCCCCCTTATCCCTCGAACTTCTTTATTGAACTAACGCCGTTTTAGTCCTAGTACCCTTATCGGGTTCAGGATTTTTTTATTTCGGTCACCGTCTAAGAACTTTACTTGAAAGACATTTACCGAGACATTCGAGTCCAAGCTTAGTTTTGGATAAGACTTCTTGTGAGATTTTATTTACTTGATTCCGAAAAAAATTGTTTAAGCAGCACATCCCAACCGTCCTGATATATTGTGAGGAGACAGTAAGTGGTCTAGTGGTGAAATGAAAGTGAAAGAAAGTTGTGGAGGAAAGGTACTGATTACTTACCCCAATTAGTTGTAATAACGAATGAACAATAAAGTAATTATTACTACCCAGCTCTGACTACGACCCCCACTTCCATTATCACCCACCTCAATTTTCTTATATATGGAATCTCTATACCAAATATCGAATGCCTGCTCCACCTGACCGACAAATTTCAATATTATTGTTTGTATAAACTACGTAGTGAAAATATTGCAGTTTTTGAGATCACATTAATTTGTATGTAGACCTTCTAATGCCCAGTAGTGTTCCTTCTTGGGATGTTGCTACCCGGGCAGTAAAGAGAGGAATTAGTCAGTTTTCCGAATATTCAGCTGATCAAAGAGGAACCCCTTAACAAAATTTCAAGCAATTCAGTCCATTAGTTATTTTTTATTAGTCACTTACCGGAAAGGTCATAAATTTATTGTACATCACCAAAAATTAAATCGGACCGACAAATCAATATTTATTAATAGATAATACAAAAACCAATATTGTCATTACGATTGTTGTGTGGTATATCACCCTATATCAGCTGCCATTTCGATTACGCCCTACCAGAGCATAAACTCAATATGCTTTGACGTGAGTTGGTGAAGAAGTGATGATATTCCACTTAGCAGTCGATTTATAACAGTACATTAACAATTAATCACTTCGTTTATAAACTGTAGAACGTTTGCATTAGTTATATCTGTATATACACCTGGAAATTCGGAGCTTCCACAACCCTTCCCACTTATTACCACCGCACAAAGTTCTCCTCTCACGACGGCTGGTGCCCCAGAATCACCATAACATGCATCACTTCCTCCAAGTCCAGCACAAATCATTGTTTTTGTTAAAAGTAATCCTGCCGCCTTATAAATGTCCAAGCAATCTGGCGTCGCTACTATGGGCACAACCGCAGTTCGGAGTTCATCTACATGATCCTCACTACGTTCACTTATTGAACCCCATCCACTAATTCGCATTTGTGTGTTTGGTGTTAATTCAGTACTGCAAAGTGGAATTATGTCCACTTTAGAACATTTGATGAAGGGTTCACTCACTTTAATAGCACCAACATCCATATGATTATATCTGGATCTATAACCAGGTGGAATCTTCACTGTGCGAGATTGTCCAGTTTCGAGTGCTCTATTGGTTACACCAGCTGTAACCATAAGTTTTGCTTTTCTGTGTTTCAGGCAATGCGCAGCTGTAATCACTATTTCCACACTGACTAATGCACCAGCGCATTCTGGTTTTCTTTTATAATATATTTCTACCATATATGGGCTATCCTCTATCCTCGACAATACGCCATCAACAATGCGAAATCGCGAGTTCGCATAATTTAAAACGCAGCTAAGAACGGCGAAAAGAAGCGTGAAAGAATTTCGTAGATTCATTATTTCTTGTTCGACATTTACCGTCAATTGTTAGGTATATATTAATGGAAGAAAGCTCTTGTTGGCTTTATATAAACAAATATATAGCTTGAGGAAATTTTTTAAAGTCTCTGCTAATTTTTCAAAAGCAGGTGATCAAACAATTTTTGTTCTCCTAAAATAACAAATTCAAGATAATTAATCATATTCCAGCGAAATGTAATTAGCGTGACGTTGGCAAAATATTTACTTATTCTTTTTCAAAAGAAATTTTGGTGTTGCCACTGAGGATATTTTCACAAGGTTATCACGTATTTTAAATTTAAGAAAAAACAACTCCACGAGACACATATGCCATATAGGGGTATAAAACGAAAGGTGTTCCACCACGAATTCCAATAAAGATTTTTCGAAGTATGGTTGCCACCTAGAGTGGCCACCTCACCTAATTATATATCGTTAGCTTAATGTGAAAATGTGCTGAGTCACTTTTTTTGTAAAATTGTATTTTAATGCAGTTTTAAAACCGAATTCAAAACACATCCATCACAAGAAAGAAATATTTTAATTTTTACGTGCTTTTTGCAATGATGTGTAAATGTGCTAATTCGTCAACTGTTTCAAAAATATATGCTAAGTCAACCAGTCAATAATATCAATGAATTAATAGTCATTTCTTTGTGCGCGGATTTTATTTACTTATTTAATTCATTCAGTCTAAAAGTAAATGCTTTGTTGTTCTATTAACGATAAAGACACTCCCCGAAGGCTTTGGGCCGATGTTGATGGTTCTTTGTCACATATAGATCCGATACGTTCCGGTAACAAAGCACTATTAAGGTACTAGTCCGACCATCTCGGGAACGATTTATATGACCACATTAAACCTTCTAGGCCATCTCGTCCTCCCCACCCCCTAGTTCCATGAGTAACTTTGGGGTCGCCGGAGCCTCGGCTGTCAATGAAACAGAATTCGCCACGGGTAGGTGAGGTTGGCAATTGGGTTGGAGAATCTATATATTGCGCTGGGAAATCCTTGAGAGGGTTGCCTACACAACCCCTTAAAACTGGATTCACCCAATTGAGACATACCTTTGGTGTTTGATAAAGCTTTGCGCTGACCAAAATCTACTTCAGTTCTTACATGTCGATAAATACATGCTTTCTTACAGACTAGTTAAAAATAAAAAACAATTCAAGCTTAAACTTATATAAGCTGTTATTAAAATTAATAACACTACTGAATCGATTTGCTAGGTGTATAGTCTTAGTTATAGGTTCATTCATAGCATAATTCGTTTTAGTAGTTATTTAGATAAATAATCTATTATGCCGAAGATCACGCAGTGGAATACATAGAATGAACAAATTAGATAAATCAGAGCAATTCGTGCTAACGTTGGTTACAATATAAGCAAGCATGAGTGAGATTCAAGTTATTCTGTCATGCAAAGCCTGAAGACCAAGAAATTTGCACCTGCTGGTATATGTTGAGAGGCCGTCTGGCCAGTGCAGCATACGTAAAGCAATTTTTGTAAAAAAATTTTGAACTCTCTTAATTTTATAGGAGTTATATTCATAGAAAGGATTCCATATTATTGAGCAATATTCAATACGACTTCTGACCAAGGATATATAAAGTGCCTTCAACGTCATAGGGTCCTTAAATCAGTGGTATTACGTCTACTGAACCCAACCATTGCAACAAATTATGAAA
Source organism: Eurosta solidaginis (assembly GCF_040869045.1). Lineage (NCBI taxonomy): Eukaryota > Metazoa > Arthropoda > Insecta > Diptera > Tephritidae > Eurosta > Eurosta solidaginis. The sequence continues at coordinate 250,958,621 of NC_090321.1, read as the reverse complement.
CAATGAAGTCAATGTGACTAGAAAAAGAGAGTTTGGAGTCAAAAATTACACCCAATACTTTACTCTCTTTACAACGATTAAGAGATTTAGCATTTAGTGTGTAGATAATGTATGTGGCAGTTGTCTTTATGGAATAAGACACAACACAGCATTTGTTTGAATTTAAAAATAAATGATTGTATGCTCACCATCCGGCAAACGAGTCCAGATCAGAGCCGTTAGAAATAGTTTGACAAATAAATAGAAGTTTTTTGTGAAATATATTGTTTTAGTGTTATATTTCAATCATTAAAGGGGAGGAGTGATGGGGAAACATATTGAGTAAAAAGTGCTAAGTCAGGAGAAAAAATTAGTTCTGAGTGCGGAAATTGTGCTAAGTCATAAAATAGCTGCTGGATTGGCATACATCTTTTTATCTTTTTCAAAGCTTCTGCACTCAAAAGCATTGCAATTAAGGTATCCTCATTCACGGTTTTGAAAAAGAAGGTTATTTCAAAAGTTATTAATTTTTTTTCGTCTCCTGTAAAATTCGTAAAAGCTGACTTAGCACATTTTCACATTAAGCTAACGATATGTTATTATTGTATAAATCCACTACTATCTCGGAAACGGATCAATCGATTTGGGTGAAATTTGGTACATCGAAAATGTGTTGTATTCTAAGACTTTTCACTTAAGTGTTGTCACTGAGGATTGCGTCTTGACCCATTTGAATAAAATTTCCTAGATATGTTTGAAATTCAGATACGAAAAGTAATTAAAAAAGGTTTGAGTTGATTTTGAACTATTCAAATATGAATAAAGCGATTATGCGACTGGGTTTTTAAGGCAACGGAAAGGTGTAATAATACTACGTTCTACGGACAAATATTCTATTGAAGATTTTAAGAAGTACATTAAAGTTAAAATCCTCAAGGCTTTAATTACCCGTTAAACGTTTTTTTTTTTTCAAGTTCTTTTTCCGGTTATTGAACGAATGTTTTTGAAACTTATTTTAAAAGAACTCAACAGTAAGTAAAAATATACGTATAAAAAAATTTTAATCTTTGTAATGAAGACATATAGAACAAAGCATATTATGCGAATACTCGGAGAATAACGAGCAAATCTCGGTCGCCCAGGTACTATGTTATAATGTATACACAGTTAAAAGATTTAGTGTAAATTTAAAATTTTTTGTTGCTACATATATGTGTGACATGACCACATTTGTTTTAGAATTCAAACTTTTCAAATACGAATAAAAATTGGAGAGTTGAGTCCGGTTTTATTTAAAGACTTCGTGTTTTTAGATTGAAACCATAGTTATACATATTTTAATTTGAAATAAAAAAAGTTTAATATCAAAACCTATTTACATTTGAATTTAAACCGTATTTTACTAAATCAGGTACATTTATTACCATTTCTGTTTTTTCAAAATAACAAGCAACAATTGTTTTGATTTAATCACATGTATCATTTTATTATTTTTGTACTTTTAAAATTTCAAACAATTCATTTAACCTTCACCGCAGCAGCAATTTTTAATTACAAAACGTGGTAGTATTTATGTATATTTGTAAATACGCAAAGTTTTTGCAGTATTTGACGGTATATGCTCGGTAAACTTCAAAATAATTTAAAAAATTAGCTTGGCGTGAAGCTAGACCTTTCATTTTGAAATTAAAAAAAAACAAGTAAGGAAGGCTAAGTTCGGGTGTAACCGAACATTACATACTCAGTTGAGAGCTGTGGAGACAAAATAAGGGAAAATCACCATGTTGTAAAAAGAACCTAGGGTAATCCTGGAATGTGTTTGTATGACATGTGTATCAAATGGAAGGTATTAAAGAGTATTTTAAGAGGAAGTAGGCCATAGTTCTATAGGTGGACGTCTTTTCAAGATATCGCCATAAAGGTGGACCAGGGGTGACTCTAGAATTTGTTTGTACGATATGGGTATCAAATGAAAGGTGTTAATGAGTATTTTAAGAGGGCGTGGGCCTAAGTTCTATAGATGGACGGCTTTTCGAGATATCGCCATAAAGATGGATCAGGGGTGACTCTAGAATTTGTTTGCACGATATGAGTATCAAATGAAAGGTGTTAATGAGTATTTTAAGAGGGCGTGGGCCTTAGTTCTATATGTGGACGCCTTTTCGAGATATCGCCATAAAGGTAGACCAGGGGTGACTCTAGAATTTGTTTGTACTATATGGGTATCAAATGAAAGGTATTAATGAGTATTTTAAAAGGGCGTGGGCCTTAGTTCTATAGGTGGACGCCTTTTCGAGATATCACCATAAAGGTGGACCAGGGGTGACTCTAGAATTTATTTGTACGATATGAGTATCAAATGAAGGGTGTTAATGAGTATTTTAAGAGGGCGTGGGCCTTAGTTCTATATGTGGACGCCTTTTCGAGATATCACCATAAAGGTGGACCAGGGGTGACTCTAGAATTTGTTTGTACTATATGGGTATCAAATGAAAGGTATTAATGAGTATTTTAAAAGGGCGTGGGCCTAAGTTCTATAGATGGACGCCTTTTCGAGATATCGCCATAAACGCGGACCAGGGGTGACTCTAGAATGTGTTTGTACGATATGGGTATCAAATAAAAGGTGTTAATGAGTATTTTAAAAGGGCGTAGGCCTTAGTTCTATAGGTGGACGCCGTTTCGAGATATCGCCATAAAGGTGGCCCAGGGGTGACTCTAGAATTTGTTTGTACGATATGGGTATCAAATGAAAGGTGTTAATGAGTATTTTAAAAGGGAGTGGGCCTTAGTTCTATAGGTGGACGCCGTTTCGAGATATCGCCATAAAGGTGGCCCAGGGGTGACTCTAGAATTTGTTTGTACGATATGGGTATCAAATGAAAGGTGTTAATGAGTATTTTAAAAGGGCGTGGGCCTTAGTTCTATAGGTGGACGCCTTTTCGAGATATCTCCATAAAGGTGGGCCAGGGGTGACTCTAGAATTTTTTGTACGATATAGGTATCAAATGAAAGGTGTTAATGAGTATTTTAAAATGGCGTGGGCCTTGGTTCTATAGGTGGACGCCTTTTCGAGATATCGCCATAAAGTTGGGCCAGGGGTGACTCTAGAATTTTTTTGTACGATATAGGTATCAAATGAAAGGTGTTAATGAGTATTTTAAGAAAGAGTGGGCCTTAGTTCTATATGTGGATGCCTTTTCGAGATATCGCCATAAACGCGGACCAGGGGTGACTCTAGAATGTGTTTGTACGATATGGGTATCAAATTAAAGGTATTAATGAGGGTTTTAAAAGGGAGTAGTGGTAGTTGTATAGGTGGTCGTGTTTTCGAGATATCGGCATAAAGGTGGAGCAGGGTGATCCAGAACATCATCTGTCGGGTACCGCTAATTTATTTATATATGTAATACCACGAACAGTATTCCTTCCAAGATTCCAAGGGCTTTTGATTTCGCCCTGCAAAACTTTTTCATTTTCTTCTACTTAATATGATAGGTGTCACACCCATTTTACCAAGTTTTTTTCTAAAGTTATATTTTGCGTCAATAGACTAATACAATTACCATGTTTCATCCTTTTTTTCGTATTTGGTATATAATTATGGTATTTTTTTCATTCTTCGTAATTTTCGATATCGAAAAAGTTGGCGTGGTCATAGTCGAATTTGGGCCATTTTTTACACCAATACAAAGTGAGTTCAGATAAGTACGTGAACTGAGTTTAGTAAATATATATCGATTTTTGCTCAAGTTATCGTGTTAAGAGCCGAGCGGAAGGACAGACGGCCGACTGTGTATAAAAACTGGGCGTGGCTTCAACCGATTTCGCCCTTTTTCACAGAAAACAGTTATCGTGCTAGAATCTAAGCCTCTACCAAATTTCACAAGAATTGGTAAATTTTTGTTCGACTTATGGCATTAAAAGTATCCTAGCCAAATTAAATGAAAAAGGGCGGAGTCACGCCCATTTTGAAATTTTCTTTTATTTTTGTATTTTGTTGCAACATATCATTACTGGAGTCGAATATTGACATAATTTACTTATATACTGTAAAGATATTAACTTTTCTTTTAAAATTTGAATTTAAAAAAAAATTTTTTTAAAAAGTGGGCGTGGTCGTTCTCCGATTTTGCTAATTTTTATTAAGGAAACATATAGTAATAAGAGCAACGTTCCTGCCAAATTTCATCATGATATCTTCAACGACCTGCAAATTACAGCTTCCAAAACTTCTAAATTACCTTCCTTTAAAAGTGGTCGGTGCCACGCCCATTGTCCAAAATTTTACTAGTTTTCTATTCTGCGTCATAAGTTCAACTCACCTACCAAGTTTCATCGTTTAATCCGTATTTGGTAATGAATTATCGCACTTTTTCGATTTTTCGAAATTTTCGATATCGAAAAAGTGGGCGTGGTTATTGTCCGATATCGTTCATTTTAAATAGCGATATGAGATGAGTGCCCAGGAACATACATACCAAATGTCATCAAGATACCTCAAAATTTACTCAAGTTATCGTGTTAACGGACAGACAGACTGACGGACGGACGGACGGACGAACATGGCTCAATCGAATTTTTTTTCGATACTGATGATTTTGATATATGGAAGTCTATATCTATCTCGATTCCTTTATACCTGTACAACCAACCGTTATCCAATCAAAGTTAATATACTCTGTGAGCTCTGCTCAACTGAGTATAAAAATACTTAAAATTCGAGCACAAAATATTTAATTTTAGGAACAAATTAGCACATACCATGATACCAAAAAGAAGGTAGTTCCACTCAAATTTTTTTGACGTATTGGGGGATTTTTGAAGTTTCATAATGTTTGTTGTTTTGCCAGAAGCGTTGGCATACCGTTACTGTTCAAGAAAAAAATTGTGGTTTTTCGGGATGGAAATTTCATTTAGGATGAAAAAGCAATGGTCATTTGAGACAATTAGCACGATTTATGTGCATACATATGTATCTATTGAGAATCAGTAAAACATGCAATTTTATTAAAAAATAGTGGATATTAACTCATACATTGGTTAATGACTCATATATTTATGGCAACTTGACCCATAGACAGAAAAAATACTAGAAAAATCTGTTCTAGCATGGCCCTATTATCATGCCTCTACAATGGATATTTCACAAGGCATGTTGAAAAAGTGTACCTCCAAAGTCTGCAGTGAGTGGTAGGTGTTTAATTTGTTACGTTTGTGGGACGCCACATCCATGTCAATGCTAAAAGGACACAGAATGTGTATAGGCGGGGCTTGCCCCAAAGTTACCCCTGGTACAACGAGCAAAAGAACTCTCATAACTAGTGGCTAACTTGCACAGCTACAGGGCACAATTTCATATAAATTGCGTTTAAGTATGATAAACTTTTTAGAAATTGCGATTTCGGTTTGTAAGGACCTCCTTTGGGCAATCAGGCTTTGAGCAAATCAGCTTGATCGACCTTTCGTATTTTGTTGGAAGCAGATATGACTGTGCAATCTCTTTAATAATCCTTTGTATAGTATGTATACACGTAAACGCAATAGTCAAGAAAACCGTTATACAAAATGAACAACTGATGCAACCCCAATGGGTTAAGGGGCTTAGAATATACCCGCGGCAGGTATGACTGTCGTAATAGACGACTAAAATACTAACTTGATTCAAGGGGTTGTTTAGCGCATCCCATTCATTGGGTTGCCACAGCAACATATAGCTTCTTCAAACCAATTGTCAACCTTCCCTTCCCTTTGGGAATTCTGTTTCTTTAATTTCCGCTACAACAACAACAGCAACAACAAGTGATGAAGTGCGTTGAATTTTGAATATATTTTGCTCCTATGTGTTTTATGCCGAACCCGAGCGGCATCTGCAAGACAAATGAATTTTCACTGAAAACCTTTTCATGGCAAAAATACACTTGGAGTGCTTGCCAAACCACTGCCGAGGGGCGATCCCGCTTAGAAAAACTTTCTTCTAATTGAAACAACTTTTTTTTTTTAATTTTAATATTGCTTTCTCCGGGGCATGAACTCAGGATATTTCGTGTGGTAGGCGGATCACGCTCTCACCACAGCACGGCGCACAGTGGCATTTTAGCGTGATTTAGATGCGAAAAATTAATCAAAACTGAAAAATTAATATATTTATTTTAAACCAAGTGTATATGTTTGTATGCCTTACCCCCCTTAAGTGGCGATAGGCAAAGGGGATAGGTGATTTGGACCCCTCCCCCAAAGTTTCGAATTGATCCCAAATCTTATAGCCTTACCTCGCACTTTTGTTCAGAATTAAACTTACTTATATTTAAATTTCTTATCTTTTTCCAGCCATGTAGCAAACTTTGCAAAAAAAATTTTTTCGGTGTAATTCACTTGAATCCACCTTACACGAAGCTTTGATAAAAAAAATTCTAACTCTACTGCAGAATTCATCATACAATCCTTCGTCTCTAGTGACTCCCCCTATGAAACCTAAAACAGTAGACACGGGGTAAAACGGCTTTATCCTTTTGCTTCTGGCCACGTTCTGCAACCCAAACCTCATACAACTCCCTCGTTGTTATCGTCATTATATCAAAACGGGGACCTACGGAAGTAAAGAATCATTTGAACAATAATATTGAAATATTGTAAAAATTCAAAATTATTGTGGTTCAGCGTGGTTCAAACTTTTGGCAGGCTTCTCTTTTCCCGGTTTTATATATTTTCAGCACAAAAATAACACACATTAAAAGACCCATAATTTAGTAAAAAAATACTCAACCAAAAAACTTTTGAATACTTGCAAATTAATATACTTATGCGTAGATTTGAAATAACTAAAACATATTTTAGCTTTTGTTTCACCACAAAGTTTTATTTAAATTTAAACCACGCATTATTTTACGTCTGTAAGTTACACTACTTAGCGGTTCGTCAACTACTCACAGTTTGACAGCAGATTATGCAATGAAGAGCAATAATTATAAGAAATAAAAATTACCGTTATATACTGTGGACATTTTAAAAACAAACGGCATTCAAATTTAAAAAAAACCAAGCAAAAATGCCACTGTGCGCCGTGGTGCGGTGGTAGCTTTCCCCCTACCACACCGACGATCCTAGCTTCACGCCCGGGCAAAGCCACATCAAACTCGTAGTTTTATAAGCAGAAAATGTTTCTAAACGAGGTCGCCCCTCGGGAGTGTTTGAAAAGCTCTCAGTGAAAACTTATCTGTCTCGCAGATGCCGTTCGGAGACGACATAAAACAAGTACGTCCCGTACCGCCATGTGTAGGAACAATTAAAAAGGAGCACCGCGCAAATTGGAAGAGAAGCTCGGCTTAAAATCTCTTCGGAGGTTATCGCGCCTTTCATTTATTTTTTATTTAACTTGTACCTAATGGTGATTCTCTAAGTAATGTAAGACATCCGTGCTTTCCCCACGTCGCCAATAAAATGAGTACAACAAAAGAAACTTATCCCTAACGTGTAACATGGTAACACCAGCTTAATTTAAAACCTAGAGATGACAGAAGTCAAAAGAAAGAGGCCGCTAAGTGTATGCTATGGGCTTAAGATTCGCTTTCTATTAATGTACATATGTATTATGTGTTCCAAATATTAGCAAAATCGGACCCCAAATAAGATTTTTGTGAATATCTCGATCCTTGCGCGATCTAGCGGGAAATTTTTTTCATAGGTCTCTTTCTATTCTTGTTTGTATTGTGTTTTCCAAATATGAGCCAAATCGGACCACAAAATACGATTTTTGTGAATATCTCGATCCTTGCGCCATCTAGCGGGGATTTTTTTCATAGGTCGCTTTCCATTCCAGCCAAAACGATTTTTGTGAATATCTCGATCCTTGAGCCACCTAGCGGCGATTGTTTTTCTTATTCTTGCATTTTCATCGGGTTCTGAACTATATTCCAAGTTTCATGCTTGTAGCTTATCGGGAAGTTACTCAAATTTTAATTACAAAAAAGTGCTGCCTGTCCAACCAGCCTGTCAAGTCAACCTAAATAAAACCGTTTAAAAGGCAGGAGTGCCTTTCAGACGATTTTGCTCATTTTCAGAGCAAACAGTTGTAGCTATGAAAAAAATGTTTATGCCAAATTTCCTTCAGAGCGGGAGATTTTGGTTCTACCTATGGCATTAAAATTATTTTGGAAATCTAACAAAAAAGGGAGGGTCATGCCCATTTTCAATTTTTGCCTAAGTACCATACCACTACTGATGTAGAATATCAGTCAAATGTAGTTAAATACCATAGATTTATTGCGAACTTTGTTAAGGTTAGACCTTTAGGAAAAGTGAGCGTGATCTTTAACTGATTTTGATTATCTTCATCTCAGTCTTTATAATTTTGTAAGAATAGAGTCTCTGCCAAATTTCAATGTAATATATTTAACGGATTTTGATTTACGGCTTGTTAAACTTCCAAATTTCCTTCTTCTAAATCTGGGTGGAGCCACGGTCATATTCCAAAATTTTTTGGAATTTTTGTTTTGCGTCATAAAACCAATACTTGGTTAGCTTGTTCTAAATTTCCGATATAGAAAAAATGGGCGTGATTATCGTCCGATTTCGCTCATTTTCAACACCTATCTATTCTAAGTACAGATAAGCCCTTGGTTAAGATATCCCAATATTTCCTCAAAGTTATCGTGTTAACTGAGGGACAGACGCACGGACCTGACTTAGTCAAGAAAGTATCTAGAGTTAGTGGAGCCCTAGCGCGAATAATGCCCAACATCGGCGGCCTAGGTGAAGCTACCCGTCAGCTTTTATCCAACGTAACCAGCTCGATATGTGCAGCACCAATATGGAATGGATTTAAAATGACCAAAAATATATTCCAGCAGCCTACTCTATTACTGCTAAACGAAAAGCATGTGCTTATCGGTCGGTGTCCGACCACGCGATCCTAGTTTTAGTAAAGTCCCAGTAGATCTACTGTCAATTGAAATAGCGGATCTGTATGGCAATGTAAGCAGCCCACCATTTTAAGATGCCAAGAAAAGCGCAAAGTCACGAAAATGAGAAGAATCAAGGAAAGGGCGCTGAACCTTCATATTAGTTCGGAATGTACTAAAATGGTACGAGCGGAAGCATCGCGAACTAAACTATCACCCCATGTAGATATTGAATGGGCATGGTGGTTTCAAGGGGTATCTACATAAGCGTATAATAGAGGAGGATCATTTCTGTCCACACTGTCCAACCGAATTGGAAAACGCACAACACGTAATATTTCATTGCCCTCAATTTCGCGGCGAAAAACTCTTTGTACAGAGAGTTTTTGAAGAGAAGCCTTCCATTAGGAGTTCAGTTTCCCTAATGTGCAGAGACATACAATATTGGACTGCGGTGAGTAAAATGTCTTTTCTTGTGATGACGCGATTGACGCGTGCCGAAAGGGTACGCAGAGAAATGCGGATGAGAAGCAGTGGTAAATCGCCCATTAGTTGCCCCGAACCATTTCTTTACTTCACCATGGCGCCTTTGATTTTCCTTGACTCTTCTCAGAAGACAAGTTATGTTGTACGCAGCTGTTAGCGGTTTTGATAACAGGTTGCTGCACTACTCTAGCCTCTATACGATGATAACCTCTTTTGGTTGCCCCAGTCTTTCTCATGCTGTTTTATCACCAGTCTGCATAGTAAATATAGCACCCGCGCGCTGAGTACAGAAACCTGTCCTCAGAATGAAGACCATGGCTCCTGTATCAGAGCGACATCAAATAAGCTCTCCTCAGATCCTTCGTGGCCACTTTATCTATAAGACTCGCAGCGCGATTGAGCTGTTTTTGTCGTTGATTTCAGGCTATGGAGAGCCGTCATGACCTTCTCTGCTGGTAGCGTCTTATTGTTACTTTTACGACTCGTCGCATCGTTGAAGTATGTTTCCGCCTTCAACCTTGCGCCTTCATGTTTTTGAAGGTCTGGAGCAACTACCTGCAGGAATTCTAAAGTGGCGTAGTAGTTTATAAACTCCTATAAAGGTCATCTAGTAATCATTAAATTTTTTATTTATATGTGAAAGACGCACAGACCCTTAAATCCATAACAAATTAATGCCTCACTTATAGTTAACACAAGATGTTGATTGTGTTGGCCCACATAACTTCGAGCAGTGTTCCAACTCTGGTTTTATGGCAGTATACAATATATCACATAATTAGTTTGGGAACAAATAGAACTTAATAAGTGGCATATGTGTATTTCCGTATTTAATCATTAAATACACGATATCAATAACAAGTTCAGCTGTGAAAATGCCCATACATATTAGGGTGGTTAAAAAATCTACCGTTCTTTAGAGACCTAGGGACTCTGCAATTATGTTTCTATGCAAAAGCTGAGCAGTGTAGAAGATATGGAAAACAGTGCTCAATAAAGTTTAGGTTAGGATTGACTGGCCGGTCCATGATGACCTCACATAGACTGAGTAAGTCCGTAGTATTACTTGAAGTTTATTCAACGTCCAAACTGAAAAACCCTATCAAAACGAACAATGGCACGAAAACAGACTCAACACACGTCACCTCTTCGTCTATTTTGAAGCGCCTTCTACAGCACGAAAAGGAGCTGTCTATATGCCGCGATGTCTGAATTTTGCTTCCCCGCAAAACTTATACGGCTGTGCAAAATGACGTTGATAAAAACCATCAGCACAGTCAGAATTGGGAAGGACCTCTCCGAGTTCCGACTAAACGAGGTTTCAGACAATGTGACCCCCTATCATGCAATTTTTTTAGTTTGACGCTGGAAATTATACTAGCTGCAGAACTTAACCGCTTTGGAACAATCTTATTTTAATAATATTCTAAATATGAAAGTTTGGATGTTTAGATTTTTTGATGTCCAGACGTTTGTCTTTGTGACTAATTCACGCCAGAACGGATACACAGATTTTGATGAAATTTGGTAAACAGATAGACCATAGTCTACTGGCTTAAACTTTTTCAAAAATGGAACAATTACTTTTTATTAATTTTTATACATTATAAATTTAAGTATACTGACCCTCACCAATATTACAAACTCAATTGGTCAAATAAGTCGAGGGCTTACAAAGTGAGCCGTGACCACCTCCCTCCCTCCTTCTCTACTTCTGCCAAAATCTATAAATTGTTATAACTCAAAATAGTTTTTCTCCTAAATAATTATTTTTCGATATCAAATAATTTTTGGTATACAGATCGAGATCTAAACAATTCTGGAAAAACTATCAGTGGTGCTCCCCTTCCGCCATCCTCCCTCCTTCAATTGCTTTTATTAGCTTTACCTGTATGTTTGATTGTTACTCTTTTTTTTGCGCCTGCTGCCTTATTAACACGCTTTTATTATTAGAGTCACCTAATTTCTGTATGGTTTTCGGGATCCGTCCGGCATCCCATCGGGCACCTTATTGACAGGGTTCACTTTGTTTTTGTAGTTCGCTTTCTTGGAAAAAAGGTGATAATCCGACCAGTTCGTCGGATAGGTACCACAAATGTGTCTGCAATGCTTTTTTGGTGGTTATAGCTATCTCTACATCAATTTCGATGTATTTTCCAACCTTTTTTTTCAAAACATTAAGTTATTAAAACCCACATTACTGCAGATTGGAGTTTATACCTAGCTTTTACGCACAAAAGTGCTCCAAAATGGATAAATTTGTCCAAAGGTAAGGTCCTTGACTATAAAAAGAAACAATTTATATTGTGACGAATATTAGCAACACTAAGGCATACTGTCATCTCTAAGCCGATACTAGGCAGTCTTGTATCTACATAAATAAATCAATCATTATGTCTACACATATGTACATACAGCAGCGAAGAGATACTCACAAAAGTATGCAATCGTCAGCAAAGTAGTTCTCACACATACACATGCATATTTCTGAGATACTCACAAAAGTATGCAATTTTCACCGAGCTAGTAAATTCTAGAAGAAGAAACGCCTAGAAGTAAGCGAACGAGACAGCAAAGAGTATAAAAGGAGCGAAAGCTGAGTAAGAAGCATTCAGTTTGATTTAAGCACGCTATCACTTGCGAAGTATAAGGGTTATTGTGAAGTATTTTCAAAGTAGTCAGACCAGTCGTAAAGACCATTTTGCATTTTTGAATATTGGAGTTATTTATTCAACAGTTTAGCGATACGAACGTTAATAGAAGGTTGCAAATAAGCAGAAATACTATAAATACGTTACAATATGCTTAGCCATTCTGCGAGCGTGATGTATAGGCCCAGGTGCTCTCCAGTGAACTCTTTATAATGGTTGCCCCAACACCAACATCGTCAGTTCAATAAGTTCGAGGTAGTCATCTCGAGATTGGTCTCTCTTACTAAGATGATGTGCAATGGAGTCCTGCATTATTTCTTAACTCATCTTCTCAGGAGAAAAAATTGTGGTGTGTGGTATGATCGAATAACTTTTTTAAGATTCTTTTACCTTTAAAATATGGGAGTTAAAGGTGAACTTGAAGACCCTGAACATAATGTGATACTATTGCCATTATGTGATGGACACACGGCAACCATTGAAGTTTATTCTGCAGCTGCTTTTGAATGAAAATGCATTCCCCACACTTGATACCATTATTTTAGGCTGTGATATCATAGCCCGTACCAACTACTTCGCGAACCATGTCATAAGAGTTTTAAGTACTGCATCTGCAGTTTCCTAAAATGTTGAAATACCCAGTGTTTGGCACCCCAGCAATTTCTCATTTCCATCAGACAAGGAAACTAGTGCTGGTAGCCTATATACATTTTGTGAACTTAAAACATCAGGCAAGATTTCGCTGTCTCGATTAAAGAAAATTTATTCTTTGATATCTTCTAAGTAAGACATCATCTCTGGCGAAAATGTGGCTTGCTGCTTCTCGTTAACTTGTCATTTAACTTCTTCAAAGCGGCAATGATGCCCGATCATGGTCAGGTGTGGCAGCTATAGGAATAATAAGCCTTACAGTCTCACGATGAGAAACTTTATTCCAGTCTAAAGCCCCTGCCAAATTCATGTCATAAAAGGCTGCTCTAAGCCTTTCGTGCTGCAACATCTTCGTTCTTGCTTAATTAACGTTTTTCAAATTTTGTTTTTTAAAGAAAGTTAATATAAATGATCATCAGTACCATTTTCTGTACCCTTTTTGGCACTTGAACTATCATTTAAGTCAGCATCGGTTGAAATAACAGAGCAACGCGTGGATTTTCCAGTGGCTTTTTTCTTTACTTCTCTTCTTTTTCAAAATTTTCTAGTGCTCTTTCTTGCTTTTTAATATATTTTTTGGCTTGAGATGAAACGATCAGTTTTATCTCAGTTCTTCGGTCAATCGGGCTTTATTTTTCTTTAAAAGTAGCCACTGTGAATGCACTTTTTATAGTTTTTCAATCTAACCCTTCGTATATTTAGACAGAACAAGGGCTTTGCTACAAACTTTATATATGAGGCTTTATAACAGTTTCCTTAAATGTTAAACTTCAGAATTCTCAAACATAAACTAACAAAATATTTCTAAAATTAGGTTTTACAGAAATTTATGAAAACTAAACCTCACTGAGCACTGCCTTCCATATTTTCTACAGTGCTGAGATTTGGCATAGATTATTCTTTTGTTATATGTAGCATTATTGGAATGTCCCTAGGTCTCTAAAAACATTTAGATTTTTGAACCACCCTAATAAGTATATATGTATTTACAGTTGAACTAGTGTGTTGATACCATGATGGTGAATTTAATGATTAAGATCTATTTGTTTCCAAACTGATCACATGGTCTATTGTATACTGCCATAAAACCAGATTTGGAACACTGCTCGAAGCTAAGTGGGCTAACGTAATCAACATCTTGTGTTAAGTATAAGTGAGGCATTAATTTGTTAGGGATTTAAGGTTCTGTTCAGCTATCACTAGGCAGTTTTTATAGGAGTATAGAATTTCAGTGGTACAATGGGGTTGAACTGATGACCTGCTCAAACAACGCGACTTTAGAATGCCTGCAGATAGTTGCTCCAGACTTTCAAAGACATGAAGGCGGTGGACAGAGCACCGATACCCACAATACCAAAGGCTACGGTTTGGATACCACGTGTGGTAAAGTCAGAGGTTATACGGGATTGGAAGGTGTTACATGTATCTCGAGCCTCGGAGGGGGCCAAACTACATCCTCCATATTAATAAGGAATCGGAGGATGCGTTGCACTCATAACTAGGGAAAATGTTCTTAGAAAGAGGAGTCCTAATACGCTAAAAGCTGTGGACGTAGAAAAGGACCTCGAGAACCTGAAATTAGCGACAACTGACGAGCACATAAGCATAGTGGCTGATCTCGTTATGGGCCATTGCAGCCCTCCAGTAGAGTTCCAAAGGGTTGTTTATCAATAACGGTGCAGAGGCCGGCTTGTCATGGACGCAAATGCGAATGTGTATCACAGCATATAGCGAGGGGATTATTTTAAACAGAGTAGTCTACAGGTGGCTTACAGGGGTAACGTTTCTTCATATGTTGGGCCAACGTCCAGTAATGTGCTTGATATCACATTGAGGTCTGAGCATCGTATATCAGGATATACATTGAAAGTCGTTGGCAAACCATCCTTTTCAGACCATATATGTATGAAATTCAAACCTTAAACCTTATTAAACCCTAAGACGACAAACTCGAATAAATTCCCGAAATATGTCGCAGGAAGACTGTGGCAATCTCAAGACCAGTTGTCAATAAAGAACGTGAAGCCAGAGGTCAAAATAAAAGGAAGCTGTGTGCACTGATTAATGTGCACTGAAATCATTTTTTAAAACCGCGAAGTGGATGCAGATAATGATACTGTTACGAATATTAGCAAAACTAAGGGGTGCTGCTATCTCTAAGCCGATGCTAAGCAGTGACGTGAATTCACATCAATAATTCAATCATTATGTATCTACATAAACGAAACAATAATTGCGTCTACACATATGTACCATGTACGTATACGAGCAGCGGAGAATCAATGTGCAAACACATGCATATATCTGAGATACTCCTGAAAGTATGCAATGAGAAAAGCTATAAAATCGTGCAATTGTAGTTACAGCTGAGAAGTTTGAGAGCTGATGGACTAGTAGATTCTGGAAGCGCCTAGAAGATGCGAACGTTGAAATCAGAGAGTATAAAAGGCAGCAAATATAGAGGCGCTGAAATTCAGGTTCATTTGAGCTATCAATCAGTTTGGTTATTAAGCAAGCTATTCGTTGCACAGTTTGAGTGTTATTGTGAAGTACTTTAATAAAGGCCATTTTTCATTATTACATTTTGGAGTTATTTATTCAACAGTTTAGTGATTCGAACTTAG
Source organism: Eurosta solidaginis (assembly GCF_040869045.1). Classification (NCBI taxonomy): domain Eukaryota; kingdom Metazoa; phylum Arthropoda; class Insecta; order Diptera; family Tephritidae; genus Eurosta; species Eurosta solidaginis. The sequence goes on along the minus strand of NC_090321.1, from coordinate 250,943,330 downwards.
CAGAGGGTTACAAATAAGAGGATTTGCAAGTAAATTCGTTACAATACAAAACTTTGGCACACCTGCTTACCTGCTCAGAAAATTGGTAGCTATTTTAGCGACCGCCCCGGTGTGATGTTAGCATGCTCCGCCAACAAGGATCCTGGGTTCACGCCCCGGGTAAAGCAACATCTAAATTTTAGATACATGTTTTTTCAATTTGTACGAAAAACAAATAAGAAAGTCTAAGTTCGGGTGAAAGCGAATATAAAATATCCAGCTGTGTATGTTGTTGTTTCTTTTTGGTTGGTTTATTGCATGTGTGTTGGACAGGGCCTTTGTTAATTAGGGTGCGATATGGTATTGATGAGTTTATCAATATGGGAGGGTATTTTATTTATTTATTTATTTAAAAGAGAAACAATTATGAATAATTATTCCACTTACAAACTAAAGCGCTGACTGACAGGGCCTTCGGCTTACGATTAAGTTAACAGGTTTCTAAATATTAAGTTTTATAGTATATATTGGTTAAGCTTATGTATGTAAGAATATATATACCCATATACACATACATATGTATTTGTATATATGAATTTGTATATAATATGGATATAATATAGACTATATAATGTATTTATGCTATATGCTTAGATTACAAATTGATATGATTTTAGTGATGAGATCAATATTACGGTCAACTGTGGGGCTGAGGAGGCTGGATGGTTTACTGGTGGCAAATATTGAAGTTCTGTTCCGTTGCAAGTTCGGACAGCTGTCTAAAGTGTGTGTTATTCTTAGATCGTTGCATTCGCAAAATGGGCAGATGGGTTTGTTGAGCCGTTCAGGAGGTAGGAGTGTGTCAAGATTGTATGCCCAACACGAAGTCGCACGAATGTTTTGATTTTATTGGTGGGGCAGTTTGTTGGGTAATATGGTTTCTTGCCACTTGGATTGTAAATTTTGTAATGGTGGCTGTAATTTCTCCATTCCTCTGATTGGGTATTTTCAATTGTTTTTTTAGCTAGCAGCTTTAAATGTTTGTACCTTAGACTGTGTTTATGCAATATAGGTATCAAACGAGGACATAAATATAGGGTGCTTTACTTTCAATACCTCAATTTTCTTCGGAGATATGTAAAAGTGAGCGTGGTTTTCAATCGATTTGCTTAATTTTTCGCACTAATATACTCTAATGTATCAAAAGTACGCTTACTTTTCCTATATACAATTTCTCTTTAAATTTGGGAGCAATCGTCCTCTAGAGACAACATGAAGTGTGTTACCCAAAATTGGGCGGCCCAGTAATAACAAATATTTAATTTATTTATGTAAGTGAATTTTGTTTTATTGGCTTAATATTGGTGAAAAATCTTATTTATATAGCTTTTTTCGTTAGCGAAATATATATTTCAAATTTTACAGACACATTTTCAGAGATAATATAAACAAGTAAGGAAAGCTACGTTCGGGTATAACCGAACATTACATACTCAGCTGAGAGCTATGGAGACAAAATAGGGGAAAATCAACATGTAGAAAAATGAACCTAGGGTAAACCTGGAATGTGAGTATTTTAAAAGGGCTTGGGCTTAGTTCTATAGGTGAACGCCTTTTCGAGATATCGCCATAAAGGTGGACCAGGGGTCACTCTAGAATTTTTTTGTACGATATGGCTATCAAATGAAAGGTATTAGTGAGTATTTTAAAATGCAGTTGTCTTTAGTTATATAGGTGGATGCCTTTTCGAGATACCGCCATAAAGGTAGACCAGGGGTGACTCTAGAATGTGTTTGTACGATATGGGAACCAAATGAAAGGTGTTAAGGAGTATTTTAAAAGGGCTTGGGCTTAGTTCTATAGGTGGACGCCTTTTCGAGATATCGCCATAAAGGTGGACCACGGACCACTCTATAATTTGTTTGTATGATATGGGTATCAAATGAAAGGTGTTAATGAGTATTTTAAGAGAGCGCGGGCCTTAGTTCTATAGGTGAACGACTTTTCGGGATATCGCCATAAAGGTGGACCAGGGGTGACTCTAGAATGTGTTAGTACGATATGGGTACCAAATGAAAGGTGTTAATGAGTATTTTAAAAGGGTGCGGGCCTTAGTTCTATAGGTTAACAAATTTTCGAGATATCGCCATAAAGGTGGACCAGGGGTGACTCTAGAATTTGTTTGTACGATATGGCTATCAAATGAAAGGTGTTAATGAGTATTTTAAAAGGGAGTGGTCCTTAGTTCAATAGGTGGATGCTTTTTCGAGATATCGCCATAAAGGTGAACCAGGGGTGACTCTAAAATGTGTTTGTACGATATGGGCACCAAATGAAAGGTGTTAATGACCATTTTAAAAGGGTGCGGGCCTTAGTTCTATAGGTGAACGACTTTTCGAGATATCGCCATAAAAGTGGACCAGGGGTGACTCTAGAATGTGTTTGTACGATATGGGCACCAAATGAAAGGTGTGAATGAGTATTTTAAAAGGGTGCGGGCCTTAGTTCTATAGGTGAACGACTTTTCGAGATATCGCCATAAAGGTAGACCAGGGGTGACTCTAGAATTTGTTTGTACGATATGGGTATCAAATGAAAGGTGTTAATGAGTATTTTAAAAGGGAGTGCGCCTTAATTCTATAAGTGGACGCCTTTTCGATATATCGCCATAAAGGTGAACCAGGGGTGACTCTATAATGTGTTTGTACGATATTGGCACCAAGTTAAAGGTATTAATGAGGGTTTTAAAAGGGAGTGGTTGTAGTTGTTTGTATATGTGAGGGCATTTTCGGGATATCGACCAAAATGTGGACCATGGTGACCCAGAACATCATCTGTCGGGTACCGCTAATTTATTTATATATGTAATACCACGAACAGTATTCCTGCCAAAATTCCAAGGGCTTTTGATTTCGCCCTGCAGAACTTTTTCATTTTCTTCTACTTAATATGGTAGGTGTCACACCCATTTTACAAAGTTTTTTCTAAAGTTATATTTTGCGTCAATAAACCAATCCAATTACCATGTTCCATCCATTTTTTCATATTTGGTAGAGAATTATGGCATTTTTTTCATTTTTCGTAATTTTCGATATCGAAAAGGTGGGCGTGGTCATAGTCGGATTTCGGCCATTTTTTATACCAATACAAAGTGAGTTCAGATAAGTATGTGAACTAAGTTTAGTGAAGATATATCGATTTTTGCTCAAGTTATCGTGTTAACGGCCGAGCGGAAGGACAGACGGTCGACTGTGTATAAAAACTGGGCGTGGCTTCAACCGATTTCGCCCTTTTTCATAGAAAACAGTTATCGTCCTCGAATCTAAGCCCCTACCAAATTTCACAAGGATTGGTAAATTTTGGTTCGACTTATGGCATTAAAAGTTTCCTAGACAAATTAAATAAAAAAGGGCGGAGCCACGTCAATTTTGAAATTTTCTTTTATTTTTGTATTTTGTTGCACCATTCATTACTGGAGTTGAATGTTGACATAATTTACATATATATATATATAATTTTTTGTTAAAATTTGACTTAAAAAAATTTTTTTTTAAAGTGGGCGTGGTCGTTCTCCGATTTTGCTAATTTTTATTAAGCATACATATAGTAATAGGGGTAAGGTTCCTTCCAAATTGCATCATAATATCTTCAACGACTGCCAAATTACAGCTTGCAAAACTTTTAAATTACTTTCTATTAAAAGTGGGCGGTGCCACGCGCATTGTCCAAAATTTTACTATTCTATTCTGCGTCATAAGTTCAATTCACTTACCACGTTTAATCGCTTTATCCGTCTTTGGTAATGAATTATTGCACTTTTTCCGTTTTTCGAAATTTTCGATATCGAAAAAGTGGGCGTGGTTATAGTCCGATACCGTTCATTTTAAATAACGATCTGAGATAAGTGCCCAGGAACCTACATTCATCAAGATACCTCCAAATTTACTCAAGTTATCGTGTTAACGGACGGACGGGCGGACGGGTGGACATGGTTCAATCACATTTTTTTGATACTGATGATTTTGATATATGGAAGTCTATATTTATCTCGATTCATTTATATCTGTACAACCAACCGTTATCCAATCAAAGTTAATATACTCTGTGAGCTCTGCTCAACTGAGTATAAAAAGTAGGAGTGGCTTTCGCTCATTTTCAAAGCAAATAGTTGGGAGATTTTTCTTCGACTTATGGCATTAAAAGTATTTGGAAAAGAGTAAAAATAAAATTTAAAAAAAAAATTTAAGTTAAACGGTTTTATTGAAAACAATACTTACATGAAGTAATAATAATACTAAAAGCACAAAATTGTTAGGTAGGTCCTAGGTACTAGTCATCACACTCCTCATCAATCTAGGGCTTTGATCAGACAATTAAATAAAAGCGTTGGGCGCGTGAAATTCCTAAAAATGTGAGGCGTAGCATAACCTGATTAAGGTTCAGTTGGTCTTACTTATGATTATCAATAGAAATTTTACGCGTCCAACGCTTTTATTTAATTGTCTGAGCTACCTAATTATTTTCTAGCTTTCACTGTTATTATTACTTCATGTAAGTATTGTTTTCAATAAAACCGTTTAACTAAAAATTTTTTTTAATTATTTTATTTTCAAGTTTTTAGTCTCTATTTAATTGCCTGTTATTTCTCAATCTATTTAGTTCAGTTAGTGACTCATTGTTACTCTTTCCTGACAATTTGTTATAATCTAAGTCCTCAATACATAATACTTCCGAAGGCTTTACTCGACTCTGCGCCACGTATGCTTGTCCCTCCTCCAACTCCAAAATATTTTGATGTCACTTCTACCGGACTGTATGTAATATTTGTTCCAAATATGAGCCAATTCGGACATCATAGGTCACTTTCTATTCATGAATGTATTATGTGTTCTAAATATGGACCAAATCGAGCCACAAATACGATGATTTTGATTATCTCGATCCTTGCGACACCTAGCGGCGATTTTTTCACAGTCCGCTTTCTATTCATGTACATATGTATTATGTGTTCCAAATATTAGCCAAATCGGACCCCAGATATGATTTTTTGAATATGTCGATCCTTGCGCCACCTAGCGGCGATTTTTTCATAGGCCGCTTTCTATTCTTGTTTGTATTGTGTGTTCCAAATATGAACCAAATCGGACCACAAAATACGATTTTTGTGAATATCTCGATCCTTACGCCATCTAGCGGGGACTTTTTTCATAGGTCGCTTTCCATTGCAGCCAAATCGGACTACAAATACGATTTTTGTGAACATCTCGATCCTTGAGCCACCTAGCGGCGATTGTTTTTCTTATTCTTGCATTTTCATCGGGTTCTGAACTATATTCCAAGTTTCATGCTTGTAGCTTATCGGGAAGTTACTCAAATTTTAATTACAAAAAAGTGCTGCCTGTCCAACCAGCCTGTCAAGTCAACCTAAATAAAACCGTTTAAAAGGCAGGAGTGCCTTTCAGACGATTTTGCTCATTTTCAGAGCAAACAGTTGTAGCTATGAAAAAAATGTTTATGCCAAATTTCGTTCAGAGCGGGAGATTTTGGTTCTACCTATGGCATTAAAATTATTTTGGAAATCCTAACAAAAAAGGGGAGGGTCATGCCCATTTTCAATTTTTGCCTAAGTACCATACCACTACTGATGTAGAATATCAGTCAAATGTAGTTAAATACCATAGATTTATTGCGAACTTTGTTAAGGTTAGACCTTTAGGAAAAGTGAGCGTGATCTTTAACTGATTTTGATTATCTTCATCTCAGTCTTTATAATTTTGTAAGAATAGAGTCTCTGCCAAATTTCAATGTAATATATTTAACGGCTTTTGATTTACGGCTTGTTAAACTTCCAAATTTCCTTCTTCTAAATCTGGGTGGAGCCACGGTCATATTCCAAATTTTTTTGGAATTTTTGGTTTGCATCATAAAACCAATACTTGGTTAGCTTGTTCTAAATTTCCGATATAGAAAAAGTGGGCGTGATTATCGTTCGATTTCGCTCATTTTCAACACCTATCTATTCTAAGTGCAGATAAGCCCTTGGTGAAGATATCCCAATATTTCCTCAAAGTTATCGTGTTAACTGACGGACAGACGCACGGACCTGACTTAGTCAATTTTTTTTGATACTGATTATTTTGATAAATGGAAGTCTATATTTCTTTGGATTCTTTTATACCTGTACAACCAACAGGGTATAATTAAAAGGAGCAGGACGCAAATTGGGAACGAAGCTCGGCCTAAAATCTTTTCGGAGGCTATCGCGTCTTATATTGATTTATTTATTTTTTTATTTTAGCGGCAGCGTACTGCTCTTTGATACGGATAAGGGAGCAAGAGAACACAACATCACTGGCGGTGTCCTTCAGGTATCTGTTCTAGGGCCAACGCTAATATGTATGACAGTGTGCAACAAATCGGCCTTCCCGTAGACACCAAGTATCTAGAATTAGTGGAGCCCTAGCGCGAATAATGCCCAACATCGGCGGCCTAGGTGAAGCTACCCGTCAGCTTTTATCCAACGTAACCAGCTCGATATGTGCACCACCAATATGGAATGGATTTAAAATGACCAAAAATATATTCTAGCAGCCTACTCTATTACTGCTATACGAAAAGCATGTGCTTATCGGTCGGTGTCCGACCACGCGATCCTAGTTTTAGTAAAGTCCCAGTAGATCTACTGTCAATTGAAATAGCGGATTTGTATGGCATTGTAATCAGCCCACCATTTTAAGATGCCAAGAAAAGCGCAAGGTCACGAACATGGGAAGAATCAAGGAACGGGCGCTGAACCTTCATATTAGTTCGGAATGTACTAAAATGGTACGAGCGGAAGCATCGCGAACTAAACTATCACCCCATGTAGATATTGAATGGGCACGGTGGTTTCAAGGGGTATCTACATAAGCGTATAATAGAGGAGGATCATTTCTGTCCACACTGTCCAACCGAATTGGAAAACGCAGAACACGTAATATTTCATTGCCCTCAATTTCGCGGCGAAAGACTCTTTGTATAGAGAGTTTGTAACGTAGCAAAATGCTGCGTCACAATAACCCACTCACAAGCCCTAACATTAAATATGTACATACCCTATCATTTAAATATACATACCCTACGATCGCCCTGCACAGCGAACAACCATCCGCACATAATATACTATGCAAATTACATACCCTACGATCGCCCTGTACAGCGAACAACCACCCGCACATAGTATGCCAAGCACCAACAGCGAACAACCAAACATACCCAACATGTGTAATGCTGACTATCTGGTATGCATTTTTCATTCGCTATCATAACGAGGAGTTATTGATGAGCTGAATTCTTAACCATTTTATACGCTAACAAGTATGAAATGGCAAACGCCACAACTCACTGCATACTTCACCTAGGTAAGTGAGGCTGAGGCCAAACTTCCAATGGTAGGTATCGAAGGGGCCCCAAAGTGAACGGGGAGACTCCCAGCGAACCCATCGGGCTCATGGATCTCCCCCCCCCCTCACCTATGGGAAACCCACCTTTGCACAACGTCCCACGGGGTAGAAGGGGATACGCTCCCTTTCTACCTTGAAGGACGGATGGGCACGGGTAGTTCCCCCAAGGCGCGTCCAGGACCAGTCCTGGGCTCCACTTGAGGGAAATGCCAGGCCCAATACAAATTAATACGGGTGGCATTTGTCGCGGACAGTTCACCCAGGGTTGCCGAGGATCATCTCGCTTCCCCGCTCCCTGGGTGAGGTGCCGGGTCATATGCAATGGTGGACCTTACTACACCCCTCACGGTCCCTAGGACTCTTGTCCGAGGCTCCCTGAGAGGTGTACTGGGTCTACCAGCAACAAATACGGGTGGCGCTTGGCGCGGACAGTTCACCCAGGGTTGCCGAGGATCATCCCGCTCCCCCGCTCCCTAGGTGAGGTGCCGAACCATACGCAACGGTGGACCCTACTACACCCCTCACGGTCGCTAGGACTCCTGTCCGAGGCTCCCTGAGAGGAGTACTGGGTCTACCCAGCAACAAGTGGGGGATGGCATGAGGCGCGGACAGTCAACTCAGGGTGGCCGAGGAGCATTCCCTCCCCCGCCTCCTGATTGGGGTGCCGAGCCGAATGCAACGGTGGACTCCACTACCCCGCTCATGGTCGCTAGGACTCTCGTCCGAGGCTCCCTGAGAGGGGTACTGAGTCTACCCAGCTCACATGTATACACACACATCTAGACGTTGGGTAGTATTAATAGAACCTTTATCTATACTTCACCTAGGTGAAACTGCGCCCTCCTTGCCCGCCGCTGTCAATCATTAACCGTAGGAGCACCACCGTAATCCGCCGGAACCAATCCACGTGAAACTGCGCCCTCCGTGCAATCATTAGCCATAGAAGCACCACCGTAATCCCCCCGAACCAATCCGTAAGCTTTCTCTGGGGTAAGATACTTGATTATCACCACCGTTTCCTGAAAACTGCAACCCGTACTGTCATCTTTCCGCCGCTCCTGCGCTATTATCCGTGGCGCCTCTCTCTACCCCTCTCTCTCTCTCTCTCTCTCTCTGGGATCAAAGGCTGCCGGCATCGAAAGGCAAAAGCCGCATCGTGTGTGTGTGCGTGTTCGGAACAAAACAACAACTAATTGTGTTATTAATTGGTAGAGGTTAGTGGGACCTTCGCCTGACCCTGGAGCGGCTGAGCTTACCTCAGCCTTCGACAAAACCCACCTCACAAGTTTTTGAAGAGAAGCCTTCCATTAGGAGTTCAGTTTCCCTAATGTGCACAGACATACAATATTAGACTGCGGTGAGTAAAATGTCTTTTCTTGTGATGACGCGATTGACGCGTGCCGAAAGGGTGCGCAGAGAAATGCGGATGAGAAGCAGTGGAAAATCGCCCATTAGTTGCCCCGAGCCATTTCTTTACTTCACCATGGCGCCTTTGATTTTCCTTGACTCTTCTCAGAAGACAAGTTATGTTGTACGCAGCTGTTAGCGGTTTTGATAACAGGTTGCTGCACTCCTCTAGCCTCTATACGACGATAACCTCTTTTGGTTGCCCCAGTCTTTCTCATGGTGTTTTATCACCAGACTGCAGCTATAAACCTGATTTCAGTCTTTGCATAGTAAATATAGCACCCGCGCGCTGAGTACAGAAACCTGTCCTCAGAATGAAGACCATGGCTCCTGTATCAGAGCGACATCAAATAAGCTCTCCTCAGATCCTTCGTGACCACTTTATCTATAAGACTCGCAGCGCGATTGAGCTGTTTTTTCGTACATATTTCCGCCACTGCGCTCACGCAGTGGATTTTGTCGTTGATTTCAGGCTATGGAGAGCCGTCATGACCTTCTCTGCTGGTAGCGTCTTATTGTTACTTTTACGACTCGTCGCATCGTTGAAGTATTTTTCCGCCTTCATGTTTTGAAGGTCTGGAGCAACTACCTGCAGGAATTCCAAAGTGGCGTAGTAGTTTCGAAACTCCTATAAAGGTCATCTAGTAATCATTAAATTTTTTATTTATATGTGAAAGACGCACAGACCCTTAAATCCATAACAAATTAACCTCTCACTTATAGTTAACACAGTGTTCCAACTCTGGTTTTATGGCAGTATACAATAGATCACATAATTAGTTTGGGAGCAAATAGAACTTAATAAGTGGAATATGTGTATTTACGCATTTAATCATTAAATACACGATATCAATAACAAATTCAGCTGTGAAAATGCACATACATAATAGGGTGGTTAAAAAATCTACCGTTCTTTAGAGACCTAGGGACTCTGCAATTATGTTCCTATGCAAAAGCTCAGTACTGTAGAACATATGGAAAACAGTGCTCAATTAAGTTTAGGTTAGGATTGACTGGCCGGTCCACGATGACCTCACATAGACTGAGTAAGTCCGTAGTATTACTTGAAGTTTATTCAACGTCCAAACTGAAAAACACTATCAAAACGAACAATGGCACGAAAAGAGACTCAACACACGTCACCTCTTCGTCTATTTTGAAGCCGCCTTCTACAGCACGAAAAGGAGCTGTATATATGCCGCGATGTCTGAATTTTGCTTCCCCGCAAAACTTATACGGCTGTGCAAAATGACGTTGATCAAAACCATCAGCTCAGTCAGAATTGGGAAGGCCCTCTCCGAGTTCCGACTAAACGAGGTTTCAGACAGTGTGACCCCCTATCATGCAATTTTTTTAGTTTGACGCTGGATATTATACTAGCTGCAGAACTTAACCGCTCTGGAACAATCTTATCTTATTAAATTTATAAATATGAAAGTTTCGATGTTTGGACTTTTTGATGTCCAGACGTTTGTCTTTGTGACTAAATCACGCCAGAACGGATACACAGATTTTGATGAAATTTGGGAAACAGATAGACAATAGTCTACTAGCTTAACATTTTTCGAAAATGGAACAATTACTTTTTATTAATTTTTATACATTATAAATTTATGTATACTGACCCTCACCAATATTACAAACTCAATTGGTCAAATAAATCGAGGGCTTACAAAGTGAGCCGTGATCACCTCCCTCCCTCCTTCACTACTTCTGGTGCAAAATCTATAAATTGTTATAACTCAAAATAATTTTTCTCATAAATAAATATGTTTCGGTATCACATAATTTTTGGTATACAGATCGAGATCCAAGCAATTTTGGAAAAACGATCAGTGGTGCTCTCCTTCCGCCATCTTCCCTCCTTCAATTGCTTTTACTAACACGCTTTTATTAGCTTCACCTGTAGTTTGTTTGTTGCTCTTTTTTCTGCGCCTGATGCCTTATTAACACACTTTTATTATTAGCTTCACCTAATTTCTGTATGGTTTTCGGGATCCGTCCCATTGGGATCATTTCGGAACCCTTCCGGGATCATTTCTGGATGGTTTTCGGGATCAGTGGATGCCGTCAGGGTACTTTCGGTACTATTTCGGGATCATTTTAAGACCCTTTAGGGATCACTTCTGAATGATTTTCGGGATCCGTTCGGGATCTCATCATTGGTAGAGTAACTGCGGGTATTGTGATATAGGTAATCCTTTCTCTGCTATTACTTTATGATTTCAAAAACTGCCCTTTTTTGTTGGTTCAGTCGGAACTTGCTTTCGATTAGCCTCTACAATCTGCAGTAACAACCTTTTTTCTCCTCATCATTTATTATGACTTTGTTAAGATCTTGCATGAGTTTAACAACTCTTTGTTATTGATCGCTTTAATTAATTAACTATATTTTTCGCCTCTTTTTTAACTCTGGCTCCTGCTCCCATTAACTTGGGTGTTTGTTTGTAAAACTTTGCTTAATGTTTAATTTAATAAACAACAGCATTGTTCCAGTATTAGCAAAGTCTGCCAATTTACATTCATCAATTGGAATTACCTCAACCATCCTTAGCGATGCAGGGACGGGCATCTTATTCACAGGGTTCACTTTGTTTTCGTAGTTCGCTTTCTTGGAATAAAGGTGATAATCCGAGCAGTTCGTTGGATAGATACCATAAATGTTACTGCAATGCTTTTTTGCTATTTTAGTTATCTCTTCATCAATTTCGTTTTCCAATCTATTTTCAAAAAACTAGGCCATTGAGAGCTGCATTACGGCTGATTGGATTCTTTACACAGCTTTTTACGTATAAAAGTTCTCCAAAATGGATAAACCTGTCCCAAGGCAAGGTCCTTGACTATGGAAAAGAAACAATTTATATGCTGAGCCATCCTGCGAGCGTGATGTATAGGCCCAGCTGCTCTCCAGTGAACTTTTTATTATGGTTGCCCCAACACCAACATCGTCAGTTCAATAAGTTGGAGGTAGTCATCTCGAGACTGTTCTTTCTTTGTAACGGATCCCTCCTGTGCAGCTTGGAAAGCTCCTCTACAGACATCCACCTTCCCAGTGTTACCCCATCGTGTGCACCTTGCTCGTTGTCCAGCCCGGAGTTTCAGCCATTGCCGTGGGATTCAAGAAAGAAGGGTAACATTAGTGAGTCTACACAAGTAGGCCATACAAAAAAAATTGTGCACACTAGCGGACTGACTAATTCAATTACCAAAAAAATGAACTACATAAAAAAAAAGATAACAACAACAAAATCACGTTGAGTGATTAGCCACACTACAGATCCTTACCATTTACAATCCTGGCAGCTTTAGATGGTGAAACTGCCCCGTTGCCCTCCCTATCCATGGCTTTCATTTCTGTGGGGAAATTTTTAAAATGGGTGAAAGCCCCGCCTTCCTACAACTTACGTGCTGGAAAAAAATTAATTTTTTTATCGTGGCAATATTTTACAACCAAATTTTTTCTTTTAATTAACCAAGTATGTAAGCATGAAAAAAAACTGCAAACATATATGTATGTAGGCAACATATATATATATATATATATATATATATATAATCAAGTATTTTCTTGTAATAAAAGTTGTTTAAACGCTACTGATTTCTACTATACTTGTTTTGATACCAAATTTTATCAGAAAAAATATTTCTTTAAATAGCAAAAATGTTTTATATAATTTTCAAATACTCACGGTGTTATATACTGGTTCCGAAGCGCTTCCCTCGTTGCAGCATCGATAAACGGCTTTAGAAATTATATACATGGTTGTATGTATATATGTATATAAATGCATCTAACGACATGCATATATAATTATGGAAAAACCAAAAACAACTCTCTTTTCTTTAGGATAACTTTTTTTTTTCTTTAAACCGCATTCTTTTTCTAGTGAATATTTTAAAAATATTAAAACTTTTCAAAAAAAATTGGTTTTTCTTCTTTTTGCAATACCTTTTTTTGTTCGCATCATATATATGTATATATCTGTTTATATGTTTATAGGGTAGTATCAGCGCTCTGATAGCTACATATATCCACACGTGTATACAACTTATGCACTTTGTAAGGGGTTTTCTTCTTTCATATTTCACACTATTTAGGTAATTTACTTGATTTTTTTAATACCTAATTAATCTAAACTTTAGTTTTAATTGACCGCATTTTTGCTTAATACAAAGTTTTTTTTTCAAAGTTTGGTTTCCAGCTAAATTTTTCCTTTTCCTTTCCACATATAGTGACGTTTATAGATTACCGAACATACTAAATTTTTCAGTTTCTGCTGAGCTCGACTTGAAGTTCAGCTTGAGCCTAACTGTACCGTCTCTCTAAGCTTATTATACATACATATGTATACTATGAGAGTTAAATATATATTTTTTTTCTTTTGAACATTAGATATTTTCGAGAAAAAAAAATTTCCTTACTTTCCTTTTTCTTTCTTTATTACTATTTCCTTCCAAGTTAATTTTTTTGACCAAGATATGCACACTAATAATTTTCTTTCTATTTTTCTCTCGATGCTTCTTCGCAAAATTCTGTCTTATATTTGCTATCTATGTCTATTTTGTATATTTTGTTACTAGTATGAAAATCAAATCAAAAACAATCTAAGACACCAGAAAAGTAAAAAAAAATTCAGGAATCCAATTCCCATTGCCACCCAGCTGCTGGATGCGGATCCTCTGGGAAACTTGCAATACCCTTCTCCAGCTCCAAATGATGTTCTGCTCCAATCTCGAAACTTTGTTTGAAAATTTTAGTTTTGTTTGCGTATTCGGATTTTATTTTTCTTTTTGTTTACGGTCAACGCGACTTCTAGAGAACTTTTCTCTTTACATTAAAGCGAATTTAAAAACTGTATATACTACTTTTGCAAAATCCGTACCGACTTATAAAATGAATTAATAAACTCAATACTCGAGGCCACTTTTACGATCTTACCGCTGGCTGTTGAACAGGAAAAAGAGACTGTTTTCAGCTGAAAAACCTGTATATATAGGCTTGCTTTGACCGGAAACGGATACCTTTTTCCCGTTCTATTAATTTTCTTTCTTGCATTCTACTCATTTTTGACACTTCGTAAATTTCAGTAATGGGATATTGACAATCAATGATTGATACTATTCACAATGAAGTTATTTGTATTTAAGTTAGTGAATTAATTTATTTGCAATAGGGAACGGACATACATTAAATTAGTGTCTTGGTTTATTTAAAATAAAGAATGGAATTTGGAAGAAAAAAAGAATGATAGCTTTGCCGGTATGGAACCCAGTACAAAACAAACATTGCTGCACAGTGGCAATGTTTTGAAGAGGGTTAAAATTAGGAAACTCTTTTCATTATATTTTTCTTGTGGTAAAACTCTCTTCTTTTTGTGTCTAGATCTTCTAGTTGGTAGATATTCTTTCCTTTCATACCTACCACTTTGCTTTTAATAAACTTTGATGCAAATTTTGAACAGAACTTTTTCGAAGAATCGCTGAGGACGAAATTCCTTCGGTAAACTTCATCTCCAATGTTAAAAGTAGTGGACGTACTACGCAAGTTATACCTTTTTGCTGAATTTTCATAAGCTTTTGTAATGTTATGGGCGATAGAATCCCTAATAAGCTTTAATTTTTCATTTATATTAATTAGTTCACCCTCACATGTCATTAACTTCCTAATAAGAGAATAATCTTTTGCATTGGTGATCATTTGCTGTCCAAAAAGCGAATAGTATGAGCTAAAACCAATTGTCTGGTGGTACGAGCTTCACAATGATTCCGAAATTTTCGGTATATATCTATCCCAGTTCGTTTGCTCCTTTGAGACATAGGTACGAATGGCAGTTATTATGGAGCGATTTACTCTTTCGCTGGCATTATAGCCTGAGGACTATATACGGCTGTATAAACATGTTTTATACTTCTTTCTCCCAGAAAATTATTAAACTGCGTGCATTTAAATTGCTTCCCATTATCGCTTATAGTCACTTCTGGCGTACCAAATATCGTAAATACGTTTTCCCATAAATACTTTATTAGTGCCGTATAATTCAGTTTTCTTAGAAGCTTTAATAAGGGGAATTTTGTCATATGATCAACCACGATCAACATGCCAATATTACCTTCCTTCAATCTGGGATATGGACCTAACAAATCTATATATAATTGCTCAAATGGACGCTGAACCTTAAATGTGTCTGTCATCGGTGGGCGAAGAATAGCATTAGGTGATTTCGTTTGCTGACAAATAGAGCAATTGGCTATAAATCTTTTAACATCTATTATCATGTCTGGCCAATACAAATTTAGTTGTAATCTAGCTAGAGTTTTTGCAATACCACCGTGAGATTTGTTTGGGGGATTATGAGCACTTTCAATGGTCTTAACCGTCAATAGTTTTGGTACACACAATTTCCAGTTGAACTTTTCCCGTTCTTCATTTCCATCTGGGTGTTCAGTTCTTTTGTATATTTTTCCTTCCCTAATTTGCACATCAGGTAGGCGAGATTGGTTTTCTTTTACATAAGCTCTTAGTTTCTGATAATCCTCGGACTCGAACTCATCTGACTCCATATCAATAATGGGATAACAACTGACCTCAGAGATTTCTTCAAAGTTCTGCCTCGATAAGCAGTCCGGAACAATGTTTTGGGTTCCGCGTCTGTGTACAATTTGAAATTTGTGACCCTGTAATTTTAACGACCACCTCGCCAATCTGCCGCTAAGGTTGGTCTGTTGCATGAGCCATTTAAGACTTGCGTGATCAGTGATCACGGTGAATTCTTGACCCTCAACGTAAGGACGAAATTTCTTAATTGCCAATATTGCAGCTAAGCACTCAAGCTCTGTTACACTATAATTCGACTGGGCTTTATTTAGTTTTTTTGAAAAATACGAAATAGGCATTTCTTCCCCTTGGTCATTCAATTGGGCCAGTACAGCACCTACACCTTGATTACTGGCATCACATTGAATTAAAAAGGGCTTTTGGTAATCCGGATTGACTAAAACTGGTGCACTTACAAGCTTTTTCTTTAGTTTTTCAAAAGCTGCTTGCGCTTCTTCATTCCAGTGGAATCCACGGCCTTTTTTAAGAAGGCTTGTTAGTGGCGTAGTTAGCGATGCAAAATTGTCTACGAATCGCCGATACCATCCTACCATACCAAGGAATCTTCTTAGCTGTCTCACCGTCTTTGGCGCTGGGAAATTTATCATGGATGAAACCTTTTCTGGGTCAGTACAAAGAGTACCATTTCCCACAACAAAACCTAGGTATTTTACTTCGCGAATACAAAATTTACTTTTCTTTACATTTATAGTGAGGCCAGCCCTTCGAAGTTGATATGCAACTTCAGATAATACAGATATATGTTTTTCAAAGCTGTTTGAAATAATAAGGAAAAAGGAAAAACTTCATCTTTCAGGTTTGCTGGTATCACGTGATCCATTAGACGACAAAGGGCTTGTGGTGCATTACACAGGCCAAATGGCATCACGCGGTATCTGTATAATGGTCTATTCGGAACAGTAAAGCATGTCAAATCACGAGTTTTTTCCGACAAGGGTATTTTCCAGAAAGCTCGTCTCAAATCCAGTGAAGATATGAACTCAGCTTTCGGCAATCGACTTAATATTCCGTCGATATGCGGTAAAGGGTATGCATCTTTTACTGTTACGCTGTTTACTTTTCTAGCATCGAGACACAATCTAACTTTCGTTGGCTTTCGTACTAACACTATGGGACTTGCCCAAGGACTATTTGGTGCTTCTTCATTTACCCCTAGCTTTAGCATCTCATCGATCTCTTTATGTACCAGTTTTTCTATGGCTGGGGATATAGGAAAGTACCTTTGTTTCGTTGGTTTAACGTTTGCTTCAATTCCTATTACGTGCTCGGTTAGAGAAGTTTTCCCTAGCCCCTCCTTTTCGTAAGAAGGAAAGGTATTTATAACATTTTTCAACTTTATGGCTTGCTGTTCGGTGAGATAGTGTTTATTGGTATTTTCAGGCTCTTCTGTTTTATCATCTACTTCTATTTGCGCGATAAGGTGTGGTGATATGCTAAATTCTTTCCAAAAATCAACACCAAGTATTAAATCTTGGGCTATGCTTCGCACAACATAAAATTTAATGCTTTTTGTTTGACCTTTGAACGTTACCGGAAGTAAAATCGTGCCATATACTAATTGATTTCGACCATCTGCCGTACTTATCGTAGCAGCGTGTGTAGACAATTTGTGCTGATCACAGATTTCTTTAGCTAAGTTATTACCTAAACAAGACACCTGCGTTCCACTGTCTAACAATCCCAGGAGTCTCCTACCTTCAATAACTACTTCTGCATATGGCCTAAGATCATTTTCTTTGTTAGCAATTGAATAGACGAGGTTACTAACATTTTTACGATTGGTTTCAACTTTCCGCCAAAAATCACTCATACGCAAAGCAATCGTTTTGTATCACTCCTATCCTTACTGCCTAAAATCTCATTGCGTTTTTCTTTATAAATTCTAATACGTTCATTATGTGGTATTATTTTAAATACCTTTTGGGTAGACTCTTTTCCATTCACGTTTAGTTTCTCCCTATTTTTATTATCTTCATCCAGATAAATTTTTATATGTCCTTGCGAAGGTTCGTCATGGAGCATTCGCTCACATTCGAGTTTTTCGGACTACAAGCTTTACAATTTGGTTTATAAACTCCAACAAGTCCACAGCCGTAGCAAAATATGGTACATGCTGCGACGCAGTCGAAATACCTGTGGCCTTCTTGCTTACAATTCCAACATATGATTTTGGAATCTGTTTTTCTTACAGCTGCCAATTCGTTAGCATCTGCAGCAGGAGGTATCGCATCACTGCCATCCAAGTCTTCTTCGAATTTTACTTCGCTTACTTGTTTTTTGCTAAAATTTGGTTTAGAAATAGTTGGGGTTTGATTAGATGAATTATTTTTGAAAATTTCCTGCAAAAGCGTTTCTCCTTTTAAGCACAGCATTCGTAGTTGTGCAACTGAGTTAACAGTCACATACAAAAGCTGTTGCCTGACTATAGGACGCAGTCCTCTTTGTAACATCTCTACCAATTCCAGTTCACTAATTGGGTTCTTTAGGCTTTCACCTATCTTTAATACCGCGGTTTTGTATTCGTCAAAACTTTCTGTATTACCTTGTCTCCTAGCTCTCATCGCTTCCTTGATATTAGTATCGGTTCTATGTTCCTCGAAATTTAATCTTGGGGCCTCACATAAGCCTGGCCAAGTAACACGTTGGACTGATCTGCGATAGCGCCAATACCAGTCCTTCGCTTCCTTCGTAAAGAGAATCTGTGCATGTACATACAATACGTTAAAATTTCCCGCTAGAGCGTCTACAACTTGAGATTCTATCCTGTAAATAAAGTTTTCTACGGTCAATTTTTTTGATCCGTCAAATTTGATGTCCCAGCTGGAAATAAGTTGGGATATTTTTCCAGCGTGAGTCACACTAGACATATCACTTAGTCTGAAATGATCGTTCCTAGGAAGTAAGAGGGGCCCATTTAAGAAACTGGGTCTATCCTGCGGCCAATTGACATTATCGGGTTACTGAGGCGGAATGCTAGCCTCATTGTTGTTTGGGTTATCTATATGAAACCTACTAAGAACATTCGCTAACGAGCTTTGAATCCTATCTTCAATAAGTTGAGATACCCTACTTTCGAACTCTTCTAATGCTGAAGCTTGCCTAGCAGATACGACAGCGGTAACTATGCTTCGAATGCGGCTTTCATTAACGTCAGTGTTTGCTGGGGCTGCATTTGCAGTTGCTGCATTTGCAGTCGCTGAGGGATTACCGGTATTGTGTTCCGAAGATGTTTGCTGTTGCGGAGGTTGCATCTCTTTTTGCTGTTGTTGTTGTTGTTGATGACCACCAGTTTGTGGTACACTTGCCTGGGTTGCATTAGTAGACATTCCGCTTTGAGACGTAGTTTTCGATCGGGTACCCATTACGGAGGTATTCGGGTTTGTACATTGCTTAGAGAAGCAAGTCGCTCTGCACTGTGGGCAAGTTTGGTTATTTTTAAGCCAATTTAGTAGACACGCACGGTGAAATAAGTGACTACAAGTGGTTTGCAAAGTTTCGTAGTTTTTCAATATATTCCTGACAGAGTATACAAAACTGACCGGAATTTCTAGGCAAGTTTTCGTTGCTGTACCGTACAGACATATTGACGATTTCTATCTTCACTAGCTTTACAAAAAAAATTATTTATATTATTTTATTTGTTTTTATAATTTTTGTTTTAGTTTACACTTCACAAAAGATATAACAAGATATTTCTCTTCTGTCCAAAGGTTTCGTAAAGTTGTAAGAAGGCATAAATATTGTAAAGGTAAGGTCATATTCCGTATTATTCTCAGATATGACTCCCAACAAATCGGACACATCGAACTTTGTTTCGAAGTTTAAAAGTAATGAACCTTTCACCTGAATTGTATCGGTCAGTAAAAAGCACAATAAGTTTGTATTTTAACTGCATTCCAATATACAATAAGGCAAATCGTAATTACCTGAAGGTATAACGAGCATCAATATATTTTCACGGGCAATTGTAAATGCACTAAACACAAAGGCATTCCGTGAAAAATGGTATAAGTGAATTTTTAAAAAAATTTGCCATAAATATCAAGAAAAACTTCGGAGCTCCCACGTTTAGTGGGCCCCACACTTGACGCCATTTTTATAATGGATCCCTCCTGTGCAGCTTGGAAAGCTCCTCTACATACATCCACCTTCTCCGTGTTACCCCATCGTGTGCACCTTGCTCGTTGTCCAGCCCGGAGTTTCAGCCATGGCCGTGGGATTCAAGAAAGAAGGGTAACACTAGTGAGTCTACACAAGTAGGCCATACAAAAAAAATTGTGCACACTAGCGGACTGACTAATTCAATTACCAAAAAAATAAGCTACATAAAAAAAAAGATAACAACAACAAAATCACGTTGAGTGATTAGCCACACTACAGATCCTTACCATTTAGAATCCTGGCAGCTTTAGATGGTGAAACTGCCCCGTTGCCCTCCCTATCCATGGCTTTCATTTCTGTGGGGAAATTTTAAAAATGGGTGAAAGCCCCGCCTTCCTACAACTTACGTCACCTTCGGGTTCAGACAGAGATAGAAAAGAACTTAAACGATCATTTTCCTCTGATCAATACAAAAATTCGTTTATTTCCACAGATAACGTACATATATTCAAAAAGTGTGATTGCCCTTATATCTACATGCCTATGTTTTTGTTATAATACTTGACTTCTAACTGTACATATGATTACCTTAATATGAAAGAAGTAGAAACTTCAAATCAAAACAAACAAAAGTTATAAAATTAATTTTCGGAATTAGAGAGAGGAAGCAAACTGCATATTGCCAAAATGAACGGCTCTCCCCTTCAATTTACGCTAGCTTATGCTATTCAGAGCGGCGGTCAAAAGAAAGACACACGACTTCGTGTTTAAACGTCGTCGCGTCAAGTTCGTTTCCCCACAGCTCAACCGCGTGCTATAAAGGGACGCGATTCATGCGGTTGACAACAAAATGGCGGACAGTGAGGGAAGCGAATTGACAAAAAATTGAACTTAAAACTAAAAAGTTAGCATACTTGGAGTAAACCATTAAATCGAGATATATAATAACATCACAAAATTAAACTGAAGAATTGGCGTTGGCGTTTTAGCTTTCGAGCTGGCCAAATAATTCGAATTTTATTCGATCTTCATCCGGTATTTTATATACACGCAATGAAGTAACTTAAATCACAAAAAAAAAAAAAAAAAAGAAAGACACTTTCTTATGTAACTATGCACATGTGTATGTTCATGCGCGTACAGAAAATTATGTATATTAGGGTGCTGGAAAAAAATTAATTTTTTTATAGTGGCAATATTTTACAACCAAATTTTTTCTTTTAATTAACCAAGTATGTAAGCATGAAAAAAAACTGCAAACATATATGTATGTAGGCAACATATATATATATATATATATATATATATATAACCAAGTATTTTCTTGTAATAAAAGTTGTTTAAACGCTACTGATTTCTACTATACTTGTTTTGATACCAAATTTTATCAGAAAAAATATTTCTTTGAATAGCAAAAATGTTTTATATAATTTTCAAATACTCACGGTGTTATATACTGGTTCCGAAGCGCTTCCCTCGTTGCAGCATCGATGAACGGCTTTAGAAATTATATACATGGTTGTATGTATATATGTATATAAATGCATCTAACGACTTGCATATATAATTATGGAAAAACCAAAAAAACTCTCTTTTCTTTATGATAACTTTTTTTTCTTTAAACCGTATTCATTTTCTAGTGAAAATTTTAAAAATATTAAAACTTTTCAAAAAAAATTGGTTTTTCTTCTTTTTGCAATACCTTTTTTTGTTCGCATCATATATACGTATATATCTGTTTATATGTTTATAGGGTAGTATCAGCGCTCTGATAGCTACATATATCCACACGTGTATACAACTTATGCCCTTTGTAAGGGGTTTTCTTCTTTCATATTTCACACTATTTAGGTAATTTACTTGATTTTTTTAATACTTAATTAATCTAAACTTTAGTTTTAATTGACCGCATTTTTGCTTAATAGAAAGTTTTTTTTTTCAAAGTTTGGTTTCCTGCTAAATTTTTCCTTTTCCTTTCCACATACATATAGTGACGTTTATAGATTACCGAACATACTAAATTTTTCAGTTTCTACTGAGCTCGACTTGAAGTTCAGCTTGAGCCTAACTGTACCGTCTCTCTAAGCTTATTATACATACATATGTATACTATGAGAGTTAAATATATATATTTTTTTTTTTCTTTTGGACATTAGATATTTTCGAGAAAAAAAAATTTCCTTACTTTCCTTTTTCTTTCCTTATTACTATTTCCTTCCAAGTTAATTTTTTTGACCAAGATATGCACACTAATAATTTTCTTTCTATTTTTCTCTCGATGCTTCTTCGCAAAATTCTGTCTTATATTTGCTATCTATGTCTATTTTGTATATTTTGTTACTAGTATGAAAATCAAATCAAAAACAATCTAAGACACCAGAAAAGTAAAAAAAAATCAGGAATCCAATTCCCATTGCCACCCAGCTGCTGGATGCGGATCCTCTGGGCAACTTGCAATACCCTTCTCCAGCTCCAAATGATCTGCTCCAATCTCGAAACTTCGTTTGAAAATTTTAGTTTTGTTTGCGTATTCGGATTTTATTTTTCTTTTTGTTTACGGTCAACGCGACTTCTAGAGAAATTTTCTCTTTACGGACATACATTAAATTAGTGCCCTGGTTTATTTAAAATAAAGAATGGAATTTGGAAGAAAAAAAGAATAATAGCTTTGCCGGTATGGAACCCAGCACATCTTACAAAGATGATGTGCAATGGAATCCTGCATTATTTCTTAACTCAGCTTCTCAGGAGAAAAAACTGTGGTGTGTGGTATGATCGAATAACTTTTTTTAAGATTCTTTTACCTTTTAAATATGGGAGTTAAAGGTGAACTTGAAGACCCCGAACATAATGTGATACTATTGCCATTATGTGATGGACACACGGCAACCGTAGAAGTTTATTCTGCAGCTGCTTTTGCATGAAAATGCATTCACCACCCTTGATACCATTATTTTAGGCTGTGATATCATAGCCCGTACCAACTACTTCGCGAACCATGTCATAAGAGTTTTAAGTACTGCATCTGCAGTTTCCTAAATTGTTGCACTACCCAGTGTTTGGCACCCCAGCAATTTCTCATTTCCATCAGATAAGGAAACTAGTGCTGGTAGCCTATATACATTTTGTGAACTTAAAATATCAGCCAAGATTTCGCTGTCTCGATTAACGAAAATTTGTTCTTTGATATCTTCTAAATAAGACATCATCTTTGGCGAAAATGTGCCTTGCTGCTTCTCGTTACCTTGTCATTTAACTTCTTCCAAGCGGCAATGATGCCCGATCATGGTCAGGTGTGGCGGCAGTAGGAATAATAAGCCTTACAGCCTCACGATGGGAAACTTTATTCCAGTATAAAGCCCCTGCCAAATTCATGTCACAAAAGGCTGCTCTAAGCCTTTAGTGCTGAAACATCTTCATTCTTGCTTTTTGGCACTTGAACTATCATCTAAATCAGCATTGGGTGGATAATTACAGGAAGGCGTGGATTTTGCAAATTTTTCCAGTTCTCTTTTTTGCTTTTTAATATATTTTTTGGCTTGAGATGAAACGATAATTTTTATCTCAGTTCTTTGGTCAATTCGGCTTTATTTTTCTTTAAAAGTAGCCACTGTGAATGCGCTTTTTATATTATAGTTTTTCATTCCAACCCTTCGTATATTTAGACGGAACATGCGCCTTGCTTCAAACTTTATATTTGAGGCTTTATAACAGTTTTTTAAAATGTTAAACTTCAGAATTATCAAACAGAAACTAACAAAATCTTTCTAAAATTAGGTTTTACAGAAATTTATGAAAACTAAACCTCACTGAGCACTGCCTTCCATATTTTCTACAGTGCTGAGATTTTGCATAGATTAATAAAAATAAATAAATGTAAGGCGCGATAACCTCCGAAGAGATCTAAGGCCGAGCTTCTCTTCCAATTTGCGCCGTGCTCCTCTTTATTTTCCCTACAAATTGGCCGGACGGGACCTACATGTTTTATGTCGACTCCGAACGGCATCCGCAAGGCAGATGAGTTTTCACTGAGAGCTTTTCATGGCAGAAATACACCTGGAGCGCTTGCAGAACACTGCCGATGGGCGACCCCGCTTAGAAAAATTTTCTTGTAATTGAAAAACCTTATTTCTAAAATTTTGATGTTGCTTTGCCCGGGGTGCGAACCCAGGGCATACGGTGTGGCAGGCGGAGCAGGCTACCATCACACCACGGTGGCCGCCAAGATTGCATAGATTATTCTTTTGTTATATGTAACATTATTGGGGGGTCCTTAGGTCTCTAAAAACCTTTACATTTTTGAACCACCCTAATGTGTATATATGTATTCTCAGTTGAGCTATTGCGTTGATACCATGATCGTGTATTTAATGATTAAATACGAAAAAGTACACGTCCCCCACTCTATTTGTTTCCAAACTGATCACATGATCTATTGTATACTGCAATAAAACCAGAGTTGGAACACTGCTCGAAGCTAAACGGAGGGACCAGAACTACATTCTTCATATTAATAAGGAATCGTAGGATGCGTTACACTCATAGCTAGGGAAAATGTTCTTAGAAAGGAGAGTCCTAAGGACAATAACCCTAATACGCTAAAAGCAGTGGACGTAGAAAAGGACCTCGAGAACCTGAAATTAGCGACAACTGACGAGGACATATACGTAGTGGCGGTTCTCGTTATGGGCCATTGCAGCCCGCCAGTAGAGTTCCAAAGGGTTGTTTATCAAGAACGGTGCAGAGGCCACCTTGTCATGGGCGCAAATGCGAATGTGCATCGCAGCATGTAGCGAGGGGACTATATTATACAGAGTAGTCTACAGGTGGCTTACAGGCGTAACGTTTCTTCATATGTTGGGCCAACGTTCAGTAATGTGCTTCATATCACATTGTGGTCTGATCATGATGTATTAGGTTATAAATTGAAAGTCGTTGGAAAACCATCCTTTTCAGATCATGCATATATCAGCTTTAGCGTCTCCCTAAAGCGTTTAGAGAGGGGGGAAACCTTAATAAACGCTACCACGACAGACTGCGATAAATTCCAGAAATATGTCGCAGGAAGACTGGGCCAACCTCAAGAGGTTGCCATCCTAGAGAGGCTGGAGGAGTTCAACAATCTTTTATCAAAAGCGCTGACAACTGCGTACAACAGAGTTTGTCTTCTGAGAAGATTCAAGGGAAAAACAAATCCGCTATGGTGAAGTGAAGATTTGAGCCATCCTGGAGGAAATCTGCAAGTCAAAGAAGGATTCATGGAAAAAGTTCTCTGTTTTACAGAAATTTATGAAAGCTAAACATCACTAAGCACTGCCTTCCATATTTTCTACAGTGCTGAGATCTTGCATAGATTATTCTTTTGTTATATGAAATATTATTGGATTTTTGAACCACGCTAATGTGTATATATGTATTTACAGCTGAACTAATAGTTTGATACCATGAACGTATATTTAATGATTAAATGTGGAAAAGTACACGTACCCTCTAATTAAGTTTTATTTGTTTTCAAACTGAGCACATGGTCTAATATATACTACCATAAAATCAGAGTTGGAACACTGCTCGAAGCTAAGTGGGCCCCCAGCGGGTTAGGGAGTTATACCTGCGGTAGGTATGCCTGTCATAAGACGCGACTAAAATACCAGATTTAAGGGGCTGTTTAGCGCAACCATTCAGATTGCCAGCGCAATATATAGCTTCTCCAAACCCAATTGTCAACCTCAACTATCCGCGGCGAATCTTGTTTCACTAACAGACGAGGCTCTGGCGACCCCAAGTTCCATGAGGAGCTATGGGGAGGGAGGAATGGCCTGAAGGTTTAATGTGGCCATATAAATCGTTCCCGAGATGGACGGGCTAGCACATTAATGGTGCTGTGTTACCGGAGCGCGCCGGATCTGTATCGGGCAAAGGACCATCACATCGATAACACCACCCAAAGCCGTCGGGGAGCAACCTTATCGCTACATCAACAACAACAACCTAAGTGGCCTAACGTAATCAACATCTTGTATTAAGTATAAGTGAGACCTTAATTTGTTAGGGATTTGAAGTTTAAAGTTAAAGTTTAATGATTACTAGGCGGCTTTGATAGGAGTGTAGAAATTCAATGGAACAATGGGGTTGAACTGATGACCTGCCACTTTGGAATGGCTGCAGAATGATGCTCCAGACTTTCAAGGACATGGGGTCCTAAGGACAATAACCCTAATACGCTAAAAGCAGTGGACGTAGAAAAGGACCTCGAGAACCTGAAATTACCGACAACTGACGAGGACATAGGCGTAGTGGCGGATCTCGTTATTGGCAATCCGATCCGAGTACATCCAGCCTAAATAAATTGATCGGCTCCGCGTAAAGCTGCAGAATGATCACATTGCAATGTGGTCTATGCGAGACATAAAATCTGTTAACAGAGGAACGCCACAGGGTGGGTATTATCACTTAAGCTGAGGACGCAGGTCAACAACCAATTACTTAGGCAATTCGACAGAGGATAATTCAAGCTCACGGCGTATGCGGATGATGATTCAGTCCTTAAATGTATCCTTTAACTCACTATGCTTCAGTCGCGCACGTTTTATAATGCTTCATGTCGTCGACTCAAGGATTGTTATGGAAACGCCATGTTAACGCCGATATATTGGGAGAACCTACTGCAAAGACACTGGGAGCAGCTTTTTCGTTATTATTTTGTTCCAAGAATTGGTCATGGGGATGGGTTGCAACAACTGCTGTTGAAGTAGGTGCGGAATTATTTTAGAAACTGTCAACTCAGGTGGGGCAGACGTAGATTTGGAAGAAGCCCCCTTATCCTTCGAACTTCTTTATTGAACTAACGCCGTTTTAGTCCTAGTTGTACGCCCTGTAGCTTTCTCCGGATCAGGGCATGGCGAATTGAAAGATACCAGCTGATTAGTAAAACTAAGAGTCCAAATGGGGCACCGTGATAAGCTGGATGGAAGGGCGAACATTTTCTAATTGATTTTTTTTATTTCGGTCACCGTCAGAGAACTTAACTTGAAAGACATTTTTCAGAGCTATTCGTCTCCAAGCTAAGTTTAGATAAGATGACTTCTCCTGCTATTTTATGTTCTTCATTCCGGAAAAAATACTTTAAGCAGCACGTCTAACCCGTCCTGATATATTGGTGAGGAGAGAGCAAGTGGTCTAGTGGTGAAATAAAAGCGAAAATAGGCTGTGGAGGAATGGAATTGATTACTTACCTCAATTACTTGTAAAAGGGAATGAGTGATAAAGTAATTATTACTACCTAGCTCTGACTACAAGCCCCATTTCCATTATATCCCAACTCAATTTTCTTACATATGTAATCTCTATACCAAATATCGGCTGCCTGCTTCACCTGTAATGCCCAAGAGTGTTCCTTCCTGCGTTGTTACTACCCTGCCAGTAAAGAGAGGAATTTGTCAGTTTTCCGAATATTCAGCTGATCAAAGAGGAACCCCCTAGCAAAATTTAAAGGAAATCAGATAATTGGTTATTTTTTTAGAATAGGTCGGCCTCAGGTTCACTTACTGGAAAGATAAGAACGGAAACGAACGAAGTTGTTAATCTAAAGCATGTTTAATCCCCCTTGAACAGACACAAAATATCACCAATCTCGCACCGGTCGTTTAAGAGGAGTTCAGTCACAAACACACATACCGGGCCGTACCGAGACTGGTACAAGCGGTGCGGTGCACAATGGCCCAGCTCCGAGTGGCCCCCAAACCCCCGAGTCGCAAAAGTTTCATCGAAAAATTTATACACTAAATTATTATTAAATTTTTCGAGCTCAAGGCCACGCATAAATAAAAACCAAATATTTTATATCTTTCAATAAATATACTTGTTTAATGTTAATCGATATTTCGACCTCAATCTGAGATCATCCTCAGGACTGAAAAGATTACAAACAATAAAAACATCAAAAAGTGCATTTTACGTACATCCTTATAACACAACTTACACTCTTGGCTGTGCCTGATCGACTAATTTTAAAAGATTACATATTAAACGAATATAAACAATATAATGTAAACAAATAAATACCGTAAATATAAACAAATTTTGACAAAAACAACCATGTACAAATTTCTCCAACTGTACGTGGCGCTCAGCATACATATATATGTACATATATCAGCTACAGGTAAACTGTTGTTGTCTAACATTATAATACGAATATTGGTGGGACATTAAACTAACAAATTACTCTCAAAGCGCTTTTTTGTTTCTGCTTATTAGCTGCCTATAGGCCGAAGCACAATTTTCCGTGTCTGTTTTAAAATTTATCCGTTTTTCGCTCTCTATATTGATAATATGAAGCATTTCAAGTATGTATCTCTTGTTATATTGCTTCTCTTGTTGCAAAATTCTCACATTGTCTAAATCTGGACAATGTCCCGTAGCGCTACAATGATGTGTTAAGGCTGTTTTGTTATCGTTCAAATTATTTCTGTTTTTTATATTCGACTTGTGTCCGGAAATCCTTGTCTTAAGCTTAGATTTAGTTGTCCCCACATATACTTTATTGCATAAGTGGGACCCGTCACCATTGCAATTAATTTGGTATATTACGTTGGATTTCTCGTATTTTTCAATCCTGCTTTTCATGTTGCTGTATATTTGTCGTAGAGTGTTGTCGTACGTGAAAGCTATTTGGAACTTGTCCCGGTCATATATATTTGAGTTCTTCAGTCTGTTGGACAAGCCTGGAATGTATGTGGCTGTCTTGAATATTTTCTTGGCATCCTGTCTGATCTCAGTAGTATTCTGTCTAGCGTAAAAAGCTCGTATGTAGCTATTGATTAAAGATAGAGGAAAATCGTTGTCTGTTAATATTTCCTTGATCAGGGCAACATTTTCTTCATGGTAACATGCGTCGCTAATAGATAGAACTTTTCTGACAAAGTTCTTTGCCGTGTTTACTATGATTCTTCTTTCATGCTTGGAATAAAAGTTTATTAATCTCCCAGACGCAGTGGGTTTTTTGTACCATTTGAATGTAAGTTTATTGTTATGCCTTATTACCATCGTATCTAAGAATGGTAATTTTCCGTCAACTTCTATCTCTGACGTGAAATTTATAGACTTCATGTAGCTGTTTAGAGTGGCCACCGTTTCTTGGACTTTATCTGTTTTGACGATAGCAAATATATCATCCACATATTTTGTTAGCAAACGTGGTTTATGTGGAAAATCTTCCATGAATTTGTTCAGCAATTCCTCCATTACAATATCTGCAATGACTGGCGATGCTGGGGATCCCATAGGCATTCCATAGCGCTGTTCATATATTTTGTCTCTAAATTTAAAATACCTGTTGTCCTTTATGCAGAATCGTACTACCCCAAGAAATAAGTCCTTCGTTAACGAAGTGTGGCTTTTTATCAAATCCCACTTATTCTCAATAATTTTCATCGCATGGTCTACTGGAACGCTAGGGAAAAGAGATACCACATCAAAAGAAACTAGAATTTGTTTATATTTACGGTATTTATTTGTTTACATTATATTGTTTATATTCGTTTAATATGTAATCTTTTAAAATTAGTCGATCAGGCACAGCCAAGAGTGTAAGTTGTGTTATAAGGATGTACGTAAAATGCACTTTTTGATGTTTTTATTGTTTGTAATCTTTTCAGTCCTGAGGATGATCTCAGATTGAGGTCGAAATATCGATTAACATTAAACAAGTATATTTATTGAAAGATATAAAATATTTGGTTTTTATTTATGCGTGGCCTTGAGCTCGAAAAATTTAATAATTTAAATATTGAAGGCCGAAAACCAACAAATAAAAATTATGGATCGGAGAGTACACCGAAATGACAACAATGCAATTGGAGTCTACAAAAACATCAAGAACAGGTATGACATGAAGACCAGGAGGTGCACAAAACGTTATCAATATAACACACAACAACTGATTGGGCTGACGGAGTCGATAAAGTTTTTGGGAAGATGCAGGAAGAGCGGCATAATACCAAATTTCATCAAAAATGCCACCAAAAACATTGTATACACCCTTGAATGCAACATCAATAACGAGAAAATTTCATGAAAGATCAACAAAGCAGCGTCATCATATTTGGTAACAGTCCAAAAGAAATTATTAAATATAATTATCAAAATCAAGCACGAGCTTCGGAAGAAAAAGGAAAAGGAGGTAAATAAACTAACAACAAATTTAAAACAACAATTAAATGAGGAAGATTCCGTCGTATTTTTCGAGAGTGAAACTCTGCTAACTAACAAACTTTGAACAAAAATCAAGAAAACATAAACGGACAAATTTTATAGACTTAAAGACGAACAAAAACAACTACTAAACATCAAACACATTCCCCAGTGGTTTTGTAACACAACATCAACAAATATACCAGCTGACACTCAGTGGCTTCTCTCGTTAGGTCCAAAATATGCTTTGCCAACAAAAACGAAAAATTTTCCACTTTTTAAGATAATAGCAGACGGAGAGGACTGTATACAAACCATCGTAGACAGAGAAAGACAAGAGACAGAAAGAAATAATTTAACCACATTAATACGGGATCACCTGAAAAGACCAAATTATAATACGAGAGATAATTTTGTTTTAGACACCCTACATTCAGCAAAAGAGTTCCTCAGTAACAATAAACACCTACTGGTCCTCAGTGCAGATAAAGGTAATGTTACAGTGGTTTTGGAAAAATCTGAATATGAAACGAAGTTAGGGAAAATAGTTAATGACATCACGTCATACAGAGTTCTGAAAAGAGATCCCACCAACAAACTCCAAGAAAAGAATAATGAATTTGTCGAAAAGATGTTTAAAAACAAAATGATTAGTCTGAGTGAAAAATACCGTCTGCTAAGCAAAACAGCTAATGCGCCGAGACTCTATGGTCTACCGAAGATCCACAAGGAAGGAATTCCATTGAGACCAATATGTTCGTCAGTAAATTCGCCATCATATAGTATGTGTAAATACCTCACTAACATACTTAAGAACATAACAAAATCTTCCATTTTCAACGTAAAAGACTCAATCGAGTTTAAAGACAAAATAAAAAAGACATATATATATGACGATGAAAGTCTAGTTTCTTTTGATGTGGTATCTCTTTTCCCTAGCGTTCCAGTAGACCATGCGATGAAAATTATTGAGAATAAGTGGGATTTGATAAAAAGCCACACTTCGTTAACGAAGGACTTATTTCTTGGGGTAGTACGATTCTGCATAAAGGACAACAGGTATTTTAAATTTAGAGACAAAATATATGAACAGCGCTATGGAATGCCTATGGGATCCCCAGCATCGCCAGTCATTGCAGATATTGTAATGGAGGAATTGCTGAACAAATTCATGGAAGATTTTCCACATAAACCACGTTTGCTAACAAAATATGTGGATGATATATTTGCTATCGTCAAAACAGATAAAGTCCAAGAAACGGTGGCCACTCTAAACAGCTACATGAAGTCTATAAATTTCACGTCAGAGATAGAAGTTGACGGAAAATTACCATTCTTAGATACGATGGTAATAAGACATAATAATAAACTTACATTCAAATGGTACAAAAAACCCACTGCGTCTGGGAGATTAATAAACTTTTATTCCAAGCATGAAAGAAGAATCATAGTAAACACGGCAAAGAACTTTGTCAGAAAAGTTCTATCTATTAGCGACGCATGTTACCATGAAGAAAATGTTGCCCTGATCAAGGAAATATTAACAGACAACGATTTTCCTCTATCTTTAATCAATAGCTACATACGAGCTTTTTACGCTAGACAGAATACTACTGAGATCAGACAGGATGCCAAGAAAATATTCAAGACAGCCACATACATTCCAGGCTTGTCCAACAGACTGAAGAACTCAAATATATATGACCGGGACAAGTTCCAAATAGCTTTCACGTACGACAACACTCTACGACAAATATACAGCAACATGAAAAGCAGGATTGAAAAATACGAGAAATCCAACGTAATATACCAAATTAATTGCAATGGTGACGGGTCCCACTTATGCAATAAAGTATATGTGGGGACAACTAAATCTAAGCTTAAGACAAGGATTTCCGGACACAAGTCGAATATAAAAAACAGAAATAATTTGAACGATAACAAAACAGCCTTAACACATCATTGTAGCGCTACGGGACATTGTCCAGATTTAGACAATGTGAGAATTTTGCAACAAGAGAAGCAATATAACAAGAGATACATACTTGAAATGCTTCATATTATCAATATAGAGAGCGAAAAACGGATAAATTTTAAAACAGACACGGAAAATTGTGCTTCGGCCTATAGGCAGCTAATAAGCAGAAACAAAAAAAGCGCTTTGAGAGTAATTTGTTAGTTTAATGTCCCACCAATATTCGTATTATAATGTTAGACAACAACAGTTTACCTGTAGCTGATATATGTACATATATATGTATGCTGAGCGCCACGTACAGTTGGAGAAATTTGTACATGGTTGTTTTTGTCAAAATTTGTTTATATTTACGGTATTTATTTGTTTACATTATATTGTTTATATTCGTTTAATATGTAATCTTTTAAAATTAGTCGATCAGGCACAGCCAAGAGTGTAAGTTGTGTTATAAGGATGTACGTAAAATGCACTTTTTGATGTTTTTATTGTTTGTAATCTTTTCAGTCCTGAGGATGATCTCAGATTGAGGTCGAAATATCGATTAACATTAAACAAGTATATTTATTGAAAGATATAAAATATTTGGTTTTTATTTATGCGTGGCCTTGAGCTCGAAAAATTTAATAATTTAAATATTGAAGGCCGAAAAACAACAAATAAAAACACTAAATTATTGGAAAATTTTTATATTTTTTTTTTTTTTTTTCATTTTATTATTATTTTATTCAAATTCTAATCCAGCAGATATCGGGATGAACGTCTAGGATAGAAATTGAGTAAAATACCGTATTCTACACATACTAAACGTCGATTTAGACCATGCACTAAAAATTCTCGGCTTCGCCTTGGATTTTGAACAGTGGCTGAGCGAAAATCGACGTTTCCAATGTGCCGAATGAGCTACTAAAAGCTCCTTATGCGTATTTTGTTCATTGTGCTACGTATAACTTGAATTTAGTTCTGAATGATGCTGCCAAACAAAATCCCGAAATTTGCCGTTTTTTTTTGAGGTAGTTCAAGATGTTTATAATTTTTTTTGGAAAAAGTATCGTTCGGTGGAAAAATCTACAGTTCTCTCGTGATGATGAATATTCCAAAAATGATCGAATTACCCTCAAAACTTTGAATCCTACTCGCTGGGATGGTCGATATGACGCTGTGTACGCTCTTAAAGTTAGTTTGGGGCACATTCTCAAGAATTTGTCACGTATCGTTCTTACAAGCAAAAAATCCGATGAAAAAAATGAAGCTGCAGCACTCCAAAAAAATTAGAAAAGTTTCATTTCGTATTGCTTCTGACAATCCAATACACAATCCTAAAAAAAGTAAATGTTGCATCTAAAGCTCTTCAATCAAAAGAACTTGACCTTTTGACAGCTTATTTTTTTGTAACGCCAATCCCTTGTAATTAGCGACACAAGTAGTACGACAATTTGGCTGTAAAAAATTATGAAAAGAAACAATGTATGCAACATAATATACAAATATCCTACAAGCAAAACCTTTTGTGTCGTATAACACTTTCTTTTTTAGAAAAAGGACCTCTTGGGAATTTTGCACAAGGGCCCCACGACCTCCGGTACGGCCCTGCACACATACAAAGGCAATACATATATATTAAGGTTGTAAATTTTCCAGGGGTTTAAAGCATGAACCAATAAACAGATCTCGCATTAAAAAATGAGAGAGAGAAAAATTATAGTTAGCTGTGAAATAAGTTTTCTCGGCGTGACGTCACGCCTTTGACAACATGTTTCATTGCTGACGCAGTGTTCAGGCTTTAATCCAATCGGAGTTTTTACTCCGCTCTTACCTTCTACTACATTTTTTATCTCTAAAGTTTATTTGGGTCTGTTGAAAACTTAATAGTATTACTACCTAATATCTTTTGGTTGAAGTTTTCATTGTATATTTATGAAAAGTGACGATTGGATGAAATGACGTGAATACATTGTTCATATCTCCAGACATGTTTGTTCACATTTACTCACAGTTTTTGTACTTTTTTCGTACCGAATGAGAATAGATGGAGTAGAATGTAAAATGTAAAAAAATTTGTCTGGGCGCGATCTGTAAATCCCGCCAAAATTCAACATACAGCACTTCTTGAAGTTTTATATAAAAATGAAGTACATTGAGTCAGTGACGTCAGCTAACCCTATTTTGAGACAACAGTCGCCAATGGGGAGCACCAAGTGAGGTCAAATCTTCCTCCAACTGTCTCTCCCAACTCAGTAAAGGCCTTCACTTTCCTCTGTTTACAAACTGCCGGAGCGTATTCGTTCATCCGCATAACGTGACATAACTAGCGAAGCTTTCTGTTTTTATTCGCTGCACTATCGTAATATCTGCCAAAAGCTCATCATTATACCTCCTTCGATACCCGCCGTCGACATCACGGATAGGGCTATAAATCTTCCGGGGAACTTTTCTTTCGAATACTCCAAGAGCCAATTCATTTACTTTCGACACCTTCCCTGATTCCGAGCCATACATCAGGACAGGTATGATGAGTGACTTCTAAAGAGAGAATTTTGTTCGACGAGAGAAGTTTTTACTTTTCAATTGCCTAAAGAAGCACTTGTCGGCAAGAGTTATTCTTCGTTTGCTTTCTAGGCCGAAATTGTTTTTGCTTTTAATGCTGCTTCCCAAACAGACGAAATCCTTCACAATCCGATTCCATGTGCATCTGATAAGGAAGATAATTTTTTTGCAGAGAAACATTTAATGGCAAAACACAATTGAAGGGTTTGCCAAGCCACCAAATCAATTTGATATTAGTTGCTAGGCCGCTTTCAAAAAGGAAGAAAAATTATACTCCGAAATTTTAGTTTTTACTCCGGCATAGTCGTTTACTCAGGTAATAGTTTTAAATACTCCGAACACTGGTAGCGAAATATGAGAGAAATGTAATAAATCGAAAAATTTCAAAAGCGCTACGTCATCAAACTTTTTTCTCAAATTAAATTACAAATACAACAATTACGGAATGCAGGATCTTGGCTCATTTGTTTATGGGTTTAAAGTACTTATTCCTCAATTTTCTTTAGTTCTCATGATCTATTCATACATGTGGGAACTCTAAAGTCTGGATTAAGATTCTCCCACAACCTAACATATTTGTATGCGTCACAAATGTATTGCACGTAACCAAAAATTAAATCGCAACCACAAATAAGTATTTATTAATAGATAATACAAAAATGAATATTGTCATTACGATTGTTGAGTGGAATATTACCCTATCTCAGTTGCCATTTCGATTACGCCCTACCTGAGCATAAACTCAATATGCTTTGACGTGAGGTGGTGAAGATGGGATGATATTTCACTTAGCAGTCGATTTATAATAGCACATTAACAATTCATCACCTTGTTTATAAACTTTAGAACTTTTTCATTAGTTATATCTGTATATACACCCGGATATTTCGGGCTTCCACAACCGTTCCCAAATGATACCACAGCACAAAGTTCTCCTCTCACAACGCCTGGTGCTCCAGAATCACCATAACATGCATCACTTCCATCAAGTCCAGCACAAATCATTGTTTCTTTTAAAGGGAAGAAGAACTCCATATAGATATTAATACAATCTTCCTTCGCTACTATGGGCACGAAAGCAGTTCGGAGTACAGGTACATGATCCTTAGTGTCTGCACTTATTGAACCCCATCCACTAATTTGTATTCGTGTGTTTGGTGTTAATTCAGTACTGCAAAGTGGAATTATGTCCACTTTAGAACACTTGTCGAAGGGTTCACTCACTTTAATAGCACCCACATCCATATTTTGTGATTTGATTCTATAACCAGGTGGAATAAATTTCTTCTTCACTGGGCGGGATTGTCCAGTTTCGAGTTCTCTATTGGTTACACCAGCTGTAACCATAAGTAATTTTTCTTTTTTGTCTTTCAGGCAGTGCGCAGCTGTAATCACAATCTCCAAACTCACTAATGCACCAGCGCATTCATGTTTTCCGTCATCATATATTGTTACTAAATATGGGCTAGCCTCTATCCTCGACATTACGCCATTAACAATGCGAAATCGCGAGTTCGCATAACTTAAAACACAGCTAAGAACAGCAAAAAGGAGCGTGAAATAATTGCTTGAATTCATTCTAGACTTTTACCGCCAATTGTTAGTTATAAATTAAAGGAAGAAAGCTCTTGTTGGCTTTATATAAACAAATATATAGCTTGAGGAAGGTTTTCAAAGTATCTGCTAAAATTTCAAACGCAGATGAACAAACAGTTTTTGTTCTACCAAAATAACAAATTAAAGATAATTAAGCATTTTCCAGCGAAATGAAATTGGCGCGCCTTTGGCAAAGTATTTACTTATTCTTTTTCAAAAGAAAATGTTTTTGTTATACCCGCTGTACTTGTACACAGGGTATTATAACTTTGATTGGATAACGGTTGGTTGTGCAGATATAAAGGAATCGAGATAGATATAGACTTCCATATATCAAAATCATCAGTATCGAAAAAAAATTTGATTGAGCCATGTCCGTCCGTCCTTCTGTCCGTTAAGATGATAACTTGAGTAAATATTGAGACATCTTCGCCAAATTTGGTACACGAGCTTATCTGGACCCAGAATAGATTGTTATTGAAAATGAGCGAAATCGGATGATAATCAAGCCCACTTTTTACTTCCATTATATTAGGTCGGTTGAATGTTTGTCCGCTTTTCATAGAAATCCTGCAATCCATTTTTAAGTAACTTCTCATTGAGATACAAACGTGAAACGCATAGGTTAGAACACCGTGACAATGCAACAAAAGGAAAAAAATGCGTTAGGTGGCGCACGGATCGAAATAATTAGAAGAAAATTTGAAAATTTTCAAACCTTTTTCAAAGCTTTTAAGTAACTTCTCTATGAGCTAGAGGCTTGAAATTTCAAACTTAATTCAGAGGTCGACGACACCCGATGA
The DNA here is from genome assembly GCF_040869045.1 of Eurosta solidaginis. NCBI lineage: Eukaryota > Metazoa > Arthropoda > Insecta > Diptera > Tephritidae > Eurosta > Eurosta solidaginis. Next base: position 250,906,673 of record NC_090321.1, on the reverse strand, counting down.
CACGATACAAAAAGATTCGCTAAGGGGCGCACGGGATGAGATATTTAGAAAAATCGTACGAAACGGAGGGAATTTTGGGATTAATTTTTATGTAAGTTCTCATTGAGCTACAAGCGTAAAACTTAACAGATAGGAAGACATCGAAAAAAATGTAAGAAAAGGAGAAAAAAAAAATAAAATAAAAATTTGTAAGCACTTCCTTTATATAAATGGACAAAAATTAGCGAAAAATATCTCCTTATATAAAGACATATTCTTGCTAAACTTTGACTTTTAAAATTTGACATAGAAATTGCAAAAGTATTTATGAGAAGTAAAAATATAAAAGTGGAGCGCAGATTACTTGGATTGGAAAGTTCGTAGGAAAGGAGATATTATTAGTCGTTTTTTCTTCTCATTCTCATATTTTTGCAACTTTTGCAATTTCTATGTCAAAATTTAAAAATCAAAGTTTAGCAAGAATCTTATAACTTTAAACGAGCAATTCTTGTATATTTTTATAGCCGAACGATCTCGGGAACGGCTCAACCGATTTAAATGAAATTTGGCACAGAAATGATGTAGCACCTTCTAACGCTTTCTACCTAGGTGTTGCCACTCAGAAGTTTTCACAAGGTTGCCACCTATTCGAAATTAAAAAAAATTGCATGAGATATGCCGATATGGGTATCAAACGAAAGGTATTTCACTCCGCATTACAATAGGGGCATTTTTGAGCAGGGTTGCCACCCATTCGAAATTTAAAAAAAATTGCATGAGATATGCCGATATGGGTATCAAACGAAAGGTATTTCACTTCGCATTACAATAGGGACATTTTTGAGCATGGTTGACATTTTGGGTTGCCACCTATTCTAAATTAAATAAATGCATGAGATATGCTGATATGGGTATCAAACGAAAGGTATTTCACTCCGCATTACAATAGGGGCATAGGGTTGCCATTTGGGGTGGGCACCTAATCGAAATTAAAAAAAAATTGCATGAGACACACCGATAAGGGTATCAAACGAAAGGTATTTCACTCTGCATTACAATATGGACATTTTTGAGTAGGGTTGCCATTTAGGGTTGGGGTAGTTAGACGAAATAGTACTCTACTTACTCATATTCTATTAAGGCTTTAAAGGAGAACATTAAAGTTAAAAATCTTCGTAAAAAAATCTTACACATGATTCGACTTAATTTTTTTAATTTCACACACGCTAATAAAATTGAAATGCAATATCAAGGCACCGTGGCAAATTCTAGCAAAATATATTTTTAAATGCATATTTTTGGCAAATATGGAATGAATAATTGCAACTTCTCACAGATTACTATTAGTATAGTATAACTAAAATATGTTTGAAATTAATAATTCGGCGCATGAAGATACTCGACCTAAATAACTTAGTACTCGACTTCACTAATTGTCATAACAATCCCTTATACTATGGGCTGGAATTACCCATTTGAAATTTTTCATTCCCGTTCATTTTGCGGTTAGTGTTTGATATGTTTTTGAAATCTATTTTTAACGAAATCAAATATTGGTAAGTGAAAACATATAATATATCGTTAGCTTAATGTGAAAATGTGCTAAGTCACTTTTTTCGAAAAAATGTATTTTTACGCGCTGTGGACAATGACGTGTAAATGTGCTAAGTCGTCAGCTGTTAAAAAGAATATGCTAAGTCAACCTGTCAATAATATCAATCCGAATTACTAGTAATTTCTTTGTGCGCGCATTTTATTTATTTATTTAATTCATTCAGTTTAAATGTACATGCTTTGTTGTTGTTGTATTAACGATAAAGACATTCCCCGAGGCTTTGGGGAGCGTTACCGATGATGGTCCTTTGCCGGATATAGATCCGGTACGTTCCGGTAAGTACCTATTAAGGTACTAGCCCGACCATCTCGGGAACGATTTATATGACCACATTAAACATTCTAGGCCATACCGCCCTCCCCACCCCCTAGTTCCATGAGGAGCTTGGGGTCGCCTGAGCCTCGGCTGTCAATGAAACATGATTCGCCACGGGTAGGTGAGGTTGATAATTGGGTTGGAAAAGCTACATATATATTGCGCTGGCAACCCCTTGAGGGGGTTGCCAACACCACCCCTTCAAATTGGATTCACCTAATTGAGACATGCCTTCGGTGTTTGATATATGCTTTGCGCTGACTTTTATCTACTTCAATTTTTACATGTCGATAACTACATGCTTTCTTACAGACTAATTAAAAATAGAAAACAATTCAAGCTTAAACTTATATAAGCTGTTACTAAAATTAATAACCCTACTGTATCTATTTGCTATGTAAATGTATATATAGTCATAGTTATAGGTTCATTCATAGCATAATCCATTTTATGAGTTATTTCGATAAATAACACAGGCCGACAAAACACAACCATTATTCAGACCCAGAAACCAGACTATGTATTTCCGAAGGTTTATGATGCGCTGATTCCAAACCTGGCCTTGCTCTATCAGCTATGGTTTTTGAGATATCGTAACCTAAAAGTGCAAAAAAACAGTTATTGCCCATATTTAAGGTTATGTAGCCTTGCAAATGTTTTCTTTCACCAAAACTAAAGGACGGCATCTTTAAGCACAAGTCTTTTTTTGCAAATGGCGTTGAGTTTGCTCAAATATTATTTTCTTTCGCTTAGATATTGTATTTTGAAATTTTCATGTTTCTAAATTTCCCTACACCTGAAAATCTCATTGAGATAACATAGACATGATAATGTCGATTACTATTTTTCATGAATTGAGTCTTATTTTTCTTAAAATTTTGTCTCACGCCATAAAATTGCTAACTCACCACACCACTACACTATCTAACCCTCGGGTACCAAGTCACACACAACCCTAACCCCTAGAAACCACCCCTATCATACCGCAAGCAGGCTAACCCACTTAACCCTGGGGGCAGCATTTACTCGCATATTTAATATAATTTAAAATAAGTCTTATTTATCTGGATATCTCACACGACAAATGGGCTAACCAACTTGACTGTTAACCCATCAACTTCCGTATCCCCTACCCCTAGAAACTACTCCTAACACACCACAAAATTTCAAAATACGATATCTCAGGGAAAAAAATGATATTTGAACAAACTCAACGCCATTTGAAAGAATAAGACTTGTATTCAAAGATGCCATACTTTAGTTTTGGTGAAAGAAAACATCTGTAAGGCTATATAACCTCAAATATGGACAAAAGCCGTGGTTTTTGCACTTTAGGTTAGGATATCTTGAAAACCAGATCTGATAGGGCAATTTTGAGGCCATATTTCGATTTTTCGCATCAAAATCCTTCGAAAATACATAGTCCGGTTCCTGGGTCTGAGATGCTGTCAGCTTGTGTAATCTTTAATGCCGAATATCACGCAGTGGAATATATGGAATAAACAAATTAAATAAATCAGAGCAATTCGTGCTAAAGTTTATTACATTTAGGCAAGCATGAGTGAGATAAAAGTTCTTCTGTCATGCAAAGCCTGAAGACCAAGCAATTTGCGCCTGCTGGTATGTGATGGGAGGCCGTCTGGCCAGTGAAGCATATGTGTAAAAATTTTTTGAACTCCCTCAATTTTATAGGAATTTGATTCATAGAAAGGATTCCATATTATTGAGCAATATTCAAGACCACTTCTGGCCAGGGATATATAAAGTGGTTTCAACGCCATAGGGTCCTTAAAGTCACTGGTGTTACGTCTACTGAACCCAACCATTCCAACAAATTTTAAAACAACGAAGTCAATGTGACTAGAAAAAGATAGTTTGGAGTCAAAAATTACACCCAAGTCTTTACTCTCTTGACAACGATTAAGAGATTTAGTATTTAGTTTGTAGATAAAGTATGTCGCAGTTGTCTTTATGGAATAAGACACAACACAACAATTGTTTGAATTTAAAAATAAATTAATAATAAGTCATAAAATAGCTGCTGACTTAGCATACATGATTTTTATTTATCTTTTTCATAGATTCTACACTCAAAAGTATTGCAACTAAGGTATCCTCATTCACAGTTTTGAAAAAAAAGGTTATTTCAAAAATTATTCATTTTTTTCGTCTCCTGTAAAATTCATAAAAAGTGACTTAGCACAATTTCACATTAAGCTAACGATATATACATATAAAAAAGTAGAGTTAGATTAACGTTGAAATGTAGAACAAAGTATGTTATGCGGCATATTCGAAATTTGCAGAGCAAAGCTCGGGCGCCCAGGTCCTATTTTTGTTTAGATATTCAATATTCGAGTTATGCTGCTCACACCATATGACAAATGTTTTTATACACAGTTGAGCAGAGCTCACAGAGTATATAAAATTTGATTGGATAACGGTTGGTTGTACAGGTATAAAGGAATCGAGATAGATATAGACTTTCATATATCAAAATCATCAGTATCGAAAAAAAATTTGATTGAGTCATGTCCGTCGGTCCGTCCGTCTGTCCGTTAACACGATAACTTGAGTAAATTTTGAGATATCTTCATGAAATTTGGTATGTAGGTTCCTGGGCACTCATCTCAGATCGCTATTTAAAATGAACGATATCGGACTATACCCACGCCCACTTTTTCGATATCGAAGATTAGTAAAATTTTGGACAATGGGCGTGGAACCGCCCACTTTTAAAAGAAGGTAATTTAAAGTTTTGCAAGCTGTAATTTGGCAGTCATTGAAGATATCATGATGAAATTTGGTAGGAACGTTACTACTATTACTTTATATGCGCTAAATAAAAATTAGAAAAATCGGATGAAGAACACGCCCACTTATAACAAAAATTTTTTAAAGTCAAATTTTAACAAAAAATTTAATATCTTTACTGTATATAAGTAAATTACGTCATCATTCAACTCCAGTAATGATGGTGCAACAAAATACAAAAATAAAAGAAAATTTCAAAATGGGCGTGGCTCCGCCCTTTTTCATTTAGTTTGTCTAGAATACTTTTAATGCCATAAGTCGAACAAAAATTGACCAATCCTTCTGAAATTTAGTAGGGGCATAGATTCTATGACGGTAACTGTTTTCGTGAAAATGGGCGAAATCTGAAGCCACACCCAGTTTTCATACACAGTCGACGGTCTGTCCTTCCGCTCGGCCGTTAACACGATAACTTGAGCAAAAATCTTATCTGAACTCACTTTGTATTGGTATAAAAAATGGCCGAAATCCGACTATAACCACGCCCACTTTTTCGATATCAAAAATTACGAAAAATGAAAAAAATGGCATAATTCTATACCAAATACGAAAAAAGGGATGAAACATGGTAATGTTATTGGTTTATTGACGCAAAAATAACTTTAGAAAAAAATTTGTAAAATGGGTGTGACACCTACAATATTAAGTAGAAGAAAATGAAAAAGTTTTGCAGGGCGAAATCAAAAGCCTTTGGAATCTTGGCAGGAACACTGTTCGTGGTATTACATATATAAATAAATTAGCGGTACCCGACAGATGATGTTCTGGGTCACCCTGGTCCACATTTTGTTCCATATCTCGAAAACGCCTTCACATATACAACTAAGGCCCACTCCCTTTTAAAATACTCATTAACACCTTTCATTTCATACCCATATCGTACAAACAAATTCTAGAGTCAACCCTGATTCACCTTTATGGCGATATCCCTAAATGGCGTCCACCTATAGAACTATGGCCCACTCCCTCATAAAATACTCTTTAATACCTTTCATTTGATACACATGTCATACAAACACAGGGTTACCCTCGGTTCATTTTCCTACATAGTTATTTTCCCTTATGTTGTCACCATAGATCTCAACTGAGTATGTAATGTTCGGTTACACCCGAACTTAACCTTCCTTACTTGTTTAATATATTTTTTGCCTTGAGATGAAACGATCACTTTTATCCCAGTTCCTTGGTCAATTGGGCTTTATTATACTCAGCTGAGTAGAGCTCACAGAGTATATAAATTTTGTTCGCATAACGGTAATCCGTAACGGCATAAACTAATCGAGATAGATATAGACTTCTATATATCAAAATAATCTGGGCGAAAAAAGAAATTCATTTAGCCATGACCGTCCGTCCGTTCGTAAACACGATAACTTGAGTAAATTTTGAGGTATCTTAATGAAATTTGGTTTGTAAGTTCCTGGGCACTCATCTCATATCAATATTTAAAATGAATGAAATCGGACTATAACCACGCCCACTTTTTCGATATAGAAAATTTCGAAAAAGTGCGATAATTCATTACCAAAGACGGATAAAGCGATGAAACTTGGTAGGTGCGTTGACCTTATGACGCAGAATGAAAAATTAATAAAATTTTGGACAATGGGCGTGGCATCGCCCACTTGTATAAAAAGGTAATTAAAAAGTTTGCAAAGCGGTAATTTGGCAGTCGTTGAAGATATCATGATGAAATTTGGCAGGAACGTTACTCCTATTACTGTATGTATTGTAAGTAAAAATTAGCAACATCGGAAGACGGACATGCCCACTTTAAAAAAAAAAATTTTTTAAGCCAAATTTTAACCAAAAATTTAATATCTTTACAGTATATAAGTAAATTATGTCAACATTCAACTCCAGTAATGATATGGTGCAACAAAATACAAAAATAAACGAAAACTTCAAAATGGGCGTGGATCCGCCCTTTTTCATTTAATTTGTCTAGAATACTTTTAATGCCATAAGTCGAACAAAAATTTACGGATCCTTGTTAAATTTGGTATGGGCATAGACTCTGTGACGATAACTGTTTTCTGTGAAAATGGGCGAAATCGGTTGAGGCCACGCCCAGTTTTTATAGACAGTCGACCGTCTGTCCTTCCGCTCGGCTGTTAACACAATAATTTGAGAAAAAATCGATATATATTTACTAAACTTAGTTCACGTACTTATCTGCACTAACTTGTTATTAAAAATGGGCGAAATCCGACTATGGCCACGGCCACTTTTTCGATATCGAAAATTTCGAAAAATGAAAAAAATCCCATAATTCTATACCAAATACGAAAAAAACATGGTAATTGGATTGGTTTTTTTACGCAAAATATAACTTTGAAAAAACTTTGTAAAATGTGTGTGACACCTACCATATGAAGTAGAAGAAATTGAAAAAGTTCTGCAGGGCGAAATCAAAAATCAATCATAGTCACCCCTGCTCCACCTTTATGGCGATATTTCGAAACGGCGTCCACCTATAGAACTAAGGCCCACTGCCTTTTAAAATACTCTTTAATACGTTCCATTTCATACCCATGTCATACAAACACATTCCTGGGTTACCCTAGGTTCATTTTCCTACATGGTTATTTTCCCTTATTTTGTCTCCAAAGCTCTCAGCTGAGTATGTAATGTTCGGTTATACCCGAACTTAGCTTTTCTTACTTGTTGTAAATAATTATTTGCATGCAATTAAAAACTATTCTTTAATGATGAGAAAGAGGTATACGCTACCATATTTTTTTACTTTTTTCTACTTTTATTTTTTATGGTAAAACCTCGCATGTGAAAATTATGAAAGTCATATAAATCCGCTTCCTAACAACTTCTGCGCTCTGTGAATTGCCTCTAACATGCATTTCAATAATGACCCATACATTTCCTCAGATGTAACTAAATACTATGTAAGACTTTTCGTAATAGTTGTAACAACAAGTATGTCATATGTATAACAACAAATAGAACTGAATTATACACATGTACATAAAACAGCAGCAAGAAAACAAATCAGTGAAACAATCTAAGGCCTAATTTGAAGCATTCTTAGAAATCATTCTGGAAATAATTTTGGGCAACACACATACATACATACATATGTTTGTAACTATGTAACTTTGGCTTTTTCCTGTGACTACTTTTAATATCATTATACTCGGTTTTACACAGCACACAGAGTATTTTTATTTGATGCACCTTTGTAAAATTTAGGAAAATGGGCGTGACACCTCCCACATTTAAAGTAACAAAAATCAAAACTATTGAAAGTCATGAAAGAAAAGCCGTTGAGTATATTATGATGCAAGGAGAGAATTAGCAATGTCATCCACGACATCCAAGCCCACTTTTTGAAATAACTTCATTTAATATTTGCAATTTGAAATATGTTTTTACGAGCCGGACCCGTGCGCATCTTGCGCAATAAATATAAAAGTCTCATATCAAATATCAACAGCAATCAATCAAACATCTATAAACTTACATGCGCTTGCGCTGCCATCTGGCGAATATTAGCAACTGCCGATTATCAATCAAACATCTATAAACTTACATGCGCTTGCGCTGTCATCTGGCGAATGTTAGCAACTGTCGGTAATGCAGTGTTAGTTCTAATCTAATATTCACAATAGTGCCATAGTACAAATAGATTTCTTTGTGTGCTCGCAATCGTTTATTTTTAACAAATTATTTTAATAAAATATAGCTTAACAAAAACACTATGACTAATAATGCCCAAAGCTCGCTAATAGCACGAATCCCCATATTTACAACCACAACTTTATTTATAGATTTGGATTCCAAATAAGAGCGAAAAAGGGACGTGTAAAAAAAAAAAGCAATTAGAAATAATATATAAGATATAACTTTTATGAAAATGAAATGGTATATTAAGTTTGGTCCGGAATCGAAAATTGTTAATCGTTAGAGGAGAATAAATATATCGAAATGATCAGAATGATGAATTGAGTTGATTTAGTAAAGTAGTCCCTCAATATTCGATATGTATCTTGATAAAGTCTGGTGAGCTGATATATTTTGGTGTTCGGTTAGGCATTTGTCGGAAACAACCGGATCGGACCCCCGATACAATCGATTATTCATATAAGCGAATTTTCGCCATCTTTCTCATTTTAACAGCTAGAAGCTTAAATTTTCGCTAGATTTTAATCAAAATTTGAATTCCATACAACCGATTTTTCTTTGCCAATATGGGTCTTAAACGAGAGGAATTTAACGTCGTATTTGAATAAAAATATTTTTAAGTTCAGCTGCCCCCCTAGGGTTACTGAGCTCTTTTTAAACGGTTTTATTTATTTCTTTTGTTTATCCGATATAATCTCGTTAACACTACATTTTAGGCTCTATTGCTTAGGCGTAGCTACTAAAGATGATTCCAAAACGTTGCCACGTATTTAAAATTTGTTTAATACTAAGAAAAATATGCTATCGGCAAACACTCTGAATGTATTTCTGCTATGAAAAGCTTCATAGTGAGAACTCATCTGCCTTGCAGATGTCGTATGGAGTCGGTGTAAACATGTAGGTCCCATCCCGCCCAATTTGCAGTTTCCAAAACGCCATATATCAACATATATATAAGTGTTCAATAATTTTTGACTTTAGCTATATTTTTTGGTAAATTTGTATCTCGACTGATGAGTGGAATATCACCGTACAAGCCCCGTCACATTAGCAGTTTTTCATAGATATGCATTAAACGAACTCTTATGCATGATGAGTAGATTACGCGTACCTTATTGCATGCGCTGTTCGGGGGGCTTTCTTTTTGTATTGACTGTAATGAAGTATATAATACAAATCTACATAGTAGTTTCTTATCACAAAACGGATTTTTATTAATTTTTAATTTTTCTTGCTTTTTTACGTTTAGGGGGGGGGGAGGGGGGCTTTTTTTAATATATATAATAATAATATAAAACAGCAAGAAAAATTAAAAATGAGTAAAAATCCGTGGTGTGATAAGAAACTACTATGTAGATTTTGTATTATATACTTCAATACAGTCAATACAAAAAAAGCACCCGCCCCTCCCCCCCCCCCCCCCTGGAACCCCGCATGACTTATTGAAATTATTTTTCCCACTTTACTTTCTAACATTTTTCACAGTTGAAAACTGCAAATTTAACAAATGAATAGGACACAAAATTTGTTAGCAAACATTTTTCTTGTATAGTGAGAACGTTTATAACAGCGCTTCGCAAAATTTTGTATGTGAATGGGCAAGGCGATATAAACTTCAATTGCCAAGTCTGCAGTTCCTTTATATTTATAAACGCAACATCTTGCGTAATTGTGGCGATGTTACTGGTATGTATAAGATTGCGTTTAACGCATAATTGTGACTCGGCCTTTAGATAGCGCATTCTGGAACTGACTGCCGAAATAGGCTGATAGAAATTTACGCAAAATTTGTTGGGCATATTTAAATTATACAGAGGAGAACCGTTACCCAGGCACTCTTTATAATGAGAGAAAAGAAGTATGTTTATACCCCAACAGCATAAAAATGCAGCATTAATGCATTTGGTACATAGACTTGAAAGAACACCTCTTACACATGAGGCATATAAGAGAGAGTTTGAAATCATATATAACATTGCTGCAAACAACGGATATAAAAAAACACTAGTAGATAAGCTCAGAAGGACGCATGGAGAACCAAAAAAATAATGAAAAGGAAAATAATAACACCTGGACGACTATCACATGGAAAGCAACATATACTGGAAAAGCAACATATAAATTGGCAAACTTCTTTAAACAATACAATATTAACACAGCGTTCAAAACATCGAACAATCTAGGGCGAAAACTAAGAACTAACACTAACTCAGGGGCCCGTTTAGCAGCCACGGCGTATACGAGCTTACCTGCGAACGCGAACATAGTTCCGTAGAACAAACAGGACGGCAAATAAGAACGAAGTTCAGAGAACACATTAGAGTTTACAACAAAAAAACACGGAATCCAAACATTATACTAGAGTCTAACTTCGCGAATCACAAAACAGTTAGGGTTCTTTACATACAAGCAAAAGGACGATGTCTCAACGAACAGATAAACACAATTTCTGACAAAATATTCGAGCCGTTAAAACTTGTTTACAAGTAATCACACAGGTACAAAGACAAACACACAACAACAAATAAACACAAAACAATTAACGCCTCAAAACAACAAACCCACAAAGAAGGTCAAGCGACTGAAATTACGGACTTTTACCAGGCTCAGTTAGCCACACAAATCGATCAGTAAAAACCACCCTCGGTTCTAAATGAACACATCTAAATATACACAAGCATCAATTTTGACAATACCTGTTCATGTACCTACGAACTATACATACAGGACAAACGACAACAACAGATCCGAACGAAAATCGACACTGATGATGGCACAACGCTGAAATCGATTTGTCTCGAAACCAAATTTGACAAGGGATGACGGAAAATCGTTCCAATATACATCATTTGTCCACCCTGTCGGAAAATCAACAAAACAAAATAAGTATGTGTATACCCATACCTCTGGTAGTTCTAAAAACCGTAAATTCAACTAAACTTTTGGATCTTGACCAAGTTTGTTAGAAGACATGGATACCTACAACATATTAAAATAATATTTTATGTATATCACAACTAAGTAGGTATACAATTTACGGTGTAACCAAACTTATACTTCCTTAATTGTTTTTTTTTTTATTATTATTTTAAATGTCTTTTGTACTCGAAAACCAGTTAAGAGTATCGCTGTTAAGCTTTGCCATACTTTGTTGGTCAGTGATTTATTGTCTACAGCTCAACTACTTTGTTAACAAAAAATAACTCAACCTGTCTCTTGTAATTTGCCGGTGGTGAGACATTTTTAACAACGTCGTTATTGTCACCGGCTTGCATATGTAAATGTTAGAAAGAAAAGCGAAACTTTGATTTCTTCAGGCCACCATTTGGAGATGTTAACAATTCCACTTCCTATTGTTGCTTTGTGGTTTTTTATATTTTTTGGTGATTTTTTGTGTATTCAGATTTTAGATAGAAATCTTACGCAACAAAACTATTTGAGTTTTGTATTTTAAAAATTAAAAGTAGGCACCCATTTTTTCAAACATACTTACATACGGCGGCCGCCGTGGTGTGTTGATAGCGTGCTGCGCCTACCACACCGAAGATCCTGGGTTCACGCCCCGGAAATTTTAGAAACAAGTTTTTTCAATTAAGAGATAATTTTTCTAAGCTTCTCAGTGAAAACTCATCTGCCTTTCAGATGCCTTTCGAAGTCGGCATAAAACATGTAGGTCCCGTTCCGCCAATTTGTAGGAAAAATTAAAGGGAGCACGACGCAAATCGGAAGATAAAAGCCCGGCGTAAAATTTTTTCATTTTTACATTTTTTTTACCTATATCTGTGTGGTGTATGTATTTGAGTAATGATCTGCAGTGTTATAACCCAGCCAATTTTTGAAAATTTTTATCAAAAAATATTCAAATATCTCACCCCCAGATGATTGAAAACATTCAAATTTAAAAGATTTTTTTATTCGAAAATCAATGTATCGTCTGGAGAAAAGTGTACCTCAAATGTGGTTATTCTTGAATAATCATTTATGATTCATGTTTTAAACACATTTTATTTTTTTTCGTCATATGTATATGGTATTTTTGGAAGATTGTGCTTTACTTGTTTTGGAATAACATTTGATTACTTTTCACAATCATTTTTTGATCATACATAAGAACATTTTCCAATCATATTAAATGATTTTTTGGAATCATTTGTGAATACGATAATGATTCATTTAATACATAATTAAATACTATATAATAATCATATTTCATCAGCGGGTGAAAGCATCCGGAAGTTCGAATGTGAGCTATTTGAACCGCAGGTAACTGGCAATAAATAACCTGTTCACACACGACTACAACATCCAACATCATCTATGATCATCAGCTTAAATAATGGTAACGTGATGTTTTTGACAATCGTAACGCATGGGGGATGTTGAACCGGGTCCAGGCATATCGAGCTTAACTTACCAGCGTTTCAAACACCATAAAACTTCCGTACACCGGTTCCATACAGTATTCCTTTTCTGGTAAGACGCATCTGGAGAACTGCTAGGGGACATCTTAGGTTTGGAACAGCATTTACATTTCTTTAAGTCTTGAATATGTTTTGTATTTTTCTAATTTTTTTGAATTTTATGATTCAAAAAATGTGAGCATATGAAGAAAAATTAAACTTTTCAATGAAAAGTTTAGGTTCAACAAGTAAAACATTCATTATTTAGTTGACAAGGGTAGTATGAAAAGATTAAGAAAGTTGATTGAAAAATAATTTTAAATTTTGGATCACCGAAGGTAAACAAATTTGATTGAAAAGTTATTCTAAAATGTGATTGAAAAACTCAGTTATTGATCATCAAAATTAAACTAATTTTATTATTCTCTTTGTTCATTTTATAAAATCTTAAAATTAAATCATCAAAGTTATTCAAAAATGATTTCAGAAAGTGATAAAAAAATTACCTGTTTTGATCATTAAAATTAATAATTTTTTATTATATGTTTTGTTCAATAGTATGAAAACTCAATATTTAGTCACAAGGAGTAATCAAATTGTATTGATATGGAGAAAAATTCATAAATTAATCATCCAAATGCTGTGTGGGAAGCCTCTTTTTTATTCTCTTATAATTTTTAATTTGCTACTAGCAGACCCGCAGACGTTGTTCTGCCCTAAATTTGGCCTATCTGCATACATTTTAATAAGCGTTTTCCATCTAACTCTGCCCTGCCCCTCTACACTTTTTCCTAATCTTTTTATTCACTCCTCCCTTCGTCTTTTTCGCTTCATCTCCATCTTCGTCTCATTCTATCTCTTTCTCAGACCCCAGTCCCAGCCCCACTCCGAGTCTCAAGACTGGGACTGAGTCCTAGTCCTAATCCCAGTACCAGTGCGTCTCTGGTATACTTCCCGGAAAAAAGAATCGTAAATACTAATATAGGCAAATTTATATACGTAATTTCAGGCAAATCGAATAGGACGTATGTAAATAGGTATGTGGGTATTATTAATTCTTGTCTTTATTTCGGCTTCGCATGCATATTTATCAGTTTTGCCAGATGCGACTAAATCGAATATCACAATGAACTTTAGAGCTCTCAGCAACAGCTTTCATTTGATATCCATAATACACACACATTCTAGGGGTATCCGGGTCCATGTTTCGGGCTATATCTCGAGACCCTGTCACTCAGGGATAAAACTTACTCTGTATTATAGCACACATCAACAGCTTCAATTTGATACCCATAATGTAAAAACACATTCTAGGTGTAGGTCCACGTTTTGGCCTACATCTCGAGACCCTAGTCACCCAGCGGCATAAAACTTACCCTGTACTAAAGCACACGTCAACAGCTTCAATTTGAAACCCATAATGTAAAATCACATCCTAGTGTTACCCTGATCCACGTTTTGCCATCTATGTGGAGACCCTAGTAACCAATAGGTATGGAAACTACCCTGTACTAAAGCACTCATCAACAGCTTCAATTTGATACCCACAAAGTAAAAACATTGTCTAGGCGTTCACGGGCCCACTTTTGGCCTATATCTCCAGACCCCAGTCACCCAGGGGTATGAAAATTATCCTGTACTGTAGCACTCATCAACAGCTTTAATTTGATATCAATATTGTATAAACACATTCTAGGGGTACCCGGGTCCACGTTTTGGGCTACATCTCGAGACCCCAGTCACCCAGGGGTATGAAAATTATCCTGTACTATAGCACTCATCAACAGCTTTCATTTGATATCCATATTGTATAAACACATTCTAGGGGTACCAGGGTCCACGTTTTGATTTCAAGACCCTAGGCACGTAGCGAAAAAAAAGGTAGGCGTTGGCCGATTCTCAGACATACCCAATATGCTCACAAAATTTCATGAGAATCGGTTCAGCCGTTTCGGAGGAGTTCAGCCTCTAAAGCCGTGACAGAAGAATTTTATATATTAGATTGCCTTTATTGTTAGCATACAGATAAAAAAGATGAAGTATGCAGTAATTTTTAGGTTTATCGATTTAATTCAAGAAAAAGGCGTTCATTATAACGAGGCCTTTATATGCCTGGGAATATGGTTCTGTCTGGTATAAGAACTCCCCAATTTATAAGAACTTTTGCCTGTATTTCAACAATATTTCGAAGCTACATATGTCCCTTCAAGACCTAATTCATTACCTATACTTTATTTACTTTTTCCCAAGTACCATAATCTTCGTTAGCTGCTTGTTAATTTGTATAGCTCGCTAACTCAACCAGAATTGTTGTTAATAAAAGGAAGAAGTAAGAATAATTATCGGTCAGTGCTACCGACCAGTTCTAGTTGGGATCTAAATCCTGGCGAACTTAAAGCAGAACTTCCTAAAACTCTCATACACAGTTCACTTCTAGAAATCGTGGCCTGCTTATGGTATATATATGACGGTACGTAATTGTATAGAAAAGTCAAGATATCTTGTTGAACTAGATTTTAATAATCTAAACAATGGCACGACTAAGATTTTTTAAATATTGCCTTAAGGTTTTTGTGATAAAATACACTCCTGGTCGTTCTTCAAATGTACCCCATTAATGCATTACCGAAGGATTTTGTTGATGGCTTAGGAAGCCAAGTGTTGATAGCGTGGTTCAACGCAATGTTGATAACGTAGTCGGTTCCGGCGACGTGGAAAGAAAGCCACACCATACAATTTTACAAAGCGAGTGAGGTGGCAAACTAGAGACCGATATCCTTAGGAGACACGGTGCCGAAGCTATTTGCCGCGACACTAGCTGACCGGCTAAAAAAGTGAGCCATGATCAATTGCCGTATAAGCTCCACCCAAAAAGGGTTCTTGGAATTTGAAGGGTGTTTTGAGCATAATTACATACGTTCTACAGGAAGTACTGCGTGACGCTAAGAAGAAGAAAAAGGAAGCGTTAATCGCGTGGCTAGATTTTTCCAAAGAATATTAATCAGGCTAGTAGGATAAGTGATTTGTTAATTATTAAGAGAGAAAAGAATAGATTGTTTAATGCTAGAAAGTGATTCCAAGTGAGTTATAATCCCGACACAGACTACGGAAGGGCTCATTTAATTCAAAATTAGTTCTACATTGTTTCGGAAAAAGGGGCTTAAAAAGCCTAGTTGGCCGAGAAGGACCATTAAAGTTAACTTCGCTCATTAAAAAGGACTAGAAACCAAGTCGTTCACTAATTTGTTCATAAAAATTTCCAAACATCACTCTACAACTTGCAAGAGTAGGAAAATTGATAAGTTTTCGCCGATTGGTATAAGGAGCAGATTATACAAGGAAACCCCATTGAAAATCCCTTAAAGCAAAAAGTAAAAACTGTTTTTGAATTGACTCCAACCTATGTGCATGAACTTAATAACGCGGATTCCAGACTAGCGATCCATATTCTATTATTGGCCTGTTAAAATAAGGCGAAAGAGAAAAAAATATAGGGATTCTTCGAAAATAATAAACTTGTTTTCTAATATTCTTTTGTTTACCCATTCATTGTTCAGGCAATTAGGTGTTAATTGTTATAAATAAGTTCTTCGTAAATATAATGAGTATGTGTTTTTATGATCATTAGTTCAAAACGAGTTCAAGGCCATAACAATTCGGTAATTCTCAAAAGTTTCGTATTCGTGCGTAGTTTTAAGATTCGAGTTGTTTCCATGGTATCCAATATAAAATTTGATTATAGTATACCACATACGACGAATAGGAGACCTTGTGAGCTGCCCACATAATAGTTACACAAAATTTTTTGTCTCCTATCAATGATTTTAAACCTGTTGTGTATGCTTTGTCAGCAAAAAAAAAAATTGTAAAAAAATTCAATTCAGCATCCTATTTATAGCAGGTGTGCTAAGTTATTGTCAAATAAATTTTGTTATTAATTCTTAAAAATTTTCTTAACAAAATGCGAAAAGTCAACGAAAAAATGGTAAGTACCAATAAAATGATTAGCGGTTGCATTAGTTAGGACTTTTTACCCCGGCCTTGGTGCGGTGACCGAAATAGGCTTGAGTGGTATGGTGGAGTATAACATACCCCTTGCTTTTTTCTAGTATTTTATCATTCTTTAATTAGTTTTCAAATGTGTCAATAAGAAATCAATGCAATTTTTCATTCTTATACAACAAAATAGTAGTAAAATTAAAATTAGTTCAAACCCGTATTGTTAACATTTCTTGAAAACTAAAAGGTTCTTTTGTATACTTTTCAAAATGAAAAATGATACTTATTACGAGGAAATAAACTCCACTTTAATGTATCAATTATGAAAAAAGTTATGGCGACTCGAAATTGGCACAATTTTTGCATGTCATCATCGCATGCTCTAGACAAAGTGGTTGAGTGCACATCTTGCACCAGTAAAACGTTTTCCGCTCTTTATTTCTAGAACATTCCGAACCACTCCTCCTATATTGACGACGCTTGGGAAGAGGCTGTTCTGCATTTACACGATCAGTAGCTCGCAGTTTTCTTGGAATATGGCGAAAAACCAAAAACCAATTAGTTGGCTATGGTATGATTATGGCTAGGGCGGTATGGTATGGCACCATTGACCAATTACATTGATTTCCATAAGGATACGTCAACTTTGCCAAGGCTTTTATGCTGTCCGTCACTTCGAACCTCTAGGTTAGGTTAGGTTAGGTTGGGTGGTAGCTTCCCTGATAGAGGAAGCTCACTTGGACAACATGACGGTCCGTTGTGATACCACATATAATAAACTAAACTAACGGTGACGTAGATATAACTACTTAGAGAATCGTTGGGTAGCAACGATAAAGTTCCGAATGATCCCGATCTCAACCTTGGATAGCTCCTCGGGAGATCCAAGTGAGTCACGACCGAAATACTTTCGCCTAGTTCTGGCAAAAGCTGGGCAGTCAAGCATAAAGTGATTTGGTGATTCCACCTCATCATCCTCCATACAGCTGCAGCAGGATGGAGTTTCCAATATATTGAGACGTACCGCATGGATACCCATGGGACAGTGCCCTGTCAAAACCCCAATGACCATTGATAGGTGAGCCTTAGTGAACCCAATTATTTCAGCAGACCTCCTGCCATCCACTTTCGGCCAGAAAGATCTTGATATCCTACAAGACGTAGTGTCCGCCCAACGTTTGCTGAGCTGACTCGAGGCCCAGCTATGGAAGAGCAATCAACAGGTGGCTAGCGGAATCCCGAAATCCCTACAGCCATCTTCATCCGGTTCAGTTGTACCGATTCGGGCTAAGAGATCCGCTTGACAGTTACCCGGAATATCACTATGGCCCGGGACCCAGATAATCTTAATTGTAAAATAATTCGATGCAATCGCAAGTGAGGTCAGGCACTCCCAGACCACCCTCGATCGCACTGTAGTTGAGCTCAAGGCCTTTATAGCCGCTTGGCTATCAGAGTAGATGTTAAATTCCCTAACCGTAGTAGCGCTGGATAGCATTTCATCCACCGCATCCTTAATCGCAGCAACTTCCGCTTGGAATACACTGCAGTGATCAGCCAACTTAAACTTGCGGCTTAGATTTAGCTCTTGACAAAAGGCCCCCCCCCCCCCGCCAACCTTGCCGTCCAACTTCGACCCATCCGTGAACAAGTTAACCGGTCCCATGCCCCAGATAATTCCTCTTCTCCACTCCTCCCTCGGGGGAATGACTGGGGTGAAGGTTGTATAGGGAGCGGCCACCGGCATGCAATAGTCCGTCCTGTCCGGGATAAAGTCGAAACTAGTAAGAATGCTAGAGTGTCCGAAATTAGAAAGCATATAACCCATATCACGAAGCCTGACCAAAGACCGGGCCGCGGCTGCCTTTCCCGCAATATCTACTGGATGTATATTCAGCATGATATTCAGTGCCAAGGTAGGTGTTGTTCTCATAGCGCCACTGATACCGATAAGCGCCGTCCGTTGCACTGACGCTAGCATTTTGGAGGTGCTCGCCGTGTCCAGTGCTTTCGAACCTCTAATAAGAATTCCAAACTCAGGTCATTTAAAATATTCTCCTTTTCGAATTCATCTGAATGGTGTTGTGTTTGAAAATTACTTGAGTAGCGCATATTTTGGTGATACTCCCATCACTAATCTGATACTAAGTAAATAAAGCCACAACAACAATAAAGCAAGCTGCTACACTTGTATGTACACATACGTGCGGGGGAACCGAGCGAGATACTCACAAGCGCATGTCAGTATCAGCCGCTCACATATACACACGCATATGGATACAAATTGCAAATATACGTGTATATAGCTGGTAAACAAACATCAGGTTCACGAAATTACTAGACCTTAGAAGAAAAGGGTGAACGAGGAAACCCAGGTTTAAGCAAGCTATTAGTTGCGAAGTATAAGTGTTATTGTGAAGTAGTTTAATAAAGACCATATTTGCATTATTCAATATTGGAGTTATTTATTCAACAGTTTAGTGATTCGAACATTAGCAGAAGATTTGGAATAAGCGGAATTGCACTAAATTCGTTACAGTATTAAATGTTGCAATCTTTATTGCGCTTCTGGATATTGTTTTAGATGTTTTTGGCGATGGAGTTTTAACGTAGCGAATGTTGGATTTTGGGTGTTACACTTATTGGTTTTGAGCGTCCATAATGATAACAATAATATTATAGACGGTTTTATTTCAAGGCTCTCGTAAATCCTACGTTGTTATAAGAAAATTATTATTTTAAACAAAAAAGTTCAATAAAAATAATTACACGAAGAGTTTCCTTAGTAGTGTGTTGGGGTATGTAATTACCCAGCCACCATTGAAAAGTTATTCCATGGAACAGTAGTACCTGTGGTAATGGAACGTGGGAGATCCCCTGTTTTTTAATTTTAATGAAAGCTATTGCTAACGGCAGATTACTCGTTTTGATAATAATACAAATATTTAAGAAACTACTTGTGCTGGGGTATGTCATACCCCACCACACCAACGGAGGATTAATGCATTAAAAAATTCTCCATAAGACAACAATAGACCTTGTCAATTGCCTTATTGTTTAGTTATATTTTTTCTTAATTGAAGCATTTTTTAATTAGATTAGAATAAATAAAATTTTGCAGTCAACAGCCATAGATGGTGATATATCAAGGAAATCCTCTTTTTCGGGTAAGCTGTACTAACTTTCTTTAGACGTTGCATAACTCAATGATCTGATTTCAAAGGAAATAGAAAAAATTTCTGCTAGTGTGGAGTCTGAAAGATATTTCTCTACTTCCGGTTATATTTGCAACAATGTAAAGTCTAGCCTTTCAGATGGTACTTCATATGCATTCATATTAATGAGGGTACTTTTAAGGTAAAAAAACGTGTTTTGAATTGGCTGAACTTTTATATGTAACACTTATTTTAAAATGTACAAGATAAATTATTTAGTTTTGTTTAAAACGAAACAAATTTTTTATCTATATATATAACAAGTAAGGAAGCTTAAGTTCGGGTGTAACCGAACATTACTTACTCAGTTGAGAGCTATGGTGACAACATAAGGGAAAATAACCATGTAGGAAAATGAACCGAGGGAAACCCTGGAATGTGTTTGTATAACATGTGTATCAAATGAAAGGCATTAAAGAGTATTTTAAAAGGGAGTGGGCCTTAGTTATATAGGTGGACGCCGTTTCGAAATATCGCCATAAAGGTGGACCAGGGGTGACTCTAGAATGTATTTGTACGATATGGGTATCAAATTAAAGGTATTAATGAGGGTTTTAAAAGGGAGTGGTGGTAGTTGTATAGGTGGTCGCCTTTTCGAAATATCGCCATAAAGGTGGACCAGGGGTGACTCTAGACTTTGTTTGTACGATATGGGTATCAAATGAAAGGTCTTAATGAGTATTTTTAAAAGGGAGTGGGCCTTCGTTCTATAGGTGGTTGCCTTTTCGAGATATCGCCATAAAGGTGGAGCAGGGGTGACTCTAGAATATGTTTGTACGATATGGGTATCAAATGAAAGGTGTTAATGAGTATTTTAAAAGGGCGGGGGGCTTATTTCTATAGGTGGACGCCTTTTCGAGATATCGCCATTAAGGTGGACCAGGGGTGACTCTAGAATGTGTTTGTACGATATTGGTATAAAATTAAAGGTATTAATGAGAGCTTTAAGAGGGAGTGTTTGTAGTTGTATATTTGAAGGCGTTTTCCAGATATCGACCAAAATGTAGCCCAGGGTGACCCAGAACATCATCTGTTGGATACCGCTAATTTATTTATATATGTAATACCTGCCAAGATTTCAATGGTTTTTTATTTCGCCCTGCAGAACTTTTTCATTTTCTTCTACTTAATATGGTAGGTGTCACAACCATTTTACAAAGTTTTTTCTAAAGTTATATTTCGCGTCAATAAAACAATCCAATTACCTTAACATATTTCATCCCTTTTTTCGTATTTGTATAGAATTATGGCATTTTTTTCATTTTTCGTAATTTTCGATATCGAAAAAGTGGGCGTGGTCATAGTGGGATTTCGTTCATTTTTCATGCCAAGATAAAGTGAGTTCAGATAAGTACGTGAACTGAGTTTAGTAAAGATATATCGATTTTTGCTCAAGTTATCGTGTTAACGGCCATGCGGAAGGACAGACGGACGACTGTGTATAAAAACTGGGCGTGACATCAACCGATTTCGCCCATTTTCACAGAAAACAGTTAAAGCCATAAAATCTATGCCCCTACCAAATTTCAAAAGGATTGGTTAATTTTTGTTCGACTTATGGCGTTAAAAGTATCCTAGACAAATTAAATGAAAAAGGGCGGAGCCACGCCCATTTTTAAATTTTCTTTTATTTTTGTATTTTGTTGCACCATATCATTACTGGAGTTGAATCTTGACATAATTTACTTATATACTGTAAAGATATTAAATTTTTTGTTAAAATTTTACTTTAAAAAAATTTTTTTTTAAAAGTGGGCGTGGTCCTTCTCCGATTTTGCTAATTTTTATTAAGCGTGCATATAGTAATATGAGTAACGTTCCTGCCAAATTTCATCATGATATCTTCAACGACTGCCAAATTACAGCTTGCAAAATTTTAAATTACCTTCTTTTAAAAGTGGGCGGTGCCACGCCCATTGTCCAAAATTTTACTTATTTTCTATTTTGCGTCATAAGTTCAACTCACCTACCAAGTTTCGTCGCTTTGTCCGTCTTTTGTAATGAATTATCGCACTTTTTCGGTTTTTCGAAATTTTCGATATCGAAATAGTGGGCGTGGTTATTGTCCGATATCGTTCATTTTAAAAAGCGATCTGAGATGAGTGCTCAGGAACCTACATACCAAATTTCATCAAGATACCTCAAAATTTACTCAAGTTATCGTGTTAACGGACGGACGGACGGACGGACGGACATGGCTCAATCAAATTTTTTTTCGATCCTGATTATTTTGATATATGGAAGTCTATATCTATCTCGATTCCTTTATATATGTACAACCAACCGTTATCCAATCAAACTTAATATACTCTGTGAGCTCTGCTCAACTGAGTATAATAATGCTCTGCTTGATGTTCGAATACAGTAAAGTAATGATTGAAAACAAAAATGCCCTTTTTTATATTCAGCTGAGCAGAGCTCACAGAGTATATTAATTTTGTTCGCATAACGGTACCCCGAAACGGCATAAACTAATCGAGATAGATATAGACTTCTATATATAAAAATGATCTGGGCGAAAAAAGAAATTCATTTAGCCATGTCCGTCCGTTCGTCTGTCCGTTAACACGATAAATTGAGTAAATTTGAGTATCTTAATTAAATTTGGTATGTAAGTTCCTGGGCACTCCTCTCAGATCGCTATTTAAAATGAACGAAATCGAACTATAAACACGCCCAGCTTTTCGATATCGAAAATTTCGAGAAACCGAAAAAGTGCGATAATTCATTACCAAAGACGGATAAAGCGATGAAACTTGGTAGGTGGGTTGACTTTATGACGCATAATAGAAAATTAGTAAAATTTTGGGCAATGGGCTTGGCACCACCCACTTTTAAAAGAAGGTAATTTGGCTGCTGAGTATGTAATGTTCGGTTACACCAGAACTTAGCCTTCCTTACTTGTTTATATAAATAATAAATACAAGGCGGGATAACCTTCGAAGATATCTTAGACCGAGCTTCTATTCCACTTTGCGACATGCTCCTTTAAATTTTCCTACAAAATGGCGGGACGGGTCCTGGATGTTTTACGCTGACACCGAAGGGCAGCAGCAAGCAGATAAATTTTCACTGAGAAGCTTTTCTAGGCGAAAATACACTCGAAGTGCTTGCTAAACCATTGCCGAGGAGTGCCGCCGCTTAGAAAAACTGTTTTATAACTTTTGCTTAATTGTTTTTGGACCAACTAAATAAAACAGGAAGATAACTTGGTAGTGGGGGCTGTATAAGACCACAAAATCGATGGACGCTGTTCATCAACCAACTGCTTAGGCGGTTCGATTTGGGACCGGTCCAAGATGACGTTGTAGTTGTTATAATCGCAAAGAACTTTCCAACAAGAAGCTCTTTTGATGGGATAAACATACCAGGGAATCTAATATCGCGTTGACCGTCAACGTGGTCTTATTTGCTAGGAGGTATAAGGTCCCGAATTAGTCTGCCCTAAGCTAGGAGGACAAGACAAATGTGGTCTTGTATACTAGGAAGTGTAAGGCCCTGCAGAAGATATTTGTACGAAATATCCAGGAACTATTCTAGCAGGGACCCCTTTTAACAGTTTTTTTCTTGAGTGAAAAAGTCATTGTCAAACAATCTTTCTAGGTAAAAGTCATGGGGATCCCCATGACCTTCTCATAAATAATCTTGCATTTTTTTAATTTTCTGACTTTTACTGTTGGCCGATTTATTTTAAATATGCGCCCATCTCTAGGAAATGAAGTCCTTTAGTGCGCAGGGATCAACTTCGCTGCAGTAAATATGTTTTACATCTATCTGCTAAATGTCATTACCCTAGCTTTATTATCTTCAAATAAATAGATACCACGCCTCCTATATATCTATAGGTGTGAATAGTGATAGAACTTTAAAAAAAAAAGTATCATATAAAATACTCTGATCAAAGTATCGATGCAAGTACTCATACTCAGTAAAAAGTAACGATTATACTCTATTAAAGTGAATACTTCGGAAGTTTTATCAAAAGTAAAAAGACTTTTTTTAAATGAGATCTTATGTTTTGAATTTAGTAGAAAACTAGTTGGGAAGTTAAAGTTTGGACGAAACCGAACAATGTATACCTAATTGTATGCTCTTACATATTATTTAAGAAAACGCGTTTTTGATCGACTGATGAAATTTAAAAAAAGTTTTTTAAGTCGGAAAAAAGTTTTCTTAAAAGGGGTCGCCGGGGTCGTCGGGGTATTTCTCCCATGAAAGCTTCCCAGTGAAAATTCATCTGCCTTGCAGATGCCCTTAGGAACCGGCATGAAATATGCAGGCCCTGTCCCCTCAATTTATAAGGAAAATAAAAAAAAGCACGACGCAAATTGGAAGAGATGTTCGGTCTAGATCTCATCGGAGGTAAATCGCGTCAAGTATTTTTTTTATTGGCACTAAACAATTTTTGGAGAAATTAACTAAATAGAAGGGGATCATAACGATTTTCCTTTTTTATAAACTTTTGTATTCTGTACTACCATATCTCTACTGGGGTGGTTTTCCGTAATTCGAATTCGATTAAGAATGACTATAAAATAATCGTTTTCGCTTTCCGTAACACAAATTGTCGACGCGTCGTATCGAACGTTCGATACAAATTGTTCGATACCAAATTAGGTGTCGAATTGCCTTTTGGAAAGTTATAATTTTATGCTTTCGTGATTATTTAGGGAATGATTTTTTCTTCACAGATTAAGGAACCGCTATTTATAAAAGAAAATATTTTGATAGCTCCAAAAACTTTCTAAACACCTTTTGAAATCTGCAAACGAAAGAGATCATACGGGAACTAAAATGGCATCATCGAGCGTTCGATATCGACTTGAAGTATCGAATCAACGAGTGTCGACTATCGAATTACGGAAAGCCGCCCCTGGAGTATTGCTACGTACCAAATATATATATAGATTGGAACTTTCTTTAAGATTAAAACTGTAAGCCCCTTTTAAGTAGGCATGGTCCTTATCCGCTTTTGATAACTGCATCCACTAAAGTTGCACAGAAGAACGAAAAAGCTTTATTGCATGGCAAGTTTAAATGTTTAAATGTATTGAAATTTCATTATTTTGTTGGGGCTAGTGATTCTGGACAATAAACACGTACTTTCCTTTTACCACCATATGCAGAAATCGTGTCCCATTCAAACATATTCAAAAAGTCGGTTTAAATGGAGTGCGGAGCTTTTACCGCATCGTCGACGATCTCATTTTATACCCAAGTTATGGTGGCGGGCAAATTTGGCAAGCAGTCCGAGTGTATTTCTGCCATGAAAAACTTCTCAGTGAAAACTTATATGCCTTGCAGATGCCGTTCGAAGTCGGCATAAAACAAGTAGGTCGCCAATTTGTAGAAAAAATTAAAAAGGAGCACGACGCAAATTGGAAGAGAAGCTCGGCCTAAAATCTCTTCGGAGATTATCGCGCCTTACATTTATTTATTTATTTATGGTGTTAATAGGATGAACTTTGTTGATCTTAAACATTGTAGACCATCAGCACTTGGTAAAGTATCGGGGAAAAGTATCGAGGTAAAGTATCGATACTTTACTCAGTACTCGTATGGTTCTAGCACTAGGTGTGAAACCAAGCCATGGCTGGAAGTAGCAAGTAGCAAACTTCCTTGAAAGCTTCTAGTATTTGCCAAGAGAGTAAATAGAGTAATTTTATATCAGATTTTCTGGTATCGGTGAGGTTTTTCAGTTTGGTCGTTGAGCAAACTTCTGGACTCGTTCAGGGTGTAGTGCAATAACGCTCGGAGCAATAACTTCCTTTTTTTCAAAATGGAAATAGCGCCTGTTAACAAAAGGAAATGATAATTTTTTGGGATAAAGGTGGACCAGGAGTAACTCTAGAATGTGTTTGTACGATATGGGTATCAAATGAAAGAAGTTAATGAGTTTTTTAAAGGGAGTGGGCCTTAGTTATATAGGTGGACACCTTTTCGAGATATCGCCATAAAGGTGGACCAGGGGTGACTCTATAATGTGTTTGTACGATATGGGTATCAAATGTAAGGTATTAATGAGGGTTTTAAAAGGGAGTGTCCCCTAGGTTTATATGTGAATACGTTTTCGAGATATCGACCAAAATGTGGACCAGGGTGAACCCGAACATCATCTGTCGTGTACCGCTAATTTATTTATATATGTAATACCACGAACAGTATTCCTGCCAAGATTCCAAGGGCTTTTGATTTCGCCCTGCATATCTTTTTCATTTTCTTCTACTTAATATTGTAGGTGTCAAGCCCATTTTACAAAGTTTTTTCTAAAGTTATATTTTGCGTCAATAAACCAATCCAATTACCATGTTTCATCCCTTTTTTCATATTTGGTATAGAATTATGGCATTTTTTTAATTTCTCGTAATTTTCGATATCGAAAATGTGGGCGTGGTCATAGTCGGATTTCTGCCGTTTTTTATACCAAGATAAAGTGAGTTCAGATAAGTACGTGAACTGAGTTTAGTAAATATATATCGATTTTTGCTCAAGTTATCGTGTTAACGGCCAAGCGGAAAGACAGACGGTCTGCTGTGTATAAAAACTGGGCGTGGCTTCAACCGATTTCGCCCATTTTCACAGAAAACAGTTATCGTCATATGGCTATGGGCTATGCCCTCACCAAATTACAGAAGGATTGGTACATTTTTGTGCGACTTATGGCATTAAAAGTATTCTAGACAAATTAAATGAAAAAGGGCGGAGCCACTCCAATTTTGAAATTTTCTTTTATTTTTGTATTTTGTTGCATTACTGGAGTTGAATGTTGACATAATTTACTTATATACGTTAAAGATATTCCATTTTTTGTTAAAATTTGACTTACATTTTTTTTTTTAAAAGTGGGCGTGTTCGCCTTCCGATTTTGCTAATTTTTATTGAGCGCACATACAATAATATGGGTAAAGTTCCTGCCAAATTTCACCATGATATCTTCAACGACTACAAAATTACAGCTTGCAAACCTTTTAAAAAACCTTCTTTTAAAAGTGGGCGGTGCCGCGTCCATTGTCCACAATTTTACTAATTTTCTATTCTGTGTCATAAGTTCAACCAACCTACCAAGTTTTATCGCTTTATCCGTCTTTGGTAATGAATTATCGCACTTTTTGGGTTTTCCGAAATTTTCGATATCGAAAAAGTGGGCGTGGATATAGTCCGATTTCATTCATTTTAAATAGCGCTCTGAGATAAGTGCCCAGGAACCTACATACCAAATTTCATCAAGATACCTCAAAACTTACTCAAGTTATCGTGTTTACAGACGGACGGACAGACGAACATAGCTGAATCAAATTTTTTTTCGATACTGATGATTTTGATATATGGAAGTCTATATCTATCTCGATTCCTT
Organism: Eurosta solidaginis; assembly: GCF_040869045.1. Taxonomy (NCBI): domain Eukaryota; kingdom Metazoa; phylum Arthropoda; class Insecta; order Diptera; family Tephritidae; genus Eurosta; species Eurosta solidaginis. Next base: position 250,879,343 of record NC_090321.1, on the reverse strand, counting down.
TATACCTGTACAACCAACCGTTATCTAATCAAAGTTAATATATTCTGTGGCGAAAGCACGCTGAGTATAATAAGAGTAGAATAAAACAAATTAATATTAAATAAAATAAAGTTAAATCGAATAAAATATAAAAATTAAAAATGAAATAAAAATATTAAACAATTAAATTTAAAATATAAACATAGTAAGGTAAAATAGAAAATAATACGAAACAAAATCTAAAAAAATATATTTAAGTAGAACAAAAAACCAACTAAAATGATGAAATAAAATATTTAGCAGAAAAATGCTCGCGGGAATTATTCCTTTTTCAAAAAGGAGATAACGCCGTAAAAATTATGTAATAGAGCCCGAGGGCGTTATTTCTCCGGGTGTTATTGCACTGCACCCTCATATTGATTGCGCTTCTTGGTTTGTATGTTCATTAATAACTGTGAATGCTCTTCAGGAATTTTTGAAACATCTGTTATATTGTGCTTTTGTTATTAAACTATATACCTATTTACCGTAAACTTTGTTTGTCCTTACAGATTTACGTGTCCACATTCATTTTAGACATACATACATATGTACATATGTAGTTACATCAATGTATGCTTAAATTTTTCGAACAGCCGTTCCCTTTTTGGGATAAATAGGTATATTAAATTTCGATATGCAAATGCAAACTACTGTTATTCTGCTAAACACTTAGCGCAGTTCAGCTACTTAATAGTAGATATTGTCTTGTATGTAACCCTATCCGCGTGCAACGGGGCAAACGTCCTTTACAAAGTGTCACATACTCAGGACAAAAGCAAAATACCATAATAAGAAAATAAAAAAACGAACGTTTTGTTTTTCCCTTTCATATTTTATTGAACGTTGACCTTATGTGTGGACTGTAAAAATATACATATATATATGTGTATGACAAGGCATCGAGTCCCGAAAATCTTTGCAATCCCGGGATTTTTCGGGTCTATCCAGAGAATGTTATTTTTGAATTTTGATTCAAAAATAATGATGTAACGTAAATGCATACGAATAGTTAAACATAAACATTTATTCAATCGCAAGGTTTTAAAAATAATTCAATACGAATTTTATAAGCAAACTAGCGTACCCCGCTACGCTAGGCGCTAAATTCAATGATTTGCTGAAAGAGAATAAAATTAATACGAAACAATGCAAATTCTTTGATACAATTTCATTCGAGCTTTATTGTAACACTTTTTGGTAAAAAACGTTTTTCGGTTTTCCGTCTTTCGCGTAAATGAATAATGACGATGGTTTGCCTACTCGTGAGCAAGCTACATACAATTGTCCATGAGAAAAATTGGGTATTCTAAATTAATACCGCACATTTGTAGAGACTGTCCTTGCGCCTTATTAATTGGCATAGTGAAGGCATGGCGAATAGGGACCTGCAAACGTTTGAAATCGAATGGTAAATCCGTCGGAATCAGTGGAATTCTGGGTATTAAAGCGTCTTCTGCTTTGTACTTCCCTTTCGAAATTGTTGCTTCGGCAACGTTACCCATTAGTTTCTTCACAGCGAGTCTGGTGCCGTTGCAAAGTCGTGGCGCATTAATGTTGCGCAGCATAATAATCGGTGCTCCAATTTCTAATCGAAAATTATGTGGTGGTAGGCCTGGCAAACGGAGTGAGTTTAAGAATTCAGTTGGATAATTTACGACATCATCTTCATCAGTAATAGTGTCCATTGAATTATATGCAACTATGTCACCAGGTATTTGATCCAGAATAGCCGCATTTATATCATTGACGTCCTTATTTTTCCCAGCTAAAATTGCTCCTTCGCTGAGCCAATCATAATTTTTGTAATGTTGAACTATGTTTGGAAATACACTCTGTATCACTACCTCTTTAGACTGTGCAAAAGTGCAAAAATTGTTAGGCAATGTAATCATTCCTGTTGGATCGACAGACATTTGGCCATTACCGATTTTCAGTAATGGCTGCGAAATTTCAGCTGCTGAAGGATCGTTTTGAATACGTACGTTTGTAGTAAGTGTAAACGTCTTTACATGTCTCCATAAATACGATGATTTTAAACATGCATTGATTTCAGCCGTGGATTTTGGGATCACAGCATGGTTCAATTATAAGGTTGGCTCATCTCATCAGCTGATTTTATTTATTTCATTGCATGGTCAATGGGTTTGTCAAAAGGAGATGTCAATATCAAAATGAAACCAACACATTGGAAACATTTTCTTTCACATACAAAAACTGCCAAGTTTTATGTTTCCATTACATACCATTCGCACCAACATCAATACACAGATTTTGACTATTTGAACAGACATATTTTGTTCTTGTACAGATGAGCCATCCATATAGTTGAACCATGGATCACAGGTAATATTTGCCTGAAATCTCCAGCCAATAAAATCATGGCACCTCTAAAGACTGTTTGGCTACAAAGTTCTATCAAGTGCTTGCAATGATTTCATTGTGCCATAGTACACACATCCCATACGACGAGCTTACATACTTTAAGAACTTTTGCCATTCCAGATTTTTTCGAAATCGGTATCGTTATCAGTGTTCGGACTTGAAAATTTTGATTAGTGGTAGATTTTCCAAAACATATTGCTTGATTTGGGGAAAAAGTGGTAGATTTCGGTTATATTTCAAATATCTTGATTTAATGAATAATAACCATTTTTTTCATATGTATAGATAGGTGTACGTTGCAGTTTTGTACTAAAAAACTAAAGGAAAGAGGTAATATGGTAATCGGAGCTAAGTTAGACGTTAGTTTGAGTTTTATAAAACCGTTCAATTGCATTGATTTTCTTCCCGAATAATTGTGGAAAAAATAAGGTTTTTTCAGAAAACTTCTATAAAAATCTACCACCTTTTTTTAAGCTTGCGTGGTAGAACTTATATTTGAGTAAAAAAGGTGGTATATCTACCAATTTAGGGATAGAAGTCCGAACACTGCTCACAGTTGAACTGCATACAAATTAACGGAACATAAGCGTCGTTTGTATAACAAATACAAAGCAGTATAAATCATTGTTTACTATATAGTTTGGCAGCTTAAATATAGGTTATGTTGCGAATAGAGTGGAAGGCAGTGGACTAGGCAGTCGAATGTCATATAATGAAGGAATGGTGTTCTAAGTTTTTTCAAAGTTAAAAAAAATTATAAAAGCTTTAATATAAATAAAAATATTGTTTTAATAACAACAAAAACGCCTTATATATGCTATATACATAAATTCGTAAGGATTATCTCACTTTAAAATTTGAGTTAAATAATCTAAAGTTTTTTTATTGAAACTGTGTCGAGGACTGTGCGTATGAATCTACGAATGTTCACCGATCAGCTGTTAGTTGCGCTACTTGGTAAAATTTACTATGTTTATACCACATATTATGTTTATACCATTGTAAATTTTACCAAGTAGCGCAACTAACAGCTGATCGGTGAAATTCGCGCATTCACAAGCACAGGTCTCGACTCAGTTTCAAAAAAAAAACTTTAGGTTATTTAGCTTAAATTTTAAAGTGAGATAATCCTTACCAATTGATATAAATATAGAATATATAAGGCGTTTTTTTTTGTTATTAAAAGAATTTTTTATTTATATTAAAGTTCTTATCATTTATTTTTGAACTTTATTTTAAAAATTTCATGCGATTTTAAAGCATTTTCGTGCATATAAATACAACCATGTGCATATACGTTTTGATATTACATTTCATACACGTTCGTATTTGATTGTTTCTAAATTCGTAAACAATTACTGCGGATATTCTGTGTGATTTTTCGAAAAATGTATTATTTTTGTGAAATTTTATACTCAATCTGTGGTATTGTGGTGGACAAAAAGCTTTTATGCAAAAATACTTAGCCTCACAACGCGACAATGTATTTCGTAATGTCGAAGTACTTATATGTATATGTATTTAATGTGGAAGCTTGCATTTGAGAACACGGTTGTCACTTCAGTCCATTCCCTTCCTCCCCTATATGGTCCGCTGGTCCCTTTTTCTCAATTTTGGTTCTTTTTCGGCACGGTTTTGGTACTTTTATTTCTTTTTCACTGAAACAAAAATTCAAAACACTGTTAAAAAAATTGCCAATGGAATTCTTACCACGAAAATTGCTCTATCAATACAATGTAGCAGAACAATGATTTTCACTTGGGTGATAATTTAGGCGAGGCATTAAAAATGAAGTGTTGAATGTTCGGACAAACACATTGTCATTAATTTTTGATGAAACAACGCACTTATCAGAAAAATATTTGTTTTAGCGTTTAGATATTTCGATCGGTATTCAATTATTATAGAGTTGAAACTTTTAAGACGCTTCATTTTTAGTCTGGGTTCAAAACTCACACTTACTGAATCTAGGCTCTGGTATGAAGTTTAAACTGTGAATGAAAATGAAAGCATCTATAAAAATAGCATTAACACAATTGCTTAGTTTCATTTACGATTTATTGAGTTTGCCACAACGCTAATTTTTTAACCGTTCCTTACTAAAACCTAACTGCGCTATACATTTTATTTCATTGCAATCAAGCAAAACTAGGTTCACAACGTTAGATTAGTGAAAGACATAGTCTTATCCTAAAAATTTGAAAATGAGATTCCTAAACGTACACTTTATTTTTGTTTGTGCAGTTTGAACTAAAGCCAAGTGTCTCCTTTATTAATATTTTATATAGGACACCACTGAAACATCCTACAATTTTCGCTTTTTACAACAAATACGATACTCTAGTAACTTGCCGAATTGTTTGTTAGCAATAAAATAAAGCTAAAATTTGGTCCTTTTTTTTGAGGTTTGGTCCTTTTTTCGATAAATTTTGGTCCCAAATGACAACATGGTGTGGCAACCGTGTTTGAGAATGCACGAGATAAGATTGCATTTTTCCGAACTTAATTTGTTTTTTAAATAATGAAATAGTAGTATGCAAGCGACTGCCATAGTAGTAGATATGTACATGAATATTATGAACAAAGTTTAACGCCAAAAAGAATGTCTTTGAAATATAATCTAAGAGAAGATGGACACGAGGCGTAGCTTCATAGATGCGTATTAGGCACAGAATAAGCGATCTTGAGGTGTAGAGAGATTTTAGCTGCATGCCATATTTTGCAGGCGTCTACAAAGCTACGCCTCTTGTATATCTTGCATAAGTTCAACTTTTTAGGAGATCTAACATTTTTAATTAATATTGATAAATAATACCTAAAGCAAATACGCTTAAGGTGACTTTTGCATCGTTATGGCACTTGCGTTGCGTCTACATCTGATTTTGAACACACCTGCTTTAATTTCTTCAATGCATAAGCAACGCAACGCCAACGTCAAAGCAACACACAAATAATTAAAAACTTACGTTCTTCTTGAAGTTACTTGCATTTTAGAAAAAAAACCGATTTTCTATCGCCGTTCAACTAAATAAAAAACATAATTTTGTATTCATGTCGATTTCGTGATCGATCAGGAGAGACGGTGGAACATATCCTCCTGGAACGCGACGCAATCTAATGAGGGCACAATAGATCAACGGCCGCAGTGCAATCCCCAATAAATTTTCTATCTATCTTCATGTTATAAAAATAGTTGTATTTCATTTTTCCTCATGTGACAGGGGAACTTTTAACGTCCGTTATTTTAAATTAACCCTTATTTGACGAATCACTGAACGATATCTTTCAAATAAAGTGTTTGTTAGCGTTCACCGAAGATGGTGAAAACGGCCCCTGGAATTGTTAGCTTATATAGCCAAAGAAAGTTATGCATAGGCAAAATTTAGTCAGCACAAAACGAATAGTTAGAGAAAATTTAAAATATAATGCATATGTATAAAATGCATGCAATTTATGAAATCATTTTTATTATATAAAATTAGTTTGACATATCAGATTTGTCAATATTATTTTAGTCCTGCTACTATTAACACATTTATAATATTTAAGAAGAACATTTAAGAAGTAAGAAACATGATTAATGCTTACATTAAAACATGTTTCATTTATTTTCATTGAGGAATAAGTTCGTAAAAATAAAAAGCACGTTTTTTAAAAAGTGCATGTGAAGCTCTATAGATAAAATGAGTAATAGAAGGAATATTGGTTTATATATTTTTTATTTTTAAAATGAAAATCACCTGCCAAAAAAGGAGCAAAACCTAACTATATATTTTCATTTTCGTACTTAACTACACTCCCTTTTGTGATTCAGGATTTCGCGCAAATTTTGAAAAAACTCCGAACATCAATTCCTTCATTATATGACATTCGACTGCCTAGTCCACTGCCTTCCACTCTATTCGCAACATAAGCTCTATTTAAGCTGCCAAACTATATAGTAAACAATGGGTATAAATGTTCAGCCAGCAACGAAATGTGACATACATTTGTGTATGTGTGCTAAAGCATCTCTCATAAACAGTGTACAAACCTAGGTGTTTATGTTTACTCTCCTTCGAAAAAATTTGCAACTTAGCAGCATGACACAAATCGAAAAATTCGTATATTTATTCAAAAAAATGTTGTACACATGAAATGATTTCAGGGCGCTCGTCACCCAGGTAAAAATTACCACTCATCAGCACAGCTTCCTTTTGATACCCATATTGAAGTACTCATTAACAGCTTCCATTTGATACCCATAATGTAAAAACACATCCTAAGGTTATCTGATCCACGTTTTGGAGACCCTAGTCACCCAGATGTATGACAATTACCCTCTGCTAAAGAACTCATCAACAGCTTTCATTTGATATCCATATTGTATAAACACATTCTAGGGGTATCTCGGTCCACGTTTTGGGACTCGGGACCCTGTCACCTAGGGGTACGAAAAATTATCATGTACTAAAGCACTCATCAACACCTTTCATTTGATATCCATATTGTATAAATACATTCTTAGGGTGCCCGCGTCCACACTTTGGCCTACATCTCGAGACCCTAGTCACCTAGGAGTACGAAAAGTAACCCATATTAAAGTACTCATCAGAAACTTTCATGCCATACCCATATTATACAAACACATCGTAGGGTTATCCGGGTCCATGTTTTGACCTATATCTCAAGACCCTAGGCAGTTTAAACAAATTTTTTTTTTACTAAAAACCTTCCCCTATTTGATCCCTATAATATGAACAAGTAAGGAAGGCTAAGTTCGGGTGTAACCGAACATTACATACTCAGTTGAGAGCTATGGAGACAAAATAAGGGAAATCACCATGTAGGAAAATGGACCTAGGGTAACCCTGGAATGTGGTTGTATGACATGTGTATCAAATGGAAGGTATTAAAGAGTATTTTAAGAGAGAGTAGGCCATAGTTCTATTGATGGACGCCATTTAGGGATATCGCCATAAAGGTGGACCAGGGCTGACTCTAGAATTTGTTTGTACGATATGGGTATCAAATGAAAGGTGTTACTGAGCATTTTAAGAGGGAGTGTGCCTTAGGTCTATCGGTGGACGCCTTTTCGAGATATCGCCATTAAGGTGGACTAGGGGTGACTCTAGAATGTGTTTGTACGATATGGGTATCAAATGAAAGGTGGTAATGAGTATTTTAAAAGGGAATGGGCTTTAGTTCTATAGGTGAACGCCTTTTCGAGAAATCGCCATAAAGGTGGACCAGGGGTGACTCTAGAATTTGTTTGTACGATATGGGTATCGAATGAAAGCTGTTAATGAGTATTTTGAAAAGGAGTGATCCTTAGTTCCATAGGTCGACGCCGTTTCGAGATATCGCCATATCAAACGAAAGGTGTTACTGAGCATTTTAAGAGGGAGTGGGCATGAGGTCTATAGGTGGACGCCTTTTCGAGATATCGTCATTAGGGTGGGCAGGGGTGACTCTAGAATGTGTTTGTACGATATGGGTATCAAACGAAAGGTGTTACTTACTTACTTACTTAATTGGCGCTTAACCGTCTAAACGGTTATGGCCGTCCAACAAGGCGCGCCAGTCGCTCCTTCGTTCCGCCAACCGGCGCCAATTGGTCACACCAAGGGAGTTTAAATCGTTTTCCACCTGGTCCTTCCAACGGAGTGGGGGCCGCCCTCTACCTCTGCTTCCATAGGCGGGTTCCGATAGAAACACTTTCTTGGCCGGAGCATCATCTTTCATTCGCATAACATGGCCTAGCCAGCGCAGCCGCTGCGTTTTAATTCGCTGGACTATGTTGATGTCTGCGTATAGCTCGTACAGCTCATCATTAAATCTTCTTCGGTACTCGCCATCGCCAACGCGTAGAGGTCCATAAATCTTTCGAAGAACTTTTCTCTCGAACACTCCCAAAGCCGCTTCATCTGCTGTTGTCATGGTCCATGCTTCTGCCCCATATAGCAGGACGGGTACGATAAGTGACTTGTAGAGTATGATTTTCGTTCGCCGAGAGAGGACTTTACTTTTCAATTGCCTACCTAGTCCAAAGTAGCATTTATTGGCAAGATTGATTCTTCGCTGGATTTCAGTGCTGATGTTGTTGCTAATGTTGATGCTGGTTCCCAAATAAACGAAGTCTTTTACTATTTCGAAATTATGGCTGCCAACAGTAGCGTGGTTGCCAAGGCGCATATGCGCTGACTCTTTGCTCGATGACAGCAGGTACTTCGTTTTGTCCTCATTCACCATCAAACCCATCTTTACCGCTTCTTTTTCCAGCTTGGAGTAAGCAGAACTAACAGCGCGGGTGTTTAGGCCGATGATATCAATGTCATCAGCATATGCCAGTAATTGCACGCTTTTATAGTATATTGTTCCAGTGCGGTTAAGTTCTGCAGCTAGTATAATTTTCTCCAGCATCAAATTAAAGAAATCGCACGATAGGGGGTCACCCTGTCTGGAACCTCGTTTAGTTTCGAACGGCTCGGAGAGGTCCTTCCCAATTCTGACTGAGCTGATGGTGTTGCTCAACGTCATTTTGCACAGCCGTATAAGTTTTGCGGGGAAACCAAATTCAGACATAGCGGCATATAGGCAGCTCCTTTTCGTGCTGTCGAAGGCGGCTTTAAAGTCGACGAAGAGGTGATGTGTGTCGATTCTCTTTTCACGGGTTTTTTCCAAGATTTGGCGCATTGTGAAAATCTGGTCGATGGTAGATTTACCAGGTCTGAAGCCGCACTGATAAGGTCCAATCAGCCGGTTCACGGTGGGCTTCAATCTTTCGCACAATACACTTGAAAGGACCTTATATGCGATATTAAGAAGGCTGATTCCACGATAGTTGGTGCATTTTGCAGTATCCCCCTTCTTGTGGACTGGGCAAAGAACACTTAGATTCCAACCGTCGGGCATGCTTTCGTCCGCCCATATTTTGCTAAGAAGCTGCTGCATGCGCCTTACCAACTCCTCGCCGCCGAACTTGAATAGCTCCGCAGGCAATCCATCAGCGCCCACGGCCTTGTTGTTTTTCAATCTGGTTATTTCTATTCTAACTTCGTCATAATCGGGCGGGGGGACATATATTCCATCATCATCGATTGCGGGATCGGGTTCTTAATCTCTGCGCGGTGAATTGCTGCCTCCATTTAGGAGAGCAGAGAAGTGTTCCCTCCATAATCTAAGCACTCTCTGGACATCAGTTACAAGGTCGCCGTTTTCATTCCTACAGGAGTTTGCCCCGGTCTTAAAACCTTCCGTCTGTCGCCGTATTTTTTGGTAGAATTTTCGGGCGTTATTCCTGGTGGCTAGCAGCTCAAGCTCCTCGCACTCACGCCTTTCTGCTTCTGCTTTTTTCTTCCTGAAAAGGCGTCTCGCTTCCCTTTTCAACTCACGATAGCGTTCACACACTCCTCTTGTCGCGCTCGCTTTTAACGAAAGGTGTTACTGAGCATTTTAAGAGGGAGTGGGCATTAGGTCTATAGGTGGACGCCTTTTCGAGATATCGCCATAAAGGTGGACCAAGGGTGACTCTAGAATGTTTGTACGATATGGGTATCAAACGAAAGGTGTTACTGAGCATTTCAATAGAGAGTGGGCATTAGGTCTATAGGTGGACGCCTTTTCGAGATATCGCCATTAGGGTGGGCCAGGGGTGACTCTAGAATGTGTTTGTACGATATGGATATCAAATTAAAGGTATTAATGAGGGTTTTAAAAGCGAGTGGCCCTTAGATGTATATGTGAAGGCGTTCTCGGGATATCGACCAAAATGTGGACCAGATGATCCAGAAAATCATCTGTCGGGTACTGCTAATTTATTTATATATGGAATACCACTAACAGTATTCCTGCCAAGATTCTAAGGGCTGTTGATTTCACCTTGTAGAACTTTTTCATTTTCTTCTACTTAATATGGTAGGTGTCACATCCATTTTACAAAGTTTTTTCCAAAGTTATATTTTGCGTCAATAAACCAATCCAGTTACAATGTTTCATCCCTTTTTTCGTATTTGGTATAGAATTATGGCATTTTTTTATTTTTCGTAATTTTCGATATCGATAAAGTGGGCGTGGTTATGGTCGGATTTCGGCCATTTTTTATACCGAGATAAAGTGAGTTCAGATAAGTACGTGTGCTAAGTTTGGTAAAGATATATCGACTGTTGCTCAAGTTATTGTGTTAACGGCCGAGCGGAAGGACAGACGGTGGACTGTGTATAAACACTGGGCGTGGCTTCAACCGATTTCGCTCTTTTTCACAGAAAACAGTTATCGTCCTAGGAGCCAAGCCTCTACCAAACTTCACAAGGATTGGTTAATTTTTGTTCGACTTATGGCATTAAAAGCATCCTAGACAAATTAAATGAAAAAGGGCGGAGCCACGCCCATTTTGAAATTTTCTTTTATTTTTGTAATTTGTTGCACCACATCATTACTGGAGTTGAATGTTGGCATAATTTACTTATATGCTGTAAAGGTATTAACTCTTCTTTTAAAATTTGAATTTAAAAAAAAAATTTTTTTAAAAGTGGGCGTGGTCGTACTGCGATTTTGCTAATTTTTATTAAGCAGACATAAAGTAATAAAGGTAATGTTCCTGCCAAATTTCATCATGATATCTTTAACGACTGCCAAATTACAGTTTGCAAAACTTCTAAATTACCTTCATTTAAAAGTGGGCGGTGCCACGCCCAATGGCCAAATTTTACTAGTTTCCTATTCTGCGTCATAAGCTCAACTTACCTACCAAGTTTCATCGCTTAATGCGTATTTGGTAATGAATTATCGCACTTTTTTGATTTTCGAAATTTTCGATATCGAAAAATTGGGCGTGGTTATTGTCCGATATCGTTCATTTTAAATAGCGATCTGAGATGAGTGCCCAGGAACATATATACCAAATTTCATGAAGATACCTCAAAATTTACTCAAGTTATCGTGTTAACGGGCAGACGGACGGACGGACGGACGACTGTGTATAAAAACTGGGCGTGGCATCAACCGATTTCGCCCATTTTCACAGAAAACAGTTAATGTCGTAAAATCTACTCCCCTACCAAATTTCAAAAGGATTGGTTAATTTTTGTTCGACTTATGGCGTTAAAAGTATCCTAGATAAATTAAATGAAAAAGGGCGGAGCCACGCCCATTTTGAAATTTTCTTTTATTTTTGTATTTTGGTGCACCATATCATTACTGGAGTTGAATGTTGACAGAATTTACTTATATACTGTAAAGATATTAAATTTTTTGTAAAAATTTTACTTAAAAAAAAATTTTTTTTTTAAAGTGGGCGTGGTCCTTCCCCGATTTTGCTAATTTTTATTAAGCGTACATATAGTAATAGTAGTAACGTTCCTGACAAATTTCATCATGATATCTTCAACGACTGCCAAATTACATCTTGCAAAAGTTTTAAATTACCTTCTTTTAAAAGTGGGCGGTGCCACGCCCATTGTCCAAAATTTTACTAATTTTCTATTCTGCGTCATAAGTTCAACTCATCTACCAAGTTTCGTCGCTTTATCGGTCTTTTGTAATGAATTATCGCACTTTTTCGGTTTTTCGAAATTTTCGATATCGAAAAAGTGGGCGTGGTTATAGTCCGATATCGTTCATTTTAAATAGCGATCTGAGATGAGTGCTCGGGAACCTACATACCAAATTTCATCAAGATACCTCAAAATTTACTCAAGTTATCGTGTTAACGGACGGACGGACGGACGGACATGGCTCAATCAAATTTTTTTTCGATCCTGATTATTTTGATATATGGAAGTCTATATCTATCTCGATTCCTTTATATATGTACAACCAACCGTTATCCAATCAAACTTAATATACTCTGTGAGCTCTGCTCAACTGAGTATAAAAAAGAACGAATAAAATTGGTCCCGTATCGGCCACAAAACATGGACAGCAACGAACATCATTTCATTTTTATACTCAGTTGAGCAGAGCTCACAGAGTATATTAAGTTTGACTGGATAACGGTTGGTTGTACAGGAATAAAGGAATCGAGATAGATATAGACTTCCATATATCAAAATCATCAGGATCGAAAAAAAATTTGATTGAGCCATGTCCGTCCGTCCGTCCATTAACACGATAACTTGAGTAAATTTTGAGGTATCTTGATGAAATTTGGTATGTAAGTTCCTGAGCACACGTCTCAGATCGCTATTTAAAATGAACGATATCGGACTATAACCACGCCCACTTTTTCGATATCGAAAATTTCGAAAAGCCGAAAAAGTGCAATAATTCATTACCAAAGACAGATAAAGCGATGAAACTTGGTAGGTGAGTTGAACTTATGACGAAGAATAGAAAATTAGTAAAATTTTGGACAATGGGCGTGGCACCGCCCACTTTTAAAAGAAGGTAATTTAAAAGTGTTGCAAGCTGTAATTGGGCAGTCGTTGAAGATATCATGATGAAATTTGGCAGGAACGTTACTCCTATTACTATATGTACGCTTAATAAAAATTAGCAAAATCAGAGAAGGACCACGCCCACTTTAAAAAAAAATTTTTTAAGTAAAATTTTAACAAAAAATTTAATATCTTTACAGTATATAAGTAAATTCTGTCAACATTCAACTCCAGTAATGCAACAAAATACAAAAATAAAAGAAAATTTCAAAATTGGAATGGCTCCGCCCTTTTTGATTTAATTTGTCTAGAATACTTTTAATGCCATAAGTCGCACAAAAATGTACCAATCCTTCTGTAATTTGGTGAGGGCATAGCCCATAGCCATATGACGATAACTGTTTTCTGTGAAAATGGGCGAAATCGGTTGAAGCCACGCCCAGTTTTTATACACAGCAGACCGTCTGTCTTTCCGCTTGGCCGTTAACACGATAACTTGAGCAAAAATCGATATATCTTTACTAAACTCAGTTCACGTACTTATCTGAACTCACTTTATCTTGGTATAAAAAACGGCAGAAATCCGACTATGACCACGCCCACATTTTCGATATCGAAAATTACGAGAAATTAAAAAAATGCCATAATTCTATACCAAATATGAAAAAAGGGATGAAACATGGTAATTGGATTGGTTTATTGACGCAAAATATAACTTTAGAAAAAACTTTGTAAAATGGGCTTGACACCTACAATATTAAGTAGAAGAAAATGAAAAAGATATGCAGGGCGAAATCAAAAGCCCTTGGAATCTTGGCAGGAATACTGTTCGTGGTATTACATATATAAATAAATTAGCGGTACACGACAGATGATGTTCGGGTTCACCCTGGTCCACATTTTGGTCGATATCTCGAAAACGTATTCACATATAAACCTAGGGGACACTCCCTTTTAAAACCCTCATTAATACCTTACATTTGATACCCATATCGTACAAACACATTATAGAGTCACCCCTGGTCCACCTTTATGGCGATATCTCGAAAAGGTGTCCACCTATATAACTAAGGCCCACTCCCTTTTAAAAAACTCATTAACTTCTTTCATTTGATACCCATATCGTACAAACACATTCTAGAGTTACTCCTGGTCCACCTTTATCCCAAAAAATTATCATTTCCTTTTGTTAACAGGCGCTATTTCCATTTTGAAAAAAAGGAAGTTATTGCTCCGAGCGTTATTGCACTACACCCTGAACGAGTCCAGAAGTTTGCTCAACGACCAAACTGAAAAACCTCACCGATACCAGAAAATCTGATATAAAATTACTCTATTTACTCTCTTGGCAAATACTAGAAGCTTTCAAGGAAGTTTGCTACTTGCTACTTCCAGCCATGGCTTGGTTTCACGCCTAGTGCTAGAACCATACGAGTACTGAGTAAAGTATCGATACTTTACCTCGATACTTTTCCCCGATACTTTACCAAGTGCTGATGGTCTACAATGTTTAAGATCAACAAAGTTCATCCTATTAACACCATAAATAAATAAATAAATGTAAGGCGCGATAATCTCCGAAGAGATTTTAGGCCGAGCTTCTCTTCCAATTTGCGTCGTGCTCCTTTTTAATTTTTTCTACAAATTGGCGACCTACTTGTTTTATGCCGACTTCGAACGGCATCTGCAAGGCATATAAGTTTTCACTGAGAAGTTTTTCATGGCAGAAATACACTCGGACTGCTTGCCAAATTTGCCCGCCACCATAACTTGGGTATAAAATGAGATCGTCGACGATGCGGTAAAAGCTCCGCACTCCATTTAAACCGACTTTTTGAATATGTTTGAATGGGACACGATTTCTGCATATGGTGGTAAAAGGAAAGTACGTGTTTATTGTCCAGAATCACTAGCCCCAACAAAATAATGAAATTTCAATACATTTAAACATTTAAACTTGCCATGCAATAAAGCTTTTTCGTTCTTCTGTGCAACTTTAGTGGATGCAGTTATCAAAAGCGGATAAGGACCATGCCTACTTAAAAGGGGCTTACAGTTTTAATCTTAAAGAAAGTTCCAATCTATATATATATTTGGTACGTAGCAATACTCCAGGGGCGGCTTTCCGTAATTCGATAGTCGACACTCGTTGATTCGATACTTCAAGTCGATATCGAACGCTCGATGATGCCATTTTAGTTCCCGTATGATCTCTTTCGTTTGCAGATTTCAAAAGGTGTTTAGAAAGTTTTTGGAGCTATCAAAATATTTTCTTTTATAAATAGCGGTTCCTTAATCTGTGAAGAAAAAATCATTCCCTAAATAATCACGAAAGCATAAAATTATAACTTTCCAAAAGGCAATTCGACACCTAATTTGGTATCGAACAATTTGTATCGAACGTTCGATACGACGCGTCGACAATTTGTGTTACGGAAAGCGAAAACGATTATTTTATAGTCATTCTTAATCGAATTCGAATTACGGAAAACCACCCCAGTAGAGATATGGTAGTACAGAATACAAAAGTTTATAAAAAAGGAAAATCGTTATGATCCCCTTCTATTTAGTTAATTTCTCCAAAAATTGTTTAGTGCCAATAAAAAAAATACTTGACGCGATTTACCTCCGATGAGATCTAGACCGAACATCTCTTCCAATTTGCGTCGTGCTTTTTTTTATTTTCCTTATAAATTGAGGGGACAGGGCCTGCATATTTCATGCCGGTTCCTAAGGGCATCTGCAAGGCAGATGAATTTTCACTGGGAAGCTTTCATGGGAGAAATACCCCGACGACCCCGGCGACCCCTTTTAAGAAAACTTTTTTCCGACTTAAAAAACTTTTTTTAAATTTCATCAGTCGATCAAAAACGCGTTTTCTTAAATAATATGTAAGAGCATACAATTAGGTATACATTGTTCGGTTTCGTCCAAACTTTAACTTCCCAACTAGTTTTCTACTAAATTCAAAACATAAGATCTCATTTAAAAAAAGTCTTTTTACTTTTGATAAAACTTCCGAAGTATTCACTTTAATCGAGTATAATCGTTACTTTTTACTGAGTATGAGTACTTGCATCGATACTTTGATCAGAGTATTTTATATGATACTTTTTTTTTTAAAGTTCTATCACTATTCACACCTATAGATATATAGGAGGCGTGGTATCTATTTATTTGAAGATAATAAAGCTAGGGTAATGACATTTAGCAGATAGATGTAAAACATATTTACTGCAGCGAAGTTGATCCCTGCGCACTAAAGGACTTCATTTCCTAGAGATGGGCGCATATTTAAAATAAATCGGCCAACAATAAAAGTCAGAAAATTAAAAAAATGCAAGATTATTTATGAGAAGGTCATGGGGATCCCCATGACTTTTACCTAGAAAGATTGTTTGACAATGACTTTTTCACTCAAGAAAAAAACTGTTAAAAGGGGTCCCTGCTAGAATAGTTCCTGGATATTTCGTACAAATATCTTCTGCAGGGCCTTACACTTCCTAGTATACAAGACCACATTTGTCTTGTCCTCCTAGCTTAGGGCAGACTAATTCGGGACCTTATACCTCCTAGCAAATAAGACCACGTTGACGGTCAACGCGATATTAGATTCCCTGGTATGTTTATCCCATCAAAAGAGCTTCTTGTTGGAAAGTTCTTTGCGATTATAACAACTACAACGTCATCTTGGACCGGTCCCAAATCGAACCGCCTAAGCAGTTGGTTGATGAACAGCGTCCATCGATTTTGTGGTCTTATACAGCCCCCACTACCAAGTTATCTTCCTGTTTTATTTAGTTGGTCCAAAAACAATTAAGCAAAAGTTATAAAACAGTTTTTCTAAGCGGCGGCACTCCTCGGCAATGGTTTATCAAGCACTTCGAGTGTATTTTCGCCTAGAAAAGCTTCTCAGTGAAAATTTATCTGCTTGCTGCTGCCCTTCGGTGTCAGCGTAAAACATCCAGGACCCGTCCCGCCATTTTGTAGGAAAATTTAAAGGAGCATGTCGCAAAGTGGAATAGAAGCTCGGTCTAAGATATCTTCGAAGGTTATCCCGCCTTGTATTTATTATTTATATAAACAAGTAAGGAAGGCTAAGTTCTGGTGTAACCGAACATTACATACTCAGCAGCCAAATTACCTTCTTTTAAAAGTGGGTGGTGCCAAGCCCATTGCCCAAAATTTTACTAATTTTCTATTATGCGTCATAAAGTCAACCCACCTACCAAGTTTCATCGCTTTATCCGTCTTTGGTAATGAATTATCGCACTTTTTCGGTTTTTCGAAATTTTCGATATCGAAAAGCTGGGCGTGTTTATAGTTCGATTTCGTTCATTTTAAATAGCGATCTGAGAGGAGTGCCCAGGAACTTACATACCAAATTTAATTAAGATACTCAAATTTACTCAAGTTATCGTGTTAACGGACAGACGAACGGACGGACATGGCTAAATGAATTTCTTTTTTCGCCCAGATCATTTTTATATATAGAAGTCTATATCTATCTCGATTAGTTTATGCCGTTTCGGGGTACCGTTATGCGAACAAAATTAATATACTCTGTGAGCTCTGCTCAGCTGAATATAAAAAAGGGCATTTTTGTTTTCAATCATTACTTTACTGTATTCGAACATCAAGCAGAGCATTATTATACTCAGTTGAGCAGAGCTCACAGAGTATATTAAGTTTGATTGGATAACGGTTGGTTGTACATATATAAAGGAATCGAGATAGATATAGACTTCCATATATCAAAATAATCAGGATCGAAAAAAAATTTGATTGAGCCATGTCCGTCCGTCCGTCCGTCCGTCCGTTAACACGATAACTTGAGTAAATTTTGAGGTATCTTGATGAAATTTGGTATGTAGGTTCCTGAGCACTCATCTCAGATCGCTTTTTAAAATGAACGATATCGGACAATAACCACGCCCACTATTTCGATATCGAAAATTTCGAAAAACCGAAAAAGTGCGATAATTCATTACAAAAGACGGACAAAGCGACGAAACTTGGTAGGTGAGTTGAACTTATGACGCAAAATAGAAAATAAGTAAAATTTTGGACAATGGGCGTGGCACCGCCCACTTTTAAAAGAAGGTAATTTAAAATTTTGCAAGCTGTAATTTGGCAGTCGTTGAAGATATCATGATGAAATTTGGCAGGAACGTTACTCATATTACTATATGCACGCTTAATAAAAATTAGCAAAATCGGAGAAGGACCACGCCCACTTTTAAAAAAAAAATTTTTAAAGTAAAATTTTAACAAAAAATTTAATATCTTTACAGTATATAAGTAAATTATGTCAAGATTCAACTCCAGTAATGATATGGTGCAACAAAATACAAAAATAAAAGAAAATTTAAAAATGGGCGTGGCTCCGCCCTTTTTCATTTAATTTGTCTAGGATACTTTTAACGCCATAAGTCGAACAAAAATTAACCAATCCTTTTGAAATTTGGTAGGGGCATAGATTTTATGGCTTTAACTGTTTTCTGTGAAAATGGGCGAAATCGGTTGATGTCACGCTCAGTTTTTATACACAGTCGTCCGTCTGTCCTTCCGCATGGCCGTTAACACGATAACTTGAGCAAAAATCGATATATCTTTACTAAACTCAGTTCACGTACTTATCTGAACTCACTTTATCTTGGCATGAAAAATGAACGAAATCCCACTATGACCACGCCCACTTTTTCGATATCGAAAATTACGAAAAATGAAAAAAATGCCATAATTCTATACCAAATACGAAAAAAGGGATGAAATATGTTAAGGTAATTGGATTGTTTTATTGACGCGAAATATAACTTTAGAAAAAACTTTATAAAATGGTTGTGACACTTACCATATTAAGTAGAAGAAAATGAAAAAGTTCTGCAGGGCGAAATAAAAAACCCTTAAAATCTTGGCAGGTATTACATATATAAATAAATTAGCGGTATCCAACAGATGATGTTCTGGGTCACCCTGGTCCACATTTTGGTCGATATCTGGAAAACGCCTTCACATATACAACTACCACCACTCCCTTTTAAAACTCTCATTAATACCTTTAATTTGATACCCATATCGTACAAACTCATTCTATAGTCACCCCTGGTCCACCTTTATGGCGATATTTCGAAAAGGCGAACACGTATAGAACGAAGGCCCACCCCTTTTAAAAATACTCATTAACACCTTTCAGTTGATACCCATATCGTACAAACAAAGTCTAGAGTCACCCCTGGTCCAGAAAGGCCCACTCCCTCTTAAAATACTCATTAACTCCTTTCGTTTGATACCCATATTGCACAAACGAATTCTGGAGTCACCCCTGGCCCACCTTTATGGCGATATCTCGAAACGGCGTCCACCTATGGAACTAAGTATTACTCCCTTTTAAAATACTCATTAACACCTTTCATTTGATACCCATATCGTACAAACGCATTCTAGAGTCACACCTGGTCCATCTTTATGGCGATATCTCGAAAAGGCGTCCACCTATAGAACTAAGGCCCACTCCCTCTTAAAATACTCATTAACTCCTTTCGTTTGATACCCATATTGCACAAACGAATTCTAAAGTCACCCCTGGTCCACCTTTATGGCGATATCTCGAAACGGCGTCCACCTATAGAACTAAGGCTCACTCCCTCTTAAAATACTCATTAACTCCTTTCGTTTGATACCCATATTGCACAAACGAATTCTAAAGTCACCCCTGGTCCACCTTTATGGCGATATCTCGAAAAGGCGAACACCTATAAAACGAAGGCCCACTCCCTCTTAAAATACTCATTAACTCCTTTCGTTTGATACCCATATTGCACAAACGAATTCTAAAGTCACCCCTGGCCCACCTTTATGGCGATATCTCGAAACGGCGTCCACCTATAGAACTAAGGCCCACTCCCTCTTAAAATACTCATTAACTCCTTTCGTTTGATACCCATATTGCACAAACGAATTCTATAGTCACCCCTGGTCCACCTTTATGGCGATATCTCGAAAAGGGGTCCACCTATAGAACTAAGCCCCACGCCCTTTTAAAATAATCATTAACACCTTTCATTTGATACCCATATCATACAAACAAATTCTAAAGTCACCCCTGGTCCACCTTTATGGCGATATCTCGAAAAGGCGAACACCTATAAAACGAAGGCCCACTCCCTTTTAAAAATACTCATTAACACCTTTCATTTGATACCCATATCGTACAAACAAAGTCTAGAGTCACCCCTGGTCCACCTTTATTGCGATACCTCGAAAATGCGTCCACCTATAGAACTAAGGCCCACTCCATCTTAAAATACTCATTAACTCCTTTCGTTTGATACCCATATTGCACAAACGAATTCTAAAGTCACCCCTGGCCCACCTTTATGGCGATATCTCGAAAAGGCGTCCACCTATAGAACTAAGGCCCACTCCCTCTTAAAATACTCATTAACTCCTTTCGTTTGATACCCATATTGCACAAACGAATTCTAAAGTCACCCCTGGTCCACCTTTATTGCGATACCTCGAAAATGCGTCCACCTATAGAACTAAGGCCCACTCCATCTTAAAATACTCATTAACTCCTTTCGTTTGATACCCATATTGCACAAACGAATTCTAAAGTCACCCCTGGCCCACCTTTATGGCGATATCTCGAAACGGCGTCCACCTATAGAACTAAGGCCCACTCCCTCTTAAAATACTCATTAACTCCTTTCGTTTGATACCCATATTGCACAAACGAATTCTATAGTCACCCCTGGTCCACCTTTATGGCGATATCTCGAAAAGGGGTCCACCTATAGAACTAAGCCCCACGCCCTTTTAAAATAATCATTAACACCTTTCATTTGATACCCATATCATACAAACAAATTCTAAAGTCACCCCTGGTCCACCTTTATGGCGATATCTCGAAAAGGCGAACACCTATAAAACGAAGGCCCACTCCCTTTTAAAAATACTCATTAACACCTTTCATTTGATACCCATATCGTACAAACAAAGTCTAGAGTCACCCCTGGTCCACCTTTATGGCGATATCTCGAAATGGCGTCCACCTATGGAACTAAGGATTACTCCCTTTTAAAATGCTCATTAACATCTTTCATTTGATACCCATATCGTACAAACGCATTCTAGAGTCACCCCTGGTCCATCTTTATGGCGATATCCCTAAATGGCGTTCACCTATAGAACTATGGCCCACTCCCTCATAAAATACTCTTTAATGCCTTTCATTTGATACACATGTCATACAAACACATTCCAGGGTTTCCCTCGGTTCATTTTCCTACATGGTTATTTTCCCTTATGTTGTCACCATAGCTCTCAACTGAGTATGTAATGTTCGGTTACACCCGAACTTAACCTTCCTTACTTGTTTTCTATTTGATTTTTATTTTAAAATGTTGATTTAAAATTTGAGAATATATGCAATTTCGAGGTGTCTATAGTGGACAGACCCTGACTTAGAAGTCTGGTTCACGAGTGGATCAAAATTTGATGACGGAAAAACGGGAGCTGGTATCTTTGGGCCGAACTTAAAGAAATCGATGCCAATGGGATGCTACCTCACTGTTTTTCAGACAGAAATCCATGCCATTAAAGTTTGAGGTAGAGAATGTTCACTGCGTGCCTTTTAGTCTTATACGACTCCTTCTAAGATAGTGGATGAATGCGCTGGAGGACAAAATGATCTGCGAACCAAAAATAAGGTTTTTTTAGGATTGGCATCAGGGAGCAAAAGGTAATGAGCAGGTAGATAACCTCACCAAGCAGCGTGCTATAGCAACAATCTATGGTCGAAAGCCTTTCTGTTTCTAGAAGACCATAAGTAACGTAACGGGGAAACAAACCAGTTCAGACAATACCGGAGTGAATGCCCAGGGGAAAGACATGTCAAATTTTGTTTACTCCCAGCAACGATAATATCAACCAAACTCAATAATGAAAGGACCTACGAACTCTCCTGGGTACTACAAGGAATACTGTAAAATAATCTATCGGATACACAAATCTGTCGGTCTTATGAGCTGAAGGGGAAAGAGAATAAAAATGTATGTGAAGAGAGCGCGAATAATTATTTCACAAGCTGATGACTTTTGATCTATATAAAGGTCTCAGTGCATCGAGGCTTAATAATTATAATAATAACAATAATAACACCCATCACTTCCATCAGCTTAAAAAATGGAGAGAATATACAGTATACACAGAAAATATTTTTACTGCCCTCCCTATCACGACATCAGTCCAGCAAGTCCCTGGCGACCCGAAAATCAGGGATATCTTGTGGATAAACACAAACGGGTGAATGGAAGGAATATCTTAATGAAGCTATGGTCAATATCATCAATCGATGTGAAGAATCGCACGAGAGCAATATAACAAATCCAGAAGGCAAACCAACAGACGCGCAAATAAGCATAAACATAGCATCGCCAACGCGGCAAACCACAACAACACACAAGTAAATTGCGGATTTAACCCAAACCCCTACCACAGAACATCGTAGCCCTACATAGACTTATTGATAGCCTTTGAAACAGTCAATCACAGCACGCTACTGCAAGACTTGGAAGAGTCCACCTTTCCACTTTGTCCCACAAAAAAAAATGGAGCGAATATGCGGTATACACAGAAAATATTTTTACTGCCCTCCCCATCACGACATTAGTCCATCGAGAGGAACGTGCTTTACGCAAGAGAGCGGGACCTTGAAAGACAGCAAGTCTTTGGCGACCCGAAAACCAGGGACATCAACCTGCGCATCAGACATCTTTTAAATAAACACAAACGGGTAAATGCGGATTTAACCCAAACCCCTACCACAGAACATCGTAGCGCTACATGGACTTATTAAAAGCCTTTGACAATGTCAATCACAGCTCGCTACTGCAAGACTTGGAAGAGTCCACCTTTCCACTTTGTCTTAAAAGGTAGACCGCAAATTGTCTATGTAGTTTGCAGACATTGGTCAAGTTCATGAATGTAACATAAAAATCCAGAGGCCCTGGCCATTCCATTGATAAGCTTTGCTGTAGCTATCTCCCTAGATCTTCCAGCTTTTTCACCTCCCGAAAATTGGCACTATCACTGGAAAAATCTTGCAAATCCTCAATTCCGTCGCTGGCAGTACTTGGGGCAAAGACAAAGAAAAGCTTATAGCAACCAATAAAGCAATTGGACAGCCGCTGGTATGCTACCTCTCTCTGAAGTGGTCGCTAAGCTTAAAAGAAACACACCGAAAGAAAGTGCAGGCCTTTCAAAACATCAACTCAGCACTGCCACGAGATGACTTCTTATGTCACCAGAACACAATTTACACAGTGAGGTCAGACGAAAATATTCCCTATATAGAGGTGAAAAACGAAACGCTGACTAAAGAACAAAGTCTTATGCTGATAAATTCCCAGCGAACACCCGTTCTCAGAGTCCAATACCCGAAACATGCAATATAGTCCATTGCGCGATACGCTCATTACCACCTACGGAGCAATTGACCGGCCGATTGCATGCTATGCGTCCCCGATATGGTCGCCAAGCCTAAGGACTACTACTGGAAGAAGCTACAGGCCTGCCAAAATACTGTCCTCAGAATACCCAGAAACCTGGGCATCCCAACAGACATCTGATTTATGAGCCAACACCGCCCAGGGGCTTAAGGAGTCATCTCCCTAAGTATTATGAGGAAATACGGCACCCGAGAACACAGCCGTATGAAGCCAAAAACACAAGCAGGTCCTCAGTGAACTCCACAAACAGCCGTCGGACCCCATATATCAGGAATTGCCCGGTGAATCCTGTACTCAAAGAACAATACCCTAAACTTGCAGAAGAGTAACGCACACTCCCAAGGGAAATGCGAGCCACTCTAGCTCAACTTCGATCTGTATACTGTAACAGGTTAAACTCTTACCTATCCAGAATCAACCCCCGACATAAAAAATGTATGCCCTGCTTGCAATGTGTACGACGCCAACCATCTCTTCAATTGTAATGTGGAACCAACGCCTCTAACACCCCTCTCATTATGGTCCGCCCCTGTTGAAACATCAAGGTTCCTCTGACCCCCGTTAGAGGATATTGATGACAATTTGTGATCGGTCACACCTATTGGATGGGGTGAAGCACTGCTACTACAACAACAACCCGATACACGCAGTTGGGGAAATCAGACTTTTTAGTAGATGCGTCACTCTGGCATGCCATGGCACAACTTCAATCTAAATACTGCAATAGATAAAACCATTACTGGTCCAGGACCCCGACATACTTAATGTATATCCTGCATGTACTGTGCATCGACATGACACTGACCATATTTTTAATTGCAATATGGAACCAACGCCTCTAACACCTATGTGTCTTTCGTCTAACAACTTCAATTTCCCCTGGACTGCCGTTAGAGGATATCGATAACTTTATGAGTGACCAAATCTATCGGATGGACCGAAGCACTGCTACAAGAAGAAAAGAAGACATATCAAATGGCAATTGTAGACATATCCCCAGCGGGTTAGGCGGCTTACTACGCCTGTCGTAGGAGGCGACTAAAATACCAAATTATTTCAAGGGGTTTTAAGAGGTTGTCAGCGCAGTTTATAGCTTCACCAACCGAAGTGTCAACCACACCTACCCGTGCGAATCCTGTTTCTTTAGCAGCCGAGGATTTGCGACCCAAATTTTCTCATGGATCCAGAGGGTGGGCGAGTGGTATGGCCTGGAAGGTTTGATGTGATCATATTAATCGTTTCCGAGATGTCGGGCTATTACCTTAATGGTGCTTTGTTACCGGAACGTACCGGATCTATATCCGGCAAAGAACCATCAACATCGATAACGCTCCCTTAAACCTTTTGAGAGATTTGTCGTTAATACAACAACAACAACAACAACAGCCTTTGTTCAGATTGTCAAAATCTGCGTATTGGTGTTAAGCGAATGGAGTGGACGGAAAACATACAACTTTGCAATTCTTGTGTGTTTTGGGAAAATAATGCGCTAAATTAGATGCATTTACTAAAAAAAAAAAAACTTAAAGTGATGTGAAACTATTTTTTATAATAAACTGACCACCACGGCCGTAAATAATTGTCAATGTGTTGGTTACATTTTGCGTTTTCCATCTCCTTCCGACAATCTCTATACCAGAGAAATGAAAAGAATAAAATCAGCTGATGAGATGAGCCAGCCATATAATTGAGCCATGGATGGTCACAAATCACACACACAAGATTGCGCATTGCGCATGTAAACAAAAGATCTGCTGTTTTTTATGGGCAATTTTTCGTCATTTTCCTTTAGCTCTTGTTTTTCTCTCTTTCTTGCATTCGCTCAAGCAGTCAAATGTGACGTAGATGCGCAGAACGAAGCAATTTTGAACTCGTGAATGCGCAATCTTCTGTGTGTGATTTGTCCAAATCACCTACATAGATTGCGCATTCACGATTTGAAAATTGCTTCGTTCTGCGCATCTAAGTCACAGTTGACTCTTGCGCGAATAAAAAAAAGAGCGAGAAAAAAGAGCTAAAGGAAAGAGTCAATTCATACGTCATAAAAAACAGCTCATCCAATGTTTAAATGCGCAATGCGCAATCTTCTTGGGTGATATGTGGTGGTGATGGATGGGTACACAATCCTCGTGTTCCAATGGTACATGAACCAGATACGGATAGAGATGTAACATACAAATGCAACAACAATATGATCCATATGAGCCATATAGATAACATTGTTGTTGCATTTGCATGTTAAAAGGCTAATTAAACTTCCTTAATCCTAACACCATAGTCGCAACCATAACCATCTCCAATGTGATCGATTAATGGTACCTTAAGCTAAAAATCATGAAAATTTCATAAAAATGAAGAAAATGCAAAAAATTACAAACATATTCCACAAAAAATAAGTTTATTAGTCATAACGTATCCAAAATAATGAATAAAATCTACAAAAGTTTTAAATTCACCAACTCAATTATTTTTAGGTTATGGATATGGCGAGAAACCAAAAACCGATTGGTTGGCTGTGATATGGTTATGGCGTTAGCGTTATGATATGGCACAATTAATCGATTACATTGATTTCCACAAGGTAGGTTCGATCAGCTGTTTTATCTGGTTATGGTTTTATAGGTATAAGCCACCATTAATTGGCCCTTAAATCTCTATCCGTATCTGGTTCATGTACCATTGGAACACGTTCGTTCTGATCAGCTGTTACTTGACAACTGATGATCTCAAAATCCACCGCCGCTTTGAAGGAAATAAACGCTGGGGAAATCAGTATATGTTTGTGATTAGAGTTGTGCTTTTTCGTTCATTTCAGAGATTCGAATCTTTTGTTCTTTTTCTGATGAACGAACAAGTTGTCCTTTTTGTTCATCTGTTCTTTTTATTTCAAGCAAATTTGATCACTGCCGCTCGCACCCGCGAAAAAAACCAACAAGTATAGAGGGGGGTGTGTATGCAGCCATGCTTTGTATAGGTATATTTAAATGAGTAATGAATAAATAAGTTAATATATATATATGTATAATTAACTTCAAAAAAAGTTACAAATTTCGGAAGATCCAGGAAATTGAAAAAGTACAGACACAAATTTGAAAGACCCGGTCAATTGAACAAGTCCAGAACGAAACGACCCAACTCTATTTCAAGCCAACCTAATATAAACGCACGCAAGTCATTTGCTGTCAAAAATGTCTCATACAAATACAACTTGTATGAGAGCAACTCAAATTGAATTTGCTGCGTGAAAACCTAACTCGATTTCCAATTTTTGTTCTGCGTGACATTTAGATTTGACGTTTGCACACATGCTTTACATTGTCGCAACGCATGCTTATTTGGGCAAAAAACGCCGGTTGTTTGCGTGCGCTAAAAAAACGCAGTGCGGTTTTATTAGGTTGGCTTGTTTGTGATATACGAACTAGATGTTAGTAGTAAAATAAATTTATTGCATTATAACTTTTAAAAGTCAATTCTCCAGATATTTTCAAATTATCGTTTCGTCGGAAAGTGGCAGCTGGACGAATTGTTGTTTTATGGACGTCGTCGATTTTGCATCAGCCGCGCAGCCCTGCCATTTGGGTGCATTGCTGATAACAACAAATTACAGTTTACATTTTTTCGTTGCTCCGCAATTTGATTGCATATGTTATTATTATAATGAAAAACGTCAAATAATGGTTGCAGCCGAGAAAAAATAAGCAAAAAATAGATGCTTATCAGTATTTTGAGTTCCAGAAAGTTAAAACAACAAAGGGTTCGCATCCAACGACACACAACAAAGGAAACCAATTCAGTGGACGACCGAGAATGTAATATTTATTCTTTATTTGACGGACCAACCAAGTATTTAATTTATGTCGATGTCGAACGTCGACAACATGGGTGACATGGTGAAGCGTGATAAAATTTTCAAATCTTGGACAGGCATCAGTGAAGTAGCGCTGATCAAAGAAGTGGCCACCAAAGGTGAGCAGATTGAACTTTGTATTGAGTATTGGGCACGTAAGCGAAAATTGCCCGTATCCGAATACAAACTCTTCTTTCAAGATGTGGTACAAACATATGTGCAGCGTTTGCTAACCGAACGACTTGTTTGCAAAGCAGAAATGGTGCTGATCAATGTAAAACGCGATGTAAAAACTTTCTACTATCAATTTGCATGCGAATGTAAAGATGAAGAGCTACGCGAGCTTTTGTTGGAGCATCTACAAAAAAAGGATCCTAAAAATTATGACGAAGATATTGTGCAACTGCAATTTTACTGGGATTTGCTACAGCAGCTACAAAATTCCGGTGAACTATTCGCGAAATGCAAGGCACAACTGCGGCGCGTTAACATGGAAACCTTGGTGCACTGTGATGACGCATACATGAATCGCTTATTGGCGGAGTTATATTTTGTAAATAGAAATCCATTATTGATGCAACGCTTAAACAAATACAGTATGTGGAATTATTTAGTTGAAAATGCAGAGCTGCAATATTTGGTGCGTTGGTGCACCTTGGCCTCCCAAAGGCAGGCACAGCCACAGGAGAAATTTAATGAATTAGAGTTACTGTTTTGTAGTTGGAAGCTTGAACCTGAAATGTATGAATACGCATTAAAAACGGTGCAATTGCCAAGTGAAACGCTAAGAAATAGTTTTGCCGCAGCGGGCTACTTTTTTGCAGATGAAAGGAACGATGTAGCTGTAGTGATAAGACGACTTTGTACTACTGAAAGTTTGGAACATAATCGTGACTTGCTCGAAAAGTTACCATTAGGAAATTTTCTGTTGAATCGCGGACTGCATATGCTGATGTTGCGTGATTTCGTAAAAACGCGCGAGCTCGAAGAATTGCATGGAAAATATGCAGATGATGAGGAGTTTTTGAAATTTTTGGTATCGTTAAAAGAAAATAAATTGGAAGAACTGGAGGGTTTTGAAAGGGTGAGTTGTTGCAAATATTTGCTTTATACTTGTTGTTGTTGTTACAGCGATAGGAACAGTCCTCGAAGGTTTTGGGGAATGTTGTCGATGTTGATAGTCTTTTGCTGGATAAAGATCGGGTACGTTTCGATAACAAGCACCATTAAGGTACAAGCCCGACCATCTCTCGAACGACGTTGAACTGTCTAGGCCATCTCGCCCCCACCCGCTATTTCCATTAGTTCGAGCTTCGGCTGTTAAAGAAACAGGATTCGCCACGGGTAGGTGAGGTTGGCAATTGGTTTGAGACCGCTTGAAAGGGTAACGCTGCACAATCCCTCGAACCATTTGGGTATTTCAGTAACCCCTTACGGCAGACATACCTGCCCATAACCCACCGGGGGTTCGTAATACTTGTAGTGTGTAATGTTGGTTTTGTTTCATTTTTGTTTTTTTTTTTTTACTTCTATCAACCACCTGCCTTTTCTTCGCAAAAGGTTGTAGTCTTATTTTGAAAACGTATCTGAGAGTTGATACGATGTATATGATATGAAACCAGTTCGTTCCGGTACTAGCCTGACTGACATGAAGCAAACACATGCCAGCCGTTGTACTTTGGGGACTGTCAGCGTCACTGCTCTTGATGTCCATGCCCTCTGTCTATGCAAGAGCTCATGCCTTACTAAGATAGTGTAAGTCCATCGCAGCGTCTCGAGATTGCATCCCCATGCACGTCATCTGTTTTAATTATAGACGTTATGTGGATGGTATATTTTCTTTATAATAGTTTAAAGTGAGAAATAGCTTCAGTGTCCTACATCATTCAACTGAGCGTTATAGGTTTCGTATCCGCAAGGTTTATTTTTCAAATTAGGATCCAGCAATTTCACCGGGCAACAGCAGGCTAGGTATTGGATCAAACCCACTTTTTTGTAGAGATTGAGGCTTATGTAGACAAAGTACTATCTCCGTTTTTCGAAGTTAACCTCCAAAATAGATATCGGCTTTCGAAGTTCGAAATTCTACATTTCGAAATTAAATTTTTTTTTTTGTTAACGCGTTCAGAAAATTAGAAAAACAAAATGTGGTCGTGGTCCGCCTTTTTCTTTTATTTGAATGGCTGAATTCTTTTTTTGAAAAATTACAGTACGAGCAATTCCAGTGCAGACATGAAAGTAGTAGCCACTATCATGGGGCTATCTGACTTTTCACCTGTTGTTGTTGTTGTTGTTGTAGCGATAAGATTGCTCCCCGAAGGCTTTGGGGAGTGTTATCGGTGTGATGGTCCTTTGCCGGATACAGATCCGGTACGCTCCGGTACCACAGCACCATTAAAGTGCTAGCCCGACCATCTCGGGAATGATTTATGTGGCCACATTAAACCTTCAGGCCATCCCCTCCCTCCCCACCCCCAAGTTCCATGAGGAGCTTGAGGTCGCCAGAGCCTCGTCTGTTAGTGAAACAGGATTCGCCCCGGATAGGTGAGGTTGACAATTGGGTTTGGAGAAGCTATATATTGCGCTGGCAACCTGAAGGGTTGCGCTACACACCCCTTGAATCTGGTATTTTAGTCGCCTCTTACGACAGGCATACCTACCGCGGGTATATTCTGACCCCCTTACCCGCTGGGGGTGACTTTTCACCTCGTATAAGTTGGTTTGGTCGCAGTGTTTTGACTATGACATTCGTACATCCCAGACAACGGCATAGATAGCACTACCTCTTCGCAATTGCCAGCACTCTGAATATCTGATGTTGTTGTGTGTTGAATATCTGTTGTTGTTGTTGTTGTTGTTGTAGCGATACGGTTGCTCCCCGAAGGTTTAGGGAGTGATCGATGTGATGGTCCTTTGCCGTTTACAGATCCGGTACGCTCCGGTAACACAGCATCATTAAGGTGCTGGCCCGACCATCTCGGGAACGATTTATATGGCCACATTAAACCTTCAGGCCAATCCGGTATTTTAGTCGCCTCTTACGACAGGCATACCTACCGCGGGTATATTCTAACCCCCTGAC
Source organism: Eurosta solidaginis (assembly GCF_040869045.1). Lineage (NCBI taxonomy): Eukaryota > Metazoa > Arthropoda > Insecta > Diptera > Tephritidae > Eurosta > Eurosta solidaginis. Next base: position 250,849,142 of record NC_090321.1, on the reverse strand, counting down.
CCGCTGGGTTGGAATATCTGTTGTGTGTCGATGGAGCAATGTACCTGACCGGTTTCTCAGAGAAGAGGTTCCTGGCCCATCATATCTTTATTTTTAATAACTAATGAACGGAATGACTCAGTTCATTATTTCCGTATAATCTGTTAACTCGGTTACGTTCCATAAGTCAATGCACGTGTCGGTTAAGCAAAGCAAAATACTGCATCAACAACGATACACACATATTTATATATTTTTTTAAATACTTATTTTTCAATCTTGCATTTAGGTCTCCCAAGCGACTAAGGTCTATTTGGAGCATCATGGCGTTGATTTTAATAGCACACAACCTTTAGTTACGCTCTTCGAATTCCTTAGCAATGAGCCGAGCATATCAACATTGAATTGCTATTTACATACAACTGCATTACAAAACATTCCATATTTAAAAACTTTGGCCATCAGAAATCCGCTCCACAATAGCGATTCCAGTCTTTCCTCTGGTGGTGATAATTGCAACAATGGACATGATAAATATATGCCAACACCTTATGATTTCCTACGTAAATTTAAACATATTAATTTGAAAGAAATTGCTAAAGACTTTCCCTCAGAAAGTATAGCATCATTCTCGAATGAAAAGTTATGCGCGAAATACGCGCGCAAATATAAACTAAATTTTCTGCATTATTTAAAGCAACAACGTAGCTGCTATGCTATCTACTACCTTGTCATGGATCATTTGCAACAATATGGTCAATTAACTAAAGGACATCTGTTCAGCGCTTGCGAAGCTGTCACCGAAATGGCTTTACAATACGCCTACGATGCCGAGTTGGTCACACACTGTGTTGCTTTCATCGAAATGCTTGGCTATGATTCACAATATTTACGTAATTATTTGAAATTGTGTCGATTACTAGAGGAGAGTAGTGAAGAGATTCACTCATCAACGAAAAGTTATTCAATGTTGTCAATGCGTATAGAAAGTCTACTCTTGCAGCTTATTAAAGAAAAGCCTACAGAATTTCCGTTAGCCAATTATCATGCTCTAATACGTATAGTTACCTGTAGCGAACAACGCGGTCATTGGCCCTTGCAAATACTACAACACTATGCACGTGATGATGATTGGTGGAGATTGTTGGTCTTATTGCAATATTTTGATGTACCACTAGCACAATTGGAAATGCTGTTAGATCATTTTGAAACTCGTCTTATGGGTGAGCATATGCTCCGCGCATTTCTTTATGATCCACCAGCACAGACAAAGAGGCATGCAAGCTTTTCGAGACAACACAAGAAGCCCGTGCGCAAGGCCGACATAAATGTAAGTATTGAAAGTTTTTTGACAGACATGCAATTTTCAGACTCTGATATAAGCTAACGACATATACTTTAATGCAATCTTAAAATGGTCCCGTAAACAATCCCTAAAGCTACTCCCAAAATAATGCGCACGTAGTTATGAAATAATCCTGAAAGTACCTGCAGTGGTCCCAAAAATAAACTGATATAATCCCGAAACTAACCAGAGTTCCGCAGCAAGTGGCGATGTAATCCAAAGATATATAAGAAATGAATTCGCAGCTTCGCATCAAGCAGATTGTGGACAAACACAAGCTGGCGAAATAGGAGGAACATTTAAAGAATTGTAACCTCTCTGCCAGTGTAGGAAAGCTGTGGTCTACCGTTAAGTCCCTATTATACCTGACTAAGCACAACGACAAAATATCAATCGCCTTAAAGTGTTATGTTGTTGTTGTTGTAGCGATAAGGACACCCCCCGAATGCCTTGTGGAGTGTTATCGAGTTGATGGTCCTTTGCCGGATCTAGATCCGGTACGTTTCGGTACCAAGCCCCACCATCCCGGGAACGATTTTTTATGACCACATGCAACCTTCTAGGCCATCCCGCCATCCTACCCCCTAGATCCATGAGGAGTTCGGGGTTATTTATTTATTTACGATCTTGAAGATCTATATAATTTAATAAGGTACAAAGTATTTTTAATGTTTACATATTTCTTTCAATTCATTGAATTTCTTTGACTTCAATTATATAATAATCTATAAAATTATTTACTAAAAAAAATTTAACTACTTTACAGGTAGCGCTTTACAGTAGCTGTATAATAACTCTGAATTTTTTGGTATTATTACAGTTTTTAATATCAATTGGCAGATCATTATATTCTCTAATTCCTTCGTAGTATATACTTTTTTTTTTTTATCGAATTCGGATCTCACTACCGGCAAGTAAAAGTTGTTATTGTGTCTGTTTAGTCTGACACGTTCACTTAGGTAATTCGGCAGGTTTCCCAACTTTATGTTGTGTATAAACTTCAATGTGTAGTAAGTGATGTTCTGTTTTACACTAAGCCAGTTTAAGCTGTCTAGTAAATCTTTAATTGGGGTATCATACCGGTTTCTTAATATGAAACGCATAATTTTGTTTTGCTTAATTTGTAGCCTGGATTTTTTCGAATCAGCTAATGTGAATAGGATTGTAGGACAGTAAATGAAATGCGGCTCGATAATGGATCTATAGACCAGTATTGTATACTAATATGCCTGCATGATCGAAACATGAACCCTATTTTTTTGGAAAATTTCCCTTCGATGTATTTTAGATGTTCATCAAATTTTAATTTGTCATCTATAATTATTCCCAGGTATTTTATTCGGGTTACTCTTACTATAGGGGTATTTGCTATTTTTAGCGACACATCATCTTGAGTCACTCTAGACCCCATTATCATCCATTTTGCCTTTTCTATGTTTATTTTAGGCATATTTTGGCACAACCACTTATATATTGCCTGTAGGTCCGATTGTATTTTTGAGGCTGCCTCATCAATTGTGTTACCGCTTATAGTCAAAAGTGCATCATCAGCGAATAATCTTATTTTGCAGTATTTGATACAGTTTTTAATATCATTTATGTAAATTATAAAAAGAATTGCTGCAAGCACCGATCCCTGTGGCAATCCTATTTCAATGTCCACTTCGGGGGAAATCTTATTTCTTATTACAGTTTTCTGCTTTCTTCCACTAAAGTAACTTTTGAACCAGTTAAGCGCTATGTTTCTAATGCCAATTTTATACAGTTTTCTTATAAGAATATCTCTGTCTACTGTTTCGAAAGCTCTTTTTAGGTCGAGGAAAACTGAAATTGTAAATTGTTTCTTCGTTCTACTTTCTTTCCATTCTGCAATTACCAGGTTAAGTGCAGTTTCACACGAGTGTTTTGATCTAAACCCCGACTGCTCCTTTATAATAATTTCGTATTTATTTAAGTAATCCAGCAATTGGTTCTTAACTACAGTTTCTATTATTTTCTCATCGCTAGGTAAGGTATTTATAGGTCGTATCTCCTCTGGTTTAATTGTTCACTTTACTTTTTCCACAGGTACAATTACTGAGGTCTTCCAGCAGTCTGGAAATACACCAAATTGGAAACTTTCATTAATTACACATGTGTAGGTATAGCCTAAGTACTCCATGCTGTCTGAAACATGATTCGCCACGGATAGGTGAGGTTGACAATTTGGTTTGGAGAAACTATATATTGAGCTTAAAGTGTTATCGGATGCGGCGTTGCGCCATCATCAGTGTTGATTTTCGTTCTCAGAAGTAGACCCAGACGGTATAGCCATGCCGATGCTTAAAAACCTTGGCAATGAGGGACTTAAATATCTAGCACATGTCTTCAAACATGTCCTTGTCCACCTTCGTCTTCCCGGAAAATGGCATATGGCGAGGGTGGTAGCTCTCCTGAAGCCTGCAAAACCAGCTAACGTAGGGAATTATATCGGCCGATATCCGTCCTATCGCTAGTAGCCAAGACACTGGAAACAACGCTGCTAAACAACGACAACAACACTGGAAGCAATTCTGCTACCCTATTTCTCCGCAAACCTGCGCCTCGCCAATCATAACCATGGCTTCCGAAAACTACGTAGCACTCCCACCGCGCTAAACGCCATCAACATACAGATACATTTCGGATTGAAACAACACCCCAACCACATAACAGTACGGGATGGACTTATCAAAAGCTTTCTACACAGTCAACTACGTTACTGCAAGAGTTGGAAGGGGTTTTCTTCCCCTTAGTCTCGAAAGGCGGACTGCAAATTATCTGCACGACCGGAAGACATCGATGCAATTCAGGAACGTGAATTAAACAAGAACTGCTACAGGGTGGTGTCCTCTCCCCGCTTTTGTTCAACTTCTATGTATCGAAGCTCCTTTGCCCCAGAAAGAGTAACCAGTATATCCTACGCCGATAACTGCACTATAATGGCTACACATCCTGGCCCACCATTGATGAGCTATGTAATAAAATAAAAGACTATCTCTCTAGTTTCTTCGCTTTACTAAACCTGACATTGTGAGCGGCCAAATCATTGGCAACCTTATTCACAACATACACAAAAGAAATGTCGAGCATATTGGACATCCACGTTGATGGCATTACGCTATCAACTGTCTTACATCAAAAAATATTGGCTGTCGCGTTCGATCAGTATCTACATTTGGCGAGCATGCATCCGCAATTGACCCCAAAATCCACAGAGTTTGGGGTAAAGATAAAGATATGCTCATTACCATTTACAAATCTATTGACTGGCCGCTCGCATGCTACGCGTTCCCGATATGGTCGCCGAGCCTAAGGGTTACTCACTGGAGGAAACTAAAGGCCTATCAAAACACCGATGCCAGGACTGCAACGGGTCGCAGAACACCATTTACATAGGGAGAGGCGCGTCACTCTAGCTTAACTTTGATCTGGATGCTGTATGTTGTTGTTGTTGTTGTAGCGATAAGGTTGCTCCCCGAAGGCTTTGGGGAGTGTTATCGATGTGATGGTCCTTTGCCGGATACAGATCCAGTACGCTCTGGTACCACAGCACCATTAAGGTGCTATCCCGACCATCTCGGGAGCGATTTATGTGGCCGCATTAAACCTTCAGGCCATCCCCTCCCTCCCCACCCCCAAGTTCCATGAGGAGCTTGGGGTCGCCAGAGCCTCGTCTGTTAGTGAAACAGGATTCGCCGCGGATAGGTGAGGTTGACAATTGGTTTTGGAGAAGCTATATATTGCGTTGGCAATCTGAAGGGTTGCGCTACACACCCCTTGAATCTGGTATTTTAGTCGCCTCTTATGACAGGCATATCTACCGCGGGTATATTCTGAACCCCTTACCCGCTGGGGGCTGGATGCTGTATCGACTATACTCTTACCCATCCAGAATCAACCCCGACATGCGTAATATATGTCCTGCTTGTAACGTGTATCCACATGACACCAACCATATATTAAATTGCAATGTGGAATCAACACCTCGAACACCCATATCTTTTTGGTCCACCCCTGTTATAACTGCAAATTTCCTTGTACTCCCGTTAGAGCATATTGATGAAAATTTATGAGTAGTCGCACCTATTGGATGACGCGAAGCACTGCTTTATCGGCACCAACAATTAATTCAACAAGTAAGGAAGGCTAAGTTCTGGTGTAACCGAACATTACATACCCAGCTGAGAGCTTAGCTGCGTTGGTTTCGTAGATGGGTTATAAGCGGTTTTTAATCCCATATCACATAAAAAAAAAAAAACATACGTTTGGGAAGTATCGACCAAATTGTAGACCAAGGGTGACGTTTTTTGGAACGATATTCCTTCATCCTTTATCAAATACGGGAAAATCACCATGTAGGAAAATGAACCTAGGGTAACCCTGGAATGTGTTTGTATGACATGGGTATCAATCTATCTATCTATCTATCTATGTGCGGTTAATTTATTTACATATATATGTAATACCACGAACAGTATTCCTGCCATGATTCCAAGGGCTTTTGATTTCACCCTGCAGAACTTTTTCATTTTCTTCTACTTAATATGGTAGGTGTCACACCTATTTTACAAAATTTTTTCTAAAGTTGTATTTTGCGTCAAAAAACGAATCCAATCACCATGTTTGAACCCTTTTTTCGTTTTTGGTATACAATTATGTAATTTTTTTTCATTTTTCGAAATTTTTGATATCGAAAAAGTGGGCGTGGTCATAGTCGGATTTCGCCTATTTTTAATTCCAAGATAAAGTGAGTTCAGATAAGTACGTTGTAAGATAGTAACTCTGAACAAATAGCGAATTGTATTACATTAGGTACTAGATCAAGAAATGTACGATATTGAAGATTAAGGCAACTCTGTAAAAGGAGAATACAAAAAGAGAAGAAGAAGATGGTCGACTTCCGGTTGTGAAATATAGATTGAGTTTGGACGACGAATAGTGTGTTTTATTAACTCAATTGCATCTCCGCTAAAATAAGTAAATATATTGGTCAAGTTTTACATCTTAGGTGTGTAAGAACCCAGCGAACAAACTACTATTGTTATTTTGCAATGGCCGATGCCATAGAACATATAATCAAAATTTTAATGGAAAACAACGTGGAGTTCCCTACTACTGCCATAACAGCACAAGTACGCCGCCTAATGATGAATATATTGGGCATAAAAGACGACAATAATTCGAATATAGGAGGTGCAGGCAATTCTATTGACAGTTTTTCTGCTGCATCCAACAAGGTAACCTCCACTGCCGTTCCTGCTGCTCATACTGCCGCCGCAGTCATTTCTGCTGCCGCCGCCCCTGCCGTTCATGTTGCCTCTACTGCCGACGCTGCCGTTCTGGCTACCTTTGTTAATACCGCCGCTGATGATTTCAAAGAATTAAATGTTTCGGTTATCACTCCTGCTGCTCATGCTGCCACGCAGTCATTTATTCTGCCGCCTCCACTGCCGTTCATGTTGCCTCTACTGCCGACACTGCCGTTCTAGCTAACTTTATTAATATATCTGCCGATGATTTCACAGAATTAAATGTTTCGGTTGCCACTCATACAAGTTCCGCCGCCGTTTTTAATGCTGCTGCTTCAGCCGTAAATAAACGTAACCATAAAAGGAATAAAAAGAGGGAATTCCTGCACTGCTATGTTCTTTCGATGCAGGCGATGGCCAAACAGCTGTTGCAATTACAAAAGCAAAAACAGCAAAAAAATAATGTTAATGGTGAAAACGACGAAGATGGTGATGGTGAGGAAGATAGTGATGATGATGATAACGACCATGACAATGAAGATAACGGCGACGATGATGATAATGATAATGATGGTGATAATGATGATGTAGCGATGCAATAAAGGCATTAAATTTAGTATCACCTTCAGGATAGATAACAAGTTTATGTCCGATAATTTTTTTTCTCTGGCTGATACCGGTAGTCCGGTTAGTTTTATTCGGGAAACATATGTTCCAAAACCAGGGACGGAAAATATTTTTTCTTTCGGAGTCGAAAAAGTCCTGGTCAAAAAAATTGTCCTAGGTGAAAATGTTTAAGTTCCCAGGTATCCCTATAGCAATATCTTGTCGAATCCTGCATCCTTTTTATTTTTCGAACTTTTTCCATAAAAGTCCCACATATAAAAGGAAAATCTGTATTTTTATTTTTTGAGTCCGATAGAACTAGTTAAACTCGGAGTTTTAAAAATAAAAGTCGGGAAATAAAAGTTAAATCCGGTCTTTTATTTTTTAAGGCCAAAATAAAAGTCCCGCTTGATAACAAAGAAATGGCTTACCCGAAATAAAACAAATTTATTTTTAAAAGTCCGAGTTTAACTAGTTCAATCGGACTCAAAAAATAAAAATCCGAAAATAATTTTTATCTTGATCCAAATACATATATTTAAAGTCCAAAATTAATAGGTTTGCAAGGAATTATATTAAAAGGAATAACAGTTTCAGCCCCTGTCCAAAGCAACTGCTGGAAAATCAAGTCGCAAGATATTCCACAAAATTTAAAGGCATATTTGTTGTGTAAACCTTGATAAACAAAGAAGTCAAATTGAATTGAATATCATACGAGATAATGACATGGTCGTTCCAGTTATTTTGGGCCGTGATTTTCTTACTACGTTTAATATTAAGTTGACGAGGGTTAAGACATAAATGTAGGAAATTTTTGGATTTGAGACATAAAAACAAATTAAATATTTTTAAAGTTCACCAAATTGTAGCTGATTCCAAAAGCACACTCGATCATGGTGCACTCAAACACCTGATAGAGATGTGGAGGAAACAGAATAATATTTGTTAGAAATTAAGTTATACTGCATCGTGGTCGATTACAGTCTCAGATTGGTCGAGCTGTAACTCTGAACACAAATAGCGAATTGTATTAGATTAGGTATTATATTAAGAAATGTACGATATTTAAGATTAAAGCAACTCTGTAAAAGGAGAATACAAAAAGAGAAGAAGAAGAAGATGGTCGACTTCCGGTTGTGAAATATAGATTGATTGTGGACGACGAAAAGTGTGTTTTATTAACTCAATTGCATCTTCGCTAAAACAAGTAAATATATTGGTCAAGTTTTACAACGTGAACTAAGTTTAGTAGAGATATATCGATTTTTGCTCAAGTTATCGTGTTAACGGCCGAGCGGAAGGACAGACGGTCGACTGTATATAAAAACTGGGCGTGGCTTTAAGCGATTTCGCCCATTTTCACAGAAAACAGTTATCGTCATAGAAGCTATGCCCTTACCAAGTTTCACAAAGATGTGTAAATTTTTCTTCCACATATGGCATTAAAAGTATTCTAGACAAATTAAATGAAAAAGGGCGTAGCCACGCCCATTTTGAATGTTTGTTTTAGTTTTGTATTTTGTTCCACCATATCATTACTGGAGTTAAATGTTCACATAATTTACTTATATACTGTAAAGATATTAAATTTGTTGTTAAAATTTGACTTAAAAATTTGTTTGCTAATTTTTATTAAGAACACATATAATAGGAGTAACGTTCCTGCCAAATTTCATAATGATGTCTTCAACGACTGCCAAAATACAGCTTGCAAAACTTTTAAATTACCTTCTTTCAAATGTGGGCGATGCCACGCCTATTGTCCAAAATTTTACAAATTTTCTATTCTCTGTCACCTACCAAGTTTCATTGCTTTATCCGACTTTGGTAATGAATTATCGCACTTTTTCGGTTTTTCGAAATTTTCGATATCGAAAAAGTGGACGTGTTTATAGTTCGATTTCGTTCATTTTAAATAGCGATCTGAGAGGAGTGCCCAGGAACTTACATACCAAATTTCATTAAGATACCTCAAAATTTACTCAAGTTATAGTGTTAACGGACAGATGAACGGACGGACATGGCTAAATGAATTTCTTTTTTCGCCCCGATCATTTTGATATATAGAAGTCTATATATATCTCGATTAGTTTATGCCGTGCCGGGTACCGTTATGCGAACAAAATTAATATACTCTGTGAGCTCTGCTCAGCTGAGTATAAAAATGGTGTCGAAATCGTTAGGACATAGTCCCAAAGTGGTCTCAAGTTTATCCGACCAAAATTATTTGTGATTTCACTTCAACTAAAATAGACGCATATGTATTCCTCTCCTTTTTTCGTGTTCTTTTGCAAGACAAAGGCAAAAAGTCAAACTAAATATTGTCACTACACTTTTTGAGAAAGTCGGGTTTCTATATGAAAATATTTATAAGACATCGACAAACACGAGGCGGTGGTCAGTTTGTCAAAAAATACTACCGTCATTGTTTAAGCTCCTTCATTTACCACATATCTACATTTCCTCTATGCAAACCGTAGGTTGTTAAGCTAGTTTTCTTTGATTTCCAAACACCTTTTCAATTGTAGATACTTCATTGACGAAAAAACGGGACGATATGTGTTCGATTCATAAAGAGAAGCATTTCAAAATTGTAAAAACGCCATTTTCAGCCCTATCTTGCGCTGACAGGGTGGGTAATTGCCCTAATTTGGTATTCTTACTGTCTATGGCAGATAAGTGCGGCAGTACTGAAGTGATCCCGAAATGGCATTAAAACTATCCCGAAGACATTCCGGGAAGTGCCATGAAACGATCCCGAAGTGAACCCTAGACGATTCCAAAATGATCCGAAAACAGTCCCGAAACAGTCCTAAGATCATCCCGAAAACGATTTTAAAATTATAATTGTGGTCTTCAGAGCTGATCAACCCCTATACACTTGTAGCACATTTGTTTTTGCCTTGCCCTGAATCATAGGTACAGATTAAAATTCACACTTTGAATATAAAAAAAATTTTCAGAGCACTCCCATATGCCCTCACATATTATACATAATTACGAATCATACGAAAATGCTTGAATTTCTTATGAAAGTGCCAAGAAAATCTCTCCCGTATGAAGCTCGTGTACTTGTGTATGATAAAAAAATTTATGCTAACAATTTGACAACTAAAAATTATTAAAAAACATTATAGCACTGAAAAAATTTGTAATCAAAATTGATTCATAAATAAAACTAAAATAGATAATTTTACGCGGAGCTGAAATATATGGGGCATATGACCAAAGAATGTAAGCAAAACTGTACCAAAACAAGAGGAGCCTATTCTAACTTCATATGATATTAGTTAATTACCCTCAAGGGAAGTCAGAAATTTTAATATAGTTAGGAACTAGTGAAAAGATAAAGCAACGGGTACAATTTCCACCGCCTAGAACATCGCCATGTTAAATTCGCCAGTTGAAAAGATCTAAACGAGATAGATGGCGAACTATTAGTGGTTCAGAATGCAGTAGAAATGCACATATTTTGAACTAGATATTCTCCTTACGGGGTACTTTCTGTGACTTTTTATTTCAATGCGGTATATTATTTTTCTTGTTTATGAGACATTTTTTGACTGGAAGTGGGAGGAACCGTAAAGTAACCATGCTTATTATTTACTTGTTAAACATTTTATTAAATTCAAATGGTATTTCAGCACCTCAGTAATCTCTGTTGCTAATATATATATGTAAATTTGAACCCAAAATTTAAAACAAATCACACGGAGCCCTCTAATTAAGCATTTCAAAAGTTTTTAAATTTTATTTCCAATGCAACATTCGCGGAAATTTCTACATTCACTTTTAGTATGATTATTGAAACCCAAATTCCGAAGATGTATGTATGTATGTAGAATATGCTCCCACAAAACTTGAGGCTAGAGGTCAATGTAATTTCTCGCTACTTTCAGAATTAAATTTATTGGTTCTTGTATGTTGGTGATATAACTATTGACGTAATATTTTAAGCAAATATTTTGTAACATTAAACCAAATATTCAACTTTTTACGACCTCAAACAATTATAATTTTATAAATATGTATATTTTTTTAAATACGAAAAAAGTTTCAGTGCACATACAATTTTGTACATGCATTGTGATTCGCACTTCCATATAAAAAATTTTGAGCAGCACTGGTGGTCTTAGTCATATAGTTTTTAGCCATTTAAAAAAAAAATTCCACAGGGGGATGGGGTAGCACAGCCAACTTTTCTGGAATTCCTTAGAACCCGATCCAAATGGTCCTTATGTGATCAATATCATTGATCTAAGTCGACATCACTGCTACAACAACAACATCTAAGTCGACATACTTGTAGTTATGGCCATTAAAAAAAAGATATTTGTAAATGACTGCTCCTAGTGGGCGTAGGACCTCAAAAAAAAAAAACATAGTACATCCAGCCTATACCTGGAGCGTAGGAATCGTTCAGCACTATTGGCTGGCTTCGTGCCAAATTTCATGTAAAATCATCCAGCAGTTCTGGCAAGATTGTGCCACAAAGACAAATGTCTGGACTTTCAAACAACCAAAATTTCACATTATTTTATTAATAAGATTCATTTATACTTATTGTCACGGATATTAGCATCACTAAGCTATACCATCACTAAGGCGATGCTAAGGCCATGCTAAGCGATATTTACGTCAATAATCAAATCATGTATACACATATATAAGGCAGCCGAGAGATGTCACACACAGATGCATTTACTTATACGCCTATGTGAGCGCGAGAGACTGTAAACTACAAACATTCACATCAATAATTCAATCATTATGTCCACACATATGTAGGTACACGCAGCTGAGAAGCAAGGCACAACCATATGCAGACATCTTATTTGAGATGCTCCTAAATGTAGGCAATTATAATTGTGGAAGTGTCGCTCACACATACAAGCATGGGGTATGAGAGAAGCTATAAAATCGTGCAATTTTAGTTATAGCTGAGAAGTTTGAGAGCTCATGGACAATGCTAGTAGATTCTAGAAGATGCGAACGAGAAAACCAGAGAGTATAAAAGGCCGCAGATGTAGAGGCGCTGGAATTCAGTTTGATTTGAGTTATCAAGCAGTTACGACTAAGACGATATCTAGCGAGCAATAGCAGTATTATTTTGAAAGTCAGTTTCATTTAAGCTATCAGTTTGGTTATTAAGCTATTCGTTGCACAGTTTGATTGTTATTGTGAATTATTTTAATAAAGGCCATTTTTCCATTATTCAATATTGGAGTTATTTATTCAACAGTTTAGCGATACGAACCTAGCAAAAGGGCAAATAAGAGGATTTGCAGCAAATTCGTTACATTATTTAATAAATTACTAAAAATTCTCGTCTTCTTGCAGCCAACGACAACCTCGGTTGAAACAATTACCTCATCCATTAGTTCGGCTAATTGTAATGATCCAAATAATGCAGTCTTTCGCACAGCTCCCAGTCAACAACGTTTACATTTTCTACCGGACGCTTGCGGACGCTTAGATATTTTTGCTCTTGTTCTATTATGTAGTAGTCCATCGTCTAATGGGGATCGTATAAACAGTGCAAATAAATTTATCGAGCTTATGCAAGATCAGCATATGCATGCAACGTCATGGAATTTACTCAAGAACAGTGTGAAATATCGTTTACCAATTTTAGCTATATTAGCTGCTACTGTCAATCCAACGAATTCCGATTGGCAGTGGTTAGTATGGTTGGCTGTGGCCGCAAATCAATGGTCTATAGTACTCAAACTTACGACTCTGGATATACGTAAAGTTACATGGTTGTTGGCGGAGACTGTAGTGCGTCAAGGTGATGTGACGTTGTTGCTCCGAAGTTTTCGTATTTTCTTTAAGGTAGGTGCACTATTATTATAATTAACCCAGATATACCGACGAACCTCCTGGTGAAGAAATTTCCTCAATTTTTTTTTAATACCGTTCTTTTAATATAAAATATTACAAAAATCAAGATTAAGATTGGAGGGGTACCGTTGGTACTTACTGACAGGGTTAAATATTTGGGGATTGTTCTGGACAAGAAGCTGTCCTGGAGGCCCAATGTGGAAGATAGGGCAAGGAAGGCCGCGGTTGCCTTGTACTGCTGCAGGGGGCTATCGGAAAGAGATGGGGGCTCTCGCCAGGAGTAGTACACTGGCTTTATGAGATGGTGGTCAAACCGGTTCTGCTCTATGGGGTGCTGGTCTGGTGGAAATCACTGGACACGGCGAGCACCCCCAAAATATTAGTGCCAGTGCAACGGACGGCGCTGATTGGTATCAGTGGCGCTCTGAGAACAACACCTGCCTTGGCACTCAATGTCATGCTGAATATACATCCAGTAGATATTGCGGGAAAGACAGCCGCGGCCCGGTCGTTGGTCAGGCTTCGTCATATGGGTTATATGCTTTCTGATTTCGTAGACTCTAGCCTTCTTACTAGTTTCGACTTTATCCCGGACAGGACGGACTATTGCATGCCGATGACCGCTCCCTATGCAACCTTCACCCCAGTCATTCCCCCGAGGGAGGAGTGGCGAAGAGAAATCATCTGGGGCATGGGACCGGCTAACTTGTTCACGGATGGGTCGAAGTTCGACGGGAAGGTTGGCGGGAGGGGGGGGGGGTCTTTTGTCAAGAGCTAAATGTAAGCCGCAAGTTTAAGTTGGCTGATCACTGCAGTGTATTCCAAGCGGAAGTTGCTGCGATTAAGGATGCGGTGGATGAAATGCTACTGCGGTTAGGGAATTTAACATCTACTCTGATAGCCAAGCGGCTATAAAGGCCTTGAGCTCAACTACAGTGCGATCGAGGGTGGTCTGGAAGTGCCTGACTTCACTTGCGATTGCATCGAATTATTTTACAATTAAGATTATCTGGGTCCCGGGCCATAGTGATATTCCGGGTAACTGTCAAGCGGATCTCTTAGCCCGAATCGGCACAACTGAACCGGATGAAGATGGCTGTAGAGATTTCGGGATTCCGCTAGCCACCTGTGGATTGCTCTTCCATAGCTGGGCCTCGAGTCAGCTCAGCAAACGTTGGGCGGACACTACGTCTTGCAGGGTAGCAAGATCTTTCTGGCCGAAAGTGGATGGCAGGAGGTCTGCTGAAATAATTGGGTTCACTATTTCGGCTGCATTTCGAATGATCAAAAAAGAAAATTTTTTTATCCAAAACCCTCTCAACATAATCTTTAAATTTGGGGGCGAACATTAGCAACTTTTTTTTTGTATGGGAACTAACCCAGTCTAGTACTTATTATTTCATTTGAAGTTAAAAACTGAAAAAAGAAATTTTTTTTTTTTTAATTTTTTTTTTTTGTATTCTAGTGCCGAGCTTACTACATGTAGTACGCCAGTAAATAAATCAACAAAAATCACATATAGTTGGGTTTTATACCTCCACTACTAGTGTATCTCAATTTCTACAACTATTTTTAATAAAAATATACAAAAAACAGAACAAAACAAAATGGGCTTTAATATTTTTTTCTTACGGATTACGCGACATCTTCACACTTTGGACAATTTCACAAAACTCGCATTTTTGATATTAAAAATTGGTTACTTAGTTTAAATTACTGTTTACGAAATATTTTGAAAATAACATGTGTACTAGATGTAGTACGCTCGGCATATCTGGGTTAAGTAATCAGTGCAATAATGAATGTGAAGTTATTGCTCCACAAATAATGCTTTAAGCCAACTTAACTTTACTTACTATTCTTTCATGATTTTAACGCCCACAGGACAATGCCTGCACACATTTATATCACTTCCTGCAACGCACTCAACAAAAACGTCTATTCGACGACGAGGATGTACATTCTTTGCGCCTCTTCCTACTTGCGTGGAGTAACGATTCTGTAGAGATGCCTTTCTGTACTTCACTGGCGCGCAATGAGTTTATGCAACATAGCATTCGTTTGCTTCTAATACATTTGCAGAATAATTTTGATTCCACGCTAGAGCAACAAAAGTTCATAGGTTGCCTGTGTCGTTCGGACATGAGTGACATAAGTGGTGTAATGAACTTTTGTCTGCTTCATAAAGTTTTTGAGACGCTGCAGACACGCCCCGGCTGGGCTCAATCATATGCCATAGATTTCGAAAAACTTGTAGACAATGATGATAAACAAATTTATGAACAAATATTGGATGCATTGCGTGAAAATCGTGAATTTGATGTTGCTGTGCGTTTGGCAAATCTACTAGAACAGCCTATCAGTGATATTGTCTATTCGAAATGGGTAAGCAAACTGGAGGAAACTGAATTAGCAGTGGGCGAGGATGGGCCATATACGGATGTCACTTTTCAGTCGTATGAAGATGAAATTTCAGAACATTCTTTGCCACCCGAACTGCTCGTAAACTTTTATCTCTATGCAGCTGGACGATTTTTAGACTCATGCGCACGCAAATATCAATTGCTAAAACGTGCACTTACAGTTATCAAACAACATCATCTCTTTCCTAATGAGTCATTCGATCGTGATCAAATTGAATATGAAATGATTATTTGTTATTTACAATTAGATGATAATTTAGCATCGGAAATGGGTATTTACCATTCTGAGTATTATGAACAGATAATGCTGAATGAGCGTTGTGTGCTGTATAAATCATTTCTTGAACTGAAGGAACTTGCCGGCATTGAAGATCTTAATGTAAGTTTGAAGCAACCTTTCACGCGTCAAATAGAAGCACGACTTGAGGATCTGCTCAATTTGCTACTTGAAAAGGGTGACGTTGTAGAGGCGTTGCGTTTGCAAGAGCTTTTCGAATGCCGTCCAATCGATTTACGTTTTGTGGTCTTTTGCATGGCGCTTGCCGAAGGTGTAACGACAATATTCAGTATGTCACCGGAGGAGAGGCAAATGCTGCGCGATATTGAGATAAGTTCATTTGCCAAATTCAATAAACGTACATTGGATAGTGGCTTGTTGGCAAGAGATGGTATGTGGTAAAACAATTATCTTATAAAATATAGCGGTTGTTAAGAAACCCTTTTATGCTGCATATTGAATTGAGACCTAGAAATATAATGTGTCAAAATGTCTAAATATAGGCTTAATTCCCTCCCCTCACGGAATGATGTACCATAACAATCTCGTTGATGTAGTTTACTATAAATTTGATTTCTTTCAGGTCAACAATCACCAACAAAATTAAGCAGCGATCTCTCAGATAGCTGCTCGACTTGTGAATTTGAAGAGATTCCTTCAAAAGAGAAACGTGAAACTTTGGAAACTATACAAGGTATTGCGTCGAAGCTAACGTATGGTATTAATATTGGTCGTCGCATTGTAATGGCTTATCGTGCCGCAATGTACTTGGACAAGGAGTATTTAGATGTATTGCGTACCAAAGATTCAACAGTTTTACTGCAAAGTGTTGCTGAGGATGGATGTTTGCGCCGTTTATTGGTAGTCAGCGACATACTCACTTCGACGCATATGACACAGCAGGAGGTAAAATCTTCAAAAATTAACTAGAACGATTTCCCTTAAGATAACAGCACGGTTATCGCCGTTAACCTCGCCGCCATCACTCTATCTCTTCTCTACCCTGCCTCACTCCTCCAATTACCGCTCTTTTCAGCGCAATTCTCCCTTCCCTCTCTCGCCCTTTATTATAAAAAAAAATTTGTTATCATGTTTTTGTTGTTGTTGTAGCAGTGCTTCGCCCCACCCAATAGGTGCGACCGGTCACAAATTGTCATCACTATCCTCTAACGGGAGTCCAAGGAAACTTGCAGTTTCAACGGGGGTGGACCATAATGAGAGGGGTGTTAGAGCCGTTGATTCCACATTACAATTAAAGAGATGGTTGGTGTCATGTGGGGCACATTGCAAGCGGGGCATACATTTTGTATGTCGGGGTTGATTCTGGATAGGTAAGAGTTTAACCTGTTACAGTATCCAGATCGAAGTTGAGCTAGAGTGACTCGTGTTTCCCTGGGGAGTATGCGTTCCTCTTTCGCTAGTTTTGGGTACTGTTCTTTGAATACTGGATTCACCGGGCAATTCCTGGCATAAAGGTCCAACGCCTGTTTGTGGAGTTCGCTGAGGACCTGCTTGTGTTTTTGGCTTCATACGGCTGAATTCTCAGGTGCCGTATTTCCTCATAATGCTTACGGAGATTACTCCTTAAGCCCCTGGGCGGTGGTGGCTCATCAATCAGATGTCTGTTGGGATGCCCAGGTTTCTGGGTATTCAACAGGAACTGTTTGGTTAGCATATAATTTCTCTCCCTGATGGGGAATATTCGCGCCTCATTATGTAGGTGGTGTTCTGGGGACATAAGAAGACAGCCCGTGGCGGTTCTGAGAGCAGTATTTTGGCAGGCCTGTAGCTTCTTCCAGTGAGTAGTTTTTAGGCTTGGCGACCATATAGGGGACGCGTAGCATGCAATCGGCTGGCCAATTGCTTTGTATGTGGTAATGAGCATTTCTTTGTATTTCTCGGTACAATTGCGGCTGCATGCTCACCAAAATGTAGATCCTGATCAAACGTCACACCCAAGATTTTGGGGAGTAGGCAGTCGGTAGCGTAGTGCCATCGATGTGGATGTTCAAAATGGTCGACATTTGGGACGTCCATGTTGTAAATAAGGTCGCGGAGGATTTAGTCGTAAAGGATTTAGATGTAACCCCATTTAATTACTTATCATGACCCAGCTTTCTCTTGACTTTGCTGTGAAAGTATCCAGGACTGTAGACAAGACCACTCAGAATTGTGATCGCATGGTTTTGACAGAGGTGCGCAGAGAATTGCGGTGTAGAATCACCTCCGAAAATAAACGTACGGCATTGACCCCCTTAGGAGTCTAGGGGAAGATCATAGTTTTTGAGTAGCAATATATGGGGTGAAAACTAAACATCTGCACCTATTTTAAGTAAGATCGGCTACAGGTTCGTCGATCATTAGTGAAACGTTCACATATAAGAAGAATTCCTTTTCCGTAAGGCTGGTACATGAATTCTTATTTCATAAGAAGTCCTGGTGACTATACCACTACTGTTGGAAATTTACGGAATAATCCCAAATAGTACTCATTTGACTAATAACACTGGTTTACAGCCAAAGTGCACCAGAGACGCCATTATGAAAATCCTATGTAAAATCACCCCCTGATTCCGAAACACACCAAATTAGCAATTTATACCATTTGGGCAATTTATTTTGCAATATATCATGTAATAAATTGTAATAACAAATTGCCAATTAAAAAAAAAAATGCGTAATAAATTGTTTCAAACTGCAAATACAACCTTGCAAAGTGTGTTTATTTAGTAGATTTAAACGTCAGTTGCGCATGGCTCAACTATATGGTTGGCTCATCTCATCAGCTGATATTAATTTTTTCATTTCACCGGAGTAGGAATTGTCAAAAGAGGATGGCAAACTCAAAATAAAACCAAAATATTGAATACATTTTCTTACAACACACAAAAATTTCAAAGTTGTATGTTTTCCATTCCATTCCATTCGCCTAATTCCAACACGCACATTTTGGCATTCTGAACAAAGGTATGTTGTTGCTGTAGAGATGAGCCAACCGGCTATCAAATTACTATTGTGCAAGCTAAATTGAGTTGTATGAACACCACTCAATTTAAATTGAAATTGCCTCAATTTATTTTTCTGTTTGAACATAGTATAAGCTCTGTTTTATTACAAAACAAGTAAGGAAGGCTAAGTTCGGGTGTAACCGAACATTAGATACTCAGTTGAGAGCTATGGAGACAAGATAAGGGAAAATCACCATGTAGGAAAATGAACCTAGGGTAACCCTGGAATGTGTTTGTATGACATGTGTATCAAATGGAAGGTATTAAAGAGTATTTTAAGAGGGAGTGAGCCATAGTTCTATAGGTGGACGCCATTTAGGGATATCGCCATAAAGGTGGACCAGGGCTGACTCTAGAATTTGTTTGTACGATATGGGTATCAAATGAAAGGTGTTAATGAGTATTTTAAAAAGGAGGGGGCCTTAGTTCTATAGGTGGACGCGTTTTCGAGATATCGCCATAAAGGTGAGCCAGGGGTGACTCTAGAATTTGTTTGTACGATATGGGTATCAAATGAAAGGTGTTAATGAGTTTTTTAAAAGGGCGTGGTCCTTAGTTCTAAAGGTTGACGCCTTTTCGAGATATCGCCATAAAGGTGGACCAGGGGTGATTGTAGAATTTTTTTGTACGATATGGGTATCAAATGAAAGGTGTTAATGAGTATTTTAAAAGGGAGTGGGCCTTAGTTCTATGGGTGCACGCCTTTTCGAGATATCGCCATAAAGGTGGACCAGGGGTGACTATAATGTGTTTGTACGATATGGGTATCAAATTAAAGGTATTAATGAGGGTTTTAAAAGGTAGTGGTGGTAGTTGTATATGTGAAGGCGTTTTCGAGATATCGACCAAAATGTGCACCAGGGTGACCCAGACCATCATCATTCCAAGGACTTTTGATATCGCCCTGCAGAACTTTTTCATTTTCTTCTACTTAATATGGTAGGTGTCACACCCATTTTACAAAGTTTTTTTCAAAAGTTATATTTTGCGTCAATAAACCAATCCAATTACCATGTTTCATCCCTTTTTTCGTATTTGGTATACAATTATGGTATTTTTTTAAATTTTTCGCAATTTTCGATATCGAAAAAGTGGGCGTGGTCATAGTCGGATTTCGGCCATTTTTCATACCAATACAAAGTGAGTTCAGATAATTACATGAACTGAGTTTAGTAAAGATATATCGATTTTTGTTCAAGTTATCGTGTTAACGGCCGAGCGGAAGGACATACGGTCGGCTGTGTATAAAAACTGGGCGTGTGTTCAACCGGTTTCGCTCTTTTTCAAAGAAAACAGTTATCGTCCTAGGATCTAAGCCCCTACCGAATTTCACAAGGATTGGTAAATTTTTGTTCGACTTATGGCAAGAAAAGTATCCTAGACAAATTAAATCAAAAAGGGCGAAGCCACGCCCATTTTGAAATTTTCTTTTATTTTTGTATTTTGTTTCACCATATCATTACTGGAGTTGAAGGTTGACATAATTTACTTATATACTGTAAAGATGTTAACTTCTTTTTTTAATTTGACTTTAAAAAAAAAATTTTTTTAAAAGTGGGCGTGGTCGTTGCCCGATTTTGCCAATTTTTATAGCATACATATAGTAATAGTAGTAGCGTTCCTGCCAAATTTCATCATGATATCTTCAACGGACTGCCAAATTTCAGCTTGCAAAACTTCTAAATTACCTTCTTTTAAAAGTGGGCGGTGCCACGCCCATTGTCCAAATTTGAGTTGAACTCACCTACCAAGTTTCATCGCTTTATCCGCCTTTGGTAATGAATTATCGCACTTTTTCGATTTTTCGAAATTTTCGATATCGAAAAAGTGGGCGTGGTTATAGTCCGATATCGTTCATTTAAAATAGCGATCTGAGATGAGTGCCCGGGAACCTACATACCAAATTTCATCAAGATACCTCAAAATTTACTCAAGTTATCGTGTTAACGGACGGACGGACGGACGGATGGACATTTTTTTTCGATACTGATGATTTTGATATATGGAAGTCTATATCTATCTCGATTCCTTCATAGCTGTACAACCAACCGTTTTCCAATCACAGTTAATATACTCTATGAGCTCTGCTCAACTGAGTATAAAAATGTTTTATTCAACAAAATCAAAAGTTATAAGCATTCAAATAAATATATCCATATAGTAAAACTTAAGTACCCTACAAATAATAGCATATGTACTTATGATTCTGTCTTAACTCTATGATCTTATTTTATAATTGAAAAAGTTGTGTCTTGTTTTGACGCTTATTTAGATTAGGATCAGTTTCTCTTATGAGAAACCAACAGTAGTCACCCATCATAGCGACATCCCAGAATCCTTGATTTCGACTTTCAATCATTTTCATTTGCTGGTGAAACCTTTCGCCATGCTCGTCACTTTCGTCGCCAAGATTTTGCGGGAAAAAATTTAAATGGGGCTGTAGAAAATAAATTTTTAAAGAAATATTTACTCCTAAAAGAAAATAAAAAAGTATATTAGATAAATACGTAAGTGACACATCAGTATATAATTTTCTTAGGGTGGATTTATCTTTCAATTCAGAACAAATTTTTTGTTTACAATTTTCTCGTTCTTGTTTGTTCGGAACTGGACGATGAATTCAGATTTAGGGCTATATATTCTCATGTAAATTTAAAAATTTTCATACACATTTTTTGTTTATCGGGCAGATAGGTTTTAAAGTTAACTGAGAAAACGGTCTTAAATATGTTTTTCTATTTACCCATTTCCGCATAGCTTTTGATTAAGTCGTTCACTATCATCCCGTAGTTAGGACTTTTGTGTTTGCCTGAAAAAGAAGTAAGGACCTTTTCAAAAGAATCCGACGCTGCTGCCTCCACTGGTGACAATAGTTCTTTGAAATGGTTATTGGTCATCATTTTCCTTATTTGCGTTCCACAAAAATCTCTTCCTTTATTTTTGCTGCTGAAATCTCTGGAAAGATTGTCTTCAAATGATGAAAAGCTTCGCCTTCCTTGTCCAAAGCCTTGGTAGAATTATTTTTTCCTTCTTTATAAGTGGGGAGTGTTTTATGTTATCCACCCCAACTTGAAACTCGATTCGTTCTGGCCAATCCTTTATTATGTAGTGGTCTTGACGAGTTCGGCTATCCCATTTGCATAGAAAGCAACAGTATTTTGTGTATCCACTTTGCAGACCACATAGCATTCCAACGACTTTAAGATCGGCACATATCTTCAAATCATATTCTTCGTATTTGATTAATTTGAGCAATTTTTGCATTATCTCATACGTTTCCTTCGTATTTACTGCATGCGCGATCGGGATAGATGGCTTTTGGTTGCCAATATGCAATAATACGGTCTTTAAACTTAATTTATTGCCGTCTATGAACAATCGCCACTCTTTTGAATCATATGGTTCACGAAACTGTTTGAATAGACCAGCAATGTATTTGCAGTAACAAACACTGGCCTCCTTCGTATTGTACTTGGAAAGTTGTTCGTGACGAGCTCTATAATATGTTAAGTTCTTAACATCGGATGAAACAAATTTAAATTGTTGCATACGAGAGGCGTGTAGTTCAAAAAAAATTGAAAAAAGCCGTAATGATTGTTCGTTATCTTTGAATCTGCAGGGCCTAGCAAAAAGTGTTTTAAAAGTTTCAACCCATTTTGGAATTCCTCAATTAGTTCTTGAGATATATATGATTAGATGGTGGACCCAATTTTTTTATTTATTATTATTTTTTTTTTTTTTGAAAAACGGTAATTCGTAAATATCTTAAAAACGGTACCATATAATTAAAAATAACCTTGATTTTCGGAATCAGGGGGTGATTTTACATAGGAATTTCATAATAGCGTCTCTGGTGCAGAAAAAAAAATTGCAATTTGTGATCCAGTGTAACAGTTGTTCCTTTATAAAACAAATTATCTAATCAAGTTCCCTTTTTTTACTCCAGATCGCGGAACTCTTGGCATTAGAACTGACAACTGCCATTGTACGTCCACGTTTTTATATATTTACCGCTGATCAGCAATCGAAAAACGCTATAAAAAATGCACAAGTCTGGGGCTATAACATTGATCGTGATTTACATTTGTTTTTGGAACTGGTGCCGAATACAACAAAACTAGGCAATTGCTTATTGGAGTATTGTGATGCCCTAAAATCTTATCGCAAATATCAGGACAACAAACCATTCGAACGTAATACCGTATTTGAGCGTCTCGCTGAAATTATAAGGCGTTATGGATTACCGGCTAATACTGGTAACCAAATGTCAACATCCATTCCACCCATAACCACTGCCTCCAACTCAGGTTCATTGTTACCGCCGGCGCAAGTATTATCACATAAAAAACAAAACATAATTTATGTTGAATTACTGATAAAAGCTCATCAATGTTATGTGCACGAATGCTCGATGGAAGGAATAGCAAATGTATTGAATCGCGCCAAAGCTTTAAATTCTGTTTTGACGCAAGCTAAATCTTGGTCTCTAATTGTACGCATGCTCAGTGGTATTGGAAGGTTTCGTGAAATGTTCTATTGTTTCGATTCGTTGTTGAAGAATGAACAATTTGAATCCTTACTCGGCCAATTCGATGAAGAAAAGACAATTGGTCTGCGGCAGGCCATAATTACATATTTACGCGAATATTGCCCTAATAATGGTAGAGAATATTTAAAATTGACCGCATTGCATTTTCTTATGTACCAAGAATTAGCCGAAATGTGGGAACAAGACGCTCAAGCAGTGATAGCAAAAGTACTCAATTTGGCGGCGGTTGGCAACCAACAATTGCCTGAACAATTTTCCATGGCAAATTTGACGAGCGCTAATTCTACAAAAATATTCATTCCAAAACTTCGTTGTACGCCAGAATTAATCACTTTATTGCAGCAGGCAATGGAATATTATACACATGCCACCGAAAATTATTTACTCGATAACAAATTACTCTTAGCTCAACGTGTTGCATCGCTGGCTGAAATGGTAGCCATGCAGATTGATTTGGCCAGCAAAGCCTTGGATCGTAATATTGATCCATATTTATGTGTTTGTGTGGTAAACGTGCAGACTTGTGAGGAATTTCGTGAACTTATCAATGCCGAACTGAGGTGAGTAAGTACTAAGGTGGCTCACAGTCGCTTCTAATTTGACCTGGGTAATTCACCAAGTAGTAAAGTTAAGACATTTTAGCACATTGTCAATTTTTTCTTTTTGCTTTGCATGGAAATCAAAAATATGACTTTAAACAAAATTACTTAGCCTTTTCTTTTTTTTCACAGTATCTCCGTTATTCAATATTTGCACTTTTATTAATGAGGCCTATATAAATTTTCATCTCAACCAAAAAAGCCCGACAAATTGCAGTTGAGCCGAGGATGACACTGCACGACCACTCCGACGAACTGACTAGAACGGAATGTTGCTTTTGTTTATTTCACTGAAAAACTTAAAAACTGACTGAGACATAACAACACAAATTGAATTCTTGAACAACTCAAAGAACTGAAAATTTAAATAATCACGAAAAGAAGAAAAACTTAAAAAAATTTGTAAGTTTTTATAAATTTTCAATAATAAAACATTGAAAAATATAAGGATGCTATCAGTCTTATTTGGTAATGTGGTTAATTTAACAATTTTTAAAATTAACAAGTAAAGGTGTCTAAGTTCGGGTGTAACCGAACATTATATACTCAGCGTGGGCTTCAATTGTACATTTCATTTCAGATAAATTACTTTTCTACATAACACGTGGCACCGCCCGTTTAAAAAAAATGTCTCCCCATTTTCTCTTACAATAAAACTTCGTAAGTGAAATATCATTGATTCAAAACTATTTTTTGCTAAGTTATAGGTTATTATTCTAGTCCACGAACCTTTTAAACATGTTTTATATCTAAGTTGCCGTGGTCTTTAACCGATCCCGTCCATTTTTCCTAGAAATATTTCCTGCTATAGAAAAAATTTGTGTACTCATTACGACTTTTGTGTACTTACGAAATTTGTGGACTTATTACGATCCGTTAATTTTTCTTCGAATTATGGCTCCCGGAACATAGAAAATTGCTTAGTCATAAAAGGGGCGGCGCCACGCCCATTTTTTAAAATTTGAAGTTTTTCCTATTTATTTTTATAAATACACTTGGGAAATGAAATACCTTTGATATAAAGCTCTTTTTGCAAAGATATAGCTTATTTTATTCGTCCACGACCCTTTTAAAAATATTTAATATAAAAGTGGGCGTGGTCCTTAACCGATTTCGTTAATTTTTCCTCAAAGCATTCCTTATAGTAAAGGCAACCTCTCTGCCGAATTTGGTTACGATAGGTTTAACGATTTTTGATTTATGATCAATATTTGTAAAATTTATTTTATCACAAATGGGCGGTGGCACGCCCATTTTTAAAAACTTTTTAAAATTTTTATCAAGAGTCTCATAATCAGTCCACATGTCAAATTTCAACCTTCTAGGTGTATTATTTACTAAATAATCAAGTTTCTTCTGTTTTCCAAAATGTTATATATATATATAAAGTGGGCGTGGTTATCATCCGATTTCGCTCATTTTCAATACTAATCTATTCTGGTTATAGATAAGCTCGTGTACCAAATTTGGTGAATATATCTCAATATTTACTCAAGTTATCGTGTTAACGTACGGACGGACGGACATGGCTCAATCACATTTTTTTCGATACTGATGATTTTGATATATGGAAGTCTATATCTATCTCGATTTCTTTATACCTGTACAACCAACCGTTATCCAATCAAAGTTAATATACTCTGTGTGCAAAGCACGCTCAGTATAAAAAGTGACTCTGATTACCATAAATGTTGGGAAATTGATTGTGCTTCAAAATTAAAAGCTTTAATGATTTTACAACCGAAACACGAGAATGAGGTAGATAATCGTTATTGAAATGTGCAATAGCAAGTTAAGGCTACAATGGAAAATCTCACTGCGGATCTGTTGATTCTTCCATTTTGAAACCTCAGTCGTTCTTCTTGTACCGATCATAGAAAGTGTTTAAAAGTTATATCCTGGGGCCGAATCGTAACATACGATCCGCGATCGAATGCCGTTTTTTAAATCACAATTGCTCCTAAACGGTGTATGGGATTAATGAAATATGTGAACTAGGGACAACGCGTACTCACTAGATCCATAATATACTATTCGTTTTTTAAATAGTTCGATAGCCTAATTTTTTCGCTTGAATGAAAAAAGTTTTTGATCCGTGATCGTATGTTACGATTCCATAGCTGATCGTAGACCCGACTGACACTTTACAGTAAAACTTTTCTTTTCTCCCATTATAATGTGACGAATATTACCATCTCTAAGCTGGTACTAAGTAAATGCACAACAACAAAAACATTAAAGCAAGCTACATAAACACCTTAAGCTGCAGACGTTGCTGCTTTATCGGTAACCGTATAGGTAACCTTATAACAGCTGATTCGACCAACCTTATGGGAATCAATGCAATCGATTATTGGTGCCGATAAGGTTGTAACCGTATCGTAGCCAACCAATTGGTTTTTGGTTAACCGTCGTAACGATAAACAGCTGATTACGTTAGAGATACGACTACAGCGATACGACGTAAAGCTGGAGTCATTGGTGCCGTATGTCATATCGCTGTATCCGTATCCCTAACGTAATCAGCTGTTTATCGTTACGACGGTAAACCAAAACCCAATTGGTTGGCTACGATACGGTTACGACCTTAGCGGCACCAATAATCGATTGCATTGATTTTCATAAGGTTGGTCGAATCAGCTGTTAAAAGGTTACCGATACGGTTACCGATAAAGCACCAATGTCTCCAGCTTAAGGCACCAATAACTACAGCTTTAATCAGACATCAGCGTTTCCTAGATCAATTGATCAGACAAACAAGTTAAGGCGGTGACACAATAACATTTTTCATATAGATGCGTTTAACACAAGCTTATGCATTCCAATAACATCGCCACAATCAAGGTGACAAAATGATATTTTTCATATAGATGCGTTTAACTCATGCTTATGCATTCCAATAACATCGCCACAATCAACCAAGATGTTGCGTTTGTAAATATGAAGGAACTTGAGACGTGGCAATTGAAGTTTATTACGCCTAGCCCATTCACATACAAAATTTCGCAAAGCACTGTTATAAACATTCTCCCTATACAACAAAAATACTTGCTAACATATTTTGTGTCGTAATCGATTGTTATATTGCAGTTTTTAATTGCGAAAAATGTTAGAAAATGTACCATCCAGTGGGAAAAATAATTTCACTTGCAAAGGGTGCCAACACCCTTAGCCAAAGCAAATGTCAAATTCTTCTTCTTATGATTTGCTTGGAAAAAAATTGGGGAGTTGGCTACTTTTCAATATCAGATGGCGCCAGTGTCGCTCATTCTACCGTTGTCCATAAAAATACGTGCAATCTACTCATAATGCATAAGCTTGTGTTAAACTCATCTATATGAAAAACTGCTTATGTGTCGGAGCTATAACGCTCTTCACACAGTCAGGTTGCGCTCTTTGCTTACCGAATGATTTAGTCGTCGCTGAACAAGTCATTGTAAAGGCCTACAAGTAGGATATGTAGCAGCATGCACATACACAGCCACGTTCACCTGATAAAATGCTTGTTCTTGTTCGTTTTTTTTGTGGATGCTATTTGGCCATGTTGTACTTCTTAGGTCCAAAAAAAGTGTAGTAGTTGCTAACGAAAACTGCGTAAAATTTTTATTGTAAAATTACAAAGAAATATCCTTATTTACTTTCAAACGAGCACTTAATTACATCTCTCTTTAAAATCCATACGTTTTGGACTATTTTAATTAACAAATTGTGATACTTTATTACCGGGCACGATTGCTAAAACACGACCAAAACCGTCGGGGGAGGTATTAATAGACGCGTTTTTGCCTCGTTTCCAATAATTCGAATACTTTTTCGCCTTTGGACTATTGGTAACAGACGAAACGGGTCTTTTTCATTTCTCTTTCCACATTTTTGGACGGATTATTTCAGTCGACCTCGGTTTGAAACTGTTTTTCGCGGAGAACCTTTGAACGGGTAGAAAAACTTAGCACCCGTGTTTGTATTCTTAATACTGGAATAACTACGCGTCCTCAGATACCCCAATTCAAGACTTTTGTATAAATTTCTGTAGGACCCATATAGGTGCACTACATTTTCACACTAAATTCGTTCAACAAAATTTACCATCACAGCATCCCATATCTGATATTGCGCTGCTTTTTTCCCCCTGCGTCGCTTTCCACGACAGCAACCCCAGTAATTTTGACACTTCGTTCAGTGTCAAACGCATGTTCCACGCAGGTTCCACTGAGTTCCACAATAGTTTGACACTGACTGAAGTGTCAAATGGCAGTGTGTTAGAAAGAGAAAGGAAGTGTTTCCTTCTCATACATATCATACTTGTAAACCTGTGATATGGAACAAGTGGCGTAGCAACATCGTGCGTTGCTATCGCATGTTTGCGCAGCGAATGTTAAAAATATGCATGAATGTACGTATAATTTTTTTGGTTAGCATAAAAAATTGCTCGCTTTGTATATTGCACATCAAAAAAAAATAGAAGTCTTTGTTAGTTGCTTTCTAAAGGCCGCGGTACAATGACATTTTTCATATAGATGCGTTTAACACAAGTTTTTGCATTCCAATTACATCGCCACAATCAACCAAGATGTTGCGTTTGTAAATATGAAGGCACTTCAGACTTGGCAATTGAAGTTTATTACGCCTTGCCCATTCACATACAAAATTTCGCGAAGCACTGTCGCAAACATTCTCCCTATACAACAAAAATACTTGCTAACATATTGTAACGAATTTACTGCAAATCCTCTTATTTGCAACCTTCTGCTAAGTTCGAATTATTAAGTGTTGAATAAATAACTCCACTATTCAATAATGCAAAATGACCTTTATTAAAGTTTTTTACAATAACACTACAAATGATTTTCAAAATAATACTGCTATTGCTCGGTAGATAGCGTCTTAAATCCAACTGATTATCGAGCCTCTACTGTTGCTGCCTTTTATACTCTCTGATTTCCTCGTTCGCATCTTCTAGGCGCTTCCATTTCCAGAATCTACTAGTTGGCCATCAGCTATCAAATTTCTCAGCTGTAACTACAGATGCACGATTTTATAGATTCTCTCATTGCATACTTTCGGGAGTATTTCAGATATATGCATGTGGTTGTGCGTTGCTTCTCCGCTGCGTGTACGTACATATGTGTAGACATAATGATTGATTCGTTTATGTAGATACAAGTGAGTGTCTGCTTTATTGTTGTTGTGCCTTCGTTTACTTAGCATCAGACTAGGGATGTGAGTATCACTTAGTGTCACTAATATACGTCAAAATATTTTATGTCGTATTCGATTGTTATATTGGAGTTTTCAATTGTTAAAAATGATAGAAATTTTACCAACCAGTGGGAAAAATAATTTCACTTACAAAGTGTGCCAACACCCATAGCCATTGTTCAGGTTTACAAGTATGATATGTATGAGAGGGAAACAATTTCTTTCCCTTTCTAACACACGGCAGTTTGACACTTCGGTCAGTGTCAAACTAGCGTGGAACCTGCGTGGAACATGAGTTTTGACACTGAACGAAGTGTCAAAATTACCGGGGTTGCTTCGTCGAAAGCGACACAGGGAAGCAAGAAAGGGATCGGAATATCAGATATGGGTTGCTGTGATGGTAAATTTTTTTGAACGAATTTAGTAGGAAATTTTAAGTGCACCCATGTGGGTCCTTCAGAAAATATAAAAAAGTCTTCAATTGGGGTATCTGAGGACGCGTAGTTATTTCAGAATTAAGAATACAAACACGTGAGTTAAGTTTTTCTACCCGTTCAAAAGTTCTCCGCGAAAAACAGTTTGAAACCGAGGTCGACTGCAATAACCCGTCCAAAAAACGGAAAGAAAAATGAATAGACGCGTTTTGTCCTGTTGTCAATAGTCCGAAGAGAAAAAGTATTCGAATTATTGGAAGCGAGGCCAAAACGCGTCTATTAATAACTCCCCCACCGGTTTTGGTTGTGTTTTAGCAATCGTCCCCGGTAATAAAGTATCACAATTTGTTAATTAAAATTGTCCAAAATATATGGTTATTAAAGAGAGATGTAATTAAGTGCTCGTTTGGAAGTAAATAAGTATATTTCTTTGTAATATAAGAAAAGAAAAAATTTAAGCAGTTTTCGATAGCAGCTACTAAACTTTTTTTGTCCTAAGAAGTACAACAGTGCCAAATAGCATCCACAAAAAAAACGAACAAGAACAAGCATTTTATCAGGTGAGCGTGGCTGTGTATGTGCGTGCTGCTACATATCGTACTTGTAGACCTGTACAATGCCCATAGCCAAAGAAAATGTCAAATTCTTCTTCTTATGATTTGCTTGGAACAAAATTTGGGAGATGGGTACTTTTCAATATCAAATGGCGCCAGTGTCGCTAATTCTACCGTTCTCCGTAAAAATACGTGCAATCTACTCGTAATGCATAAGCTTGTGTTAAACTCATCTATATGAAACACTGCTTATGCTTCAAAAAAAAAAATTTTTTTTTTCAGTTAAATAAATAAAAAAAATGTTGTCTTTAGCTTTAACATTAAAGTACGTGTATTTAGAATATGATATAAAAAAGGTTACATTAAAGACTAAAGCGCATGCGTTGTCTTTTCTTTGCCATTTCATCTAAAACTTCATCAACGGTAACAACTTGATCACGGTGGATGTTTAGTGATGCACAGCCATTCAATCGATTTTCACTCATCGTGTTGCTCAAATAGTTTTTAATCAGCCTAAGAGTTGAAAAATATCTCTCGTTCCTTGCCGTTGTTACTGGAAGCGTATACAAGATTTTTAACAACATGTGAACATTAGGAAAAGCCACAGAATCGCATTCCTGTAATATTAATCATAGATAAAGTGATAAAAAAAAACCGAAGTACCTCCTTCAGGAATAAGTAGTATTCATGCTTTTTGAGCCTATTCATGAGATCTAACGTATACGTATATAAAATTCAAAAGAAAGAAACTGATCGAATAGAAAAAAATTTTATTTAAAAGTCATATATACACGGAAAAAACACGAATATGTTTTTTACATTTTAAAATGT
Organism: Eurosta solidaginis; assembly: GCF_040869045.1. Taxonomy (NCBI): domain Eukaryota; kingdom Metazoa; phylum Arthropoda; class Insecta; order Diptera; family Tephritidae; genus Eurosta; species Eurosta solidaginis. The sequence continues at coordinate 250,818,224 of NC_090321.1, read as the reverse complement.
GAAAACACATTATTTTTTCATTTATCAAATAATTTTAATTTTACATTTTTGAAATGTGTTTTTGACATAAAAAAAAATGTAGATATTACATTATAATAATGTGTTTTCCACATGGAAAATAATGTCAAATTTGCATTATATTTCAAAATAGGAAATGTGTACTTCAAAAAAATGCTGTAAATTTAACATTATTTAAATGTTAAAAATATTTGCCTTTTCACTCCGATGAATGTAATCGCTGTTGAGGCAAACGAGCAAACGCCTGAATTGATTATATTCACGCATGCAATAAGTTGGTTGATTTTAAATCAATAGCTATCATCCGGTGGCAAAATCCTGAGCCAGATAAATAATTTTGCATGTAAATGCAACAACAACGATTTGAGCCAGATAAATCCAAATAGAAGTCTGGTTCAATTTGTGAGCCAGATAATTTGTTAATTACTTCTTTTTAGGTTGGCAACGCGGCCTTTAATATACCTACCTTTTTTAGAAATAAATGTCGCTGCTCAGCCTTTCGCCGTATGAGTTAAATGAAAAACAGCGGCGACATCTGCCTATCACATTTCACGTGTGCGAAAATTTTACGACATCTGCTTCTCAAGTCTCTCAATGATCCAGAGCATTCCCGTGAGAATTGAGCGTGAGCCGGAGCTGTAAAACTCACTGAAAGACGGCAAATATCGATTATGTTCGTTTAAGCAAATTGGATCATTGAACACGATCATGTTGCCGAATGTAATCGAACGTTGTTCTGTTCGATGTATGCTGTTCTCTGATATGTATGTAGCTGGTCGTTAGGCAAATTTACAAGGAAACTTCTTTATGAAATTATAGTAAAAGTTAACATGTACATTTGTATATTTAATAAATTGCAGAATTAATATGAAACAGAATATGACTAAAATATATAAGTGTTCACTTCGTACATACATATCCTTGCATATTAAAAATATAATATCACCAACAAAGTAAATACGTAGCGATATTATAAAGAAATTTATTAACATAGACATAAAAACATCAAATATTTGAATTGTATCGATCAAAAAAAATCAAATGATCCTCAAGCAAGGGGGGCGGGTTTAAACCACCCCCCTCGTAGCTACGCCCCTGGTCGGAGCTATAACAAGTGACTAACACGAAAACCAATTAGTTCGCGCGATCAATGCGCACTCACTTACCTACACTTGCATTTACAAATCTGCCTACGTTTGACCTTAATCATCATTTACCCACATACATACAAGGCAACGAAGAGATAACTCACACACAGTCATCAGTTGAAGTAGTACTCACATACATATATGTACACGCGCATATGGTTATGCGAGAGGCTATAAACTACAGATACACACGCGACGCGTATAGTTGGTAACCAAGTAGAAAGTCTAGCAGAAGAAACGTCTAGACATTTGGGCACAGAGTATAAAAGCAGCGAAAGCTGAGTAGTCAGCACTCAGTTTGATAAGCACGCTATTGGTTGCGAAGTAAGAGTTATTGTGAAGTACTTTCAAAGTAGTCTAATAAAGACCATTTAGCATTATTTAATGTTGAAGTTATTTATTCAACAGTTTAGCGATACGAACGTTAGTAGAAGGTGTAAAATAAGCGGAGTTTCCCTAAATTCGTTACAATATGATCTCGATTACAACTTATGGCTGGAACTTAAATGCAGCTTTCAAATAAATCATTCTTGTTATTTAACTAAATGGTTTTTTTTTATCTAGAGATGTTTTTATTATTCAGCTTATTTATTATAATAAATCCTTAAAATTAAAAAAAATATATATACGAAATCCTTATATTTAAAAGTGACATTAGATTGACAAGACATACATATTAAACAAGAGGATATTTTTTTGTTAGTTTCCTTTTCTTCCACTTTGAAAATTAGTATCTACATTCAATTATGATTTTTCATATATATATCATATTTGTTTATTTCCCAGTGTACCACAATCGCTTATTATGAGTCGTGCTTATGGCTACGACATAAATTGGTCTGAAGTGCTGCTCTCGCACTACATTATACTCGAACATGCAAATTACCTGCAGGAATATTTACAGCATTTACAAATCACCGATAATATTATTGATAATACAGTTAAGGGGTAAGTAGTATTTTAATAGTAAGATTTGTCTTCTCTTTTAATTGGCACGTTAATTGTTATAAAGGGTCGATTCGTAATACACGAATAGATTTTTCTCCGTATTTCAGATGATGATAATGTGTTGACATTTCTTTAACAATGTGACTTGTTCGCATCTACTATAACTTAAAAATACAATACTACCTATTTTTGTTCTTAAAAACCATTATTAATATTAAATAAATATGATTTCTTTGCTATCATATGTTAAAATCCCATTTAACCAATACTATGATACAGATGTATCGCCTAACTTTCTTTCGTATTGTTGACTATCCAGTTTCGTATGTGACGATTCGACCCCCAGCTACAAATTTGAGAAAGTAATGGACTAGAGGAATCGGGAACCTCTTTCCCTGCACTAACAAAAAAAAAGTGTTTCGTGTTTTCGAAAACATCGATAGCTTTTCTAAAATGTGTTAATTAAGAAATTTGATATGTAATACTGGCACCAAAACTAACTTAATCTAAAACTAAGGGTTAAGTGTTGGAATTGTGAAAGTTTAGATATATACAGTCACATAGACCAGTAAGAGTAGGCCCGTTGTGAATGTATGGCTTTGTATTAGAAAAAATTATTTTAAAACGATTTTATATCATTTCTTGTCAGGAGACAAGCTAGTTGTGGCACTTTGACATTTGTAGTTTTCTTGTTGGCCATCCAGCATACCCGGATCCGGATGTATGTTTGAAAAATAATTTAGTGGAATACTACCTGTTTTCTACATTTTCTTCGGTTCTGGAACAGCCAAGAAGGCTAAGCCTTGACCAAACTCTTTAGGAGTATCTTGTTTGTACTTTTATTAATGAAACTCCTGAATTTCGCATGGGAATCCCGCTGCTTTTAATCAGCCAGGTACCGGTGTTTCCGGTCTTGCCACATTTTTCATAATATTTACATTCGTGGCAAAAGTTTAGTTAAGGGCTTCTAGAAAGTCATATGGTTTGACGCATGTGTCGCCGCAACGGGCTAAAATGTTTCCAAGTGGTTGTATGTTTTGCTTTCATTGATAATAGTAGCGCCCAACATTGGGCTGAAATCTACGACAGGGACCAATTTCTTAATTTATCGCGTCGCTTTATTCTACACAGTATCTTTATGGTAAGACAGTTTCTAAACCGTACATTGCATCCATCTGTCAGAGCAAATAGTGGCATAAGAGTAGATGTGTTCGAGCCGCAGTTCTTGCTGCAGTATTACTTTAAATGTCAGAGAATCACGTTTGGCGGCCAATTTTGAGCGGCTGTGGCCACGTCGCGCATTCGTTGAACGAAATGTTGTCAGTCTATTGCTCATCATTAGCAAATCAAACGCAACATACACATTTTCACTGCGCTATTGCAGCACATTATCACCTTGAGAATCAGCAACATTCCATCATTAACTAGTACTTTAGCATTACTGCTGTTATTATTTGGCAGCTCGAACATGCTCTTTCGACTGCGCTTTTAGTGGCTTTAACTAAATTTTCGCACTTTTCTTTCTACGCTTGCCAACTTTCGTTATGAATATATGTGACCCGGGCTATGAAAAGGTGGCTTATGACTCAAAAAAGAAATTGCGAGAAACAGCTGTTAACAGCTGTTTTCTTGTGAGAAACAGCTGTCAACAGCGGTTTTTTTTTAGTCATAAGCCACCTTTTCATAGACCGGGTCACATATATGTTTTCCTCCAATAACATTCTGGTATGAGCACTTAGATACACTTAATCAGGGACAATAGTGTGTTGTTCAATAAGGTGACAGGTAAAACTCGTTAAGTAAATTTATTGGAAAACCCTCTTTGCTGCATAAAAAATTATTATTTTTCATCGCTCTTATAAAAAAAAAAAATAAGTTAAAAGGGCACAAATTGAAAGAAAACTTTATTGAAACTACAAGTTTGTAAAAAATTTTTTTTTTTTTATAAAATTTAATAGCCTTAATGTTGCAATTAACTAGATTTGTTGAGCCGAAAGGCCGCGGTATTGAATCAAACTTCCTTTTGGTTTGTTTTATATTCACATGAAAAACAAAATATGACTTACACATATGGACATGTATGATCGACTATATTCCCAATCAGTCGATCATACATGTCCATATGTGTAAGTCATATTTCGTTATTCATGTGTTCATATGTATGTTCTGTGTAATTAACTATTGTTATTGTTTTGTCTTCAGCCCTGATGATGACTTCAGAAAGTCGAAATATCGACCAAAATTTAAATTTATGAATATAAAACAAACCAAAGGGAAGTTTTATTCAATACCGCGGCCTTTCAGCTCAACAAATGTAATTAATTGTAAAAAAATGTTTAATCCGTAATACCTCAAATGCATTCTGAATATACTTAACCCTCCGATAGATTGTGTCGTCTGGCCAGACGAGAGGGCTTTATTTTCGTGAATAACTTTACTGGTACTCAGCCGATCATGAAAAACTTTAGTGACTTTTTAAGTTTAGAGGCGGTCTGTATAATAATTCCGAAATCGATATTCTTTTCTATTTATTTTTCTGTTTTTTTTTGTACCAAAGTTGATTATGTCACATTTTAGCGTTGTCGTCTGGCTAGACGAACATATTTTTAAGCCTATAAAACCTCATAGATGGAATTCATTTCAAAATTTATCCATGATACAAAAAAAAGTAGTTCCACTCAAAATTTTTTTGACGTATTTGGGGATTTTTGAAGTTTCATAATGTTTGTTGTTTTGCCAGAAGCGTTACCATACCGTTACTGTTTAAGGCGAAATTGTGGTTTTCGAGATGGAAATTTCCTTTAGGATGAAAACGCAGTGGTCATCTGAGACAATAATAATAAGCTTTAGCACGATTTATGTGCATATATATCGATTGAGAATACAGTAAAACATGAAATTTTATTAAAAAATAGTGGATAATGACTCATACATTGGTTAATGATTCATATCTTCATGGCAGTTTGACCCCGACAGAAAAAAAAATACACGAAAAATCCTGTTGTTCTAGCTTGGCCCTATTATCATGCCCCTAAAGTGGATATTTCTCAGGTCATGTTGAAAAAACGTGTACCTCCAAAGTCTGCACATATATGTCAGTACTAAAAGGGCACAGAATGTGTATAGGCCGGGCTGCCCCAAGGTGACCCCTGGTACAACGGGCAAAAACACTCTCATAACCAGTGGCTAACCTGCAGGTTAATGTTCCCCCTATAAATGGTTTAACAATTCCCTCCTAAAGCGCAACACTTGAATTTTTCAATAAAGAAAAAAAATGTAGACTTGTAGCTAATTTATCAAGAAATTGCGGTGTGGGTTTCTAACGACCTCCTTTGAACAAGCAGTTGACACACGTGTATGTTTTGTCAAAATGTTCTGAGCAAACGTACGGACACTTAGGTTATATTCCCTTGCTTTGCATACTTCGATCCATGTTTCTTCCATCAAAACAATTTTCGGGAGCTCGAAAAACTTATTAAAAGCCTTCTTTTCTAGGCTGGAATTTCGTATTAAGATATTTCCAAGGCATGGTGCATATTTTTTCTGTTTTATTTAAAATAACTATGAAAGTAATTTAGTCGTATTCGTTAATATGAAATCCATCAAAATTAGAAAAATTCGTAATATTTTTCAATCTGGTAACTTGTTTTTGGTGAAATTGTCATTGTCCCCGTAAAAGTCAAGTGGCTAACCTCAACTAAATGGAACTACCTCCATTTTTTGTATGATGAATTTATCAATACAAATTCAAACTTCTCACAGTGTGCGACGAGTTTTCTTCAAAATTTAAATAAAAATTCCAATATTTGTGGATAAAGTTCAAAGTATAAAATTTCGTCTGGCCAGACGACAACGCTAAGATGTGTTGAATTTATTCACCGCTAATCGGAGTTTTAACTGTCACCCCACGATGTTACCTCAAGCTTTTGTAAACAAATTCTACATAATATTGCAATTTTCTCAGCCTCGAAAGCGTAGAGTAGAAAATGTTTTACAAATGTATTAATATGGTTGCGTGCATGTTAAAAAATTATAAAGTTTCTAAATGCCAGCTCAGTGCGAAAGGATATTACTTGTGTAAGTGGTGCGTACTCTAATTGGGGAACGTGGAATATTTTTTACGTTCACTACATTTCATATGCTGAGAGAATTGTTCTATTTTTTTCTTTTTAATTGTATCAAAAATTGTTTGTTATCGATTTACTTTTCTCGTATATTCATTTCTTTACTCTATTATCTCGAAAATTTCTCTTTGTCTTTGTTAGCTTTCAATTGTATGCGCAACATCATCGTATAACACAACAAATGGAAGAGCATTTGGCACAATTGGTTAAATTAGTCAAATCTGTTACGCTGAAGTATAAATTAGCGTCATTACTCAGCCTTAAACCGATTATAATGTCATTGATAAATGAACATACGGCATATTATTTGCGCGATACAAATTTCGGACGTAATGAGAATCAGAATTTACGCGATATGTGACATTTTGACAAGAACCAAATATATATACATATATTCCGTATGTATATTATAACTATTTGTTATTTAATTTTTATTAAATTTAATCATATAATTATGTACTGTAATACTATTGTTCGATTGGCGAACTTATTGGCGGTTGCTTTTTAAATTACTCAAATTTTTTTAGTGTGATTCATTATATGTGACTCGGCCTATAAAAAGGTGGCTTATGACTCAATAAAAAAAAGTTTCCCCTTTTTATGGTTTCGATAGTTTTTGAGACTCTCTTTAACGTGGTGAGAACTAGAAAGTCCTAACTTGCTTAGAAGTGTTCTGGAGATGATATTTTCATCCACTTCCATTTGACCTTCAGCTTGAAACAATGTTTGTAGTTCGTCCTCGTAATTGATACCAACATCATCGAAAGAATCATCATCATTGTCTTCGTTTTCACAGAAATATGTTTGAAAAACCTCGCTAAATTCTTCTTCGACAGACATTATTCACAAGCGACACACGTCCTACTCGTTCACCATTGCTTTTAAATCTGAGCACTCACCACAGTGCTTTTTTTTTTTTTTTTTTTACTCACCACAGATGACATGATATGAAACTTCTCGCTCTCCGAGAGCGCGTGAAAATGTGCATTTTTTATAATATTGGCCATAGATACCATCATACTCAAAATCAAATTTGGGCATTTCAGAATAACTTTGGGGTATTTTACATGGTAAAGGTTTAATTTATAATTTTCACTGAAAACTTACTCAAGATTGTCAAATGGGATATCAAAAAACTCGAATTCTTGTCAGGATTACAAATCCGAAGAAAAAATAACTATTTTTCCCCGTGGAAAATTTATCAGTGACAACACCTTTCATCGAAGGGCTGCACACGAAACGGGTTTTGATAGCAGCTTTCGATTGGAGAAAAAGTCAGCTTCTTAGTCTTCGCATTGATGTAAATGGATGCATAAAGGCCAGGTTTTTGTGGAGCGTTGCAACATTCCACTTTTGACAGCTGAGATAAATTGTAGGTATACGTATAGGTTAACGCAACATGTATAATTAACAGCCTTTTGCGGACCACAACGCAGATACTTCACCAAGTGATCTAATTTCGTAATTTCTTATAAATTTTTTGTGTTTTTTATTGTATGTGGATATACATATGTATGTAAATAAACATTTTGGTCGCATCAAAGTGAAAAAGGGGCTAGCCGTTCATTGTTATCTTATGGCGGTGCCAGCGCAACAAAGCAAAGCAGCGCAATCGAAATATATTATTTCATATTTTTTCACTTATCTACCACAAAATATTTCTACAAAACTTTGCCTTTTTTATAAATTTTAATAAGTTTTTATCACCTTACTTGCTGATTTTTTGAAAATAATGAAACCGAACGGATTTCTTGGAGTTTTTTTTTTGGGTAGCTTAGGCAACTCTATAGCCATATGATGTTCAAGACCCATTCTTGGAAACGAACGAACTTTTGTTTACAATCGAATGAACTTCAAGACCCATTCCTGGAAACGAATTGAGAGAGAATAAAAGTTTCGTATCATGTCATCAGTGGCACTCACACGATTTTTTTTCGGTCAGAAACTGGTTTATGCTTTGCATTGAAAAAAACATCGCTCTTTATATACACACACGAACTTATCTCATTTATGCTCTTTTGCCTTTTTTGGTGGCATGACTGCAAAAGAAAAACTACTAATGCAAAAGAAGTAACTGAAGAATACATTGTTTATCTTTAACAGCTGTTTCTCGCAATTTCTTTTTTGAGTCATAAGCCACATTTTCATAGGCCGGGTCACATATACATATATTTATTTTATTTTTATTTTTATTTTAGTTTTCATTTCTTTTTTAATCATACATATTCATAGTGATACAATTATTTTATTATCATATACAAATAAACATACTACATTTAGATATTTATGAAATTTGTAGTATAATTGCATACAAATGAACAAATGTATTGTATTACATACATACATAAATATTATATATTTAATACATTGTACATAAGAATAAAATATAAATTAATTTTCCACTTGTAAATTCAAGTAACTTGCGTTTTATTCCGTAAATCGTTGTTGTTTTATAAGTATTTTTAAAAAAATTTCCAGTTTTTGTACTTAACTCGACTTAACTAGTGTTCAGAGCTTATGCATGTATGTATGTTTGCGCAAGATGAACAAAAATATTAGGATATGAATAATAAAATGCTTTAAAAATTTAGAATACATAATAATAACATTGCGCAAAAAGAGAAATTAGCACGAACTTTATCAATTATCAATACTCTAGATTAGTATTGTGCGACAATTAGTACAGCTTTTTAAATTAATTTTTTATATTTTACCAGAACAGTCGCTCGTTTGTTTTATATCGTTATTGTTATTTCAATGTCTTTGCTAGTTTTTTACCAAAATAAGCTGCGAAAAAAGACTAGAAGTTCATATAAACTAAAATTAACAAAGTCCGGCTGATTTCGATTGTTGCGCAGTATAATAGAAAAACAATAGAATTTGTGTGATTATTGTAAACATCGTTTTGCTTAGCTTATTTCTGTTAGAACAATAACGTAAATGAATAAGAATGTAACTTAAAGCAATTATGTATATATGTAAATATAATTTCAATATAATTTCTAAGTTTTATATAATAAAACAGTTATATGATTTTAAATGTAGAAAATGGAATGTAAATACGAACATACATACTACCGTCCTAATAAAGGATGTGGGTTAGACTGCGTCAATTTATTAACCGATATCGCGCCATCGATTTTTCGATAGGATTTGGGCTCAGGAAAAAAAGTTCCACCACGCATACCCAAAAAAATAATTTTCGAGCTTGCGAAAAAAATGGAGAAAGGGTCAATTTTTCGACCAAAACACTCCCCAAAACCCAAAAAATATTTTTTTTTTTGAAAAACTGTTACCGCCAACGTTTTTTGATTTAAATGCCCCACGAATTTATTGTTATTAATGTTAAATAAACATATATGGTACATCAATTTGTTGCTTTCACTGGATATCCAAAAATACTGTTATTAACCGGATCTTTATAAATCCGGATATCCGGATAGTTTCATAAACGAATATTAACCGGATATCCATGCCGTCCGGATTTTATCCGTGCCAACGGATATCCGTATGGATATCCGGATATTCGAATATGCGGATAGTCCCAGCCCTAATCGATACCCATCCTTATACGCGAAACTGTAGATGCTGTTCTCGCTTAACGCAAGATTTGTTATAAAATTTATTCAGGAGCAGTATCTACTATTGTGTATGTAAATTTTTGTAGATACGGCTTTCTATGAAAAGAAAGTAGTCGCCAAAAAAAAAAGCTGGGAATACTTTTGAAAAAGTCGTATCTACGTAGATACGGTGTTTTTGATTAGGGCACATGTTGTAATTTCACTTGATTTCATACAAAAAATGTAGATACTGTCATTTTATAGATACCCACATTTTTCATTAGGATTTGTTATATGTAGATACTGCAAAAGTGTGAATTTAATACCATTACAAGTTTGTCTATTTGCAATTAAAAATAATAATAGCACATTCTTTATTAGGACGGCGTCATAGTCATATAATGCAATATTCATATACATATATGTATGTATTATCGCTTAAACTTATGTTTATAGTAATATTATTTTTATTTAAATTTGTTATCTATGTCTTTATGCCTATGAAGCGAATACGCACAAAATTTACGACGTTTCAATACATTTACAGTAATGGTCAACTATTTAGAACAGCCCTTTTATGTAACCCTCGTAAAGTTTTTATATGTTTAACTATCATTGCAATTATTTGCTCAATTATTAAAAAAGAAAAATCATATAAGTAAAAAGGCGAAATTAGGCACATTCAAAACTCTAAGGCGTAAACGAAAAATAATTAAAGTGAAGCGGTTCTTTAAACTAGTTCGAAAACTATACAGGTATTAGACGGCAAGAAAGATATTAAAGATATAATGAAAGGAGTATGATAATGAATTTCTAATAACTGTCACGATCACCGATTAAAAACCACCTTCTTTATAAATAAGAAAGAGTCAAACTCTTCGGGGATACCTACAACAGGTTCGACATATTTCATTAAACCGATTCACCATTTCAGAGCTATTGTGATTTAAAAAACGTATTCTATCACAGATCATAAAACACGATTCCGGCCCGGTTTCGATAACAGCTTGACAAGTGCTATGTTCTAAGCACTCCATTCCTTTTATTTCCAAGAGCAAAATAACTCATACACGAGGAACGCGAAATTTCGTTTCAAACTTAATTAAAATATGTGGTTCTTTTTCTCACGTTTACATTTTTTATTACATTATTTTTCATTAAGGAAAAAGTTGTTTTTTTGTCGACATGAAATAAAATAAATACAATTTACGTATCAAAATAACAATTACTGATGGTTAGTAGTTTTTTGACCACGTTCTATTTTTCAGATTCTGCAATCGAAAATCATTTTTTAAATCAAACTACAGAAAAATGTTTAAAACGATTGTAACGGGTTTTATAATGTGACTCCATAAATGACTTTCGATCACAGAAAATGTGAAACTATAGAGCACGGAAACTCTAAAATAATGAATCATTTTATCCTAAAGAAGCGATAATTAAAATCTTAGCTATTTAAGAATTTGCTATTTAAAAGGGTTTTCGGAGTTTGAGCTATTGTACATATGGGTTATCAAGTTAGATCTAGAGAACTCGATTTTAAAGCTATGCAAACTACCAAATATCAAATTGCTTATCATACCTTCTCTTTGTAGAGGTCTTAATAACAACGTAATGGTTTTTTCATCAAATATGTACTTAAATTCAGTTCCAGATTACATTCCTTCAACAAAAATTTAATTAAAAAAATAAGCACGATAAGAATAGTAGCGCCAAAATATTTTTAAACAAATTTGTATTGAAATGTTGGTTGATTCTATATTTATTTTTAAAATGTGTTTAAACGCCTTTTCGGTATGTGTGTGTAACGGCATGATAATTGTTATTGCATTACTTAAATCGTTGTATTATTATAACTGAAGTTACATACACGTATATGTTTGCTAAAACTTTTGCTATACATATAACGTTTATTACATTTCTCACATGAGAATGATCCTTTGCGTTTACTAAGATTCAATGAATTGTTGTTATTCATATATGGCGGCGATGGTGTACGTCGCTCGGATATAAAATTATTTCTTGCAATCGAAATTCGTTGTAATAGTGCCTCTGAATGTACCACTTGTTCATCGTCTCTTCCTACCCCTTCATCTCCTCCTCCTCTTTCCATCATATCAATTGACGACGATAATCGCATATTATTAGTATTTAATCTCTCATCTCTTGGTGATCGTGTTGTTGTTGTTACAGGCGCAGGTGATGCTCCAGTTGTTGCTGTTGGCGGTGCGGCTGTTGTCGATGTGGCTTTTGTTAATATGCTATCACATTTTTGCATTGATCCAGCACTTAATTGATTTCTATGTAAATTTAATATATGCGATAACATAAAATTTCGTCGTGAAATGTTGAAACTACATATTTTGCATTTCAAGTAGGATTTATATGGCAAATGTGTAAAAAGATGTTGTTGTAGATCGGTAATATGTTGAGAGAATATTTCTACAGCACATTCCGAACATTTGAAATGATCACCATAACGATTTTCTGCTGTCTTCTCCAAAAAGTTGTGGCTATAAATTTAAAAGGAGATAATAGGTAAGTATTTGTTTATGCGAATGTGGTGTATGTGGTGTATGTGGATAGGGAGTTGTGAATCTCCCCTTTTTTTTTGTTGTTTTATCAGTGCTTCGCCACAACCAATATGTGCGACCACTCAGAAATTGTCATCAATATCCTCTAATGGGTGTCGTAGGAAACTTGCAGTTTCAACAGGGGTAACCAAAGTGGAGAGGGGTGTTAGAGGAATCGGTTCCACATTACAATTAAAAAGATGGTTGGTGTCATGGGGGGACACGTTGCAAGCAGGAAATACATTATGCTTGCCAGCGTTAATTCTGGATAGGTAAGAGTTTAACCTGTTACAGCATCCAGATCGAAGTCGAGCTAGATTGACGCGCGTCTCCTTGGGGAGAATGCGCTCCTCTTCTGAGAGTTCAGGGTTTTAATCTTTAAGAATGGGGTTTGCCGGACAATTCCTGGCATTGAAGTCGGACGACTTTTTGTGGATATCACTGAGGACATGTTTGTGTTTTTCTTCTACATACGGCTGTGTTTTCAGGTGCCGTATTACCTTATAATGATTGCGGAGATGACTTCTTAAGCTCCTGGAAGGCTGGGCCTTTCAACCGTATGTCTGTTGGGATGCCCAGGTTTCTGGGTATTTAACAGAAACTGTTTGCTCAGCATATCATTTCTCGCCCTAATGGGGAGTACTCTCGCCTCACTGTGTAGTGGTGTTTTGGGGACATAAGAAGACAGCCCGTAGCGGTTTTGAGTGCATTGTTTCGGCAGGCTTGTATTTTCTTCCAGTGAGTAACTTTTAGGTTTGGCAACCATATCGGAGATGCGTAGCATGCATACGGACGACCAATTGCTTTGTAAGTAGTAATGAGCGTCTTTACCTCAAGTGCTACAGCCAAGAGATTTGGGGATTTTATTACAGTTCTGGATTTTGGTATGATCGCCAAAATGTAGATCCTGCCCGAACGTCACACCCAGTATTTTTGGGTGTCAGACAGTCGGTAGTGTAATGTCATCCACGTGGATGTCCAATATGGTCATTTGCAATGACCAATCTTTAAATAAGGTCGTCGACGATGTGATTGGTGACAATGTCAGGTTCAATATACTGAATCTCTCTTCCTAATTATCTTTTACTTATTTCTTTGTCTCTTTATCTTACTCTTTCTTTCCTTCCTTCCCGAAATCCCATCTTTTCTGGTTTTGTTCTTGTTGATATATTAATGGTAAAGCCACTCCTTAAAGACTTTGGGGAGTGTATCGATGTTGATGGTCGTTTGCCGGATATAGATTCGGTACGTTCCGGTAAGAAAGCACCACTAGGGTACTAGCTACAACAACAACAACAACAGGGTACTAGCCCAACCATTTCGGGAACGATTTATATGACCACATTCAAGGGGGGGGGGGGGGGGGGGGGGGGGGGATTCAAGGGGTTGTGTAGCGCAATATATAGCTTCTTCAACCCAATTGTCAACCTCACCTTCGAGCGGCGAATCCCGTTTCACTAACAGACGAGGCTCTGGCGACCCCAAGCTCCTCATGGAACTTGGGGGTGGGGAGGGAGGGATGGCCTGAAGGTTTAATGTGGCCATATAAATCGTTCCCGAGATGGTCGGGCCAGCACCTTAATGGTGGTGTGTTACCGGAGCGTATCGGATCTGTATCCGACAAAGGACCATCACATCGATAACACTCCCCAAAACCTTCGGGGAGTAACTAATCGCTACAACAACAACAACAACAACCACATTAAACCTTCTAGGTCATTCCACCCCCTAGTTCCTTGAAGAATTTGCCATCGCCAAAGCCTCGTCTGCTAAATATGTGTATGATACATTCCCCTCGCGTAGGTGAGGTTGAAATTGGGTTGCAGAATTTCTGAAGCTATAAAGCTTTGTATTGCGCTTATCAACTCATCTCATTATCTTTATCAATCTGTGGCATTTATATATCCAATTTTGGTTCTCCATAATACATCAAAAGTTATACATGTCGTTGTCGTTGTAGCGATAAGGTTGCTCCCCGAAGGCTTTGGGGAGTGTTATCGATGTGATGGTCCTTTGCCGGATATAGATCCGGTACGCTCCGGTAACAGAGCACCAATAAGGTGCCAGCCCGACTATCTCGGGAACGATTTATGTGGCCACATTAAACCTTCAGGCCATACCTCCCTCCCCACCCCCAAGTTCCATAATTATCGCCCTTTTCTACCTGGAACATATGTATGTGTACGTTTAAGTCACTGTTAACATAAAGTGAGACCGACTACATTCGCAGTGTAAAGCAAGCACCATAGTCTAGCCGCCAGTTTAGGGGGTTGATTCGACAAAAACAGTGCAAATATCTGCACACAACTCATAATACCATTTAAATATTATGCAATAATATAAAATATGTCGACAATATAATGTGCATGTAAATAACAGCTTACCTAAAATTAATATGCGCCTGCCAAGCATCTTCCGAATCGAACGTTAGACCGCATGCTGGGCAAATATATGCCATTAATGCACGACTCTCATGCTCCCACAATGCAATTTCACGTGCTGTTATTGCATTTTCATCCTTTTTTTGATTACCATGAATACTAGCATCTCTTTCCTTGTGCAACATTATGTGCGATATCATTAAGAACATGCTATGTTCTTCGTATGGACACAATTTACAGTGGTAGACTTTATGTGGCAAATGTGTAAAGTGATGCTGTTGTAATGTTTTCAACGTACAGCGAGTAAACGTTTTATGGCAAGTAAAGCATTCAAATTCATTATTAATACGTCGTTTAAAATTCCAATTTGTTTGATCGCCTAATTGATGTATGGAAACAATGTGCCGGCGCCATAATGGATGTGAATCGTAACGTTCACCACATTGTGGGCATGTAAAATATATATAATGATTATTTTCTTGTTCTGAAGAGTTACGTGGTATCACTTCGCTAAGATCACAAACTGGTTCTATTTTGCAAAGTGCCAATAGTTCATCCTCACAATCGCTATAATCTGCTGTCGCTGCAGTGTGAATAGATTCTTGTTGTTTTTGGGCTAATTCTTTGTCAATTTGTTGTACCCCAATCGGATCGTCTGAAGGTTCTTTTTTTAATTCAACCTTAAGTTCTATGGGTCGTGGTAACGCCACATTTTTATCAACATCAATTTCACAAAGAAACTCAAATTGTGGTTCCGACGCCGCCGATATAGTAGATGAGCCTTCATCATCGCTGTCATTGATAACGAGTACGCCGCTGGTATCTGTACAATAACCACTTGTTTTAGGACTGGGATTCCATGACGCTACATTTATAATTTCATGCGAGCATATATGGGTAAAAACATTGTTATATTATGCTAAATTTGTATTTTGGAAGAAAAATATATTTTACTCACATTTTTTTGGTTGAGTGCATGGCAAAAATGAATAAAATCTAAACGTCGTATCAGTAGCAGCTCCGCCATTTGTGTCCGGTTCGCTAGACACAGGCGTTGTTGAATGCATATTTTCCATTTTGTATACAAGCAATGTGGCAATAAAACTAGTTAAACACTATTATCGGCTCTAAAATTTATTGGTGATAGCTTCAATATATACCAAACTCTTTGCAAAAATCCTTTTGCAAGAAAATAGAAACATCACAATAATTTTGATTATAAAAAACATAAATCTTTGCCAATTCCGAAAAGAACAGAGTTGCTTGTTATTTAAGCAGGCTGCCATATTCTTGTATTCAACAGTTTATGTATTCAACATCCCTACAAGAAACGCTGATAGTTTTACTAATACACTCACACTTGTAATTGACAATGCTGATCCTGCGATGACGTAAACATTGATACTCAAATTTATGTATGTTCCTTTGTTCGCTCACGCATGTCCGCATGTTCCCAACGTCAGCCTATAATCATGAAAAAGGACTGAAACTGGGAAGGCTTCGGACACCTGGTACAGAAAGAACATACAGCAGATACCATAATGCATGTGAGACAGATACATAATTCTCAACGGAATTTTATGTATGCGAGAACAGATTATCCGATTTAATCATGTTGTCACTACTGACTGTCATATGACATTCAAATGATTATCACGGTTGTTTTGTTATTTTTTAAATTCCGCCATTTTCAACCGACGAAAACCATATAAAAAATAAGTTTAAAAAATGAAAAAGAGAGCATTTCAAAGCTCCATGCTAAAAGAAAAAAAAATCGAAAATAATATTAAAAAATACCAAAAGCTGGCGGAATGTATGGGGCGCACTCAAAAAATTGATACGCGAAAAATAATAGTGGTTAGTGTTGATTCATTTTTAAATGTGTTTCCGCATGAGGAAAGCGCTCTTCTGTTGTTTTGTTATTTTCTGAATTTAAATTGAACATTTTGAACTCGAATTCGTATAAAACTATTTATTTTAAACAAATAAGAAACACGTATGCTTTTATCACGTACAACATTAAAAACGTAATGAAATAAAGTAAATAAAAAGCAAAAATCATTGTTTCATTTTTTGCGGAATATAACAATGGTCATTTATGATAGTATAACAGTCAAACCTGATATCTATAGTAAACTATCATTTATGACACTTTTTGATAGTTAGAGTGTCAGCACTGATCCAGGAAAAGAAATGAGAGTGAGCAGTACGGCTATATACTTAATCAGTAGGCGATGTTGGTGTATAAGAAGGAGACAAAAACTCACACGTACACAGTTGTTTACATCACATTTGCGCAAGTCCCCTTAAGTTTGTGATAGAAAGTTTGTATGAGGCGCTGATCGTTAGGTTGACATTGCTGACAATCAGATGATAGTCATATGATAGTCAGTGTTCTTGTAGGGATGCAACAAGCAAAAGTAGCCCACCTTCCGAAAGTACAGTTAATGTTTATTAAAGGGCGAATTAATGGTGACTTGTAACCATAAAACCATAACCAGATAAAACAGCTGATCGAACCTACCTTATGGAAATCAATGTAATCGATTAATGGTGCCATACCATAACGCTAATGCCATAACCATATCATAGCCAACCATTTGGTTCTTGGTTTCTCGCCATATCCATAATCTACAAATAGATGAGTTAGTGAATTTAATAACTTTTGTAGATTTTGTTCATTGTTTTGGATACGTTATGACTAAGCGAGTTATTTTTTTTTTGGAATATGTCTGTAATTTTTTGAGTTTTCTTCATTTTTACGAAATTATCACGATTCTTAGGTTAAGGCACCATTAACCGATCACATTGGAGATGGATATGGATATGGGTATGGTTACGACTATGGCGTTAGGGTTAAGGAAGTTTAATCAGCCTTTTATGCATACTCAGTATCATTGTGAATGAAACTAAGGGTGATATCTTATCTGTCAAATGCCTGACGCGTACATAAGTGCATGCACCCATATTTTTTCTTTTCATATATTGTTTTGTATTGACAGCTACTGATTTATAATTTCGTGTGGAAAAAATATTCTCTGGATATTAATGTTGCGTATTTACAGTGCTTTGCCGTTGCATATCCATAAATATAGTAGGTAAAATATATACAACACAACCTTGCATAAAATTGCTTCTGATATTCCCACAATGTCATGGCAACTTTGATTGCGCGCTGCTGTTTGCCTGAAATTATTCATCACGGGGTGAAACTCCGAATTTTTTCTTACAAAAAAATTTTGCTAAATACAACCTTGGGTACCACTCGTTGGTTCAATCTACACGTTGGTTTATCACTAAGCGAAATAAAACCAACAGACCCGGTGTAAAATATTTTGCAGTCAGATTTTTCCAATAAAATCTTATACATTCATTTTGATTGCATTTAATTGTAAGGACAAGTTATATAAATAATTGAGTTTCAAACATTTATAACGTATTTGTTTTATCTTTCTTAGCAATCGACTTCGACAATGGCACAGAGCAAACTAAATGATTTGGCTGGTAAATTTGGAAAAGGTGGACCACCAGGACTAGGCGTAGGTATTAAGCTGTTGGCAGCGGTTGGTGCTGCTGTTTATGGAGTTAGTCAATCACTATATACAGGTAAAATATTGCAATAATATGAAAAATTGATAAGCAAAAGAAAACATGTTAATGACATAACCTCAATGTCGTCGGCCATTGTATGTTAGTTCTGCCCGGCTACACCAATAAATTTCATAACATTGCTACACAATTGCAGTTCAATAAAAAGGTCATGATTTTTGAATATGTACTGACATCTAACGTTACAAATAACACATTTCTTATTAATGAAACAAATCTAAGGATTGGTTTTGCTTCGGCTGGGGCTCATCACTAGTTACATAACCAAACGTTTATTTACAACATTTACAGTGCTGTATTATTGTATGAAATCTTCAATACATGTTACATTTTCAGTTGATGGCGGACATCGTGCCATCATATTTAGCCGCCTTGGTGGTATACAAAACGATATCTATTCAGAAGGTTTACATTTCCGCATTCCGTGGTTCCAATATCCAATCGTATATGATATTCGCTCTCGTCCCCGCAAAATATCGTCTCCAACAGGTTCAAAGGATTTACAGATGATCAATATTTCGTTACGTGTGCTATCTCGCCCTGACTCCATGCGTTTACCAGTCTTACATCGCCAACTAGGTGTCGACTATGATGAAAAAGTATTGCCATCAATTTGCAACGAAGTGCTAAAAAGTGTTGTGGCGAAATTCAACGCATCACAATTAATCACACAACGTCAGCAGGTATAGAATATTAAGGCACAACTATTAACTTAAATTTATCTTAACCCTTTTTCTTTGTCTTCAATAGGTTTCACTGCTTATACGCCGAGAACTGGTAGAGCGCGCACGTGACTTCAATATAATTTTAGATGATGTTTCACTCACTGAGCTGAGTTTTGGAAAAGAATATACAGCTGCGGTTGAAGCCAAACAAGTGGCACAGCAGGAGGCACAGCGCGCTGTCTTCTTTGTTGAACGTGCCAAGCAAGAGAAACAACAGAAAATTGTACAAGCTGAGGGTGAGGCTGAAGCAGCTAAAATGTTGGGTCTTGCTGTAAAACAGAATCCAGCCTACTTAAAATTGCGTAAGATACGTGCCGCTCAAAGCATAGCAAGAACTGTGAGTATATTTATTTTTACATACATAACTAGTATTTTATTTATTTATTTAACAAATATTGCCGTGTGCTTTTGCATGTGTTTTTATTACGATTGACTTAAAACGAAAATTTAGCGCGGTGGACGGTATAAAACCGCACCAAATCATAATAGAATTGAATTTAAAAATTTTGCTTCAATTTTAATTAAGAAATCTGATAGTTGTGTTATTTTGCTGATATTAATGTTTTGAAATATTTCCTTAAAAGTAGAGTTATTATAAAA
Organism: Eurosta solidaginis; assembly: GCF_040869045.1. Lineage (NCBI taxonomy): Eukaryota > Metazoa > Arthropoda > Insecta > Diptera > Tephritidae > Eurosta > Eurosta solidaginis. The sequence goes on along the minus strand of NC_090321.1, from coordinate 250,798,538 downwards.
AAACTTTGTGAAAAAAATTATCTGTTTGGCCGCAAATGCATGTACTATGATTGCGAACTTTAATTTTATGGAGATAGGCAGCATCATAGGTATAACCTACAATTATTCTATAAGGCATTTTAATTTGTCGAGCAGATAGGTTGCATTCTTTGAACCATGGCTTGACATGAGCGTGCATAAATGTAGTTTAAAGTTTTAGGTTTATTGTTAGAGAAGATCCTGAAATATATGAACCGATCTCCAATTCAAATACAATTTTCCGATAAGAGCTGAACTGCATAGTTCCTTCTACTTTTTTTCGATTCTATGGTAATTTTATTAAATAAACCTGGACCTATGCGTGGGGCTGAAGAAAGGAAATTTATATGAAAACTAAACCTTGGAAGATACAAAACCTAAATCGAAATTTAAATTCATGGTTGTACGTCAAAAGCTGAACCACAAAATCGACTCATTCAAAATAGCATTAGAAATATTATAAATGCCATAGCAAAATGTTTTACTCATTGGGCGTGTTAACTTATTCATTCCATATGTTCGGTTCATTGCGATGGCTGAAGTATCCTATGTCGGCTGCCGGCTCAAAATCGCCCTATCTCAAAATGTTTTTCGAAAATTCCCCATTTTGGGATTTGTCTTAAAAGCGCTCTATATCAGAATTATGTTGAATAACGACGCATCTTAAAATGTTTTTCATAAACGTCCTGTCTTAATTCAAAATATTTTGAAACTATGCCCAGGTAAAGAGTTCGTGAAACAAATTTTGAGATAGTGTGATTTTGAATAAAATTCTGAAGCTGAGCGTTCTTCAAGCAAATTCTGAAAGAACGATCAATGCAATATAACTTTTTAGCATTTTTCAAAATATTTATTAAAAAATTAATATTTTCCCCAAAACCTGTTAGCATTTACAAAATTAGTAGCACTACTAAAGGTAGTTTTCTAAAACAGGAGAAGGCGATTGAATTATTCCCCGTTTTCCGAACTTCGTAAAGCAACCCGTCCTAATTTTTAAATTTGAGAGTGCCAAAGCTCTGTCATTATTAGAGATCAAAGCTCTGGTAATTGAACCATGGACGCGATTCAGACATCGATTTTAACTAATCTACACCTTTGCTAACTCTATTTGAGAAATAGACAATGTAATTAAGAAATGAAAAAATGTATTCAACAAAAGTACAAATATATTTGAGAAATGGTGAAATGTATTCGGGAAAGGGCAAATGTATTTCCAAAAAATGTTTCATTCCCTTTTTTGATCTGTTGAAATACATTTGCCTATTATCAAATTTTTTGCCTTTTCGCAAAATAGTTACCTTTTTCTTAAATAAATTTCTCCATTTCCGAAATACATTTGCGGGTTTCTTATTGTATTTGTTCCTCTCTCAAATTCAGTTGGAATACATTTTTAAAGATTTTTATCGGCGGCCGCCGTGGTGGTAGCGTGCTCCGCCTACCACAACGAAGGTTCTGGCTTCACGCCCCGTGCAAAGCCACATCAAAATTTAAGAAAGAAGTTATTTCAATTAGAAGAAAGTTTTATAGGAGGGGTCGCCCCTCGGCAGTGATTTAGTATAGTTTATTAATTCAGTCTATGATCAAGAATCTTACAGACTAGATACAATAACATATTTAAAAAAAAAATAAATATAGGTATTAAACATATACATTAGGTACAACATTATGTAAAGAGTAAGACAAAGGAAGCCTTGAATGTATCTCTGAACGCAGAAAAATCAATATTTAGTCTAGTAGAGATTTTATTTAATTCAGTAAAGGCGCGGAAAATTGGGCTAAAATAAAAGTAATTTGCTCTACAAGAACTCAAGTAAAAAGGCAGGAATGCGCGCAAATTCTTTTGCGGCACATTAAACGATATTTTCTCAAGAAGAGTCGCATAGTCCAAAGAGCCCACAATTAAGTCATACACAAACATAACCAAGTGCACCGTTCTCCTCGCTTCAAGTGATTGCAGATTGATCAGTTGACAACGAGAAGAATAAGAAGGCAGCGGGTTATAAAAAGGTATGGAGTTCAAAGCAAAACGGACAAACTTTCTTTGAACTCTTTCTATTCTGGCCGAATGATTACTGTAGATGGGGTTCCAGATATTGGAAGCATATTCAATTTTGGAGCGCACTAACGATATATATAGGGCTTTCTTAGTATACGGATCTTTAAAGTCCCTTGCATATCTGCGAAGAAAAGCAAGGTTCCTGTAGGCCATTGGGAGCACATAACATGTGTGATTGGTGAATGTGAATTTTGAGGCAACGCCTAGATCAACATGTTCGTTAATTGACGCCAACTGGATGCCTGAAATAGAGTACAACGAAGAATAGTAACTCAGGGTATTTGAGAAAGACATACTGAAGCATTTTTTAACATTTAAGAAAAGATTATTGGCGCGACACCAATCATCCACATTATTAAGGTCACTTTGCAGAAGGCAGGAATCCGAAGGGGCATTAATTCTACGGAAAAATTTAAGATCATCAGCAAATAGCAGAAAACTGGAGTTTTTGAAGCAGAAACCAATATCATTTATGAAAAGCACAAATAGGAGTGGACCGAGAATACTTCCCTGAGGCACTCCAGATGTTGCGACAAATGAGTGGGACTTAAGATTTTCGATCTTAACACACAAGAGTCTATTCGTCAGGTAGGATTTCAACCAGCTTAAAAACACAGAGTGAAAGCCAATACACTCAAGTTTATATAAAAGAATCTGGTGAGAGACCTTGTCGAAGGCCTTCGAGAAGTCCGTGTATATAACATCAATTTGAGATCCATCTTTAAATGCGGATATACAAAAATCCGAGAAAGACGCCAAGTTAGTGACAGTAGAGCGTCCGGCAGTAAAACCATGTTGATTGGGTTCAACAATGCGTTTGACTATAAAGGATAGTTTATCTTTTATTATATTTTCGAAAAGTTTCGAACAAACAGTAAGTTTAGCAATAGGCCTATAGTTTGAAACATCGTTTTTTTCCCGGTTTTGAAAATTGGTGTTATCGAAGCACATTTCCATCTATCTATAAAAATGCCAGATGGGAGAGACAAATTAAAGATGTAGCAAAGAGGGGAACATAAAGATACACTGCAGTGCTTCAGAACATACGCGCAGACGCCATCACTGTCGCATTTCAGTGAGGGCTTTAGTGTTAACATAGCATTGCCAACGTCAGTATTGGAGATCGTGAGCGATCCAAAATCCAATCGTTCATTGACAGCAGAGAGCAGATTCGGAACAGCAACATCACCTTCAAAATTAGATTTAAAGAATTCAGCAAAGAGTTCAACAGAATCATCCAGAGACTGCGCGCACTTGCCATTAAAGTGCATGCAAGTGGGAATATTAGAAGAGCCACGTTTGGCAAGAACTCCGAGTGCATTTCTGCTATGAAAAACTTCTCAGTGAAAACTTATATGCCTTGCAGATGCGGTTCTGAGTCGGCATAAAACATGTAGGTCCCGTGCCGCCAATTTGTAGGACAATTTAAAAGGAGCACGACGCAAATTGGAAGAGAAGCTCAGCCTAAAATATCCTCGGAGGGTAACTCGCCTTCATTTATTTTTTTTTATTTAGTACTAGCTTTACCCGGCGTACGTTGCAACGCCCGAGATCGAATGGATGTTGCGTTATATTTTCTGTTTTGTTTGTTGATAATTTAATTTATTGTTCTCTAAATTGAATTCAATTTTGTACGCATATTTGGTGAAATTTTCTGTTAAAACATTTTATTCTTGTATCTTATTGTAATGCATGTGGGTACACAATAGTTTTGGTTTATTCGTTCGGTGCAAATATCAACAAATTTTTTGGTGTTCCAACTCTATAGCAAGCAACATATAGCTGGCCATGGGAAAAGCACGGACTCTCTAAATTTAAGCCTGCAACAGTAAGCGATTGTCCTTGTGCTTTGTTGATTGTAATTGCAAAAGCAAGGCGTACAGGAAACTGTAAGCGCTTAAAATTGAATGGCAAATGTAGGAATCATTGGGATTCGTGGTATGAGCACATCTTCACATTTGCTTTTACCGCTGATGATTGTTGCTTTGATTACATTCGGCATTAATTTGTAAACGCATAGTCTGGTTCCATTGCACAATTTTGGTGGGTTTAAATTCCGAAGAAGCATGATTGGTGAGCCAATTTTCAAAGTTGATATATGCGCAGGCATTCCTTTTGGTTCTAAGGAGTATAGAAATTCATTTGGATAATTCACAATTTTATCTTCCTCTGTAACTGTGTCGATCGATTTATATTTCGTCACTTCACCAGGAAAATGGTTTTGAATGCGATCATTGATTTTGTTAACATGATCTAACAGGAGCTAAGATAGTTCGTTCGCATATCCAAAAAACAAAAACATTTAAATTTAAAATACTTAATTGTGAAATATGAAAAACTTTCGGCTTGATCGAAGGAATCTAGAGCCAAAATTTGGTGATAATCGAAGTATGGCAAACACGTTTTCATAGGGAGCACACACACAGAATTTGATTTTTATAGAAGATGAAGCTAACAATATTTTTAACTGCGGCAGATTACTAAACGTCCAAAAGGCATAATAGCCAAACTCAACAATGCTGTCAAACTTTAGGTGTTAAAATAACTGAAGTTTGTACGGCAGCCATAGTTTTTCCCCCATTCCACGTTTTACTGGAGGTGTTAGGACTTACCGTCACATAGCTCCTTACTAATTTTCATTATCCTACCATTACGACATCCAGATATATGTAGTATAATATATTCCATTTGTATGGGAGGTGCCACGCCCCCTTTTTCCCAATTCCATATTTTCTTGGTGGTGTTAAGGATTGACCTCAAATAACTCCTTACTGAATTTCAATGTTCTGGCATGTATACCTTCAAAGTTATGCAGTACCAAAGATTCCATTTGTATGGGTGGTGCCACGCCCCCTTTTTCCCAATTCCGCATTTTCTTGGTGGTGTTAGGGATTGACCTCATATAAATCCTTACTGAATTTCAATGTTCTGGCATGTATACCTTCAAAGTTATGCAGTACCAAAGATTCCATTTGTATGGGTGGTGCCACGCCCCCTTTTTCCCAATTCCGCATTTTCTTGTTGGTGTTAGGGATTGACCTCATATAACTCCTTACTGAATTTCAATGTTCTGGCATGTATACCTTCAAAGTTATGCAGTACCAAAGATTCCATTTGTATGGGTGGTGCCACGCCCCCTTTTTCCCAATTCCGCATTTTCTTGGTGGTGTTAGGGATTGACCTCATATAACTCCTTACTGAATTTCGATGTTCTGGCATGTATACCTTCAAAGTTATGCAGTACCAAAGATTCCATTTGTATGGGAGGTGCCACGCCCCTTTTATATATCGAAATTATTTTTAACCTAAAACCTTCCCTTTGATCGAAGTAACCCATAACCTAAATTTGGTGATGATTGAAGTGTGGGAAATACGTTTCCATAGCGAACACACACACACAGAATTTGATTTTTATATATATATATCATATAGGTTTTTGTCTTTTTTGTTAAAATTTTTTCCAATTTAAGCCAATTTTCGTGGTCTGATCAATTTAAATTAGTTCTGAATACATTCTGTATATAGTCGTGATTATTATAAATTTTTTCCTTTTCCCGATTACTAAAATTTGTTGTCGGCCTTCGATTATCATTGAATTTGAAATGGCGTTGTCGAGTTTGGTTAACTTTTGATCTTTTTATATTGTCTTGTCTAAATTATGCTAATTACCATTTTTTCTCTTACAGATTGCTAACTCACAAAACAAGGTCTACCTCTCGGCAGATAGCTTAATGTTGAACATTCAAGATGCCGGTTTCGACGATATGACTGAGAAAGTTTATAAAAGTAAATAATTTTGCAACTTTATAAAACACCATTAAATTGAAAGCAAAAAATCATCTATGAATTAACAAAAAATGTTGAAAGCTACTTTGTTGGGAAACATATTATTAGTTCCTATCTGCAATGAAATTGGCAAATATGTTTTACGTTGCTAAAAGTATAGTTTTGATATATATGGCTTATTATTTGTTGATTCTATCACTTCTGAAACATTTGAGTTAAATTCAAACTTATCGTAATTAGTTAATAAGCTTTAAAATTTTCCAAAATGTATGTCTTTAAATTTTTAGAACAGAACAAAAAATATACGAAAAATTACGTTATATATATAAATTTATTTCTGAATATTATTTATTTTGTTAGTTTTTCACCGATTCAACGTAAAAGGACTGGAATGTTTATTGCTTTTTTTTTCTTTCTTTTTGAAATCTTTTTTCCCTTCTTAAAGCTTCACCCTTAAGGAGTCTATGAATTAACTAACCAAGAACTCCAAAACTAATTCGTTCGTTTTTATTCTTAGTTTGAAAAAATGTCATCCCACGCATGTTCCAATCATTCCATACTGCTGCAAAAATTTGTGAAAAATTAGCAAAAAAACATTGTACAAAGTCTAAATTTTTTTGCTAATCTTTAACATTTTTTTTGCAATTTTTACAGTGGAATCGGGTTGGTTTGATAGAACAAATAAGCACAAGAAATACGATAAATCGGCCGCAACTGTTGGCATTGTTGCGCAGCGTACAGCAGATCGGCTGCTCTAAAATGAAAACGGGGACTAAAGAGACTACTGAAAGATCATTTAATTTGATGACTATGCGTACCTTAATACTATTTCAGAATAACCAGTGGAATATACTTTTTAACAGTTGTTTTCTTTTAATGCTTTTAAAAGAATTTTTTATAATAGCTGCACTTTGTTGTAGCAGTGAATAGGTTAACTTAAAATTAAAAAAAATAGGAATTTTGTGTGCCTCAGCTGTAAAGCTTAAAACAATTTGCAAAATAAAAAGCGAACAACCAAAAAAATGATAGTTTTTAAGGGGATGAGCCAATCTTTTCCACGACACATTATTGTACGAAAAGCGGAGTTCTTACTGATAGCTTTTGTAGTTTGCCTAGACAACAACGCCGCGCTTGGTTCGACGGTCCTTTATTGGTAAAAGATTCCTTTATATATAGACAGCTCTTGTGGAAAGGAGAGAACATGGTTCCGGCTGTGTCTGCTCCAGCACCTAGTGCTAATATGCTGTTATCTAACACCCTGCAGCAGCATAGGAGAGTTTCAGCAGAAGCTGAGTAATATAGCGGATGCGGCCCGACTAATAGACAGGCCGGTTGATTGATTAACTAGAACAATTATCGCGCGAACTCCCCGATTCCTGCTTCGGTAAGGTACTTGGAGTAGCCAGATACTTCTTACTATGCGCATGTAACAAGACTTGCCTCGGATAGGTGAGATTGACTATTATCGAGCCAACAATCAAAAGCTTTGGAGAGGTCTTTATCGCTACAACAACAGTAACAGCTGAGATTGACAATTGAGTGGGAGAAGCTGAGCAGCGTTGAAGCTATATATTGCGCGCAAAGAAATCTGCAGTACCCCATCTCCAAATTTATTAAATTGCATCTAACCGCAAAACTTGTTTCAAAAACATCCTTTCTCAACATGGTTTCCGTACATTTTCAGCTGAGAATTGGCGTTAATGAAAAACATTCCGAGGTAGCACGTTCTCCAAGCCAAGGTGGTAGAATCTACTTTAATTCCTACTACCATTACAAATACTCGTTAATTGAAAACATCAATCACCAAGTATAAGTACATTTTATTTTTTTAGATATTCAATACAGGCATTTTCAATTCAAAATTTGTTATTTCGGTAAGTACTATTTTTTCCATTAGCTTAACATCATTTCTGCTCAAAACCTTTGAGAGGCTGATAGATGTGTACATAAAGTCCAAAGTGTATGAAAAGCTGCTCTCCACAACATAACATACGCACATCAAAGGCAAGTCGGTAGACACCGCATTGCGTAGGGTGGTAATAAGCATAGATAAATCTCTGGAATATAAGGAATATGCTCTAGGAGTCTTCTTGGACATTGCCGGGGCTTTCAATAATGTTTATAAATGGGCGATTATGGATGGTCTTAATTACATTAAAGTACCTCCATCCTTAACGAGATGGATCGGCTGCATGTTAAAGTGCAGGATGATTACATCAAAATGGGGATTGTACGAGGCCACGGAATCAGTGGACAGGGGCACGCCGCAGGGAGGGGTGCTATCACCGCTGCTGTGGACGCTGCTCATCAACCAACGGCTCAGGCGATTCGACGAGGGACCCGTAAAACTTACGGATTACGCAGATGACGTAGCAATTGTCATAAGTGGAAAGTGCCTTCCAACGATTAGCTCTTTGATGAAAGTCAACGCGGAGAAGAGGGATATGGTCTTGTTTACAAAGAGGTACAAGGTCCCAAATTGGATAAGGCCTAAGTTAGGAGTGGTGACCCTACAGGAGAAACCTTGCACAAAATATCTAGGAATCATCCTAAATAGTAAGCTGCCATGGAAGCTCAACGTGGAGGAGAAGGTGAAAAAGGCTTCAACGGCACTTTATGCATGTAAAAGAATGCTGGGGGTACGTGGGGCTTATCGCCCTCTCTTTCTCATTGGGTTTTTACAGCGATTGTAAGCCCTATTCTAACCTATGGAGTTCTTGTTTGGTGGAAACCACACAAAAACAACCTACCTCAAAAAATTAGAGGGGGTATGCAGACTATCAATGCTTAGCATTACGAGAGCCCTGAAAATAACCCCGACGGCTGCACTGCATTCCATTCTGCACATTCCACCTGTAGACCTGGTAGCAAAGAACATAGCGTTAACAACTGCAACAAGGCTCGGTGCCACGGGGAAGCTTGAGCGCCGACCATACGGCCATAGTAGTATAGCGTCATCAATCACAATCGAAATCGACTATCTCCGTGATCTTCCCAGTTAATCCATTACAGTTTAACTGTAGAATTCTGAAGTGCAACGGGGGAGACGTCGTCACACTAGGAGTAAGAGATGGGTGACTACGCCTGGGTTGTGAAAGGCTAGGACGCAACTGTGAACATCTAGGAAAGTGGCACCGCCCAAGGCATGAGCTACATTGGGCGGATGTCGCAAACATATATATTCTGTGCTGGCAAACGGTGTAAACGGGGTAGGGACTAAGAGTCTGTTTCTCTTACCTACACGATTGCTGCCGGAAAGGAGGGGGGGAAGAAGACGGGGGCGGGGCTGATTCTCGGCATTGCTACCGACTCTACTACGGAGATAGTAGTTATGAGTGGTAGCAGTCGTTTGAGTTGTTGGCGCCGTGGGGCGCGAGCAGCAGCTGGTACTTGTTGTGGCTTGCTGAGCAGCGGAGCTGCTGGAAGGTAGTGGGGGGGGGGGGGGCGCAGACTACGGGATGCCCTTGGGCGTGAACAGCAAGGAGCCACAAAAGATTTATAAAAGTTACGTGGACGTCGGGTTTTGGGATCAAGCCCAGAACAACCTGTCCGATGCAACCATCCCTTACACGAGACACACTGAACAGAGTATGACCGTCCTAAAAATATTCTTTTCCGGCAGATGCAGCAAACCCATTTCTCAGTACCGGGGTCAGGAGACGGACCCGGATTGGATTGGATACCTTCCCAGGGCAAGAGAATATGGAGCAGTCCCGCTGCAAGGAGCTGCTGGGAGGATGACAATTTGTGGGAGGGACGCAACAAATTAAACGGGGTTACACTGAGTCGCTCCGGTACATAGAACCGACTGCCTTGGGAAGCGTGAGTCTACAGTCCTTTCTTTTTAGTAATAGAAGCAACTTTGTTAGTCTAAGGTTGTAAGACCTACACATAATCTTCGACAGCCCCGCGCTTGAACCCATGTCTTTCCTGCTTGGTCGATCATGCGCACCTCTCGCCTTCGCTCAATCTCGCCCAGTCTAATTGGGACGTCTACGGAGCAAGCTTCAAGGGTTGCACCCTTTTTAGCTAGTTCATCCGCTTTTTCATTCCCATCTATTCCCATATGCCCTGGGACCCAATATAGATGTATGCTTCTCCCTATCCCGATTCTATCCAGGGACTGCTTACACTCTAACACGCATTAAGATGCTGTGCTATGCGGGGTTATTGCCTTAATTGCTGCTTGACTGTCAATATAAAAGTTAACACGGTTGCAGCTTCTCTTCCAGGGTTTCTACCGCTTTGGTTACGGCTACTATTTCCGCTTGGAAAACGCTACAGTAATCCGGCAGGCTGTAGGATCTGTTTATTCCCGGGTCAGCACAGTATACCGGAGACCCTACTCCTTCCACTGCTTTGGAACTATCTGTGTACACATGTATCGCCTCTTCCGCCATTTGAGCACCCTTGCGCCAGCCGTTGTTGTTGTTGTTGTAGCGATAAGGTTGCTCCCCGAAGGCTTTGGGGAGTGTTATCGATGTGATGGTCCTTTGCCGGATACAGATCCGGTACGCTCCGGTACCATAGCACCATTAAGGTGCTAGCCCGACCATCTCGGGAACGATTTATGTGGCCACATTAAACCTTCAGGCCATTCCCTCCCTCCCCACCGCCAAGTTCTATGAGGAATCGTGCAATCGTGCAGGTCAGGGAAACAGACTCTTAGTCCCTGCCTCCGTTTGCACCGTCTGCCAGCACAGAATATATAGGTTTGCGACATCCGCTCAATGCAGCTCCTGCCTTGGGTGGTGCCACTTTCCTAGATGTTCTGGTCTCCGCGACGGCAACTCCTCGACGGGTTTCATCGCGCCATGTTGCCAGGTCGCAAACACAAATCATCCGGGTACCCCAATGCTTACCCAAGGGCGCCCAGTCCCAAGGCCACAACAGCAATTGCGTCCTGGCCTTCCACAACCTAGGCGTAGTCACTGGTCACTTACCCCTAGAGTGGCGGCGTCACCCCTCATGCACTTCAGAATTCTGCAGTTAAACTGTAATGGACTAACTGGGAAGATTACGGAGATAGTCGATTTCATGAAGCGGCACAACATCCGCATTGCTGCGATTCAAGAGACTAAACTCACAGCAAGATCTGCATTGCAGACCTGCTCTGGTTATAATGTCCACAGGAAAGACCGCGAGAGCGGAAATGGAGGCGGCCTCGCGTTTATTATACACCACTCTGTGCAATATTATATATTTGATCCTGGCATCGACCGCAGGGACAATGTCTTAGAACGTCAAGGCCTATCTGTCCGGTCAGGCGATGCAAATCTAGAAATCATCAACATCTACATCCCTCCTGTCACCTGTTGCCCCAGTGGATACCGCCCTAATATCGAGGCCTTACTCACTGGCAACAATCGCATTATCTTAGGCGATTTCAATTCCCATCACGACCTATGGCATTCAAACTTGCGGGCGGACAGTAGAGGTGAGATGTTGGCGGATCAAATAGACGAAACGACGTTCTGCACAATAAATGGAGACGCCCCCACACGTATGGTAGGAAGCTGTCATAGCTCGCCAGATATTTCAATCGTGAGCGCAGAACTCGTAAACTGCGTCAACTGGCAGCCGATGGTAACATTGGCATCCGACCACCTGCCCATACTTATTTCCTTCAAGCGTACCGCCGACTTCATCGTCACCGAAAAACGCACTTTCATAAACTTCAAAAAAGGAAAGTGGGAAGAATATAAATCTGCAACAGACAGCAGCTTTGCTGCCCTCCCTATCCCGACTGATGCCCGCCAAGGGGAGCGTGCCTTCCGTAAGGTCATTGAATCCGCCTCGGCACATTTCATTCCCGCCGGGAGAATTCCCGAAATCCGGCCCCACTTCCCGGCGGAGGCCGCGAGCTTAGCGAGGGAACGCGACCTTATAAGACAGCTTGATCCAGGCGACCCCCAAATAAGGGACATAAACCAACGCATCAGATTGCTTGTGGTCGAACACAAGCGGGCGAAATGGGAAGAGCACCTAAGAGGTTGTAACCTCTCTACCGGTGTAGGTAAACTTTGATCCACCGTAAAATCCCTATCGAATCCGAATAAGCACAAAGACAAAGTTTCCATCGCCTTTGGCGATAAGGTGCTGTCGGATGCGAAAAAATGCGCGAGTGCTTTCTGCCGACAATATATAATGCATCCTACGGTCGACAAAGATAGACGGAGAGCCAATAGACACGCACATAAACACAAATTCAGCGCGTCACCAATCACCATCACCGCTAGAGAGGTTGAGGACGCCATTGGTCGCGCTAAACCATCCAAAGCAGTGGGCCCAGACGGCATAGCCATGCCGATGCTTAAAAACCTAGGGAAAGAGGGTTTCAAATATTTAGCGCATGTCTTCAACCTGTCTCTTTCCACCTTTGTCATACCCGAGAAATGGAAAATGGCCAAGGTGGTCCCGCTACTAAAGCCTGGGAAACCAGCTAACGTAGGTGAGTCATATCGTCCGATATCTCTCCTATCGCCAGGGGCAAAGACGCTTGAAGCCATTTTGCTCCCTTATTTCCAAGCACATTTGCAGCTAGCTCCTCATCAGCATGGCTTCAGAAAACTCCATAGCACTACCTCCGCGCTAAATGTCTTTAGCACCCAGATAAATTGCGGTTTGAATCAATACCCCCACCATAGAACAGTACTCGTAGCGCTAGACCTATAAAAAGCTTTTGATACGGTCAACCATGGCTCGTTACTGCAAGACCTGGAAGGGTCTACCCTTCCCCCATGTCTTAAAAGGTGGACCGCAAATTATCTGGGTGGTCGGCAGGCATCGGTGCAATTCAGAAACGAAACATCAAAACAAAGGAGAATTAAACAAGGGGTGCCACAGGGTGGTGTCCTATCCCCACTTTTGTTTAATTTCTACATATCTAAGCTACCTTCACCACCGGAAGGAGACACAATCGTTTCCTACGCCGATGACTGCACAATAATGGCCACAGGCCCAGGCCCAGAGATCGATGAGCTATACAATAAAATAAACGGCTATCTCCCTGATCTCTCCAGTTTTCTCGCCTCGCGAAACCTGGCATTGTCACCGACTAAATCTTCCGCGACCTTATTTACAACATGGACGCCCCAAATGTCGACCATATTGAACATCCACGTCGATGGCACTACGCTACCGACTGTTAAATGGCTAGACTTTTAAATGGATCGATTTCAAGCCAATTTCTATTGAACGAAGTAAACTTGAATGTTCCATGCCGAGTTTCAAGGCATTATAAACCTATAATTCTTAAACAATGCAGAAGCAATTTCCAACTACACGAACCTTTTCTATGTTTGTGTGAAGATTATAACTCTCACTCGAGAACAATTGATGTTTCGGACTCGCTCTTTGCCATAAAAAAGACGGTTCTATCGTCTCTTAATAATTAAAAAATTATATTTATACTTTTAGTCTATTGTATTTTGTGAATCTATATTTCTCAGCTGATGAGTTTCTCTGTAGCTGAGCGGTTTTGGATCTCTGCGCTTAAGAAGCCACTGCCTCTCAAAGACTCGGTAACAAAAAAACTATAAATAAAACATAAAGAATTAGGATACAAAAAAAAAAACAAAAAACAAAAAAAAACAAAAAAAAAGGGTGTATGAATTAAAAAAAAAAACCAAAACAGGATTAGCCTGGTTTCATCGGGCCACTTGAGGGCAGTGCGCTGCCACAACGTCCGAGAAAAAAAAAAAGATATTAGCAACAAATAATTGAAAACAAGTAAAGGTATCGGGTGTAACCGAATATTATATACTCAGCGTGAGCATCAATTGTACATTTCATTTCAGATAAATAAGTTTTCTACATGACAAGTGGCACGCCCGTTTAAAATAAAAATGTCTCCACATTTCCTCTTACAATAAAACTTGATAAGTGAAATATCATTGATTCAAAACTATTTGTTGCTAAGTTGTTTTAGTCTACGACCCTTTTAAACTTGTTTTATATAAAAGTGGGCGTGGTCTTTAACCGATCCCGTCCATTTTTACTAGAAATATTTTCTGCTATAGGAAAATTTGTGTACCCAATTTTATTACGATCCGTTAATTTTTCTTCAAGTTATGGCTCCCGAAACATAGAAAATTGCTTAGTCATACAAGGGGCGGTGCCACACCCATTTCAAAAAGTTTAGTGTTTTCCAATTTAATGTTATAATTCAATTTAGAAAGTAAAACTCTATTGATACAGAGCTCTTTTTTGTTAAGATATAGCTTATTATTTTCGTCTACGACCCTTTTAAAAATCTTTGATATAAAAGTGGGCGTGGTCTATAACCGATCTCGTCCATTTTTTCTAGAAATATTTCCGGCCATAGGGAAAATTTGTTTACCCAATTTTTTTACGATGCGTTAATTTTTCTTCGAGTTATGGCTCCCGAAACATAGAAAATTGCTTAGTCATAAAAGGGGCGGTGCCGCGGCCATTTTTTTAAATTTGCGGGTTTTCCTGTTTATTGTTATAAATCCACTTGGGAAATGAATACGAATGATAAAAAACTCTTTTTTTTGCAAAGGTATAGCTTATTTTATTCGTCCACGACCCTTTTAAAAAATTTGTATATAAAAAAGTGGGCGTGGTACTTATAGCAAAGACAACCACTCTGCCGAATTTTGTTACGATAGGTTTAACAATTTTTGGTTTATGATTAATAATATTTGTAAAATTGAATTGAATGGAGACTGATAATTTTGATATATGGAAGTCTATATCTATCTCGATTCCTTTATACCTGTACAATAAGCTGGGTCGATTTATTAACCTATATCGCGCCATCGATTTTTCGATAGGTTTTGGGCTCAGGAAATAAAAGTTCCACTAAGCATACCCAAAAAAATAATTTTCGAGCCTGCAAACTTTGACTTTTTTTACTTTTTTTCTTTGATTGTTAAGGTTTTTTTCATGACCTAATTAAACAATTTTCATTTGATTTTAAAATTTTCCGACTCAAAATTGTCCGCTAAAAACTTTTGCGATAACAGTTTTTTGAAAAAAAAATATATATTTTTTGGGTTTTGAGGAGTGTTTTGGTGAAAAAATTTATTTTTTTTCCATTTTTTTGTAAGAGTTTCTTCAGAAACGTTCAAAAGTGTTGCCGATTAAAACGAATTTGTCTCATAGTTCCTATCCCACTTAAAATTATGCGATAAAACGTATGCGGCCACCGTGGTGTGATTGTAGCGTGCTCCGCCTACCACACCGGATGCCCTGGGTTCAAACCCCGGGCAAAGCAACATCAAAATTTTTAGAAATAAGGTTTTTCAATTAGAAGAAAATTTTTCTAAACGGGGTCGCCCCTCTGCAGTGTTTGGCAAGCGCTCCGGGTGTATTTCTGCCATGAAAAGCTCTCAGTGAAAGCTCATCTGCCTTGCAGATGCCGTTCGGAGTCGGCATAAAATCATGTAGGTCCCATCCGGCCAATTTGTAGGGAAAATCAAGAGGAGCACGACGCAAATTGGAAGAGAAGCTCGGCCTTAGATCTCTTCGGAGGTTATCGCGCCTTACATTTATTTTTTTTTTTAAAGCGATGGCATTAACAGTTAAAAAAAAAAATTTTTTTTTGGTTTTTGGGACTTGTTTTGGTCGAAATCGATTTTTTTCATTTTCAAGGCTCCAAATCATTTTTTATGTATGTATATGTTTCCGTTAAACCCACCAGTAAGTATATCAAAATGATCAGGGGACGAGCTGAGTTGATTTAGCCATGTCCGTCTGTCCGTCTGTCCGTCCGTCCGTCCGTCTGTCCATCTAGTTCCTCAATTTTTGAGATATCTTGATGAAATTTGGTAAGCAGGCATATTTTGGTGGGAATTTGACATTTTGTTGGAATCGACCGGATCGGACCACTATAGCTTATACCTCCCATACAACCGATTGTTCAATAAGAGGGTTTTCGCCATTTCTGCCCCATTTCTGCCTCATTTTAACAGCTAGCAACATCAAATTTTACCACAAGCTTACGTATTGGGCATTGACGATTTTTTCAGACAACTATTTATGCCCAATACGTAAGCTTGTGGTAAAATTTGATGTTGCTAGCTGTTAAAATGAGGCAGAAATGGGGTAGAAATGGCGAAAAACCTCTTATTGAACAATCGGTTGTATGGGAGGTATATGCTATAGTGGTCCGATCCGGTCGATTCCGACAAATGTCAAATCCCCCATCAAAATATGCCTGCTTACCAAATTTCATCAAGATATCTCAAAAATTGAGGAACTAGTTTGCGTTCAAACAGACGGACGGATTTTAAAATCAAATAAGTAGATCATGAAAAAAACCTTAAAAATCAACCAAAAAAAAAAAAAAAATCAAAAAACTCAAATTTTGCAGGCTCGAAAATTATTTTTTTAGGTATGCTTAGTGGAACTTTTTTTTCCTGAGCCCAAAACCTATCGAAAAATCGATGGCGCGATATGGTTTAACTTTCGTCCATGCAAATCAATCCAGCTTACTGTACAACCAACCGTTATCCAATCAAAGTTAATATACTCTGTGTGCAAAGCACGCTGAATATTAGAATTGAGAGTAATTGAAAGTATTTGAAATAATTGATCAGGAATTAAAAAAAATGTATTCATTATCAAGTACCAGTAAAAGGTAATTTTACTTGATAATTAATATTTACAATTACCAAATAATTATAATTTACGAATAACTGCACAGCTCTGCTTTAAGCGAATCCTGAGAAAGGGTGTTTCGAAAGAACAGTCGAATTACTTACATATCTCTAAAATTTTCCTTATTTTTTTTTAATTAAGCAAGCGCAATTTTTATTTTTTTTTTTTTCAATGTAATGCTTTATTTAATTATTAATTAAATTGTTAGTAATTGCACAAGAATTCGGTTTATTGCGGCCAAAAAAGAGCTAAATGTCTTCTCAAGGTTAAGGCCTCTAGACACATATAAATATTTATTTTAATAATATATGTTCTGACATATTTGACGCTGTTGTTGTGTTTCAACAAGTATAATTTAAACGTTTCTCAAATATTCAAACTACACTAAAAACATATTTATTTTTGCGAATTAATTTAATTTTTATTTATTTTTTTACTTAAGATTTAGGCAAACCGCAGTTTGTGATTAGGTGGATAGGAGTTATCATTAACAATAGTTTAAAAATAAGTTTTATGTTTAATTTGTTTGTATGTATGCTTAATTTTATTGATGAAAAGTATTGTTTTATATATGCATGCGCGGTTCCAGGGGAGGGGGGGGGGGGAACTTTTTTTTGTATTGACTGTAATGAATTATATAATACAAATCTACATTGTAGTTTCTTATCACACACCGGATTTTTACTAATTTTTAATTTTTCTTGCTTTTTTACGTTATTATTATATATATTTAAAAAAAAAAGTTCCCCCGCCCCCCCCCCCCCCCCCCCCCCCCTAGAACGTAAAAAAGCAAGAAAATTAAAAATTAGTAAAAATCCGTTTTGTGATAAGAAACTACAATGTAGATTTGTATTATATAATTCATTACAGTCAATACAAAAAAGTCCCCCGCCCCCCCTCCCCCCTGAAACCGCGCATGATATATGAATATTTTTATGTATGTATGTATTTATGTATTAATATTTAGTATAAACTTCACAATGCAATATGTAATAAATTTGTAGATTTTTTCGCTATTCGATATCGTTTACATACATTATATAAGCGGTATTTTACTTTCTTTTTTATATTTGTTATAATATTTAAATGCATAATCGTGTGTTTGCGCATTCCCTAAATACTCGTTCTCATTTAATTTAAATATTCTCTAATTTTTATGTGTAAAACAAACTTAACTTAAAACCTTAATACACAAAAGCCCTAACCAATAAATGTACAAATATCGACTCGCGCCATTAACTTAGACCCAAGGAAAGTTTGCCATTGAGCAGCTGTTCACTAACCAAACAGCTGATGATTACTTCACTCGGCTTTCACTTTTATTAACTGTGAGCATTCTACGACCTGACGATAAAACCGAGCAGTAGGAGCACACTACATACCCCAGCGGGTCAGGGGGTCAGAATATACCCGCGGTAGGTATGCCTGTCGTAAGAGGCGACTAAAATACCAGATTCAAGGAGCTGTGTAGCGCAACCCCTCATGTTGCGAGCGCAATATATAGCTTCTCCAAACCCAATTGTCAACCTCACCTATCCGCGGCGAATCCTGTTTCATTAACAGACGAGACTCTGGCGACCCCAAGCTCCTCATGGAACTTGGGAGTGGGGAGGGAGGAAATGACCTGAAGGTTTAATGTAGCCACATAAATCGTTCCCGCGATGGTCGGGCTAGCATCTTAATGGTGCTATGGTACCGGAGATTACCGGATCTGTATCCGGCAAAGGACCATAACACTCCCCAAAGCCTTCGGGGAGCAACCTTATCGCTATAACAACAACAACAACAACAGCACACTCTACGTACTGCATCTGCGGACGCCAAAGATCTGTAGCAAGACCGGAAAGCAGATCCTGGCTAATAGGAATAATGTCCGAAAATTGTATCAGGTTTCATGGACTGCTAGAGGAATGATAATTACTACCACGTAAACGAGCGTGCTCAAGTAACGGGGAAACAGTT
This sequence comes from Eurosta solidaginis, assembly GCF_040869045.1. Lineage (NCBI taxonomy): Eukaryota > Metazoa > Arthropoda > Insecta > Diptera > Tephritidae > Eurosta > Eurosta solidaginis. Next base: position 250,780,090 of record NC_090321.1, on the reverse strand, counting down.
CTCGTGTTTGCTATATAGCGAGTAATATGTCAAACTCGGTATCATAGTCCCTGACTTCAGATCTGAGTTTTGGTATACATATTGTGTCTAAAAAAAGCGATCCCAGAAATCGAGCCAATCAGCCTACCGAACATCGCATCTAAAGTTCTATCCAGCGGTTTTACGAAAAACTGGAGTTCAAGAGCCAACTCACCTTATCAGTGTGGCTTCAGACATGGGCTTACACGCGATATGATGCGAAAGAAATTACAATATCGAAGCTAAACGATGCTTCAGACAAAAACAAGGCGCTCTGGCAGCCACGTGACTGTTGACGAATATAAATTCAAGACTGTGGAGTGATAGCGAAAACAAAGAAATTAAACAGATAATCAGTACAAGTACTACTTTGGAGTGTAAGCTGTTTAGGACCTACGCAGGTACATAGTGTAAGATATAAAAGCCCAAAGAGTAAGTTGGCTAGGTCATGTTATGCGAATGAATAAAGATATGTCTGCTTATAGAGTATTCCTTTCGACACCCGTACTAGGCAAGAGCGACAGGGTGACCTTCACTGAATAGGGAGAGACTGGTGGATGAAAATTTTATCACCCCTTGTGCTCCCAACTGACGTCATTTATAGCGAAACAGGGATAACTGGCATGACTTTTTACGCAATGGCTAAAATTGCATAGGCAGTTAGATGTCAAATAATGATGATGTATCTAATATATCATACCAAAACCTGAGAGCACGCAATTTCCAAAACAGTGTTGGTTAGGGCCTTTGTAGGCTGCGATAACGATACATGCATTTCCTAAAGGGCAGTAAATATTGTGCTTATTATTATTATTCTTTGTTAATAATTGTCTTACGGTTTTTTGTATGCGAGCCACTGAGCTTTATTTGATAAGGGTTATGAAAGTGCATTTGTGGGTATTCGTGATCGTTTCGTCCATCAGTTTGGTACAACTCTGTTCATCAGAATCTTTTCAGTGTTCCCAGAAATTAATTTGCCTTGACTTTTTCGTTGTAATAAGTGAGTTTAAGTGAGTACCTCTTAGTCGTCTTCAGTCTCATTTAGAAGTAATAAAAAAAATACTAAGCCCGATAAACTCCGAAGATATTTAAGGCCGAGTCTCTTCCTTTTAATTTTCACTACAAATTTTCGGGAAAGAGCCTACATGTTTTACGCCGACTCCGAACGACGTCTTCCAATTTGCGTCGTGCTCCTTTTGATTTTTCCTACAAATTGGCGGAACGAGACCTACTTGTTTTATGCCGACTCCGAAAGGCATCTGCGAGACCGATGAGTTTTCACTGAGAGCTTTTCATAGCAGGAATACACTCGGAGCCAAATCACTACCGAGGTGTGAACCCGCTAAAAACAATTTTTTCTAATTGAAAAAACTTGTTTCTAAATTTCGGAGTTGCTATGCCCGAGAATTGAAGTGGAAATTGTAGTTTTTGTTGACCTTATGTAACATATGCAGTGAGAGAAACTTTACCAACAGTTCTGACAATGGACTAATCGGGAAGTTCTGGGTGACTGACTCTATGACATAATTTAACATCGCCATCGCTTCGAACCAATAGACAAGCTAAGCCTCAGATCGGCTGTTCGGACTTACGATGGCTATAATGTCCACAGAAAAGATGGAGAGAGGGCTATAAAGGTGGCCTCGCATACATTACCTGATAGATAGGCTAGGTTGAGCTGGCCGCTTCGTAAGAACCACACAGACTGAATGAGTGCATAGTGTTACCGGAAGTTTGCACAATGACCAAACTGAAAACCCTTATCAGAAATCAGTACTTATGCTATAAAATAACTCCGTCTTCTTGGCAAGCTTTCTAGGACCAACGCTAGTTCTTGCCTCTAGATCTGTTAGCTGTGCCACTACTAATAGCTCAGTCAGAATACCCACCATCTATTACCATTATCTGACGGGTAATGAGCAGTGCAATCTATTTAACCTCGACATCGGCCGCAGGGATATCATTGAACAACATTCGGGTGTATGTAGTACATGGACTCAAGCTTTACCCAAATAAGAGTGTAATCAATTTGTCACCTACGCTACCATTTCGATGAATAGATGTACCGACTAAGCAATATGAAAAACTGTTAGAGCAAAACAGCAACAACAAGAGGGCCTTAAAATGTTAAGTTGTAACTGTTCGCTCAGGCGTTGCCGGAATAGAAAACATCAACAAAACGCCTGTCAATTGGTGCACTTATTCTGCTGGCAGTGCTGTCACCCCATCCTATCATCACAAATTGTCGTCAATATCCTCTACCGGAAGAGCAAGGAAACTTGAACTTTCAAGAGGGTTGGGTCAAAGAGACATGGGTGTTAGAGGCAATCGCAATTAAATATCAATGGGTCGAAAATCGAACAATCCTACGACATGTGAATGCATACCACAACCCATGACACCTTATACGGAATGTTTCTTAAAAAGCCTGAAAACAATTTAAAAAACTATGTGCTTAATTGTGAGAAACCAGGAAGTTCCAGTATACAACAAGATCAGCCTTCCAACCTAATAAAGCGACATCTCCAAAAGAAATATAAAGAGTTTCTGCAACAAAACTTGTATATAGTAAAGTTCTCACGTCGGGAGCTCAATAGTACTGTGACCACAACTCGTCTACAGCAACTTTTATGAAAATGATGATTCTCATAACAATAAAAACGACAGCAGCAGTTCCCATGGAATTAGAATTTAAGCAAAAAAATACCACGTCAACAAATCCTGCAACAACCGTCAAAGGCTTCATATGGCTCAAAAATGATTGAATGACCCACAAATACTTCGGCAAGTACTCTTATGTCTATGTAAATATATAATGAAGCCTTAATTTAAGGTTTTAAATATGTGTCTTTAAAATAATGGAGTTTTGCGTGTAGGCGTTCAAATAAAACTTTATCCTTAGAGCCATTTTGTTAATGCTCGTTCAACGCTTACTGGTGGTAATTTGTCAGCAAACGTAAGCCGATCTGCCAAACAGTCTAAAGGCTTCACAGGGCTTAATTAAAACAAAAATTCGTAGAAAAATCGAGTAATATTATTTTATTCCATTATATTTCCGATTTTATAACGGCAATTCCTTACATTATTTTTAATTGAGCGGAGTGGCTGTATCAGATTTTTTTCGTTGGGAATTTTTTTGACACTAGAAGTGTTCATTAGGGATTAGAGTTCAAAAACCTTGAAAACCTTTATTCATGCATTTGACTAGAAGCATCGCCATTTTCTAACATTAAGTATTCCAGATCTACCCCATCGCACACTCATTTCCAATTCCAATTCTATTTAATATTTTCTACACTCAATGCATATTAGACACTTTCTTCCTTCTTACTTAAACCGCAAACATCAAGCTGTTGATGGCGCCACTGCATCACCAGCACCACCAACAACTCCACTTCCATTAACACTTGCGCCTGCCTCTCCACCTCCGCTGACACCGCTTCCTTCACCACTGGCGACAAGGCCATTCACTCTGTTCTCCCCACTGCTAATATCACGATCTCTTTCCCGCTCCCTATCGCGTTCGCGCAGTCGTCGCAGAGTTGACGATGTCGTTGGAGCTGAAGTGCTGAGTGAACTCGAGCTGCTCGTACTCGCTACGCTGCTAAAGCTGCCGCTTACCTCGGCTGCACCCAACATGCTACGCCCACTTACAGCACGGCCAGGTACGACGAGGGTAGTGCTTAAAGTTGATGTAACATTGTTCGTTGTACTTGATACGCCACCTTTATGATGACCATTGGCTGTAACCACGCCAGTGCTACTACTACCAAGTACAGCTCCGGACGCCGTGGCTGCAGCAAATGATTCTGCAATGGTCGTTAAAGGTCATAAGTTTGTTGTCTGTACAAGTCCACGTTCAAGATGAAAGCAATCTAGTACAGCTGCACCGACAGAGCTGCGTCGCGCCACCATCGAATTGACAACGGTCCATTTATTTATACGCGTATCATAGCGTTCTACAGAATTGAGCGAGGATGAGCCATCATTGCCACCGAGCGCGTATAGGGCGCCATCTACCTCTACGACTTCGTGTGTAGATCTGTTGTAAAGAAGTGTAATAGAAAAAGCAAGCTTTGTTATGCTTGATTCCAGTGGGATATTGTTTTAAACATTACAACTTACCTTCGCGAATGCATTGCCGCAATCGGCTCCCACGCATTCCGACGCGGATTGAAACGTTCTCCACTGGACATACACATCGTGCCATCATTACCACCAATGCAATACAAATAACCATCATAGGTTACGGCACCACAGCTACTGCGTCTTGATGTCATATTTGGTACCGGAAACCATCGTCCGGCACGAGGATCGAAACGTTCCACACTCGATTGATAATTAGTCGAATCGAACCCTCCTAGCGAGTAAATGCAATTATCTAGCACAGCTAAACGGCAATAACGTCTGCGCGCATTCATTGCAGGGCAAGAGCTCCAAATGCCCGTCAGCGGGTCATAACGTTCCATGCTACTGAGACACGAAGCGCCATCATAGCCACCGCAAACATACAGCAGACCATCATAGCCGCAGATACCTAAACATGAACGCTTCGTGCCCATTGGTGTAATGCTGCTCCATTTATTTATGAATGGATTAAAGTATTCGGCAGTGCTTACATCGTTAACGCCATCATAACCCCCGACGACGTAGAGCCGTTTGTGTAATGCTGTAACGCCAGCACGTGAGCGACGCCACAACATCGGTGCAATGGGCGTCCAAGCATTAGTGCGCGGATTATACACTTCACACTCGTTGTGTATGGCGAAGAGGCTACCACCGCCCACAGCGAAAATGTAAGGTTTCATGCCTTCCGGCCGACGCTCTTGTGTGCGTTGATTGCTCATTAAGCTACGCTGTTCTGGCAGTAAATGATATTTCATTGCTTCGAGAAGGAGTTCTTTGCATTGACCATCCTCTCTTATGAGTGGCTCTGTTTCAACGCAGGTCATAAGAAAATCACGTCCCACCAATGGCAAGCGTACATGACTCATCAGTTCGGCAATGTGGCCGCGACGCTCGGCGAGATCGTGTTTTACCCAATTAAGTACTGCAATAAAAACTCTCTCTTCAGAGCAAACGTTCAGCTGATTATTGGATATAAGATCTTTAACCTGAGCGGAGATGAGAATAGAAACAGAGAGAGTTCCAGAAAGGTTGAAAGGTGAAAAGTGATTGCAGAGTTCTTCTTACCTCTTCAAAAGGCAATAGTAAATACTCTTCGGTTCCGACAACTTGTTGAAAATTTTGTAATGCATATTTATGCGACCGTGTATGTAGCTCCTTGCAGCAATGTGCGTCTGAAAAGAATAGCGATTATATAATAGAACTAAAGGTACAGATAAGAGCGAGACTAGAGAGTTAGATGGCCTCTTAGATTACAGATTAATACAAGATAGTTTTTCTAGGGGAATTTACCCTCATCTCAGTACATTTTTTATGAAGAAAATATGTCCTAATAAAATTATTTGGAATCGGGGTGTGTCTAAGTCAAATGTCGATAGGAGCCTCTAATGGGCCCAAGCTGTTGTTGAAGTTCCTTATACACACGCTAAGATAGAACCGAAGAAGAAAGGATAAATACAAGCATGCGTGTAAATAAGAGAAGGCTTTCTATGAAAATATATGTAGATTGTATACCTTCTTCACTGACTTCTTCTCGTTGTAGTGTATAAAAGGAAGGAAATATCTACGGCATCGTCTTTCTCTTTGCACTGCCTATTTAAGTTTTTTGGAGATGGCAGAATTAGGAAAAGTCTTGTCCAGTGGATTGGGTTCACTTAGAAAATGAGGCCTGGGGTTATCACTGAGAGCCTCCCGAAAAGGAATATCATTGCCATGACAACCGAGTGGATCAAGGTCTGCTCTTCTTCTTCTGGTAGCTCTTTTGAGAAACATAAAGGTGGTATTTTCTAACCTTCGGAAACGGTCATCCACGCCAAAAATGTTTTGTGAAGAATGAACTTCCAAAAATAAAAAAAGTGACAGATATCACCAGGAGGGCTAAAACTGAGGTCTTACTTCTGCCATATCATGCATCACACTTGCGATTATATGACGATTCACAATTTATCGCTCTCGGCTTCCTCGAATCAATCTTTCAGAGATTCAAGTGACCACAGGTGAAAACACTTTCGCCTAGTTGTGTAAAAATCCGGTCAACGAAGCTTAGAGTGACTTCGCGAGGCCACCTCATTGATCCGCAAAACCAACAATAACATTTTATAGATGGGCTTTGGCAAACGCTACAATTTCAGCGTCCGCCTGCTATCAGTTTTCGGTTAGAAGGATGTCGTTACCCTGCAAGAGGTAGTTCCCATCCACAAATACAGGAGCCCACCATTGGTGTGAAAATTGCTAAGCAATGGACTGGGATCCAAAATGCTCTTAATCTTCCAATAGTTCAATTGTAAGCTAGGTCAGGCATTCCTTTACCGTATTCTATTGCATGGGTCGCCAAAAATGACTAGTTATTGCAGTGTTTTCATATTTATATTTTGCATACGCAACGAGAGCACAAATAAGCTTTGGAATTCGGACCCCTCCCTGATTGCATCACAGTTGAACTCGAGGCTTTAGTAGCGGCTTGGCTATACAAATAGATATAAAATTATCTAGCCTCAATATCACGATATGGCATCCCATCCAAATCATTATATCGCGGCTCATGACAGAAAACTCCATATCAGTTTTTGTGTCCAACTTCGATCCATCTGTGTTACCACCACTTAACTTACTTTCTACCTCAGATGAGTCCTTATGTTGAATCCTTTTTCGAGAAAATCGCTGAGGGAAAGCTTTCAAAGAGTGTAGTTGTCGTCAAAGAATATTCAGTACTGGTTAGGATAAAGTGTGAGAGCTCATATCCTACATTACTGATCAACGGGCCACACCCGAATTTCGTGAACGATCCAGCGGATGTTTTATGATCAGTATGACATTCAATGATACCAACTACTGGAGTCCATTGTAATGGCACATTTTGGTGATGCTCCTTTTTATTCTTCTTGTAGCACTGCTTCTCCCCATCCAATAGGTGTGATCACTCACAAATTGGCATCTCTAAACTTCATCGGAAGTCCAACTTCACTTTCAATATAGTTGGACCAAAGAGAAATGGTTCCACACTGCAATTGAAAATATGGTTGGGTTCATGTTGGGACACAATATAAGTAAGAGTTTAACCTATCCAGATCGAAGTAGTGTCAGAGTGACACGCTTTTCCCTGAAAACTCTGAGAGCGAGGATCGCCCCGCATTTATCGGCACACGAATTTGCCGACTCTTTGTGGATAAGGCTGAGGACGTGGTTATGCTCATCTGACTCAAACAGCATAATTTGTGTGTGCTTGCGCATATATACTATCAATAAATGCTTGCGGATATATACTATCAATCAGTTGTCTGTTAGGATGCCGAGGCTGCTTTTCAGCATTTAGTTTATCTCCTTTATGGAAAGTATTCCCCCCTCCTGTGGCAGCTCTGAGCGCGGTGTTTTGACAGTCCTGCAGCTTCCTCCAATGTGTTGCTTTTAAGCTCGACGACCTTAGCAGAGATGCGTTGCATACAAGTGGCTGGCCAATTGCTTTATAAACAACTATGGAATTTTCTTTGTCTTTGCCCCTAATTGCTTCCATCGAGGGATTCAAGGATTTTGTCACGGCTGTAAAATGTAGGTGTAATTGTGGCTACATGCTCCACGTCGTAAATAAGGTCACCGAAGACTTAGTCGGTGATAGTACCAAGTAGCCCAATGGGAAAAAAACTGGAAAAAGAAGGGAGTAGTTAATTTTGTAGCATAGCTCATCAGTGGATCGGCCAGAATGTGTTGCCATTAACAGGCAGTCAGCGGCGTAGGAAATAATGGAAACTCTTTCTACTTAGTGGAGAAGGGAGCTTCGACATGTAAAAATTAAACAAAAATGGGGAGAGGGCGCCGCCATGAACTACCCCTTGTTCAATTCGTTTTGGTTTAGATGTTCCGTTCCTGAACTGAACTGATACCTATCACTTCCACGGCATTTCATTCTATGGACCAGAGCAACTCGCGATTTTTCACGATCAATGACTTTAATTTAGTGTAACTATTTGTGGCCCCAACTACGAGGAAAGTACGTGAGCTGTTACAACAAAGCAAAAGCTAAGACGCGTAACGTTTTCTATACCAACAAAAAAGTTCATACCGTGAAGTCATCCCAAAAAAAGAGCTACAATAGCAAATGCATACATAATTCTTATATATTCTTCTTCATCGCAAAATAAGCTAAAACTTGTATATGCGTGGGATCAACATTACTTCTGCACTCCTTCGCATCAAATTGACTTAACATATACTTACCAGCAAAACTTCGTATACCCAAACAGTTGGATGGATGCAGCTGTCGTAATAAAAATTTGCAACAAGCTTCGCGTACGGAATGAATTTGCAACAAACTTGAAGCGGGTAACAGAACTTGTACATTGTCCTCGGTTATGGTTATCTCACCGGTGTAAGTATAATCAATAAGTTGGCGCAACGCTGCAATATCGACGTCATGCAAACGTACCACACCCTGATTGCGTTCTAGCATATCATCTGGTAGAGGGGTGAGAGGGGAAACATATTAAATGAAACTTCAAATTTTTAGTTTTTTCTTTAACCTCACCATTGAACATAGCATAAAAATAAGGAGATACTGAGGCAAGTACAACTCGATGCGCTTGTATAGTCTCGCCACCCACTTCCAGAGAAACATCGCAAAGCTGAAAGAGATAAATGCATAAAATGGCAAACCAAATGGATGGCATAGAAAAAAATTTGTGATTGATTGTTTTGTGTTTCAAGATGATGGCTTGAAATAGTTGTTTTCTATTGAAAGATATGGAACCCACCAAAGTATACTCATTAAGCAACTTCTAACGAGAAAGGCCATACCATCAAGCCTAGGAGACTTCTCTTTACAACAATACGCGTCCCGGCGTCTACCGCAAGGAGGTGTGGATACTATCTGTTAAAAAACTACTAACGAAACTAAAAAGAAGTGGATATTGCTCTGACAGCAACCGAAAATCATCTCCAAACTCTAGGCGAGCTACTTCAGACTGCATTGAAGCTCGTGGAGATCTGGTCACGTGAAAGTGAAACTCAATCCTGCTAAGACTGAAATGAGTCTTGTCACCAAGCACTACTAAATATCATCTTTCAGGCCGTCGCTCTTGAAAAAAATTAGGGTCAAACTTTCACTACAGGTTAAAGAGCTCGGCGTTATCTTGTACAATAAACTGAACTGGATAAAACATGTTGAGGATAGAACAACTGAACTGTAAGAACTGTTTAAGCCTTCCTAATGCTTTCAGCCGAATATAACTCAATGGCTCTACACCGCGGTCTTAAAGGCCATCTTATTCTACGGCATCAAAGTTTGGTGGGCGGCATACGAAAGAATCAACATAGTCTGCAGGATAACAAGCCCGAGTTATGTATAATACCAATGACTTCCAGCTACTAATAATACATGTAGTTATGTAAGTGCAGAGTCAGCAGCAGACGATATTGACAATTCATTTTAAAAATTACAAGTAAATAACATCCGGTCAATAATAAAACTGCAAGCTGACAATTCTGAGAATTCTGCTATTTAAAATAATAAGTACACTTACTTACTTACTTACTTAATTGGCGCTTAACCGTCTAAACGGTTATGGCCATCCAACAAGGCGCGCCAGTCGCACCTTCGCTCCGCCAACCGTCGCCAATTGGTCACACCAAGGGAGTTTAAATCGTTTTCCACCTGGTCTTTCCAACGGAGTGGGGGCCACCCTCTACCCCTGCTTCCATAGGCGGGTTCCGATAGAAACACTTTCTTGGCCGGATCATCATCTTTCATTCGCATAACATGGCCTAGCCAGCGCAGCCGCTGCGTTTTAATTCGCTGGACTATGTTGATGTCTGCGTATAGCTCGTACAGCTCATCATTAAATCTTATTCGGTACTCGCCATCGCCAACGCGTAGAGGTCCATAAATCTTTCGAAGAACTTTTCTCTCGAACACTCCCAAAGCCGCTTCATCTGCTGTTGTCATGGTCCATGCTTCTGCCCCATATGGCAGGACGGGTACGATAAGTGACTTGTAGAGTGTGATTTTCGTTCGCCGAGAGAGGACTTTACTTTTCAATTGCCTACCTAGTCCAAAGTAGCATTTGTTGGCAAGATTGATTCTTCGCTGGATTTCAGTGCTGATGTGGTTGCTAGTGTTGATGCTGGTTCCCAAATAAACGAAGTCTTTTACTATTTCGAAATTATGGCTGCCAACAGTAGCGTGGTTGCCAAGGCGCGTATGCGCTGACTCTTTGCTCGATGACAGTAGGTACTTCGTTTTGTCCTCATTCACCATCAAACCCATCTTTACCGTTTCTTTTTCCAGTTTGGAGTAAGCAGAACTAACAGCGCGGGTGTTTAGACCGATGGTATCAATGCCATCGGCATACGCCAGTAATTGCACGCTTTTATAGTATATTGTTCAGGTGCGGTTAAGTTCTGCAGCTAGTATAATTTTCTCCAGCATCAAATTAAAGAAATCGCACGATAGGGGGTCACCCTGTCTGAAACCTCGTTTAGTTTCGAACGGCTCGGAGAGGTCCTTCCCAATTCTGACTGAGCTGATCGTGTTGCTCAACGTCATTTTGCACAGCCGTATAAGTTTTGTGGGGAAGCCAAATTCAGACAGAGCGGCATATAGGCTGTTCCTTTTCGTGCTGTCGAAGGCAGCTTTAAAGTGGACGAAGAGGTGATGTGTGTCGATTCTCTTTTCACGGGTTTTTCCATGATTTGGCGCACTGTGAAAATCTGGTCGATGGTAGATTCACCAGGTCTGAAGCCGCACTGATAAGGTCCAATCAGCCGGTTCACGGTGGGCTTCAATCTTTCGCACAATACACTTGAAAGGACCTTATATGCGATATTAAGAAGGCTGATTCCACGATAGGTGGTGCATTTTGCACTATCCCCCTTCTTGTGGACTGTCCTCCTTTTTGTGACTCGTCCGCCCATATTTTGCTAAGAAGTTGCTGCATGCACCTTACCAACTCCTCGCCGCCGTACTTGAATAGCTCTGCAGGCAATCCATCAGCGCCCACGGCCTTGTTGTTTTTCAATCTGGTTAACCAGATAACCAGATAATAAGTACACAGCTAAGTTAATTTCACTTAGTAAGCAATAAGCAATCATATTCATATTAATTGTAAGTTTCATAATTGATTTCAATAAAGTAAAGTTTCAGTTTTGGTTTTGACGCTGATTCGACCTCAATCGTTGTTCGCTGAAATAAATTATCTTCTGTCTTAAATAAATTGTCCTTTTTAAAAATCCGTTTCGCTGCGACCGCAACTTGATTCCCGCGCACTTATTTTCAGATAATTAAGGTCAAAAATCACAAAAACGATTTTTACTTGAACATCTAATTTTCCCAGGCTTTACCGCCTTTTTTGTCCATTACAAAGTTGAAGACTCAAACATTCATTACACATGTTGTCAGTAATGTAATGTTTTTCATATGGTCGACCGATTGAGCCTTACACCCCGTAAACCGCGTCATTAACATACGTTTAGAAGTAGTCATTAAACCAATACTGTGTAGTAGTCGCTTTGGCTGACCGTTTCCCATTTTTTCTGCACGGTAATTTGACTGGCGTGTTGTGATGGTAGCGTGCTCTGCCTACCACACCGACGATATTAGGTTCACGCCCCCGGCAAAGCAACATCAAAATCTTTGAAACAAGTTCTTTCAATTAAAAAAATTTTTCTAAGCGAGGTCGCCCCTCGGCAGTGTTTGACAAGCACTCCGAGTGTATTTCTGCCGTGAAAAGCACTCAGTGAAAACTCATCTGTCTCGCAGATCCCGTTCGGAGTCGGCATAAATAACATATAGCTGAATCGGTTGGGATGTATACCCTTCAGAAAACGCGAGTACTACATAAATAGTGTAAGGAATACTGCTTTAGGAGTATAGGAGTGCTCCAAAACTAATCTGTATTCATACAAAAAATGTGCTCCAATTAACATTGCGATGTCCTAGGAGAGGAGTAGGTGATCCCACTCTCGTTTTGTTTGTGAGTATTTCATAGAGTACATACGTGAGAGTACTTTACAAAGTACTTTCACTGTAGTACTCCATGGAGCACCCACAGAGGATCATATTCCAAAGGTGGTGAGGGTGGTGTGCAAACGCATTGCAAAGGAGTATTGTTAGAGTACTCCAATATGAAAAATATGGAACACGTAATTCAACAATTTTTGCAGTGTAGAGGACACACACACTTTTCGATCATTTCAGTTGCAACTGAGAATAATGAATACTGAAGTCTAGCAATTTCATATGGGTAGATAAAGTTATACACTTAGCAGTCCATATAAGTTTAAGTGCATATGGGGAAATCCGCCAAACTTTGGTTTTTTGGAGAACAATTTTTTTTTTTTGAAACATGGTATCACGTAAATATCTTTTTCTTAGGATCATTGAGGGGTAAATTGGAGCTATAGTGCATCGCTGTTACTCGTCTTACATAATGCCTCAAAAAGATTTAGGGTCTACCACGTTATCCCCAAAATCAAAATCCCCAAAACAAAATCCCCAAATCAAAATCCCCAAAATCAAAATCCCCAGAATCGAAATCAACAAAATCAAAATCTCCAAACTCATATTCTCCAACACAAAATCCCCATTTTATGTGTGAAATAAATTCAAATTAGGTTTAAAATCGCCGCGACCAAAAAAGGCTAATAATCCATACCAACTTTCAGCATAGGCGGCCTCTGGCCGCGCTTATAGAAAATAACCCTGGGCTACGCCATGCCAAGTCCGGGTGTGTGGTATAACCGTGGCTACCGCCACGGTGATGTCCTTCTGCGTAGTACACGCTTCTGTTAGCTTGTTCGAATTAGAGCGACTAGCAGTCCTATATATGGATAAGTAAAAATATGTATTGCCAAAACGTAAATATATAGTTATACATACATAAATATGAATGAAAGAGGAGAGATATTGCTATTTTTTACACGGTCATGATGTTTATCATAGCACTGGGATTTTGATTTTGGGGATTTTGATTTTGGGGATTTTGAATTTGGGGATTATGTGTGTGGGTATTTTTTTTCTTTGGGGATTTTGTGTTTGGGTATTTTTTTTGGGGGATTTCGTGGCACTCCCAAAGATATAGTCAAAAGATCGAGCAAAATATATATAAATTGAGGTCGCAATGTTAAAATACATTTATTTCAACACCGCTGTACCGATTATATCGAATTTTTACCAAAATATGGAGATATATGCAGCTGTTAGCTATGTAAAATTTTTTTGATACACGAGACCCGGTTTTGTAGATATCGGTAAAAATATAAAACCGAATTACCACCAAATATTTTTTACTGCAAAGTTTGCAACACATTTATTTTAACACCTTTTTACCGATTCTTTTGAAACCTTAAGCCGGAGACATTGGTGCTTTATCGGTAACCGTATCGGTAACCTTTTAACAGCTGATTCGACCAACCTTATGAGAATCAATGCAATCGATTATTGGTGCCGCTAAAGTCGTAACTGTATCGTAGCCAACCAATTCGGTTTTGGTTTATCGTCATAACGATAAACAGCTGATTACGTTAGGGATACGGATACAGCGATACGACATACGGCACCAATGACTCTAGCTTTAAAAATATATAGATATGTGAACGAAGTATGTTTAGGTAAGAAAGTTTTAATACCCGAGATTCGGATTTGGAGATATTGATAAAAATATAAACCGGGAAAACCTTTATTTTTTTACTTATTTAAACACTTCTTAACCGATTGTGTTGAAATTTTATCAGGATGTAAATATCTATGTGGGGTATATTTAGGTAAAATTTTGTTGATACCCGAAACTCGGTTTTAGAGATATCGGCAAAAATATGAAACCGGGTACCCGTCAAATATTTCATACCCGTTTGTTAATTTTTTCTCTACACAACAGTAGTATACCATCAATTGCCTCATCTGGGAATATTCAAGCAAGGAAGGTTATTGATGTTTGTACATGGGGCAAATATACGAAATTTTCGCCAAAAATTGGCAATCGTCAAAAAGTGTGGACATTTTTTTTTATTTTTTTTTAATTCTTGTACCAAATTTGTATCCCTTTTCATTTACTTTTAAATAAAACCTGGTAAAAAAAAAAAAAAAATTTACACTTTTTGACGATCGCCAATTTTTGTCGGAAATTTCGTATATTTCACCCTTGTTCAAACATCAATAACTTTCCTTGCGTGAATATTCCAAGATGAGGCAATTGATGGTTTACTACTGTGGTGTAGAGATAAAATTAACAAAAGGGTATGAAGTGATAAAAATAAAATTGTAGCTGTGCCCACAAAAAAACATCCTCCTGAAAAAATTTACGCAACCAAGTGCTTCTACTTTTCTGCCTCTACCTTCAAAACTGAAAGGGGCACATCGAATTTGAAGCCCCAGGTATTTTTAGTCCCTGATAGGCTATTATCGTGCATAATCCGAATTTCAATACTCAGTTGCCTCAAAAAGCTATCAGCAAAAAACTGTGAATATTGAAAATGACAAAAAAAAGTATCGCTACTTTGATTGATGATAGTTTTGAGTATTAGAGGGGCACATTCTCCGTCTCAAAAACAACATTCACTTTTAATTCCTAGCGTTTCAGCGATGCCTCAAAATTGTATCGAAAAAATTCAAAAAAAAAAAAAAAATCAAGGGTATCGCTTGAAAAATTGTAAAAATCGACGTTTTTACGTTTCGAAGTTCTGCAAAAACTTACTATCAACTTTCTTGATTTTAAAATCATCAGATCGGATAGTCAAAAGGTCAAACATAATGTCCTTGTACTTTTTTCTGGTCTGCAGTTTTTTGCCCGTGTGTAAAGCCCGAGTATCCAAAAAAGTTAAAGTTTTTGGGATTTGCCCATATCTATACACCTGTAAAAAAAAATACAGCTTATATTAGTTCTGCTTAAGGGTTTTCCGGGCGGCGACACAATGGAACATTTTATATTTTTTGAAAATGATATGCAATTCTGTACAATTTAATGGAGAAACAAAAACAAAACTCTTACAACAAAAAGGATAGGGACGAAAACCGGAAATACTTCATACTCTTGGTATCAAAAGAAACTATACAAATTGGGGTTCAAGTGTTTGCAATGAAAGAAGTCGTTATTCCCTTTACACAGACGGCGGATTTGGATGGCAGACAACTTAAATTAACTATTTGAAGTGTTTGGGTGGTTGTTGTTGTTGTAGCGATAAAGACACTTCCCGAAGGTTTTGGGGAGTGTTATCGATATTAATGGTATTTTGGTGGATATAGATCCGTTACGTTCGGGTAACAAGCACCATTAAGGTACAAGCCCGACCATCTCAGGAACGTTTTAATATGACCACATAGAACCTTCTAGACCATCGCTCCCCCACCCCTAGTTCCAATCGCAATAAAAAAAAAAACAATAGGTCAATCGAGATTCGCGAGCTTGTGATAAAACATCGAATTGAAGATATTAATCCTATAGAAGACACTGTAAGAAGTATTATTGATAATAAAAAAGTTTGCAATCTGGAAAATCGTTCCAAATTAGGCAGACCAATACGACTTAGTGGTGCTGAAATATGGTCAGTTGTGCAAATAGTTGTGAAAAATGCTTTGAAAAGTTCTGTAAAATTATCGAAAAATATTCCAGAAATATCAGATGTGACGTCATTGACATACAATGCGTCAGAAATTATATGCGAACGGTGTACCTGGGCAAGTTCTATAGAAAAAACTCCTTATATACGAACACAACAAAAAAAAAAGCTCAAACTTTCCTAAGAAATAGCACGAACACATCTTCTTATATAAGGAAAATATGTGTACCCGATCTTATTATGATCCGTTAATTTTTCTTCGAGGTACGGCTTCCTAAACATAGAAAATTGCTTAGTCATAAAAGGGCCCATTTTCATTTTCAAAAATTAGAGTTTTTTTCCTATTTCTTGTTATAATTCCACTTGGCAAAACAAATACTAATGATATTGTGACGAATATTAGTATCACTAAGCTGATACTAAGTAAATAAACGCAAAACAACAAGAAACAAGCTGCCGCTCTTATGTACATCAAATCAATCATCATTTACCCACATGCATACAAGGCAACGAAAAGATAACTCACACACAGATGTAGTCATCAGCCGAAGTGTTACTCACCCATACACACGCATATGGCTATAAGAAAAACATTATAAACTACCAATAGGTATACATATGTAGCTCAATTACCAAGCAGGAGATACAGCAGTTCTAGAAAGCGAAACGTCAAGACTTTAGTCGAAATATTCTAATGAAGCAACGGAGAGTATAAAAGCAGCGCAAGCTGAGTAGTCAGGAATTAGTTTGATTTAAATGCGCAATGAGATGTGAAGTAAGAGTTATTGTGAAGTACACTCAAAGTACTCTAAAAAAAACCATTTTGCATTACTGAATATTGGAGTTATTTGTTCAACAGTTTAGCAATTCGAACGTTAGCAGAAGGCTTGGAATATGCGAAATTTCCCTAAATTCGTTATATTATAAAGCTTTTTTTTGCAAAGATATAGCTTATTTTATTCGTTCAAGACACTTTTAAAAATCGATTATAAAAATTGGGCGTGGTTCTTAACCGATTTCGTTAATTTTTCTTCAAAGCATTTTTTATAGCAAAGTCAACCTCTCTGCCAAATTTAACGGCTTAACGGTTCTTGATTTATGATTCATATTTTTTAAATTGATTTTATCACCAGTGGGCGGTGCCACGCCCATTTTCAAACATTTTTCAAATTTTTATTAAGAGTTAATTTTAGTTCACACCTCAAATATTATCATTCTAGGTGTATTATTTACTCAATAATCAGGTTTTTTGTTTTCTAAAATGTTATATATATAAAAAGTGGACGCGGTTATCATCCGATTTCGCTCATTTTAAATAGCATAGGGAGATAAGTGCCAAGGACCAATTCACCAAATTTCAATACGATATGTCAATATTTACTCAAGTTATTGTGTGAACAAACAGACGGATATGGCTAAATCAATTCCTTTGTAGGTCTATATTTATCTTGATTCGTTTATGACGTTACGATCAACCGTTATGTTACCAAAGTTAATATATACTCTGTGTGCAAACCACGCTGAGTATAAAAGTATACTAAAATTGTTGACCGTGTAGTGTACTTAATGTCATGATGTCGTAAATGCACCCCCAACGTCCGTGTTGTTAATCAGAAGGGCTTGAAAATATAGCCTTTATCTATTTTAGGTACCGCTCTTATGAAAAGTTGCCATTGACGGGTAGCTACCAGCTACCTATAAAACTTTGGAGAGATTACCTCAAGGCTCCCCTTGTTACATTATTCTGGTGTAGTTTATTGGGTATAAAAACTAGGTTAGGTTAGGTTGAACTGGCCGGTCCATTAGGACTTCGCATAGACTGATTGAGTCCGTAGTGTTACCAGAAGTTTGTTTTAACGTCCAAAGTGAAAACCCCTATCAAAAACCAGGACCTATGTTATAAAATAACTCCGTCCTCTTGGCAAATACTAGAAACTTCCTAGGACTTAAGCCACTTGCTGCTTCTAGATCTGACAGCTAAATCACTCCACAGAACGTGCTCTATCATTTTCTCCTCCAACCCGCACTTCCTACATCTGCTATCACTGACCAAGCCTAATTTAAAGGCATATGACGGCAGAAGGCAGTGTCTAGTCAGAATACCCGTCATGAGTCTACAGTCCTCTCTTTTTAATGATAGAAGCAACTTTGTTAGTCTAAGCTTGTAAGACCTACACATAATCTTCGACACTTTACAGCCCCGCGCTTGAACCCACGCCTTTCCCGCTTGGTCGATCATGTGCACCTCTCGCCTTCGCTTAATCTCGCCCAGTCTAATTGGGACGCCTACGGTATAAAAACTAAGTAGCACATAATATACAAATATCAAGAGCAGGTCATTGCGAAAAACAAATGAGTAACTACTTAATGTTGGAGTTACAAGGCGTAAAGTGTTAAAGTGTCATATATCACAAGTCACGTTGCATGCTGCCACCTAGCTTTCCGTCCGCGATATAAACGAATATAATTGTATTAAGTTCAGTTTACTTATGCACACTTTTCCACATATATGTATATGTAAATATGTTCTCCACAATGCCATCACATATTGAATGTCAATAAAAATGCAGCGGCTTAAGAATACTCCAATGTGACGAGGGAGCTTTTGATGCGCTTGCCTTATTACAAACATATCCAACAACACATTGCTCTTGACTAGATTTGTGATATACAATGTAATCCAATGGGTGTCTCTGCATATGTCTATTCTACCACAAGGGATTTGCAAATATCTATGCGACAAACCAGTCAGTGTCAATAACATCTAAATGTGACGTAAGTGCACAAATGACTTAAAGAACAGCTAGAGGAGCAGAAAAACGATGGGTTTTGCATTTCAGTTGAACCAACACTTTGAAAAACTTTAAATAATGAACAAGCTCACGCCCTTGGGGCAGATGGTCTTTAATTCAAGTGTTCTGATATTTAACTAACTTTATTTTTAAAGCTTTGGGCTGTTCCGCACAGATAAATATAGTCATAGACTGTTCCCCTTGGTTTAAGTGTAAGACGAGACTCCCTAAATAAAGACAATCAGAATCGCTGAAAGAATTTGAATGAAATGTGAACAAAGATATCTTATGGCATGCAAGGTTCTGCTGACTATGTTTTTAATATGTAAACATCTTGGCTAAAGGTATGCGCGAATCCATAATGTAAGCGTAAGGTAAGTGTAAGCCTTATCGTAGTAAAGACGCAGTAATTGGTATTGGTATGCTGTATAGAGGGAGTGCAGAATATAAGCGCAAGTGTAGGTATGCCTGTCGTAAGAGGCGACTAAAATACCAAATAGATTCAAGGGGTTGTGTAGCGCAACCCTTTCAGGTTGCCAGCGCAATATATAGCTTCTTCAAACACAATTGTCAACCTCACCTATCCGTGGCGAATCCTGTTTCATTAACAGCCGAGGCTCTGGCGACCCCGAGCTCCTCATGGATCTAGGGGGTGGGAGGGCGGTATGGCCCTGAAGGTCGCATGTGGTCATAACAAATCGTTCCCGAGATGGTCGGGCTTGGTACCAGAACGTATCGGATCTGCATCTGGCAAAGGACCATCAGCAACGATAACACTCCCCAAGGCCTTCGGAGAGTGTCACAATAACAACAACAACAACAACAACAACACCAATCTATGATATATAAAGGCGAAATTGAAATGACAAAGAAAAAGTAGCTAATGTAAATATGGTGGAACAGAAGAACAGTAGAAGGAAAGCCGTTTAATAACAGTGCCGATAATGATGTGCAGAGCTGTTCAAAAACTTTTATATGGAAATGTAAGTCACAATACATATACAAAATTATATGTACACAGAAACTCTGTTATTGAAAAAAAAAAATTTAAATGTTTAAAGAATTTTCATGGTCCCCTTATGAATACATTTTGAATACAAATTTTTTTCAGTGCTACAGTATTTTTATAAAATTTGTTGTAGTCAATTTGTTAGTGTAAATTTGAATATCATACCCATGGTTCAACTATGTGGCTGGCTCATCTCATCAGCTGGTTTTATTTTTTTCATTTCACTGGTATAGGGATTGTGAAAAGGAGATGGCAAATGTAAAATGTAGCCAACACATTGACAATAATTTACTGACGTACAAAAAAGGTTTTTGTAAAAAAGTAGTTTGACATCACTTTCAGTAATTTTTGCAGAAAAAGCATCTAATTTAGCGCATTATTTTCCCGCAACACACAAGAATTGCAAAGCACCAACACGCATATATTGACAATCTGAACAAAGGTATATTGTTGCTGTAGAGATGAGCCAACCATATCATATGAGCATACCGAAGTGCTGTGGCTTCATATGGAAGGGCTTTTTATTTGCCTATTCTTCAGAACAAAACAAAGACAAAAGTGCTACAGGTTTATAGGGGTTAGCAGCCCTGTGTATGACAATAACGTTTGTTAGTGAAGTGTTAACGCTTTGTTATTGATAAGTTATTGGTTTGTAATCAACGGGATATGGCGTGTTGTCCAATTCTTACCGACGAGGTATCTGTTTGCTAGCGACGTGCTATCAACGAGTTAGATATTATCGGTTTGTAATCGGGTTGTCGATGGATAATCGATTTTTTGTAGGTAATGTAATTGGTTTGATATCAAGAAGTTATCGATTTACTATCGGAAAACGTATATCATTCATTGAAGAATTCTCGATACGGTATAAAAAATGTATAAATATGTTATAAATATATTATTGATTTGTTTTGTTATCGACGTGATATCATAAATTTGGTGTCAAAATGTTATTGAGAAGTAAAAAAAATGTATTATTGAAGTACCGATAAAACTTGGATCACACATCTGTAACCCGACGAAAACAAATAGATAAGAAACCCAATAGAAAGCTGATAAGAAGGAGTAAATAAGCCGATAAAAATCCGACAAGTCGACGATATTTTCGACTTCGGTAATAAAAAGATAATAAACATTTGACGCGATTTACCCCCGAGGAGTTTAAGGTCGATCTTCTCTTCCAATTTGGGGGGTGCTCCTTTTTAATTTTCCCTACAAATTAGCGGGACGGGACCTATATATCTTATGCAGACTCCGAACGGCAGCTGTAAGGTAGATACGTTTCGAACATTATTGAACTATGTAGAAAAGTCAAAAGATTTTTCTCGAATTTAGCATTGCATACCTTGAATCTACTTCTAGACACACCTCCAGATAGGTACTGAGACCTTAACTTTCCTGGGAAACCATTCTAGAATAAGAAAGTTACAGAGCGACCGAAAGAATCGGTAGAGTCTATTGAATTTTTGTGGGTGCTTTACTTGTATATAGGGTATCATAACTGTAATCGGATAATGGTAGATTGTAATGGTAAGCGGTCGATATGGTTATACACTTATTTAAATCAAAACATCAGAACCGATAAAGTTCTTGATTGAGCCATGTCCGTCCGTCCGTTAACCCGATAACTTGAGAAAAAAATTAAGGGAACAAAAAAGTTTATACACTTGCTTATCGGGACCTATAAATTGGTTTTGAAAACGGGCGAAACCGAACGATTGCCACTCCCTCTTTTTGTCTTTCAGAAATAAGCGTAGAACAGAAAAATTTGTCCGCCTTAATGTAAATACAACATATTAACATATTACGACGCTGTTAACAACTACAAACGAAATTGTATAATTTTGTAACAATTATGTCTCTGAGCCTTAACGGCAACGGAATGATGAGAGCAGTTATGCTTAACGGTGCATAACAGTAAATGCGCTCATACGAGCAAACCGTCATACAACTTACGTATGTATGTATGTGCATATTTTGCCTATGGGGGGTCTACAATTTAAACGATTTTGTGTGGTCATGAATGGAAGATAGCTGTGCGACGCATACTTGGGGTTCTCTAATAACTATGTACTGCACTTGTACCACCCGCTGCATGCCAGTATCTGGGATATGGGCGGAAGTGTGACCACTTTCAAATCCCATCTGAACTATCTACATATAAGTATGTATATGAAGGTATGTGCATGTTAAGTTTGAACTACTAGAATGTCGGTGGATATGTTAAAAGTAAGCACATTAAGCTTCGCCGAAAATGCCTGTGGAGTATAATAGAGATTTTGCAATGCGCTATTGCTAAAATATCAGAGAAATAAATATTTTCGCTTGGTGTAACGCGTCATATTATTTAAAATTTGATTGGAGTGGATAGCAGACCAATTCATTTGTGGGACTACAGGTTGACGTTGAAAAAATTATTAATATTTTTGGCCTTTAATTTCCAAAATCTTCGGAAAAACCAGATAAGAGAAAAAAGGCGTGGCACTGTCGTATTGCTGTCTAGAGCCGCTGAAAGACACTAGATACCAGTCGCCTTCTGTTTCATTAAAAATGGGAGAAAGAGCGCTATTTACATTGGGATTTATAGTTTGAATTGCGTTATTAGATGATATGAAGAGATGAGTATCATCAGATGAATCTTTAAATGTGAGACATTAGTTGAGTTTTGTCATGGCCTAAACTAATGTAAAGCGCTTTTCTACAGTTAGCTAAAGCTGCAAGCAGGCAACGCCGAATTTAGGGGATATATATAAAAAGATTTTCTTCTAAGTTGACTAGATTATAAATTTGAAGTAGTCATAAGGATAGCTTTCTCAAATAAAACCATTTTCAAATCAAATGAAACTTTTTTAGTCAAATTAAATTTTTTTCAAATCAAATGAAACTTTTATCAAAACAAATTAAACTTTTTTCAAGCCAAGGGAAACTTTTTTCAAATCAAATGAAACTTTTTTCAAATCAAATGAAACTTTTTTCAAATCCAATGAAACCTTTTTTAAATCAAATTTAACTTTTTACAAGTCAAACGACACTTTTTTCAAATCAAATGAAGCTTTTATCAAAACAAATAAAACCTTTTTCAAGTCAAGTGAAACTTTTTTTAGTCATATTAAACTTTTTTCAAATCAAATGAAACTTTTATCAAAACAAATAAAACTTTTTTTAGTCAAATGAAACTTTTTTCAAATCTAATGTAACCTTTATCAAAACAAATAAAACTCTTTTCAAGTCAAGTGAAACTTTTTTCAAATCAAATGAAACTTTTTTCAAATCTAATGTAACCTTTATCAAAACAAATAAAACTCTTTTCAAATCAAGTGAAACTTTTTTCAAATCAAATTTAACTTTTTACAAGTCAAACGATACTTTTTTCCAATCAAATTCAACTTTTTTCAAATCAAATGAAACTTTTTTCAAATCAAATGAAACCTTTTTTAAATCAAATTTAACTTTTTACAAGACAAACGACACTTTTTTCAAATCAAATGAAGCTTTTATCAAAACAAATAAAACCTTTTTCAAGTCAAATGAAACTTTTTTTTGGTCAAATAAAACTTTTTCAAATCAAATGAAACTTTTATCAAAACAAATAAAACTTTTTTTAGTCAAATGAAACTTTTTTCAAATCTAATGTAACCTTTATCAAAACAAATAAAACTCTTTTCAAGTCAAATGAAACTTTTTTCAAATCTAATGTAACCTTTATCAAAACAAATAAAACTCTTTTCAAGTCAAGTGAAACTTTTTTCAAATGAAATTTAACTTTTTACAAGTCAAACGACACTTTTTTCCAATCAAATTCAACTTTTTTCAAATCAAATGAAACTTTTATAAAGACAAATTTTTCAAGTCAAGATATTTTTTTCCAATCAAATTGCAAAGCATTCAACAGCTATACGAAAGAAAATTCCTACATATTTATGGTTAGTCTTTTTTATTACTGGCTCATTCCATTTCAACACACCCGGTCCGCGCAGGACATGATTTTTGATTTCGATGAAATTTTAATATGTTGTTCTTTGTCAAAATAATGAAACACGTGTTTTTTTGCCTCAAACAAATTTTTTTTCGGATTTATCGGCTATTGAATTCCATAAAATGCAGTCGGTATTTTATTCACCACTAATCGATATAGATATAGACTTCTATATATCAAAATGATCTGGGTGAAAAAAGAAATTCATTTAGCCATGTCCGTCCGTCCGTCCGTCTGTCCGTCCGTCTGTAAACACGATAACTTGAGTAAATTTTGAGGTATCTTAATGAAATTTGGTGTGTAGGTTCACGGGCGCTCATCTCAGATCGCTATTTAAAATGAACGAAATCGGACTACAACCACACCCACTTTTTCGATATCGAAAATTTCGAAAAACCGAAAAAGTGCGATAATTCATTACCCAAGACGGATAAAGCGATGAAACTTGGTAGGCCCGTTGACCTTATGACGCAAAATAAAAAAATTAGAAAAATTTTGGACAATGGGCGTGGCACCGCCCACTTTTAAAAGAAGGTAATTTAAAAGTTTTGCAAGCCGTAATTTGGCAGTCGTTGAAGATATCATGAAGAAATTAGGTAGGCACGTTACTCCTATTACTATATGTGTGCTAAATAAAAATTAGCGAAATCGGATGACGAACACGCCCAATTAAAAAAAAATTTTAATATCTTTACAGTATAAAAGTAAATTATGTCAACATTCGACTCCAGTAATGATATGGTGCAACAAAATACAAAGATAAAAGAAAATTTCAAAATGGGCGTAACTCCGCCCTTTTTCATTTAATTCGTCTAGAATACTTTTAATGCCATCAGTCGAACAAAAATTTACCAATACTTGTGAAATTTGGTAGGGACATAGATTTTATGACGCTAACTGTTTTCTGTGAAAATGGGCGAAATCGGTTGAAGCCACACCCAGTTTTATACACAGTCGACCGTCTGACCTTCCGCTCGGCCGTTAACACGATAACTTGCGCAAAAAACGATATGTCTTAACTAAACTTAGTTCACGTACTTATCTGAAGTCACTTTATCTTGGTATAAAATACCAATATCCGACTATGACCACGCCCACTTTTCCGATATCGAAAATTACGAAAAATTAAAAAAATGCCATAATTCTGTACCAAATATCAAAAAAGAGATGAAACATGGTAATTGGATTGGTTTATTAACGCAAAATATAACTTTAGAAAAAACTTTGTAAAATGGGTGTGACACCTACCATATTAAGTAGATGAAAATGAAAAAGTTCTGCAGGGCGAAATCAAGAGCCCTTGGAATCTTGGCAGGAATACTGTTCGTGGTTTGACATATATAAATAAATTAGCGGTACCCGACAGAAGATATTCTGGGTCACCCTGGTCAACAAAAACAAAAGGCGCCCACCTATAGAACTAAGGCCCACTACGTTTTAAATAATCATTAACACCTTTCATTTGATACACATGTCATACAAACACATTCCAGGGTTACCCTAGGTTCATTTTGCTAAATAGTGATTTTCCCTTATTTTGTCTCCAAAGCTCTCAGCTGAGTATGTAATGTTCGGTTACACCCGAACTTAGCCTTCCTTACTTGTTTTATACTCAGCTGAACACAGCTCACAGAGTATATTAATTTTGTTCGCATAACGGTACCCCGTAACGGCATAAACTAATCGAGATAGATATAGACTTCTATATATCAAAATGATCTGGGCGGAAAAAAAATTCATTTAGCCATGTGGCTCCGTTCGTCTGTCCGTAAACACGATAACTTGAGTACATTTTTAGGTATCTTAATAAAATTTGGTATGTAAGTTCCTGGGAACTCATCTCAGATTGCTATTTAAAATGAACGAAACCGGACTATAACCATGCCAACGAATAACGGATAACGAAAATTTCGAAAAACCGAAAAAGTGCCATAATTCATTACCAAAGATGGATAAAGCGATGAAACTTGGTAGGTGGGTTTACATTATGACGCAGAATAGAAAATTAGTAAAATTTTGGACAAAGGGCGTGGCACCGTCGACTTTTAAAAGAAGGTAATTAAAAAGTTTTGCAAGTTTTAATTTGGCAGCGAAGTATGTAACGTTCTGTAACACCCGAACTTAGCCTTCCTTACTTGTTTTTAAGTGAAAACAATTTTTGATTTACTTTATGATAGAATAATCAATCAGTTTGATACTGACACCTTCTGAGTGCAGTACGCGAATATTTTTGTGAAGTTCGTGATTTTAACACGTTGTAAATTAATAAAAAAAAAAAAAAACAAATGTAAGGTGCGATAACCTCCGAGGAGATTTTAGACCGAGCTTCTCTTCCAATTTGCGTCGTGCTCCTTTTTAATTTATCTTACAAATTGGCAGGACGCGACCTACTTGTTTTATGCCGACTCCCAACGGCATCTGCAAGGCAGATGACTTTTCACTGAGAGCTTTTCATGGCAGAAATACACTCGGAGTGCTTGCCAAACACTGCCAAGGCCCTACCCCGCTTAGAAAAATTTTCTTCTAATTGAAAAACCTTATTTCAAAAATTTTGATGTTGCTTTGCCCGGGTCGCGAATCCACGATCTTCGGTGTGGTAGGCGGAGCACGTTACCATCACACCGCGGTGGCCACCTTGTAAATGAGGAACGCGAATAATTTCAATTATGAGGTTCTACTACCAGAGTAGTCCTGTAAATAAAGAATACTTTTATATACTGAAGATTGGAATTTATTTACTCGCCAATTCAGTGATTCGGACGATAACAGAAGGCAAATAATAATCGAGAGTTCATAAGGTATATATGTATTGTCATGTTTACATACATATGTAAATATGAACGCATCAATCAATTATAATTGTAATAAAAATGTGTGACATATAATTTTGTTTTTGTGCTTAGCTCTGAATCGCCAAACTATTGCAATGTACATAGGTAGTTAACAAACGCAACTAAAGTAGCCACACAATTACAAAAATATTTGACGACTACAAAAGACAAAAGCTCAAAGCTGCGTTAAAATAACTCATACGCTCCCGCCAACGGAGATGTAGAATTTGATTTGTAGAGATTGCAAATCTATTCTCATATGTAATTGCCAGAGTTCTCATACATCTGTATATTTTCACATACATATCTGTCTTATTGAACACCACACGAAAGACAAATTTTTCTTTAGGTGTCAATCTAACCACAATAACACACTGCAGATTACACTGGTCAACTGCATTAAAAAATAAAAAAATAAATGAAAGGCACGATAATCTCCGAAGGGATTTTGGGCCGAGATTATCTTCCAATTTGCGTCGTGCTCCTTTTAATTTTTCCTCTAAATTGGCGGGACAGGACCTACTTGTTTTATGCCGACTCCGAACGGCATCTGCAAGGCAGATGAGTTTTCACTGAGAGCTTTTCATGGCAGAAATACACTCGGAGTGCTTGCCAAACACTGCCGAGGGGCGCCCCGCTTAGAAAAATTTTCTTCTAATTGAAAAAACTCGTTTCTAAAATTTTGATGTTGCTTTTCCCGGGGCGTGAACCCAGGATCTTCGGTGTGGATGGCGGAGAAAGCTACCATCACACCACGGCGGCCGCCAACTACATTACGTCTTTAGTATTTGACGCCCTTAATCTAAGTATAGAACTTAAAATTAATAGTAAGGTCTTATTATTAATTTTTGCTATATTTAAGAAATTAACGGATAACTTGGTAGATGTCACTTTTTATTATGACATTTCAAATAATTGAATAAGGGTTCCGGCATAAAAGCTATCACCTTAAAATTTAAGGGCTGCAATTCCGTAAATACGACTTAAAATACCCATTTGCAAAGGCGAGACCAACTTAACGAAATAATGAACTTTACATATAACAGATGTCGAACGACCGTTAGAGAGGTTGAAGAAATTTACTTTTAACTTGATGGCTATCGAAAAAAAAGAATTGATATGATCAGGCTTATTTCTAAGTTCAATGCTAGTTTTTTACAATGTGGACAATGTTCATCATTATAACTTTTACGGTTGTCAAGATATCACTACCCAATTCTGATAAAAAGCTCCTTTAACAAACCAGCAATGTCACGCCCACTTTTAAAAAATTTTAATGTGGATTTAGCAACCTTTATTTTGGCAGCCCAAGTGCCAAATTTGATGATGATAGCTTTATTAAAAAATAAAAAAGGGAATTTTCGTCGGACCTAGAAATCGAGAGATTCCTAAGTACCACAACTTTGATTTCAATTATATCGCATCGAAAAAGTGCCATGGGAAACTTTTAGAGCAGTATTTTATGGTTCTTTGGGCAATGGGAGATTTAAAAATTACCATGAGCTTGTGAAGAATATTCTACAAAAGTATTAGCAAATAAGCTTTTGTTTCCTCCCAACTTCGGTATTATGAGTGATGAACATGATAATTGGAAAGTGATACAAGGGCCGATAGAATGCGTTATTGTTAGCGAAATACTGCTCGAAGTTGATTAAAGATACACCTGAAGCTGATTACAAAAGACAAAAAAAAGTGAAATGCTTCGTATATACTTTAAAATACTCAGTTTAATGCAAAAAGTTTATTAAGAACTAGGTTAGGTTAGGTTAGGTTGCAAGGGCTGAGCTGGACACTATGGTAACAGCTCACTACTTAGGCCACCAGTTGGCCCATTGTAATACCCTATACGGTCTCAAAGAGGACCCCTACCCTGCCTAAAGCGGGTCTAACCACCTCGTGGAAATTATAAATTTTGCTAGAGCCTTTACGAGACCTCAGCGAGGTCATGTAGAAAAGGTTTACCAAGGATGGCCAACCTACGCCTACTAAGCGCTGGACAATGACAGAGAAGGTGCTGGACACTCTCTTCCTCTTCTGTACATCTGCAGCTGCGACAATAGTCGAAGGTCGTTACCCCCATTCTAGCACCATGCGTGCCTATTAAGCAATGCCCTGTTAGAACCCTTATCAGGGACGATAGAACTGATTTGTTTAAAATCAGAAGCGCTTCTGTGCGCCCCTTGTCATATGAGGGCCAGGTTTGCCTGGATGTCTCACACGATGATATGGCTGACCATAGTCCATTTGCGATTCTTATAGTGCTTGTGTTCACACGAAGCCTGAAAGTGGCCATGGGTATGCCTACCGAATCATTTCCCGGAAGGATATGGTCGGTGGTGCCTCTTCTGGCCAGCTAATCTGCTCTGCAATTGCCTTCAATATCCCTGTGCCCAGGTACCCATATAAGGCTGATACTGAAGTGCTGAGCCAACTCGTTAAGAGATCTGCGGCATTCAGTGACCGACTTTG
The DNA here is from genome assembly GCF_040869045.1 of Eurosta solidaginis. Taxonomy (NCBI): domain Eukaryota; kingdom Metazoa; phylum Arthropoda; class Insecta; order Diptera; family Tephritidae; genus Eurosta; species Eurosta solidaginis. Next base: position 250,751,329 of record NC_090321.1, on the reverse strand, counting down.
CGTTGTCGACGAATGAGTCCAGGGCCTTTAATGCAGCCTGGCTGTCTGAGAAAATAAACACCCGTTTACCATCCTTAGGCATAGACCCTAGATGGTTCACAGCCCTGTGTATTGCCAGCATTTCCGCTTGGTAAACACTACAGTGATCTGGTAGGCGAAAAGAGACCTCTAGACCCAGATCCGGCGAAAAGAGGCCTGTTCCCACCTTCCCGTCAAGCTTAGAACCATCCGTGAAATTTGTTGATAACACCCGGTGTCGTATGTTGTCTGGTATTCCAGTCCTGTCGCGATGGTATATATATACTGTAACGAATTTGCTTGCAAATCCTCTTATTTGCAATCCTCTGCTAAGTCCGAATCACTAAACTGTTGAATAAATAACTCCAATTTTTAATAATGCAAAATGGCCTTTATTAAAGTACTTCACAATAACAAACTGTGCAACGAATAGCTTGCTTAATAACCACACTGATTGATAGCTCAATGAAACTCTACTATTCAAAATAACACTGCTATTGCTCGCTAGATATCGTCTTAATGAAACTGCTTGACAACTCAAATCAAACTGAATTACTTCTTACTCGCCTGCACCGCTTTTATAGTTTACGCTGCATACTTCTAGGCTCTTCGATTTCCAGAAGTTACTAGTTGTTTCGGCTACAAAATCGCCAGCCACAACTACGTGCACAAATTATTGCCCTCTCTTGTGACCAATGAAATAAGATATATGCATGTGTTTGTGCATTGCCGCTCCGCTGCTCGTATACGTACATATGTGTAGACGCAATTATTTATTCGTTTATGTAAACACATAAAGATTGAATTATTGATGTGAATGTTTATAGTTTACAGTCTCTCGCGCGCACATAGCCGTATAAGTAAATGCATCTGTGTGTGACATCTCTCTGGGCTGCCTTATATATGTGTATACTTGATTTAATTATTAACGTAAATACTGCTTGGCATGGCCTTAGCATCGCCTTAGTGATGGGATAATTTAGTGATGCTAATATCCGTGACACTGCCCTCCACCTAAGTCTGATCGTCCCGATCAGACAAATCTCTCGATCTAAACGCTGCTAGCATCGCCAAATGTACCTTCTACTCCGTGGTTTCTCAATGCTTTGTATGCGGTAGATGGTATCACTGATCTTCTTCACAACCTTGTACGGGCCTTCCCAACTGCACCGAAATTTGGATGGAACACCTTTCCGCCGGTGAGGTTTGTATAACAGTACCAAATCTCCCGCCAAGAAACCTTTCGAATTATTGTTCTCATGGTACCTGTGTTTCATCGTACCACTCAATACCCTGGTTCGTTCCTTCACACTCTGTTGTTTGGCCAATGAACCACTTCGTAGAGCTTGCGCTGTACGAATTTTCTTTGCATAATCGGTATCGTTCCCACATTTTACAACAGTAGTGCGCTCCGGCTTGAAACTGCCCTCGCATTCTTTCTCGGAAATTCGTTGCTTCGTTTTCCTGCGTCTTTTAGGTTTTGTCAATGCCAGTGTTTCTCTCGCAGGCACTTTTGATTTTGATTTATTTGGCCCATTCGTTTCATCAACCTTTACCTTTGACTTTCGTGGCCTTTGTCGACTTTTCTCCACCAGTACTCTATTACTACTGAAACCTTTTTCCAAACTGAAGTTAATTGGCACATCCTGGTTCTTATAATGCATCGCCCTTCTCCGCATATCGATCTTGATGTCATGGTCAACCAAGAAATCCACTCCCAATATAACTTCATCGACAATCTCCGCCACAACGAATTTGTGTAAAACCATGACCTTCCCAATTAAGACTTCACATATTACTTCTCCCTGGACTTGATTATACTCGCCAGTGACCGTACGCAACCTTGCTCCAGGTAACCGCTTTACTTTCCTGTTAACCAAATCAGATCGGATCAAGGAATGAGATGCGCCCGTATCTACAGTCAGTACACGCTCCTTGCCATCCACATTCCCTCTGACGGTAAGACTGCTTGATTTCCTTCCAATTTGCGACACAGATATCACAGAACATTCAATAGCCCGGTCTAGCTCTCTACCTCTTACTCGCTCTTGCTCATCTCCTCCAGCTTTGCGTTTATGGCCACCCACATTGTTGGAACTATTAGGACCAAGATCGCAATGACGTGCAATGTGACCTGGGTTGCCGCACTTGAGACATTTAATAACTCCGGCATTCTTCTGTTGAGATCCCTTCAGTGCTTCCAAAATTGTTTCTACCCACTCTGGCCTTTCTACTTCCACACGGCGTGCTTTGAAAACTGGCTTACACAGAAGCGACGCTGTTTCCTGAATCAGAGCTTGTGACACCGTTTCTGTGAATGTTGGCTTTGGGTTTGCGTATGTAGCTCGCTTTGTTTCGACGTCCCGTATGCCATTTATAAAGCTCTGAATCTTTACCCTTTCAGTGTATTCCACGGGTGCATCCGCATTTGCAAGATGAACCAATCTTTCAATGTCCGAAGCAAACTCCTGCAAAGTCTCGTTAGCTTTTTGGTAGCGGTTTTGCAACTCAATTTGGAATATCTGTTTTCTATGCTCGCTTCCATAACGTCGTTCTACAGCAGCCATCAATGCGTCATAACTGTTCCGTTCGTACTCTGGAATAGTCTGTAAGATTTCGGCAGCTGGTCCTTTCAATGCTACGAAGAGCGCGGTAACTTTTTCTTCCACATTCCAGTTGTTCACTGCTGCGGTCTTCTCAAACTGTAGCTTAAAGACCTGAAAAGGAACAGAACCGCCAAAGGATGGTGTTTTTACCTTTGGATTACTCGCTGAAACTGCTGGACGATTTAATTGTAACTGCTCCATACGACCCTTCAAATCATCGACTTCTGCCTGAAATTGAGCGATTTTTGCATCCTGCGCTTCCAGCTTTGATGTTACCCTTGCTTCCTGTGCTTCTAACTGTGAAGACATTTGTGCCACCTGTAATGATAAGCGCTCTTCTTGTTCTTCCATCTTTGATGTTATGCGTGTCTCCTGCGATTCCAGTTGGGATGCCATATATGTCTTCTGTTCTTCCAATTGCGTTTCCATCTTGGATGTTATACGGTTCTCCTGGGATTCTAGTTGAGATGCCAGTTGAGATGTTATATCTGTCTTTTGCGATTCCAGTTGAGAAGCTACTGTCGATGTTTGAGCAGATATTGCAGCCAAAATCATGTTCAAGTCTGTGCTCGTAACTGTCTGCGATGTTTCGTTTTTCTCTTCAATTTTTGTTACTTCCTCGCCATCAAGATGAAAGTCATACTCTTCCACATCAATTCCTTCCGCTTCCATTGCCTCTCGTAGCCGTGCCTGAAGTTCAAGTTTAACGCCGCTTGTATTCAATCCACGGCTCTCCAACTCCTTTAGTTGCTGGATCTTCAATTCACTGAACTTTGCCATGTCCTTGTTGTCCTCCGGAATTTATTCAACAATCCCACTTCTGACACCAATTGTAACGAATTTGCTTGCAAATCCTCTTATTTGCAATCCTCTGCTAAGTCCGAATCACTTAACTGTTGAATAAATAACTCCAATTTGTAATAATGCAAAATGGCCTTTATTAAAGTACTTCACAATAACAAACTGTGCAACGAATAGCTTGCTTAATAACCACACTGATTGATAGCTCAATGAAACTCTACTATTCAAAATAACACTGCTATTGCTCGCTAGATATCGTCTTAATCAAACTGCTTGACAACTCAAATCAAACTGAATTACTTCTTACTCGCCTGCACCGCTTTTATAGTTTACGCTGCATACTTCTAGGCTCTTCGATTTCCAGAAGTTACTAGTTGTTTCGGCTACAAAATCGCCAGCCAAAACTACGTGCACAAATTATTGCCCTCTCTTGTGACCACTGAGATAAGATATATGCATGTGTTTGTGCATTGCCGCTCCGCTGCTCGTATACGTACATATGTGTAGACGCAATTATTTATTCGTTTATGTAAACACATAAAGATTGAATTATTGATGTGAATGTTTGTAGTTTACAGTCTCTCGCGCGCACAATGCATCTGTGTGTGACATCTCTCTGGGCTGCCTTATATATGTGTATACTTGATTTAATTATTAACGTAAATACTGCTTGGCATGGCCTTAGCATCGCCTTAGTGATGGGATAATTTAGTGATGCTAATATCCGTGACAATACTATTGTTTTTAACGAAAACGTTCTTTGGCGTGCAGTAGTCAGTGCGCACCGGTATTGGGACTGGGGCGTTCGTGCCCAGGATTGTTGGGTGTCCACTAGATACATTTGACCAGAGACTTGTTTCCCTTATGCGTGGAGCGGCGATGACCGCTATTTACCTCGCCACCAGGTCAAGAGGCGGAAGGTATAGCATTGTGTTGAGTGCTTCAGATGGAGTGGAGCCGAGAGCCCCGGTGATGCAGATAGTTAGTTTTATCTAGTGCAGGCCACCAGACCAAGGCACCATAAAGAAGATCGAGCGCACAATGGCTGTATAAATCCAGTATGTAACCTTGGGGGAGAATCCCCAGGAGGTGCCAATTGCCCTCTTGCAAGTGAGCAGCGCTGCTGCTGCCTTCTTGCATCGCTCCACTATATGGTCACTCCATAATAGCTTCCTCTCCAGAATTACTCCCAAATACTTGACTTGATCGCTATACGCTAAAAACGTACCCCCAATTCTTGGCGGTGTTAGATTTGGTACTTTGTACCTCCTCGTGAAGAGGACAAGCTCGGTTTATTAAGAACTAAAGAATATATCTTTTTATTTTAAGAAATGATCTATGTTGTGTTATGTACTTTAAAATTTGGTTTATATTTTCGTATTCAGTGACCCAAAATTAGTGAAATAACAAAACATTTATTTCAAAGGGAAACAAAAAATTTAGTTTTGTAGACCAGTGTTATTAGTCAGAACGATGTAACGATAATTGTGGTGATTGACATTTTGTGTTGCTGATATGTTTTGATATCAATCAAGTTGCTAAGCAAAGAAATCTACTAGCAATTACCGCCTACTCAAATAATTACAATAAGAACAGCTGCGTGCAAAAATATATTTAAGAATCAAATTAAGGATAAAGAGCATACAATTGAAATGCCCCTAATTGGTTTTTATGATACGTTTTAATGCGAGTTAGCAGTAAAAGATGCTGATTCTTGCCTTCACTTGAAGGTTAAGAGGCCACAAGCCCGTTTAGACCACATATGATGAATTTCATATCAAAACCTAGATATAAACATTTTGAACCCGACCCCCTCAGATTTTGATGAAATTTTGCACACAGGTACACTTTGCCTATACAAACACAACCTCTACGGTAAAATTACGGTACTAGGTACTTTTGGGCTGTGATAACTACGGAAGGGCTCAACCGATTTCAAAGACCTTGGTACCATTGGAAAGGTATTCAGATCGGCTTTTAAAAACATATACTGTAAAAATTGTTTAATACACTGAAAAAATTTTTTTTTCTAAAATAAAATTTTAAACTTGAAAAAAACTTCAAACGGCAAGCGTTTTAAAATAAAATAATTTTTTTTAGAAAGGTCTATTTAATATATATCGTGGTTCCAATGCCAAGGTCACGAATGTGCATATTTGATGTTTTGAGAAAAACACGTAAGACATTGTTAAAAATGGAGATTTAATTAATAGAGATTTAACTTTGTATTTTTCAATAACTATTGGAAGGTTTACTATTGTAAACCACTAAGTAATGTTAATTGAAAAATGATTTTTAAATTTTATTTTTTTTTTTCAAAAAAGGCACACATATTGTTTTGGCTTTGCAAAATTTTACATATATAATATTTCGTTAAAACAAAAATGGCACATTCATGACTTTGGCATTGTACCGACGATATCACATATCCAAAAACTAAAATGGCGTATTTTGTTTTTTTTTTTTTTTAATGTTAAGTAAATGCATCTGTTTATTTTTAATATTATGGTACATTTGAGCTGTGATAACTACGGAACGGCTCGACCGATTTCAAAGATCTTGATACCATTGGAAAGGTATTCGAATCGGCTTTCGAAAATGTACACTGTATACAGATTTTATTACACTGAAAAATAGTTTGTTTCAAAAATAAAATTTTAAACTTGAAACAAACTTCAAAGGCGAAGCGTTTTAAAATAAAATAACTTTTTTTAGAAAGGTCTATTTAATATTATATAACATATCCAAAAACTAAAATGGCATTTTCTTTCCTTTTTTAATTTTAAGTAAATGCATCTCTTTATATTTTGATATCATGGTAATTTTGAGCTGTGATAACTACGGAATAGCTCAACCGATTTCCAAGATCTTAGTACCATTGGAAAGGTATACAGATCGGCTTTCGAAACCGTACACTGTAAAAAAATTTTAATACCGCTCAAAAGTACCTATTGCCGTGATTTCCCACGCTTTTTCACAACTTTGACACCTTGCCACGCCCACAATTTTTGAAAAATGCAATTTCTAAAAATGAGGTTGTATTTCTATAGGTAAAGTGTACCTGTATGCAAAATTTCATCAACATCTGAGGGGGTCGGGTTTAATGCATAAATAAATAAATTCATCATATATACAATTTTGAAGAATACATAATCGATTTGGTCATTACTATTTTAATAATTTTTCTTTCATTCGAGATATAAATATGATGAGTAAATCATTAGCAATATGTTGCATCAAAAAGTTGCAAATTTATGTTTCGGGCGGGAAAAAATACTTCGCTTCCCTGCTTCACAGCTTTAATTAGTTATTCTATTATTATTTGAATTGTACAATCGTTCATAAAATATAATTTGTTTATTACTGTGACACTAAAACATTTCATTGACACATGCGTACTCTCGAATCAGGCTGAACTTTCCTCATCTACGCCTAAAAAAAACAAAAATAGACTGAATTAATAAAATGTAATTAGAAACAGTGCTATTATTAACTAATTGCATATGTATATACATCAGTGGCGTAGATGGGTGGCGGATTAAGGGAATCAATCCTAATACTAGATACAATCAAATATACTAGAAGGATTTTTGGCTCTTTTAAAGCATGATTTGAATAAAATTGAAAAAGTAGCTGATAAAATCATCAAGACAGTCGAGTTTTATCAGGAATTTCTCACCGCGTGGCCACCTGCTGTTTTTGCGAAGTTAGAAGTATGGAAAAGGTTTTGATTCGTAGAGGTGATATCAAACCTGGAAACTCTTTGGATGCGATTGATCATTGTCCAGAAGAATTTTCCGAATATCAACGTATTTCTGAGGATATTAGCTATTTTAACGGGAACGACATCAATCGCGGAACGCACTTTCTCAAGTTTGAAACGGATAAATACGTTTCTGAGAAACACGACAAAAGAAGTAATATTTCCTTCAAGATCTATGAATTTTATTTTAAAATTAAAAATTAATTTTTGCCTAATTTTTTTATTGTAGAACCGCTTGAATGGACTGGCTGCTCTGGCTAGTCATTATGACATTGCAATCACAGCTGATAAAGTCATAGATAACATATCGAAAAAATTCCGAAGTTTCCTTCTTTAATTATTAAAAGACTTTTTCGCATATTGAGGGCACACGCAAGTAAAAATTTTTTTCCTCTTTTTTTATAGTAGTAGTAATTTGTTTTATTAAACAGAATCTTTTTACAAAGTTGATTACAATATAAAATTTTATTTTATAACTAAACTTTGGCGTAGAGCCGTCAGTTTATAAGTACTTGTAGTAGATTTTTCTGTACATTATATAACAAAATATTTCTTGAATATAAGTTTAAAAATTCCTCTTCTAAAATTTGCTTCCTATATTTTAACGCTGATTTAACGTACTGATTCAATGTGATCCAGTTTTTACCATTTAGGTATTCATAAATCTCTTGATGTGTTTATACGCTTTTTTTTTAAAAATAATATTCTATATTCCATAAGTGCGCGACCACTACCCAGAAAGTGAAAAACGTTTTCTTCGTTCTGCTGCTCAAGATGAAGTTCCTAATTTAGTTTCAATAGTTCTCCCCTTACGCGAAACAAATTGCTGATCGCATATATGCTAAATTCATCTCTAAAATGATTAAGCTCGCAAAGATTATGTTCGAGTACGGGGTAAGTTCGTCTTACTGCGCTAGCTTGAGCTTTTAACAGAAAATGTTCCCTTTTCACTGCATCTATTTTAGCTAATATATTGCGGTGCCAATGTCTCCACAAAGTGTTATCATTTATTAGAATTGGTTCACCGTACTCATTGGCAAGCGCATCCCACATTGAGACCTAGTTTCTAGCAAGTGCTTTGCGATTAGCTTTGGCAGACGGTTATTACCCATTTCCATAACCCTGCAAATATAACTGAAATGTGTTTTCAAGAAGTCAATATACAATTCTGAGAGTCCGGTTTCGAGATGAATCATATAGTTTGGGGTGTTACGCGGTAATCTGAACAGCCTTTTAATAAAGTACCTCAGCAACTTTTCTACTTCTTCGTAATATTCAATTCCCCACACTTCTGATGCATAGCCCAATACTGTTCGTACAGCTGCTTCAAATAGTTTGTACTTATGACTATGAGGAATGTATTTTTTAGACAAAAAAGATCTCCAGGTGCTGTTTATAGCGTATTTTGGTGATTTAAGCTTACTTGACAAATGTTTATGGTACGATGCATTGTACGTTATAACGACTCCTAGATACTTGTATTCCTTAACCTTCTCCAAATCGTGTCCACACAAATGCCACTTTTCATCTTTACAGTATCTACCTTTTGAGCCCCTGAATATAAGTACTTTTGTCTTATTCGTATTTATTGTAAGCCCCAGTCACTACAGTACTCCTCTAGTTTGTTGATCATTTTCTGTAATTGTTTTGGGGTTTATGCTAAGATAACTACATCATCGGCATACATAAGTATCTTTATATGGATGCCCCCAAACGTAATAACCTTTAGCAAGTGATGCACCATATCGTCCAGGAAAAGCGCAAACAGTAATGGGCTAAGTAGGCAACCTTCTTTAACACCCGTTTCTGTTGGAAACCATCCTGAGGCCATGCTACCATCCCACACCCTTGCAACGTTATTTTTGTAAAGACTAGCATTTTCGTTGAAAGACCTAAATTACTTAATTTGAAGAAAAGAGCATTTCGTATTATGGAGTCAAAAGCGGCCTTAAAGTCCACGAACAAAGCATACAGTTTTCTCTTCTTTGAAATGTAATGCTGAGATATGCTAGATAAACTAAAAATATGGTCGATTGTAGAGTATTCCTTTCTAAATCCCGCCTGGAACTCACTTAAAAGCGAATTCCTCTCTACTCACGCCGCTAACCTTTCATACAAAATGGAGGTAAATATTTCATCATCATTTATGTCTCCTTTTTTAAAAAGTGGGAATATAATAGCTTTCTGAAACAGCGAAGAGACCAAACCAGAGTTGTACATACTATTAAAGCAAGCTGTAAGCTGCTTGATAAAGTTAGGAGGGGCATGTTTAAATATTCCGCGGGTATGCCGTCAGGCCGAGGTGCCTTATTATCTTTAGTTCTTTTAAGTGCGGTCTTCACTTCATCCGCCGTAATTTCGCAATCCAATTCCCGTACAGTCACGAAGGGCAGTCTTTGTTATACAATATAATAAGTGATTCTCATGATTATAAAAAAGAACCAATAAAATAACTTGAAAGTAAAAAAAATTTGTCAAATTAATTTCCCCCATCACAAAAAGCTATGTACGCCACTGACATGCATATACATATGTACATATGTATGTACTACAACAACAAATAACGCCTAATGATAAAATGTCTAATTTCACACTTTTATGTGAAGCATTAATAAATTTATTTATGTACATATGTACGATCACTATGATTCGCATGTCAGTAAAATTGTGCGTGACGTTAAATTGCGCTTCAATGATTTTATAAAATAAACTGCTGTCGAATATTTAAAAAAAGTGGGAGCAATGACTTCTTCAGTGTTGTACAAATAACCAACCGGCGACAGGAGACAATTCCGCTACTAATTTCTACCTTCTTGTAGATGTACATGTGACATACGCATATATGTGCATTAGGGTTGCTCTTAATTTCCAAAGTATACTGATTTTCGATTTCCAATCAAAGAAGATTAAGAGGTTGCAGAAGGAGCCTGAAAGTCGTAAAAAGGCCGATTTGTACATTTCTTTGGTCCACTGACTTGTAATAAATAACCTCTATAGATTTTGCTTTTAAGCATACTTAAACCCAACTTCACACAAAACTTAATGTAATCACAATTTTGTTTAATTAAATAATTAGGTTTTACTTTTTACACAGGGACACTTCCTTAATTAAGCGAACATCTATCAGCAGCCACAAAAAAAATATTGCGCTTTAAAAAAAAATAGTTAAAATGCATGCACAACTACTTACAGATGTTACACATAACCAAATCGGCCCGATTCTTAGCGTTAACGGTAAAATAGTACCCAGAACATTATGTAACCGAAAATCGTTACCAGTTGTTTTATTTGCGATTCTGGCCAAAGTGGTGATGCTGCCATCACCGAAAAACTCACCAGTGTCTGTGGTGAAATTGAAAAGTTGGTTTTCTTCGCTTTACGCATGGCGGAACGATACAAGGTGGGTGTCAGCATGGGACAGCTGAATATAAACTTTTTTTATTTAATTTGATACATCAACTTCCGACGCAGTACGAATTTGACATTTGTCCATCGAATTTACAAAAACGAAGTACATGGAATTTGTATTTATGTTTGTAGGTATGTCATCATGCTGCCACCGTATATGGTTCCGCCATGGCTTTACCGAAAATGTGTCACTCGTAGATACGATGTTAACGAATAAACAGGACGATGTGTATATACATATGTGCATACATGCATACGTTTTTATATAGCTATATTGTAATATATGCTGTGAAAGTACATGGAAACAAATATGTATAGCAAGAGGCAACACTTTTTTACTATTATGTTTACTTATTTGCGCTCACAATTCTTTATTTCTCAGTATTGCCTTTTTCTAAACAACAGCTTTTGTGTGGTTACATCGATGTTACCACCCATTTTAGTGGGTAAACAATTATCCGGCTACTTTCGTGGGCAGAATACCAAAAGGGTACAAAAGTTACCACATGAAAAAAGTAGCCGTGGTGAATAAAGTTGTTACCACATTAGAATCAGGCTGAATATGTGTCTATTTTTGAAAAAGCCATATTATCTTTTGCTATAAATTTTTGAATTTTTTTGATTTATTTGTATTTTGCGTAAATTCTTGAAAATAATTTATTTTATTATTGTCATTTTTTACATTGATAATAAAATCCGACGGCCACCGTGGTGTGATGGGTAGCGTGCTCCGCCTATCACACCGTATGCCCTGGGTTCAACTCCCGGGCAAAGCAACATCAAAATTTTAGAAATAAGATTTTTCAATTAGAAGAAAATTTTTCTAAGCGGGGTCGCCCCTCGGCAGTGTTTGGCAAGCACTCCGGGTGTATTTCTGCCATGAAAAGCTCTCAGTGAAAACTCATCTGCTTTGCAGATGCCGTTCGGAGTCGGCATAAAACATGTAGGTCCCGTCCGGCCAATTTGTAGGGAAAATCAAGAGGAGCACGACGCAAATTGGAAGAGAAGCTCGGCCTTAGATCTCTTCGGAGGTTATCGCGCCTTACATTTATTTTTTCTTTAATAAAATCCGACCTATCAAGCAAAACGTACTAGATTTTAGACTCCATCAGGCATTCAATAAAGCCATAATGAGATAATTATGAGTTTGTGTTTTGTATGGAAGTGGTCATAGTTAGTTGTTGTTGCTCCTACTCAACAAAAAGAAATTAATTCTGAATCGTCATGAAAGCACGCAAGTTTGTAAACTTACTCGGGGGCTACCTTAGGGAATACCTCGATTACAAATGATAATATGGGAAGTGTTTCGCATTGTCTCCTATTTTCTTGCAAGAAGATCAACATCTTCTTCTATTTAGGGCTCGGTCGGGGATAGTATTTTGTACTTGGAGTATGGTGCCTTTCTCCAAAAATAGCCCGACTTCCACAACTATTTTATCTTGATTGATAACTTTATAGCATTTTAACACGTTGCTACACTAGCAAATGTTTTCATTTGTTACTTCGCTTATCAGTACCTGAGTTAATTTGTAAAATCACTTTCTTACATATGAATTTCATATCAAAACCGATATGCATTGAACCCGATCCCCTCAGATTTTGATGAAATTTTGCATAGAGGTACACCTTACCTATAGAAATACAACCTCATTTATAGAAATAGCATTATTAAAATTTTTGGGCGTGGCAAGGTGTCAAAGTTGTGAAAAATGCGTGAAAAATTACGGTAATAGGCACTTCTGAGCTGTGATAACTACGGAATGGCTCAACCGATTTCAAAGATCTTGATACCATTGCAAAGGTATTCGAATCAGCTTTCGAAAATATACACTGTAAAAAAATATTATTACACTGAAAAATTTTTTGTTTCAAAAATAAAATTTTAAACTTGAAAAAAAATTCAAAGGCCAAGTGTTTTTAAATAAAATATATTTTTATTAGAAAGGCCTATTTAATCTGTATAACATATCCGAAAACTAAAATGGCGTATTTTTTGTCTTTTATTTTTTTTTTAATGCATCTCTTAATTTTTGATATTTTTACGAATATTAGCAAAACTAAGGAGTGCTGCCATCTCTAAGCCGATGCTAAGCAGTGACGTGAATTCACGCCCATAGATCAATCATTATGTATCTACATAAACGAAACAATAATTGCGTCTACACATATGTACCATGTACGTATACGAGCAGCGGAGAGTCAATGCACAGACACATGCATATATCTGAGATACTCCTATAAGTATGCTGCTGGACTAATAGATTCTGGAAGCGCCTAGAAGATGCGAAGGTTGAAATCAAAGTATATAAAAGGCGACAATTGTAGAGGCGCTGGAATTCAGTTTGATTTGAGTTGTCAAGCAGTTTCGACCAAGACGCTATCTAGCGAGCAAGAGCAGTATTATTTTGAATAGTAGAGTTTCATTTGAGCTATCAATCAGTTTGGTTATTAAGCAAGCTATTCGTTGCACAGTTTGAGTGTTATTGTGAAGTACTTAAATAAAGGCAATTTTTTCCCATTATTCAATATTGGAGTTATTTATTCAACAATTTAGCGATACGAACATTGGCAAAAGATTGCAACTAAAGAGGATTTGCAAGTAAGTTCGTTACAATTGGTGTCAGAAGAGGAATTGTTGAATAAATTCCGGAGGACAACAAGGACATGGCAAAGTTCAGTGAATTGAAGATCCAGCAACTGAAGAAGGAGTTGGAGAGCCGTGGATTGAATACAAGCGGCATTAAACTCGAACTTCAGGCACGGCTACGAGAGGCAATGGAAGCAGAAGGAATTGATGTGGACGAGTATGTCTTTTATCCTGATGGGGACGAGACAACAACAAAAATTGAAGAGAAAAACGAAACATCGCAGACAGTTACGAGCACAGACTTGAACATGATATTGGCTGCAATAGCTGCTCAACCATCGACAGTAACATCAATGTCGTCGCAAATATCATCCCAACTAGAATCACAGGAGGTACGCATTTCAGAAATTGCGTCGCAAGTAACATCACAATTGGAAGCACAGGAAACACAAATTTCTACACAACTGGAAGAACAGAAAACATATATGGCATCACAATTGGAAGAGCAGAAGACATATATGGCATCCCAACTGGAAGAGCCGAAGACATATATGGCATCCCAACTGGAATCACAAGAGACCCGTATCTCAGAGATATCGTCAGAAATAACATCTAAAATTGAAGCACAAGACGCACGAATATCCGAAATGTCGGCACAAATTTCAGCACAGGTATCATCGCAGATCTCTGCACAACTCGAAGCGCGTATGGACGAGAAAATAACGCAGTTTGAAGAAAAATTCGAGGCAGAGGTGGATGCTTTGAGAGGTCGAATACAGGAGTTGCACCTAATTCGCCCAGTTGTTTCAGCAAGCAATACGAAGGTAAAAAATCCATCTTTTGACGGCTCTGTTCCTTTCCAGGTCTTTAAGCTACAGTTTGAGAAGACCGCAACAGTGAACAACTGAAATGCTGAAGATAGTTGCTGCACTCTTCGTAGCATTGAAAGGACCAGCTGCCGAAATCGTACAGACTATTCCAGAGTACGAACGGAACAGCTATGAAGCATTTATGGCCGCTGTCGAGAGACGTTATAGAAGCGAGCATAGGAAACAGATATTCCAAATTGAGTTGCAAAACCGTCACCAAAGAGCGAATGAGACTTTGCAGGAGTTTGCTTCGGATGTTGAAAGGTTGGCTCATCTCGCAAATGCGGACGCACCCGTGGAATACACCGAGAGGGTAAAAATGCAGAGTTTTATAAATGGCATACGGGACGTGGAAACGAAGCGAGCTACATACGCAAACCCAAAGCTGACATTTGCTGAAACGGTATCACATGCATTGACTCAGGAAACGGCCTCACTATTGAGTAAACCAGCATACAAATCTCATCGTGTGGAAGTGGAAAGACCAGATTGCGTAGACACAATTTTGGAAGCACTGAAAGGATCACAACAGAAAAATGCCGGAGTTATTAAATGTTTCAAGTGCGGCAACCCAGGTCATATTGCACGACATTGCAGCACCGGGGTCAATAGCTCCAACAATGTGGGTGGCCGTAAACGCAGAGCTGAAGGAGATGAGCAAATCTCCAAGTCCACTCAATCGTTAAACTAAAGCGAGTCAGCCGCAAGGGGCGACAGCTGGCTCCCTCAATTGAATGCCCCATAATCTCTATCTCACAAATTGGAAGAAGGTCAAACAATCTTACTGTCGGAGGACATGTGGATGGAAAGGAACGTTTACTGACTGTATATACGGGTGCATCCCATTCCATTATTCGAGCGGATTTAGTCAACAAGAAGATAAGACCATTGCATGGAGCAAGATTGCGTACAGCCACTGTAGAAGACAGCACGGTTCTAGGAGAAGTATCATGTGAAGTCGCAATCGGGAACATCACGGTAGTACACAATTTTATAGTGGCAGAAATTATTGATGAAATCGTAATTGGAGTGGACTTCTTAATCGACCAGGGCATCAAGATCGACATGCAAAGCAAGATGATGCGATATAAGAACATGGATGTGCCACTTAATTTCGGCTACAAGAGAGGCTACAGCAGTAAACGAGTGCTGGTGGAAGAGAGTCAGCAAATACCACCAAAATCAGAAGCAGTCATCTGGGCAAAGGTTGATGGAGATTGTGGGACAAACAAATTGTGGGTTGTCGAAGCAGCAAATAAATCACCACTGAATATACTTGTAGGAAAACCCCTGTCTATGACAAAACAAGATGGACGTATTCCGGTAAGAGTACTCAATGAGTTCAAGTCACCACTCAAACCAGGGATGCACCTTAACGCTAAGCTAATCGTTTATCAAAAAATTTCCACCGTTTCCGTTGAAACACTTCGAAATATTATCGATAAAGAAATTATCAAGATAAATTGTATCTCGTTTTTAAGCGAAACGAAAAGCTTTCGTTAACGTTAAAAACGTTAACGAAAACGTGATACTTTATGTTTGAATTGTGCTGGCAATGCTATAGCCATGGTGAAGCCGTAAGGTGGCAACAACGAGCGCACATACACACACAAACTCTATGTAATTTGTTTGTGTAATTCGTTGGTGGTAATGTCAAAAATACTCTGAGAAATGTTCGTACTGTCAAAATTCATGAGAAAAGTTGCAATCAGCTTGGATAATGCTTTCACCTTTAATGACTCCGCCATCAATCAGCTTTGCCAGCATAGTTTGAAATTAATAATCAACATAAACGATTTGATTTCGTTTTGATATGGCAGAAAACGAAACGAAATCATTTCGTTAATTTGACGATCTTAACGTTAATAAACGAAACGAAATGACTTCGTTTCGTTTATTAACGTTGATTATCGTAACGAAATGTTATCGTTTCGTTGGTTAAGCATGCCTGACTCAAACTGACTAAAGGAGCTATTTTGGGAAGATGCCAAGAGGCTGAAGTAGTTATTAACTGTGAACAGCTCCAGGCACACGTTTCATCTAGTAATACTGATCTTTCAAATGACATCACGGCATGGACGCAGGGGCTAGAGGAAGCCTATCAGAGTAAGGCAAAACAACTGCTCCTAAAGTACGCGAACATATTTGCCCAGGATGGTTCCAAACCAGGCTGCACCAATGTTGTGAAACATCAAATTGACACTGGAGATGCGAGGCCGATCCGTCAAGCTCCAGCGAGAAGTTGTGAGTCAAATCATACACGAAATTAGCGACAGCGGCGTCATCGAACCATCAGCTAGTCCATGGAGCTCACCGGTAGTATTTGTAAAGAAGAAAGATGGAAAAATGAGGTTTTGCGTGGACTACGGGAAGTTGAATGACGTAACGAAAAAGGATAGCTACCCATTGCCAAGAATTGACGACACTCTGGAATGGTTTTCCACTCTGGACTTGAAAAGCGGCTACTGGCAAGTGGAGGTGAAGGAGGAAGATAAAGAGAAAACAGCCTTCAGTGTCGGTGATGATCTTTGGCAATTTACAGTGATGCCTTTTGCCTACTTTTGAGAGACTCATGGACCAGGTACTGAAAGGACTACATTGGAAAACATGCTTGGTGTACCTGGACGACATCATCGTACTGAGTAAGAACTTTGATGAACATCTTAAGAATTTGGAGGAAGTTTTCCAGAGAATATCTGGTGCTGGTCTCAAGTTAAGTCCCAAAAAGTGTGCGCTGTTTAAAAAGGAAGTAAATTATTTGGGTCACAAGGTAACGACAGAGGGCATCTGCACAGCGAACGAAAAGATAGAGGCTGTAAAGGATTGGCCAAGACCATAGAACCTACATGAATTAAGAAGTTTCCTTGGGCTGTGCACATATTACCGCCGATTTGTACCAAATTTTTCCAGCGGAGCCCATAGCCTCCATGAGCTTACAAGAAAAAAATAAAGCTTTTGAATGGATGAAGGAGCAAGAAGTGACTTTCCAAACATTGAAGGAGCGGTTGTGCACTGCCCCAATGTTAGCATATCCGATTCCAGGAGCAACATTTATTCTAGATACAGATGCGAGTGGATATGCTATAGGAGGCGTTTTATCACAACTGGTCGATGGACAGGAGAAGGTAGTTGCATATTACAGCCGTTCGATTGGAAAACCAGAGAGAAACTACTGCGTTACGCGGAGAGAGCTATTGGCATTGGTAGAGTGCATTAAACATTTTCACAAATACCTCTACGGCCAGCGATTCCGTGTTAGGACAGATCACGCAGCTTTGAAATGGCTTCTGCAGTTCCGTAATCCGGAAGGACAATTGGCACGGTGGATCGAGCGACTACAAAGCTGTAACTTTTCCATTGAGTATCGAAAAGGTAGTACCCATGGAAATGCCGATGCAATGTCACGAAGACCATGTAGTTTGGAATGCAAGCACTGTTCAAAGGCCGAGGCTAAAGAAGACATTATAGATGTCCGGCTAATGACTATAACGTGTACGGATGAATGGGACAAGGAACAGCTAAGAAAGTGTCAGCTAGAAGATACAGATCTATCACATGTTATGCAAGGGCTCGAACGAAACGAAAGACCAAGCAGAGAGGAGATGTCAGCAGAGAGTCCCATTGCGAAGTCATATTGGGCACAGTGGAACAGTTTAGAATTTATATCCGGTTGCTTGCATCGAGTATGGGAGAGTGAGGATGGTCAATGCAAGAAGAAACTGATAGTTGTTCCCAGAAAGAGGATTCCTGACGTGCTCAGCGAGCTGCACAATGGTCCAAGTGGAGGTCATCTTGGAATCACGAAGACACTTGAGAAAATTAAGCAGAGATTCTATTGGGTTGGTTGCCGTCAGTCGGTCACCGAGTGGATTGCCAACTGCGTGGTATGCAACAGAGCGAAAGGGCCCAGAACCCGAAGTCATGGCCAGATGAAGCAATATAACTCAGGTGCGCCATTTGAAAGGATCGCTATGGATGTCGCCGGTCCATTTCCTACTAGCAACGGCGGAAACAAATATGTACTGGTAGTTATGGATTATTTCAGCAAATGGCCAGAGGTATACCCAATCCCAAATCAAGAAGCGGAAACGGTAGCAGAAGTGTTTGTAAACAATTGGGTTGCAAGGTATGGTGTACCAATGGAGTTACATTCTGACCAAGGCAGGAATTTCGAATCAGCTGTGTTCCAGGAAATGTGTAAATCATTGGGCATTCGAAAAACACGAACAACTACATTGCATCCTCAATCCGATGGTATGGTAGAACGATTCAATAGAACATTGGAGGAGCACTTAAGGAAAGTAGTAGACAAGTACCATAAAGAGTGGGATACCCGCATACCATTATTCTTGATGGCTTACCGATCAGTAGTGCATGAGACAACGGGCCAAACCCCTGCAAAAGTAATTTTTGGCAATGACCTTAGACTGCCAGCTGATTTAAAGTTTGGGATAGATGCCAATGCGGAGAGAAATGTCAAGAAATCCACTAGTGATTTGGAAGAAGAGCTGAGAGAAATACATGATCTGGTAAGGCAACGAACAAAGATTATGAGTGACAAGATGAAAGCCAGATACGATAAAGCAATTAATTCATAAGGTTTTCAGGAAGGAGATTTGGTGCTGTTATACAACCCATAACGTTAAAAAGGTTTGTCCCCGAAATTGCAGTGTAATTGGGAAGGCCAATACAAAGTTGTAAAACGGATCAACGATGTAGTGTACCGCATACAAACCATCGGTAAACCACGAACCAAAATGAAAGTGGTCCATTTGGAAAGGCTGGCAACGTTTAGATCGGCAGATTTGTCTAATCGCGACGATCAGACTTAGGTGGAGGGTAGTGTTACGAATATTAGCAAAACTAAGGAGTGCTGCCATCTCTAAGCCGATGCTAAGCAGTGACGTGAATTCACACCCATAGATCAATCATTATGTATCTACATAAAAGAAACAATAATTGCGTCTACACATATGTACCATGTACGTATACGAGCAGCGGAGAGTCAATGCACAAACACATGCATATATATGAGAAACACTATAAAAATGTGCAATTGTAGTTACAGCTGAGAAGTTTGAGAGCTGCTGGACTAGTAGATTCTGGAAGCGCCTAGAAGATGTATAAAATTGTGCAATTGTAGTGACAGCTGAGAAGTTTGAGAGCTGCTGGACTAGTAGATTCTGGAAACGCCTAGAAGATGCGAAGGTTGAAATCAAAGAGTATAAAAGGCGACAATTGTAGAGGCGCTGGAATTCAGTTTGATTTGAGTTGTCAAGCAGTTCCGACTAAGACGCTATCTAGCGAGCAAGAGCAGTATTATTTTGAATAGTAGAGTTTCATTTGAGTTATCAATCAGTTTGGTTATTAAGCAAGCTATTCGTTGCACAGTTTGAGTATTATTGTGAAGTACTTAAATAAAGGCCATTTTTTCCCATTATTCAATATTGGAGTTATTTATTCAACAATTTAGCGATACGAACGTTGGCAGAAGATTGCAAATAAAGAGGATTTGCAAGTAAATTCGTTACAATATTATGGTACTTTTGAGCTTAATAACTACGGAACGGCACTACCGATTTCAAAGACCCTGATACCATTGGAAAAGTATTCGAACTGCGGAATGGCTCAACCGATTTCAAAGATCTTAATACCATTGCAAATGTATTCGAATCAGCTTTCAAAAATATGCACTGTAAAAAAATATTATTAAACTGAAAAATTTTTTGTTTCAAAAATAAAATTTTAAACTTGAAAAAAATTCAAAGGCCAAGTGTTTTAAAATAAAATATATTTTTATTAGAAAGGTCTATTTAATATAAATAACAAATCCAAAAACTTAAATGGCGTTTTTTTTCTTTTTTTTATAAAAATTTTTAAGTAAACTCATCTCTCTATATTTTGATATCATAGTAATTTTGAGCTATGATAACTACGGAATGGCTCAACCGATTTCCAAGATCTTGGTACCATTGGAAAGGAATTCTAATCGGTTATCGACATCACTGAGAAAATTTTTGTATACTGAAAAGCATTTTTTGTTTTTTAATGCTTGGTCTTTGTAATTTTTTACAAGTTTAGTTATTAAAAAACTTTAAAAAAATGGGTTTTCAGCGAAATACGTTTTCGAAAGCCTATTTGAATAGCTTTCTAATGGTACCAAGATCTTGGAAATCGGTTCAGCCAATCCGTAGTTATCACAGCTGAAAAGTACCTATTACCGTAATTTTTCACGCATTTTTCACAAATTTGACACCTTGCCACGCCCAAAATTTTCAATAATGCAATTTATAAAAATGAGATTGTATTTCTATAGGTGAAGTGTACCTCTATGCAAAATTTCATGAAAATCTGAGGGGGTCGGGTTCAAAATGTGCCCTTTTTTATAGGTTTTGACATGTGAAAACTTTTGCACCGCATACCTGTGTATTATTGCGCATTTGATTGATGGCCGCAAACGAAGCAACGCAATGTCCTGGATTTTGATGATGCGCTTGCGGCAAAACTTCTTCATTTGGTCCTGGTGGGCTTAAGTCGCTTGGCGTTTGTGTGGAATTGTTGCTGGTGGTGACATCCTCATTATTGCCACCCGTTGGGTTATTCTCGGTGTTACTGCAACGAAAGTAAAAAAATACACGGGTACTTAAAGATATTTAAAATAATTTTTTCTTTCTTCTATTCTAATTTAAAAATTTTTTCAATTAAGAAAAAATTTATCATAACAATAATAATGATAAAAAATTATTGTTAGGCCTTGAGCTCGATTCGAACCCGCGATATTTAAAATATTTACTTGTATGAAGTTATAAAACTTTTTATTTTCAAATACGGCTCTAAAGTTCTGACCTAAAATCAACTAAACCTAAAACTGAAAAATAAAATTATATTTTCAGTCATTTTGCTGTAATATTCACTTTCTAAATTTTTTAAGAGATTGTATCCTCCCTGCAGCGAAATTGGGAGATAGACCCGCAATGCATCACCATCGCACTACAGGTTTTGCAACTACCTCCGAACCGGTCTAATCGGATGCAGAGCAGGACAGTTGGCAGCCATTCTTATGCCTGTAGTGCTTACATCTTATATATTTAAATGAATCAATCAAAGGTAGCGACTATTTTAGAATCACCTACAGCTGAAATATTGAAATATTAATTCAGAATGCATACAATACTTCTTATGAATTGAATGGAAGTTTTGATTAGGAGAATCTTTCGATTACCGAATTACAAGTGCCGGCACGGAATCAACTTAACACTGCGCAGAGTTGCGCTGCCTTAATAAAATTCATAATTCAAAAGCAAAGTAAACCATCAATTAAATAATAATAAGGTAGATATCTCAGTTCCAGCGCAATGAATCGAAAATTTGTTTAGTTCCATAATTCCTTGTCTAGCACAAAATGGAATTCATTTCAAAATGGATTAGAAGTATCCCGCTCTGTATGTATTTTCTAAATATCTCTAAGTATCTCTACCCTGGCACATTAAGTATAATTTTGAATACTAAGTATTGAATATTCATTGGGCTCTAATCTTTGTTCAAGTATTCAGGTCTCCAGCTCATACAGCAGCTATTTAAAACTCAACCGCAAAATTTTCCTAGTTCGGACGAGATTTCTAAATATCTCGATCGGTGCATCATCCTTCGGAGTTTTTTCCTTTTGTTCCTTTGTCATGGTATCTTAACGTATCTGCGAAGTTTTCCGTTTGTAGCTCAATAACTAGTTACTTAAAAATCGATTGCTTGAATATGCGGACAAACATTCAACCGACTTAGTATAAAGGAAATAAAAAAATAAAATAAAAAAATTTTAAGCACTTGCTTTATATAAATTGACAAAAATCAGCGAAAAATGTCTCCTTATATAAAGAAATATTCTTGCTAAACTTTGATTTTTTAATTTTGATATAGAAATTGAAAATATATTTATGAGAAGTAAAAATATAAAAGTAGAGCGCACATCACTTGGATGGGAAAGTTGGTAGGAAATGAGATATTATTAGTCAATCAATTGCGCTCCACGTTTATATTTTTACTTCTCATAAATATTTTTACAATTTCTATGTCAAAATTTAAAAATCAAAGTTTAGCAAGAATATATCTTTATATAAGGAGACATTTTTCGCTGATTTTTGTTCATTTATATAAAGGAAGTGCTTAAAATTTTTTTATTTTATTTTTATTTTCTCCTTTTCTTACATTTTTTCGGTGTTTAACCTATCTGTTAAGTTTTACGCCTGTAGCTCAATGAGAACTTACATAAAATCAATCCCAAAATTCCCTCCGTTCCGTTTGATTTTTTAAATATCTCAGTCCGTGCACCCCCTAGTGAAACTTTTGGTATTGTGTCATCGGCTGTCATCGTCCTTTGAAATTTTTAGCATCTAGCTCATCGAGAAGTTACTTAAAACCCGGTTTAAAATTTCCAAATTATTATCTAATTTTTTCGATCCGTGCGCCACCTAACGGATTTTTTCCCCTTTTGTTCCTTTGTCTCGGTGTCTTAACCTGTCTCTGAGGTTTCATGTTTGTAGCTCAATGAGAAGTTACTTTAAAATCGATCACAAAACACAAAATTTCCAAATTCTTATCTATATATTTCGATCCGTACGCCACCTAACGGAATTTTTTTCCTTTTTTTAAATTTGCTTGCCGTCTTATCCTATCTGTGAAGTTTTACAGTTGTAGCTCAATGAGAACTTACATAAAAATCAATCCCCAAATTCCCTCCGTTTCGAAAGATTTTTATAAATATCTCATCCCATGCGCACCCTAGCGAATATTTTTGTATCGTGTCATCGACCTCTGAATTAAGTTGGAAATTTCAAGTCTCTAGCTCGTCGAGAAGTTACTTAAAGCTGGTTTGAAAATTTTCAAATCCTTATCTAATTATTTCGATCCGTGCGCCACCTAACGGAATTTTTTCCTTTTGTTGCATTGTCACGGTGTTCTAACCTATGTGTAAGGTTTCACATTTGTAGCTCAATGAGAATTTACTTAAAAATCGATTGCAAGATTTGTATGAAAAGCGGACAAACATTCAACCGACCTAATATAAAGGAAGTAATAATAAAAACAATTGAAATGCTGCTCTTGACATATAAGGTGTTCAAAAAATATTCTATTTCAATAATATTTACTCAGGTATTCATATACGAATGATTTCTGAATTTATTTTATTACCTGTTTTTTTCTTCACGAGCTTTAAGCAGATATCAACATAGTTCAGCCATGTTATGCCAATGAAAAATGATGATCCGGCTAAGAAAGTATTTTTATCGGAACCTGCCTATGGAACCAGAGAAAGATGGCGGCTCCCACTCCGCTGGAAGTACCAGGTGAAACACAATTTAGATTCTCTTGGTGTGGCCAATTAACGCCAGTTAACCCAGCGGAGAAGCGACTGGCGCGCTTGTCGGACGGTCATAATGGTTTAAACGGATAAGTGATAATTAAGTAAGTAAGTGACACTTTCGACATCAAACAATTATTATTATTCACCTAAATCTTCCGCTTGTGTAAACTGACTGATTTGAAGAAGAAAACAAATTAGACTTAACTGGCCATTTGTCCAATTTAATTTCCTATTAAATAGCAACACCTTCAAAAAGACGAAAATAAAAATGGCTGTTGTCATTTCTATGTGGTTCGGATAGACCTCACATTTTGGGTATGCTTCGTCATAAAATTAAACTCAGTATATAAATCCTAAAGCGTTACTTATGTTCACATTTTCAATGTTATGTTTGTCGGATGTTCAAAACAACAAAAGTATTTTGAAGAATTTCGCCGCCAATAAAAAAATTTGCGATGGTAATTACGGCACATTGTACTTAGCCTGATAATAGCACAGTTCTCAAGCTATATAATATTTTCTGTTGAAATTTAAAAATTGTGTCCTGAAAAATTAAGTTTTGCTACATACGACAAAAGTTTTCCAGTCCATCCATGCCTTTTTGATGGTAATTGTTCAACTGACGCTCATGTAATTCTAGATCATTATTTAAGTCTGAGTTTCAAAGCTCCTGGTTTTTAATAAGGGCTTTCAGAGTCGTCCATCAAAACTCTGGTAATACTTCGGATATATTTATTATACATACATATGTATATGAGGTCCTTACGGACCCTGCCAGGTCCACAATACTTCAATTCAAGAGTTTTACATGTCGTAGTGAATAGATTGCGTTTATAAAGTAGATTGCATGTTAAAACAATAAAAAACCCGGTCTTGAGGACAAAATGAACTCTCCTAAACTAACAATTTCCTAAAATTTCTTTTATTGGAAAGAAGGCACCGTAATATAGTATAACTAAGCAAAGCTGAAACCGTAACCGGAACGTTATTATGGACCATTTTCATTCCTGATTTCAAATATTTTTTTTTTAAGACAGTGATAGAAAATATGCGCCGTTGAGTATATAATATTTAAAATCGGCCGAGTTTATATGTCCCTACCGTTTTGAGCAGTTCTGCTCACGCTCAATTTTGCATGCAACGTAATGTTACGTATACGTCATGGCGTTACTTTTGCTAGAAAAAAGCAGTGGCGATCAGTGTTGCCATAACTTTTTCAGAAAAAAGGCTAGGTTGACAAAAGTAAAAAGCTAAAAGAGGCTAAATAAAATGTTTTAAATAAAAAATAAATGT
Organism: Eurosta solidaginis; assembly: GCF_040869045.1. Lineage (NCBI taxonomy): Eukaryota > Metazoa > Arthropoda > Insecta > Diptera > Tephritidae > Eurosta > Eurosta solidaginis. The sequence continues at coordinate 250,726,626 of NC_090321.1, read as the reverse complement.
AAGGCGCGATAACCTCCGAAGAGATCTAAGGCCGAGCTTCTCTTCCAATTTGCGTCGTGCTCCTCTTGATTTTCCCTACAAATTGGCCGGCCACCGTGGTGTGATGGTAGCGTGCTCCGTCTACCACACCGTATGCCCTGGGTTCGCACCCCGGGCAAAGCAACATCAAAATTTTAGAAATAAGGTTTTTAAATTACAAGAAAATTTTTCTAAGCGGGGTCGCCCCTCGGCAGTGCTTGGCAAGCGCTCCGGGTGTATTTCTGCCATGAAAAGCTCTCAGCGAAAACTCATCTGCCTTGCAGGTGCCGTTCGGAATCGGCATAAAATGTTTTAAGGCTAAGAAAAAAAGCTAAAAGATTAAGGCAACTTTTTATAAGTTTTATTAATTTTTTTCATAAAAGACATAACAGAATAAAAAATTTTAATTAATTTTCACTCCAATTTTATAAAAAATAAAAAAAATAGTTGGCAGATGCTATCTGTATTTTAATTTAAAAGGATACATGATAAAAATTAAAATAAGTTTTCGTAATATGTTTGAGGTAAATGGTTTTATTTGCAAAATAATAACGCCGATAAAACTATTTTCAATAAGGGAATATACTTTTGTTCTTTTGAAGAACCCATGAAAGATGTAAACTTTACATTCCACACTGTCTGAGAAACTCTTTTTCCAGTTTTTGGTATGTGTTTCACACCGACTCCAAACGATATCTAGCAAATGAATTTTTGGAGGGAATATTTTCATGACACTTTCTGGGCTGGTCGAACCACTGCCGATGAGTGACCCCCGGTTAAATAAAGTTTTGAAATATGTTATTATGAATATGAAGAAAAGAATTTGAAGACAAATGTTGCCTTATTGAACCAATTTTATAACCGCAATAAAACTTATAATAAGGTTATACTATGGTACACCAATCCTTATTCAACCTGGTTATTATAACAGCTTAGTTAAGCCTGATTTTGGATGGGCTTTATATATATAAGCATATATAAAAGGACCTAATACAGCAAGTAGTTTCTTTTAATAAGGCCTTATGTAAATAATTTTTGTTGGTCCATACGACTTATAATAACATTTTTATATTCTACCTTATGGCTTATGTTGTTGTTGTTGTTGTAACGTTAAGGTTGCTCCCCCAGCGAGTTAGGGGGTCAAAATATACCCGCGGTAGGTATGCCTGTCGTAAGAGGCGACTAAAATACCAAATTCAAGGAGCTGTGTAGCGCAACCTCCTCCTGGAACTTGGGATGGGTAGGGAGGGAATGGCCCGAAGGTTTAATGTGGCCACATAAATCGTTCCCGAAATGGTCGGGCTAGCACCTTAATGGTACTGTGGTACCGGAGAGTACCGGATCTGTATCCGGCAAAGGACCATCACTGCGATAACACTCCCCAAAGCCTTAGGGGAGCAACCTTATCGCTACAATAACAACAACCTTATGGCTTATAATAATTCCTTACGTAAGTTTTACTTTATATGAGCTATAAGCCTTACACACAAATGTATATATCAAATAAATATTATGCCTGTTGACATAAGTACAGAAAAACAAGGCGATGGGATACCATTCGTGTGGATGCGATTTGCAACGGGTTTTCATAGCACTTTTGTGTACAAGTGTACCTAGAAACCCTCTTAAATGTTTCTGAAATCAAAAAATTCAATTTCGCTCAGTCATAGAACCGAGTGGCAGACACACGGAACGAAAATATTGGGTTGATGTTGCCTTAATAAAGTTACTACGCTTCGATTTTTGCCTACCAAAATTCCAACATTATTTGTTCCCTAGCCCCCCCCCCCCCCCCCCCCCCCTCAAATTTTTTAAATCTAGCCCAAATTCATTCAATGTTCTTAAAATTGAATCTACATAAAATTGTTTATCTAGATTTTCTAAAATTTTGAAAAAAGCTAAAAAGAGCTAAAATATTTCTAAAACAAAAAAATCTGAAAAAAGCTTAACGCTAAATCTGGCTTGAAAAAAGCTAAAACGGCAACACTGGTGGCGACTGCTTTGATTCAAAATGCCACATATCCTTCGATGACCTCACTGTCTGCTTTTTGTCTGTCAGCTTTTACTTATTTCCGTCAACTAGCTATCTGTCCATATTTTATATACACATATGAACAGTGACGCACAGAAGTCTACATACACCGCCTACTTTCGTTGTTTGGAAAAGATAAAAAAAATTGTGGAAAAATGTGTGCATGGAATTTCGTTTCAAGTCTTTTTTAATTTACAACAAATCCGCCCTTGAACATAAAACAACCAAGTTATGGGGAACAAACGCAACATTAGCGTTGACAAAAATGTACATACAACACCAGTTACATAGCTTGTATTTTATTTTGATGTCAACCGTAAAGTACTGTTTACCTAGTTTAATCCTTTTTTTATATTCGTTGCGTTGCTTATATTGAGTTTAGTGGCGGTTTGATCACTCAAACATCAACAATGCCTGCTAGAAGAAAAGAAATATTGGTTGACGTAAGAAATTTGGTAGTAGAGCAAAAAAACAAAAAAAAAACAAGTAAGGAAGGCTAAGTTCGGGTGTAACCGAACATTACATACTCAGCTGAGAGCTATGGAGACAAAATAAGAGAAAATCACCATGTAGGAAAATGAACCTAGGGTAACCCTGTAATGTGTTTGTATGACATGTGTATCAAATGGAAGGTATTAAAAAGTATTTTAAGAGGGAGTGGGCCATAGTTCTATAGGTGGACGCCATTTAGGGATGTCGCCAAAAAGGTGGACCAGGGCTGACTCTGGAATTTGTTTGTACGATATGGGTATCAAATGAAAGGTGATAATGAGTATTTTAAAAGGGAGTGGGCCTTAGTTCTATAGGTGGACGCCTTTTCGAGATATCGCCATAAAGGTGGACCAGGGGTGACTCTGGAATGTGTTTGTACGATATGAGTATCAAATTAAATCTATTAATGAGGGTTTTAAAAGGGAGTGGTGGTAGTTGTATATGTGAAGGCGGGTACCGCTAATTTATTTATATATATAATACCACAAAGAGTATTCCTGCAAAGCTTCCAAGGGCTTCTGTTTTCGCCCTGCAGAACTTTTTCATTTTCTTCTACTTAATATGGTAGGTGTCACACACATTTTACAAAGTTTTTTCTAAAGTTATATTTTTCGTCAATAAACCAATCCAATTACCATGTTTCATCCCTTTTTTCGTATTTGGTATAGAATTATGGCATTTTTTCATTTTTCGTAATTTTCGATATCGAAAAAGTGGGCGTGGTCATAGTCGGATTTCCGCCATTTTTTATACCAATACAAAGTGAGTTCAGATAAGTACGTTAACTGAGTTTAGTAAAGATATATCGATTTTTGCTCAAGTTATCGTGTTAATGGCCGAGCGGAAGGACAGACGGTCGACTGTGTATAAAAACTGGGCGTGGCTTTAACCGATTTCACCCTTTTTAACAGAAAACAGTTATCGTCCTAGAATCTAAGCCCCTACCAAATTTCACAAGGATTGGTAAATTTTTGTTCGACTTATGGCATTAAAAGTATCCTAGACAAATTAAATTTTGAAATTTTCTTTTGTTTTGTATTTTGTTGCACCATATCATTACTGGAGTTGAATGTTGACATAATTTACTTATATACTGTAAAGATATTACATTTTTTGTTAAAATTTGACTTTAAAAAATTTTAAGCTATTGCATAGATTTTATCGCGGGCTTGGCGACTAAATCAAAAAAACCGTAAGGGATATTTGTAAGGTTCGAAAAGGATCGGTGTTAGCAACAGGCCAAATACATAAAATTGGATCTCTATCATAAAGTTAAATTTAAAGTTAAAGTGAATGCTAAAGTTAAAGTTAAAGCTAAAGTTATGGTTACAGTTAAAGTTAAGGTTAAAGTTAAAGTGAAAGTTAAAGTTAAAGTTAAAGTTAAATTTAAAAATAAAGTTAAAGTTAAAGCTGAAGTTAAAGTTAAAGTTAAGGTTAAAGTTAAAGTCAAAGTTAAAGTCAAAGTTAAAGTGAAAGCTAAAGTTAATGTTAAAGTTAAATTTAAAAATAAAGGTAAAGTTAAAGCTAAAGTTAAAGTTAAAGTTAAGGTTAAAGTTAAAGTCAAAGTTAAAGTTAAAGTTAAAGTTAAAGTTAGAGTTAAAGTTAAAGTGAAAGTTAAAGTTAGAGTTAAAGTTAAAGTTAAGGTTAAAGTTAAAGTCAAAGTTAAAGTTAAAATGAAATTAAAGTTAAAAATAAAGTTAAAGTTAAAGTGAAAGTTTAAGTTAAAGTTAAAGTTTCTTATCGGTCACCACTCTTAAAAAGTGTAACTTGAATTAATATCAAAGACAAAACTTGAATTAATATCAAAGAAAACAAAATGTTGCATAAATATTATAATTGCATAAGTTGATAATATGCAATAGCTTTACCGCGGCAGTCCCCGAGTGCCACACGTCCTTTTTTTTGTTTTTAAGTGGACCGGGTCGTTCTCCACTTTTGCCAATTTTAATTAAGCATACATATATTAATAGGAGTAACGTTCCTGCCAAATTTCATCATGATATCTTCAACGACTGCCAAATTACAGCTTGCAAAACTTTTAAATTACCTTCTTATAAAAGTGGGCGAGGTCACGCCCATTGTCCAAAATTTTACTTATTTTCTATTCTGCGTCATACGTTCAACTCACCTACCAAGTTTCATCGCTTTATCCGTATTTGGTAATGAATTATCGCACTTTTTCGGTTTTTCGAAATTTTCGATATCGAAAAAGTGTGCGTGGTTATAGTCCGATATCGTTCATTTTAAATAGCGATCTGAGATGAGTGCCCAGGAACCGACATACCAAATTTCATCAAGATATCTCAAAATTTACTCAAGTTATCGTGTTAACGGACGGACGGGCGGACGGACAGACATAGCTCAATGACATTTTTTTTCGATACTGATGATTTTGATATATGGAAGTCTATATCTATCTCGATTCCTTTATACCTGTACAACCAACCGTTATGCAATCAAAGTTATTATACTCTGTGAGCTCTGCTCAACTGAGTATAAAAATTCCAAATAGTCGTTCTACCGCACATAACAACAGCAATGGCTGTCCGAGCAAACTATCTCACCGAGACATCAGCTTTATTTGGAAAGAAGTAGACGGAACTCCAAAAGTTGTTGCTCCAAAATTTGCCTAATATACAGCAATCTCATCAGGCAATTGTGTCCATCCAACTACGTTCCAAAGGGCTCTGAACAAAAACGGCTTTCACAGCAGAGATGCCTGGTGCTCTCAGAGAAACTGAAAATCAAGTAAAATCAAAAAACCGGATTTTTCCCCGAGTTTGGGGATGCAAGATAGTTTTTCACAAGGTGGCTCGCTAACTTCTGAATATTTTCAATATTTTCTTAAATATGGTCCGGACAATTTTTTTTCTTCACGGATAAATTACGGAAAATTCCTCTGCAAGAAATAAGTCTCGAACTGGTTTCCAAAGTGTAAGTTGGCGTGCCACTCGATATTTTCTAAAGTATTGTCGCAGCAAATTTTTTCGTTTACCAATTTACCTAAGAGTTAATTTCTTTCAACGTAAAAGTTTTCTTGCCAACTTCAGAGTGGTGTTATTTCTGAAAAAAAAAACAGTAAACTTCGCTTGGAGCTCACGAAAGTACACAGAGAAAAGAGGATGGATTTTTCGACATGTAAGAATTGAAATAGATTATGGTCAGCGCCAAGCATTTTTCAAACACCAAAGGCATGCCTCAATTGGGTGTGAAATCCTGCCGCCGCCGCCACTCTATTTCACAACTCAGCCTAGCCCCCAGCGGTTTAGGAGGCTTAGCATATACCCGCGGCAGTTATGCCTGTGGAAAGAGGCGACTAAAATGCCAAATTGGTTCAAGGGGTTGTGTGGCGCAACCTTTTGAAGGGGTTGCCAGCGCAATATATAGCTTCTCCAATCCAATTGTCAGCCTCACCTACCCGTTTCTTTAACAGCGAGGCTCTGGCGATCCTAATTTCTAGGGGGTGGGAAGGCGGTATGGCCTAGAAGGTTTCATGAGGTCATACCAAATCGTTCCCGAGATGGTCGCGCTAGTACCTTTATGGTGCTTGTTGCCGGAAGGTACCGGATCTGCATCCGGAAAGGACCATCAACATCGATAAGACTCCCCAAGGACTTCGGGGAGTGTCCGTATCGCTACAACGACAACAACAGGATGGATTTTTGGCTAACAGTTTTGTTTAGCGATGAGTCAAAGTTCATCTCTTTCAATGCTCCAAGACAATTAAGTATACCACTCCGAAGAACAGATTTAATTATTATTGAGCATGTCTAGGAATTAAATTTTAGAAAGGAAAATTTAAAAAAAACCCAGGTTTTTTAGCGTTGCTGTCCTAAAAGAACGCATTATAAAAGCTTTGAACAGTATAACACCTGCTGAGTTAACCAATTTAGTAGCCTCAGTGCCATGATGGCTTCAAGATGTTATTGATGTTAACAGTGGGCCGACTAATACTAGGAAACAATATTTAGCGTGGGGGGGGGTTAACTTCTCAAAAAAAAAAAAAATGAAAAATCGGTGGTAGCGCCTAGCAATTTGTTTTATATCCTATTTAAGTCCTGTTATGTGATAATTCAATACTTTACGGGATATTTCTGTCACTTATAAGGCTACACAGCTAAAATTTTACATTATCAACTGCGCAAGGTTGACTTAAAAACTGAAAAAAGGGCATGGTGACGCCTACTAAGGGCGCTCGGATCTTTTAAAAATCTTTGCATCGACTTCAAAAACGGTAGAATTTGTTTTGATACTATTTATAACCATCTTTTCTTTACGAAATTGAGATACCCTAGACGAGAATCACAAAATCGGTTGATTACCACGCCCACTTCCTATATAACAAAGAAAAATACACATATAGAACACATATACAAATTCGATATCTGTAGTCTCTACCGCTTCTTTTCGTGTATTTGGCGATGAAAAAATGTATATTGTTCATAAAAATGCATTTACACATCAATTTCAGATAATAATAAATGGAGTGAGGACGATCGAAACGCTATTTCCCGAAATATTTTCATATCCATCTAAAGATCCAACATTAAAAGATCCATTAAGCTATATGGCTGTCACCCGATCGAAAAATACGGCATGGGTATAGGAAAAATTTTAAATATTACCGAAAATTCGGCGAAAGACGGAAGGTTTCAAACACGGGTCAAATTTCTACCAGAACGAAAAGGGCGATCTGGTAGTGCACAGATTCAAGAGGGAAGTCGTCTACGTCTTCTTTAACAAAGGCAGCATTGAAGCAGCCAGCGAAGTTGATAATGTTTCACCCTTTCTTCACAATATTTGCAATTGGAGCATGCCACGGTTGGTGCGGATCAAATCGTACGCGTTTTTTTATTTTTGGACCTTAAGTAAAAAAAAACTATAACTTTTTCAGACAAAGTTTTTATTGAATCAGGATTGTATGGTACACGTGTAAATAAAAATAGAAACCTGCTCTTGAAATATTTGTATATGTGTGTGAAAAATCGCAAAAAAGCATTCGTTTGTACGCGACACCAGCCAGTAAGGTGAAACTTCAGCGAAAGTATTAATACATATTAAAAAAACATATCCTCAATTTGGTAGTATTTGAATCAAGGCTAATTAAAATAAAAAACAAAATTTTAAAATTGTGTTAAAATATAAATTGTTTTTACGGTACCCGTGTGCAATTCACTTTTCCAATTTCGATTTCCTCTGTACTATATATCGTAGCCTGCTCCACTTCCTCCAAAAAGCCTGGGTTCAAGCCCCGAGCAAAGCAACTTCAACAAGTAAGGAAATCTAAGTTCGTGTGAAACCGAACATTACATACCCAGCTGTACACTTGAAATGCTGTTGTTGTTTGTTTTGTGTGCTTAATAGTGTCACAAGGCTGCGCAATAATACATATACATATGGTTCTATTCTAAACTAATTTTTCTTCGAGTTATGGCTCCCGAAACATCGAAAATTGCTTAGTCATATTAGGGGCGGTGCCAGGCCCATTTTTTAAAATTTGAATTTTTTCCTATTTATTGTTATAAGTCCACTTGGGAAATGAAATACCATTGATATAAAGCTCTTTTTGCAAAGATATAGGTTATTATATTCGTCCACGACCCTTTTAAAAATCTTTTATATAAAAGTGGGCGTGGTCCTTAACCGATTTCGTTAATTTTTCTTCAAAGCATTCCTTTCTGCCGAATTTTGTTACGATAGGTTTAATGGTTTTTGATTTATGATTAACTAGCAGACCCGTCAGACGTTGTTCTGCCCTAAATTTGGTCTATCTCCATACATTTTAATAAGCTTTTTTCGTCTAACTTTTTCTTAATACTTTTATTCACTCCTCCATCCGTCTTTTCGCTTCATCTATCTCTATTTTCTTCTCACTCTATCTCTTTCTCAGTCTCCTTCTCTATCCCTCTTTTATCTTCTCTAAAGTTTTTCCCATTCTTCTTCATCTCTTATTGCCAGGCAAATCGAATAGGACGTATATAAATAGGTATGTGGGTATTATTAATTCATGTCTTTATTTTGGATTCGCATGCACATTTATCAGTTTTGCCAGGTTAATGCAACTAAATCGAATATCACAATGAAAATTACTTTAAAGCTCTCAGCAAAAACTTTCATTTGATATCCATATTACACACACATTCTAGGGTATTCGGGTCCATGTTTTGGCCTATATCTCGAGACCCTAGTCACTCAGCGGTGTAAAGTTTACTCTGTACTAAAGCACTCATCAACAGCTTCAATTTGATACCCATAATGTAAAAACACATCCTAGTGTTACCCTGATGCACGTTTTGGCCTATATCTGGAGACCCTTCACAAATAGGTATGAAAACTACCCTGTACTAAAGCACTGATCAACAGCTTTCATTTGTTATCCATATTGTATAAACACTTTCTAGGGGTACCCGGGTCCACGTTTTGGCCTCAATCTCGAGACCCTAGTCACCAATAAGTATGAAAACTACCCTGTACTAAAGCACTCATCAACATCTTTCATTCGTTTTCCATATTGTATAAACACATTCTAGGGGTAACTACCCGCGTCCACGTTTTCGCTTATATCTCTAGTTACCCGCCGGTACGAAAAATACCCCGTATCAAAGTACTCATAAACAGCTTAGATTCGATACCCATATTGTACAAACATATCCCAGGGTTACCCAGGTCCACGTTTTGATCTCAAGGCCCATCCAGAACGGGATAAAAATTAGCCTATGTCTGTCTCCTGGTTCTAAGGTAGCCCTCCACCAATTTTCAGCCAAATATGTTCATCCGTTACTTCCTCTTCAATCACTATTTATCTATTAACCCTAGAATATCACACTTATTTTTAATACGTAAAAATCACATTTCGTCGAATCGATTACGGTAATATTTAAAAGGGTACAAAGGATGTCTCCTGTAATAAATTATTTTTAATGTATTTTAATGAAATAAGACAAAAACAGTTTAGCTTTTTAATATTATCTATACAAACAATCAGCAAAAAAAACATATAATTTAAGGAGAAAAACCAACAACACAAAAACGTGCGTCGTCGTTTCGACGAAGTATGATATTCTAGGGTTAAAAAAAGCGCATCAAAATCCGTTGCGTATTTTTAAAGGTTTAAGTATTCAAAGGGACATAGGGACAGAAAAAGCGACTTTGTTTTATACTATGTAGTGATGTACATCCATACATACCTATAAACCTACGCCCGCTAAATAACGCAGCGAATGCTATATATGTACGTATGTATGTGTCTCATCAAGCCTCACTCAAAAGCAATTAGCGCGGACAGTACACAGCGAACAAACACACATACGCATTTTTTGATAAAAATGTTACTTTTGTTTAAACAATTTGGCTGATATAAGAAAGGAATCAAGTATTTTTTTTTGATGCAGATCGAAGGTAAATATTTCAAAGTTTTACTGAAAAGTAGAATTTTTTAAATCCATCAATCCGTTTATGAGTTATAGCTGTGTAAACAAAAATTTTATGATTTTTTACTACATTTTGGCAATTTGCCACGCCCCTATAATATATATATTCAAATGATATTAACTGTACCACCTCACGTAGCTAAGCTTTCAAATGCAAAAAACCGTTTTAAAATCGGAGCATTCTGTGTGAAGTTATGTGCATACATGGCATTTAGCGACTTTATTTTATAAGATTTATAGATAGATAGATAATATTTGTAATACTGATTTTATCACAAGTGGGCCACGCCCATTTGAAAATTTTTTTATCAAGTGCCAATAGCTGTATTATTTACTAAATAATCAGGTTTTTGTGTTTTCCAAAATGTTATATATATAGTAAAAAGTGGGCGCGGTTATCATCGGATTTCGCTCATTTTCAATACCAATCTATTCTGGGTCCAGATAAGCTCGTGTACCAAATTTGGTAAAAATATCTCAATATTTACTCAAGTTATCATGTTAACGGACGGACGGACGAACGGACGGACATGGCTTAGTCAAATTTTTTTCGATACTGATGATTTTGATATATTGAAGTCTATATCTATCTCGATTCCATTATACCTGTACAACCAACCGTTATCCTATCAAAGGTATAAAAATTTAAAAGTAACTTGGGAATTTAGAAGCAAGTTTTCTTAATAAATAAATCTTTTCTAAGTGGAGTTGCTCCTGGGCAGAGATTTCGAGTATGTTTGTACCTTGGAAAATTTATCTGCCTTGCAAATGTCGTTCGAAGTCGGCGTAACACATGTAGGACCAGTACTGCCAATTGGTAGGAAAAATTAAAAGAAACTCGACGTAAAATTGGAGAGAAGCTAGGCCTAAATTCTCTTCTAAATATTTACTTCAGTTTATTTATATTCACTCGAAGATTCCCAGGAGGCCCCGGGCGCGCAAACTGCCAAAGCTGAAATTGGATGCACAGAAGATAATACATTGCCTCAAGCTCCAGAACTCGGACGTTCCGATGGACGACTGGGCTCTGATCAAGGTAGAGCAACCAACAACAAAAAAATAGCCAGCCCGTGCTGCTGCTGAAGTTTGGCCTGAGGGAGGACAAAGTGAAGGTTTTCCCGGACATTAATCTGGAGGAGATTGACGACGCCAACAAACTCCTGGGGGAGCTCAACCTGGCGGAGCTGGGTGAGGATGAGTCGTCAATCCTCGGAAGGCGAGTAGTTGAGTCTCAACCCAATGCTCAGGGTGGCTCAAATTAACTCTCAAAGTCGCCTCGGATAACCTGCTGGTCCTCCTCAGGAGGAGGACATTGATGTCTGCATAGTGCAGGAACCATGGGTCTGGCGGTCACAGGTTATGGGCCTAAAGACCCGAAATTATAACCCCTTTTAAACACATGGAGAAGGTAAACCAAGGGCTTGTATTCTTGTTAGGAATACTATTAATGCTTTCTTTTTACCTAATTTCAGTAGTTACGATGTTGCTGTGGTCAAGGTCGAGTCAAGAAGCGGCCTCGGCTTATATGGCCCACGATCGACCCGCTCCTCCATAGGAGGTCGCGCAAACCAGGGCCAACACACGCAAACTGATAGCAGTCTGCACCGGTCATTGGGCAGTAGGTACGCATGCGGAAAAGATGGGCATTTCGTATAACGACTACTGCAGAAGCTGCAAAGATACAATTGCCAAGGAGACAGTAGAATACTTTATGTGTAAATGCCCGGCTCTAGCTAGAGCCCGGCTAAGGTTCCTTGGAACCCCGTTTCTAAGAGACCTCAGAGGGTTATCTGTGATAGCAATCCCGAATATTCTTAATTTTCTCAACAACTCTGGCTGGTTGTAATAGATAGACCGTAACAATCCGTATGTTTTTAGACGAGTTACATGGCACCAAAACGGCTTTAAATACCTACTTGGGCGACCAGGGTCGCAGCCATTTCACCTACCTACTTATATTCACATAAATATTACAGAAGTAGGCTTAACCTATGTACAGAAATGAGCATTATGCATTTTTTCAGCTAACTCATATGAAGGAATAAGGAATTGCTAATAAATTTTGAGAATTTTTTTAACTTTCAATTTAATTTTTCTATAACAATGTTTTTAGCTTGTTTTTTCTCAAGCTGATTTCAAATTCTTACTCCTTGGTACGTTGAGTTGTGATATATTTAAAATATGTATGTATATTAGCATTGACAATTAATAAGGAGAAAATTAAAAAAAAACTCATTGTATGTATGTACTTGTAAACCAGATTAAGCACTGGCGGTTGCGGCTACCAATGTGCCGAATATAAAGTAAAAACTCAAAACAAACTTTCTCAGAAGATAAAAGTTGAAAGGATTTTTTGCAATAGGCAAAAGAAATTTTTCCTCAATTTATTATATAAATTTTTATAATAATGAAGACAATGTCCATGCATATTAGAAAGGTTTTTGTTTTGTTTTTAAAAAAAAGGTTATCGTCATGAGAAAAAATTTCTATAGCGGAAAATCATTCCTATTTTGGAAAAAAATTTTTTGAGTGTAGAATTGATATCTGTGTCACAGATTTGCAGAGCTTCGAGGGCTTTTAGAGAGAGAGGGGGAGGGGGGGGGGGGGACTCTGCCCAGGTATGGATGTAAAAATACAAACTTCAATCCAATGATGGAGGTTGGTGGCTTAATTACACCATACGCTTTTGCATTTTATTTTCATCCCCTACTCATCGCTTTCTTTGCGTTATCTCTTCGCAGTTTAGACTGCACAAATTGTAGGTATTTAAGTGAATATATTTTGTGGTTTTGCATCATTGTATTTGACATTGTTAAGTATCCTAAAGCATATTTGAAATACAATTTAGTTGTTCACTTTGTTCGTTTTTCCTGAACAAAGTCAAGAGTGGATCTTTTTAAGGATCATTATGCAAAATTTTGTGTATTGGCCAATTCAGTTTTCAATTGCTTATTGAGGCATCTACTATATAAACAAAAGGCATGAGTTCTAATCACTCGTGAGGGTCGATGCGTAAGCATATGTATGTATGTATGTTAATGATCAAAATTATTAGTACAATAAGATTTGAGTAGTACAACATGAAAGGAAAGATAGTTATAAGTAGTAGTACAAAAAGAAAATAAACAGTTACATGATACTGATATAAACAGATATATATATATATATATATATAATATATATATATATATATGTATATATATATATATATATATTGTAAGCCTATCCATAAAAGCTAATTTGTAATTTGTAATTTATTCTAGTATCGTGATCAAATACACGGCCAGTCTACATACTATTATCAGAAAAATAGTTATAGATAACATTCTCATAGTTGCTCCTACTTATACTATTTCTTATAGCATTGGGAATAGAATTCCAGGTACGTATAGTGTTCACGAAGAGTAGTCTAGTCGACGCAACAGATTTAAATGTGGGTACTATAAGGTCGTTTGAATGAGCGGATCTTGTGAAAGAAAGCTTATTATAAAGATATAAGGGCGTCTTAGTGAGCATGAGTCGGAAAAGGAAAATGCAGCTCCTGGCTTTGAGATAGTCGGATATTTGACATCGCAGAAGGCTAGATTTCCAACGGGATATGTGGTCGAACTTCGAAAGTAGGAATATCAGCGTACGTCTAGAATAATTTTTAAAATAAATGGATTTCGCCCAGGAGTCGCAGTTAAACCAAAACATAGGTCGTCGAGATATCGATTTGCTGTCGGCTTGTTATCGCCGAGTCATCGGCCTTTTATTAGTGTATTATAGGCTCGTTATCGATGAAAATGGTCCAATTGAGCCCAATGGCCAGTGTCCAGTGATTGTGGCTGTTATCCTTTTTAGCAAATCCTCAGTTTTTTATGGTTTTAGTTCGGCTAAATTCTTTTGGTGCTTCTACATGAGTCCGAGAATACCAATTTTGAATAGCGGTTTTCCTGAAATAGGTAAGAATGTTACTTTAAATGGATTAATCATTGAGGTCTAGCGAAGCACCGGCCTATCCCAGTACATTCGCTTTTATATTGCCATCAATATTGTCATCAAATTATGCGACAAAAAGCCTACAGGATTCACTTAATTAAAATAGTGAAGAGTATGAGTTTCAGCGTTACAAGTTCACTCTGAAACCAGATATTTCCACCTTATCTCACATTCAAAATCGTCACTGTTAATCTAAATCTGACTATTGAAAGCTTCGGAATTTTGACGGGTAGGCATTGAAATAATCATTATTGTATTTTCATCGTTCCACTCATTCAAAGCTAAAAATCAGATAATGCCTTTTTATACCTTTCATGAAAATGAAATGGTATATTAGCTTTCTCACGAAACTCAAAATTGTAAGTCCTTAAGGAAAATAGATAGATCAACCAATAAGTATACCGAAATGATCAGGATGAAGAGCTGAGTAGATTTAGCCATGTCAGTCTGTCCGTCTGTCTGTTTGTATGCAAACTAGTCCCTCAATTATTGAGATATATTTATAAAATTTGGTGAACGGGTATATTTAGGTGTCCGATTAGACATTTGTCGGAACCGGCCGGATCGGATCACTATAGCATATATCATCCATACAACTGATTTTTCAGTAAAGATGATTTTTGTCATATCTTCCTCAATTTCTCAGATTGAAGCTTCATACCATACGCTTTCGTATATTGTACATATTTTTGTCGGAAAAAATGGATGAGATCGGTCGTATATATAGCATATATCCCCAACAACCGATTGTTCAGATATGAAAATTTTCGTAATTACTGCCCCATTTTAACAGCTGGAGGCTTCAATTTTCACCGAATGTTTATGTATAGAGCATTCATTGTTGTCTGAAAAAATCAGAGGCGGAAACTGTCATTCCTTTTATAATATAATCCCTTGCAAAACTATTAATTTTGGACTTTTAATATATTTGGATCAAGTTAAAAATTATTTTCGGATTTTTATTACCTGAGTCCGATAGAACTAATTAAACTCGGACTTTTAAAAATAAAAGTCCGGAAATAAAAGTTAAATCCGGACTTTTATTTTTTAAAGCCAAAATGAAAGTCCGGCTTGATAACAAAGAAACGGCTTATCCGAAATAAAAAAATTTTCACCTAGGACAATTTTTTGACCAGGACTTTTTCGACTCCAAAAAAAAAAAAATAATTATTATTTTCTATCCCTGGAAAAAATCATAGAGATCGGTGGTATAGATATTATATACTCCATATAAACTGGCACTTCGGCCCCCTTTTTAATTACGTTTACGTCATTTATAGTTGAGATAAGTGATTCATGGTCACAGTTACTTCATACAGATCACAAAAAACGTCAAACTTTGCATCCTCACACAAAATACCTACCTATTTTTATACCTTTCATGAAAATGAAATCGTATATTAACTTTGTCACGAATCTCAAAATTAAAAGTCCTTAAAGTAAAATAGATAGACCCACCAATAAGTATACTGAAATGATCAGGATGAAGAGCTGATTTGATTTAGCCATGCCCGTCTGTCAGTCTGTCTGTTTGTGTGCAAACTAGTTTATTTTATATTTATATTAAAAATTGCTTAGGTATGTACATCTGTTCACTATGTATTTTATATCTTATACACCCCCTTATTTTGATTTTACGAATTGGATAAGGTCATTGTTCAGCCCCATTCATGAAAGGTATGAAGTCTTTGGCAGTCCCGTCCTTACTTGTTTATTTTACCAACAAAACATAGCCAAATACTAAAGGTCGCGAGACAACTGGGCGACACGCCAATTGCTAATAAATCGTAGAACAATGTGGTAATATGCTAGCATTAATGCTATTTTGTTTTATATTGACTTACAATTGCTTTACATTTGTATCAAAAGCTGACGGTGGGTGAAGTAGGCAGGTGGTGTTAATAAGCGTGGTGTCAAGTTTTACACATTAATGCTTTTATTTGGTATTCAAATGGAAAAATGGAATGTTTTACTGAAATGTTATTGA
Organism: Eurosta solidaginis; assembly: GCF_040869045.1. Classification (NCBI taxonomy): domain Eukaryota; kingdom Metazoa; phylum Arthropoda; class Insecta; order Diptera; family Tephritidae; genus Eurosta; species Eurosta solidaginis. The sequence continues at coordinate 250,710,686 of NC_090321.1, read as the reverse complement.
ACTTAAGTGAGTTGTAGGTATTTCTGTACTTTTAACTTCGTTAGATGTCTAGGCTTAGGAAACGTCTGGTATTCGTGATAATTTTACCCCTTTAAGGTAGATGAGTTTTCACTGAGAAGCCTTCGTTGGCAGAAATACACTCGGAGTGTGCAAACTTACAACTCATCTCCAGCTGATGTACTAAATGTTATCTTAAACCAGTTATTTCTGATGGGAACTGTTGTTTTCTTTGAGCAGCTTTAAGTCCCGAGTTGGGAAAAACAAGGTCATCAGCCTTGGGTATATGGGTGCCAGAAACGCTAACGTTGAGGGAAACAAGAATGCAGACGATTTTGTAAGGTCAAGGAAGTTGCTGGACGCTACTGGGCCGGTGAAGATTCATCATTGTCTTGCATCAATCATAATTAACATACACAGCAGATTTCTGGAGAAAGCGGTCGGCGTTGGGAAGCCCTAGTTGCTACTTAAGCAAAATGGCCAGTTAACGATAGGAGGTGAACAGAGAACCTAATTAGGGAGCTGCCGAAGGAAGAAAAAACATTAGAATTACTGCCAACTTAAGTACTACCTGTACAGATGTACAGCTCTGTCACATAATCTATAAGTTTTAAGGAGCCATATATTGCCGGAACTCAAGGAAATTTAAAGACCGAACAAATAGCTTGAATAAAACATCGAATAATTATTCGGTTTCAGGATAAACTCCGTGAAAGTGAAACCCCGCGCGCTATATATTACCCCAGGCAGCCCATCAACCAACCTATTTGGAGTAAGCAGAACTAAAAGCGCGAGTCTTAAGGTGGATGATGTTAATTATATAACAGGCGATTTATGATTTTATACAACATTTAGACAACGCGGTTGATAGCATCTCTTCTGCGCTATTGAGGATGTTAACTTTTTCACTATTTGAGGCAGATTGATGTATATTGGAACGACTCTACGTCATTACTGTTTTTAGTGCTCGAAACAAACGAAAGGAAAAGTTACACTCAAGATGGCACAATCCCCGTCTACAAACCAAATTTGACAAGCCTTTAGCTTTAAGTACTATTAAAATATCTTTTTTAACACGCTTAAAAGTTTTGAGTCTTAATCTGAGGCTACTACAATGTATATGGCTAAACTAAATTGATTTGGTTTAAAATTTAGATTATAACGGTTTTCGTTCAAATAAGCTCGCAGATACATATTTGTTTCAATTTTAAACCAGAAAAGTCGACTTTTCACAAATGAAAGTTTTTATGTTAAGATTTTCAGCAGTAAGTTACATTTTTTTTGGATTTGTTTTAGAGCCAGAAGTGTCACCAACTTTATATTTTACGATTTTTGAAACTTTGTCGTTTTGTTTTCGAACAATTTTGGAATTTTAGACTTCTTGTTCAGTTAAGTTTAAGATTACTAGTATGGAAATGGCGGTTCTAGACCAAATGTAGAAAGGAAAAATGGAGAAAGGAAAAGTATATACACACCGACACACATATATATACAGCAAACAATTTCGTTGCCTACTTTTAGGCGCATATGTATGAAACAGCAAAACAATTTCGTTGCCTAGATTTAGGCGCATCCATGTATGTGTGTGTGAACTTTGTGAACCCAGCAAAAAAACGAGCGACTGATCTGAGCAGGTACTGTCTGATACTGAACTGAGCAGAATCTGAACAGTATCAGCTCAGTATCAGACCAGTATCTGATTAGTATCTGACCACTATCTGACCAGTCTGATCAGATACGGATCTGATACTGATCAGTCGCTCGCTTTTCTGCTGGGTTCACAAAGTTCACACACACACACACACACACACACACATGAATGCGCCTAAATATAGGCAACGAAATTGTTTTGCTGTTTTGCGGTTTCAAACGTATGCGCCTAAAAGTAGGCAACGAAATTGTTTGCTGTATATATATGTGTGTCGGTGTGTATATACTTTTCCTTTCTCCATTTTTCCTTTCTCCATTTGGTCTAGAACCGCCATTTCCATACTACTAAGATTTAAACCGAATAGAACTAAAAAAGGCAGTGGTAAATTGAGAAGTTACCAGTTTAGAACAAGTCTGATAATATCTTAAACCGATTAATGCTTTAAAATTAAAGCTAAATTTTTTACCGGACACTAATCATCATTCAGACATCGTCAAATTGGCCTAAAACTTTGCGACACATCGAAATACAGTCGAAAATGTTTTTAGGTAGTATTTTCTAGTAACTCATTGTTTGCGTGAGTTTGGCCAGCACTGCTATAAAGCAACACAAATGTTTTTGCTTAAATACAGTCATAACTGTGAAAAGCCTTTGCGCTTTTTCGGGGTAATAACACTTTTATGTTTTCTCTTAATAGTAAGTACATAGTTAATGCTTATTCATGTCCACTACTACATACAAAATATCGAAATACTGTAGTAAGTAGGGTAATGTTTGTAATAAAAACAAGTAAGTATGGGACTGCCTTCGGCTGTGCCGAAGACTTCATACCTTGCATGAATGAGGCTGAACAATAATCTTATCCCATTCGTAAAATCCAAATAATGGGGTGTATAAGATATGAAATGTATAGTGAACTGATGTACATACCAAAGCGATTTTTAAGATAAATATAAAATAAACAAGTAAGGAAGGCTAAGTTCGGGTGTCACCGGACATTACATACTCAGCTGAGGGATTTGAAGACAAAATTGTCTTTTTCTAAAAAGTGGAGCAACTTGCCTTTTCTATCTTTCTTCAGGAATCAGCTGAGTATAATTCATGGTTCAACTATATGGTTGACTCATCTGTACAATAACAAAATATGTCTGTTCAAAATGTCAAAACCTGTGTATTGGTGTTGGTGCGAATGGTATGGAATGGAAACATAAAACTAGACAGTTCTTGTATGTGAAAGAAAATTTTGCCAATGTATTGGTTTCATTTTGAGTTTGCCATCTCCTTTTGACAATCCCATCGACCATGCAATGAAATAAATAAAATCAGCTGATGAGATGAGCCAACCATATAATTGAGCCATGGTATAATTATTAAGCTGGGTCGGTTTATTAACCTATATCGCGCCATCGATTTTTCGATAAGTTTTGGGCTCAGGAAAAAAAGTTCCGCTAAGCATACCCCAAAAAATAATTTTCGAGCCTGCAAAATTTGAGTTTTTTTTACTTTTTTCTTTGATTTTTAAGGTTTTTTCATGACCTACTAAAAAAATTTTCATTTGATTTTAATATTTTCATGTATACCCTGTCCGACTCAAAATTGTCCGCTAAAAATTTTGGCGATAACAGTTTTTTGAAAAAAAAAAATATTTTTTGGGTTTTGAGGAGAGTTTTGGTGAAAAAATTTATTTTTTCGCCATTTATTTTTAAGGGTTTCTTCAGAAACGTGCAAAAGTGTTGCCGATGAAAACGAATTTGTCTCAAAGTTCCTATCCCACTTAAAATTATGCGATAAAAACGTTGGCATTAACAGTTTAAAAAAAAATTTTTTTTGGTTTTTGGGACTTGTTTTGGTCGAAATCGATTTTTTTCATTTTCAAGGCTCCAAATCATTTTTTATGTATATGTGTCCGTTAGACCCACCAATAAGAAATCAAAGAAAAAAAGTCAAAAAACTCAAAGTTTGCAGGCTCGAAAATTATTTTTTTGGGTATGCTTAGTGGAACTTTTTTTCCTGAGCCCAAAACCTATCGAAAAATCGATGGCGCGATATGGGTTAACTTTCGTACATGCAAATCAACCCAGCTTAATAGTTATAGCTGCGTTGGTTTCGTAGGGTTTCGCAGATGGTTTATAAGTAGTTTTTAATTCCATATCACATACTTTTGGGAAATATTGACCAAATTGTAGCCCAAGGTGACGTTTTTTTCCTTCATCCTTTGTCAAATAAGGGAAAATCACTATGTAGGAAAATGAACCCTGGAATGTGTTTGTACGATATGGGTATCAAATGAAAGGTATTAAAGAATATTTTAAAATGGAGTGGGCCTTAGTTCTATAGGTGGACGCCTTTTCGAGATAACGCCATAAAGATGGACCAGGGTTGACTCTATAATGTGTGTAGCTTATAATTAAAATTCTTTTTTAAAAACGTATTTTGATTATATTTTATTTTGAACTTTTAACTTTTTTTGTTTTACAAATTTCAGAGAATGAAAATTTTTGATAATTGAAAAATCAGTATTGAAAATTTAAATAATTATAAAACATATTAAAATTACAAAGTTCAAAGTAACTTAAACACAAAGTTAAATAAAAACAAGTAAGGAAGGCTAAGTTCGGGTGTAACCGAACATTACATACTCAGTTGAGAGCTATGGAGACAAAATAAGGAAAATCACCATGTAGGAAAATGAACCTAGGGTAACCTTGGAATGTGGTTGTATGACATGTGTATCAAATGGAAGGTATTAAAGAGTATTTTAAGAGAGAGTAGGCCATAGTTCTATGGATGGACGCCATTTAGGAATATCGCCATAAAGGTGGACCAGGGGTGTCTCTAGAATGTGTTTGTACGATATGGGAATCAAATGAAAGGTGTTACTGAGCATTTTAAGAGGGAGTGGGCATTAGGTCTATAGGTGGACGCCTTTTCGAGATATTGCCATTAGGGTGGGCCAGGGGTGACTCTAGAATGTTTGTACGATATGGGTATAAAACGAAAAGTGTTACTGAGCATTTTAAGAGGGAGTGGGCAATAGGTCTATAGGTGGACGCCTTTTCGAAATGTCGCCATTAGGGTGGGCCAGGGGTGACTCTAGAATGTGTTTGTATGATATGGGTATCAAATGAAAGATGGTAATGAGTATCTTAAAAGGGAGTAATCCTTAGTTCTATAGGTGGACGCCTTTTCGATATATCGCCATAAAGGTGGACCAAGGGTGACTCTAGAATGTTTGTACGATATGGGTATCAAACGAAAGGTGTTACTGAGCATTTTAAGAGGGAGTGGGCATTAGGTCTATAAGTGGACGCCTTTTCGAGATATCGTCATTAGGGTGGGCCAGGGATGACTCTAGAATGTGTTTGTACGATATGGGTATCAAACGAAAGGTGTTACTGAGCATTTTAAGAGGGAGTGGGCATTAGGTCTATAGGTGGACGTCTTTTCGAGATATCGCCATTAGTGTGGGCCAGGGGTGACTCTATAATGTTTGTGCGATATGGGTATCAAACGAAAGGTGTTACTGAGCATTTTAAGAGGGAGTGGGCATTAGGTCTATAGGTGGACGCCTTTTCGAGATATCGCCATTAGGGTGGGCCAGGGGTGACTCTAGAATGTGTTTGTACGATATGGGTATCAAATGAAAGGTGGTAATGAGTATTTTAAAAGGGAGTAATCCTTAGTTCTATATGTGGACGCCTTTTCGAGATATCGCCATAAAGGTGGACCAAGGGTGACTCTAGAATGTTTGTACGATATGGGTATCAAACGAAAGGTGTTACTGAGCATTTTAAGAGGGAGTGGGCATTAGGTCTATAGGTGGACGCCTTTTCGAGATATCGCCATAAAGGTGGACCAAGGGTGACTCTAGAATGTTTGTACGATATGGGTATCAAACGAAAGGTGTGACTGAGCATTTTAAGAGGGAGTGGGCATTAGGTCTATAGGTGGACGCCTTTTCGAGATATCGCCATTAGGGTGGGCCAGGGGGACTCTAGAATGTTTGTACGATATGGGTATCAAACGAAATGTGTTACTGAGCATTTTAAGAGGGAGTGGGCATTAGGTCTATAGGTGGCCTTTTCGAGACATCGCCAATAGGGTGGGCCAGGGGTGACTCTAGAATGTTTGTACGATATGGGTATCAAACGAAAGGTGTTACTGAGCATTTTAAGAGGGAGTGGACATTAGGTCTATAGGTGGACGCCTTTTCGAGATATCGCCATTAGGGTGGGCCAGAGGTGACTCTAGAATGTTTGTACGATATGGGTATCAAACGAAAGGTGTTACTGAGCATTTTAAGAGGGAGTGGGCATTAGGTCTATAGGTGGACGCCTTTTCGAGATATCGCCATTAGGGTGGGCCAGGGGAGACTCTAGAATGTGTTTGTACGATATGGATATCAAATTAAAGGTATTAATGAGGGTTTTAAAAGCGAGTGGCCCTTAGATGTATATGTGAAGGTGTTCTCGCGATATCGACCAAAATGTGGACCAGGTGATCCAGAAAATCATCTGTCGGGTACTGCTAATTTATTTATATATGCAATACCACTAACAGTATTCCTGCCAAGATTCCAAGGGCTGTTGATTTTGCCTTGTAGAACTTTTTCATTTTCTTCTACTTAATATGGTAGGTGTCACACCCATTTTACAAAATTTTTTCCAAAGTTATATTTTGCGTCAATAAACCAATCCAGTTACCATGTTTCATCCCTTTTTTCGTATTTGGTATAGAATTATGGCATTTTTTTCATTTTTCGTAATTTTCGATATCGATAAAGTGGGCGTGGTTATGGTCGGATTTCGGCTATTTTTTATACCGAGATAAAATGAGTTCAGATAAGTAGGTGGGCTAAGTTTAGTAAAGATATATCGGTTTTTGCTCAAGTTATTGTGTTAACAGCGGAGCGGAAGGACAGACGGTGGACTGTGTATAAAAACTGGGCGTGGCTTCAACCGATTTCGGCCATTTTCACAGAGAACAGTTACCGTCATAGAATCTATGTACCTACCAAATTTGAGAAGGATTGGTAAATTTTTGTTCGACTTATGGCATTAAAAGAATTCTAGACAAACTAAATGAAAATGGGCGGAGCCACGCCCATTTTGAAATTTTCTTTTATTTTTGTATTTTGTTGCATCATATCATTACAGGAGTTGAATTTTGACTTAATTTACTTATATACAGTAAAGATATTAAATTTTTTGTTAAAATTTGAATTAAAAAAATTTTTTTTTTAAAAAGTGGGCGTGTTCTTCATCCAATTTTGCTAATTTTTATTTAGCACATATATAGTAACAGTAGCAGCGTTCCTGCCAAATTTCATCATGATATCTTCAACGACTGCCAAATTACAGCTTGCAAAACTTTTAAATTACCTTCTTGTAAAAGTGGGCGGTGCCACGCCCATTGTCCAAAATCTTACTAATTTTCTATTCTGCGTTATAACGTCAACCCATCTGCCAAGTTTCATCGCTTTAATTGCCTTTGGCAATGAATTATCGCATTTTTTCGGTTTTTCGAAATTTTCGATATCGAAAAAGTGGGCGTGGTTATAGTCCGATATCGTTCATTTTAAATAGCGATCTGAGATGAGTGCCCAGGAATCTACATACCAAATTTCATCAAGATAGCTCAAAATTTACTCAAGTTATCGTGTTAACGGACGGACGGACGGACGGACGGACGGACATGGCTCAATCAAATTTTTTTTCGATCCTGATTATTTTGATATATGGAAGTCTATATCTATCTCGATTCCTTTATATATGTACAACCAACCGTTATCCAATCAAACTTAATATACTCTGTGAGCTCTGCTCAACTGAGTATAATAATAAGAACCCTACATGTGTTTTTTCGATATGGGAATCAAATGAAAGGTGTTAATGAGTATTTTAAAAGGGAATGGCTCTTAGTTGTATATGCGAAGGCGTTTTCGATTATCGTCCAAAATGTGTAACAGGGTGACATCATCTCTCGGGTACCGCTGATTTATTTACATATGTAATATAACGAACAGTATTCCTGACATGATTCCAGGGGCTTTTGAAATATTTCATTTTCTTCTACTTGATATGGTAATTTTTCTAAAGTTATATTTTGCGTCAAAAAATCAATCCAATCACCATTTTTCATCCCTTTTTTGGTATTTGGTATAGAATTATGACATTTTTCCAAATTTTTGATATCGAAAAAGTAGGCGTGGTCATAGTCGCATTTCGGCCATTTTTTATACCAAGATAAAGAGTTCAGATAAGTACGTTAACTAAGTTTAGTAAAGATATATGTATCGATTTTTGCTCAAGTTATCATGTTAACAGCCGAGCGGAAGGACAGGCGGTCGACTGTGTATAAAAACTGGGCGTGACTTTAACCGATTTCGCCCATTTTCACAAAAAAACACTTATCGTCATAGAAGCTATGCCCTTACCATATTTCACAAGGATTGGTAAATTTTTGTTCGACTTATGGCATTAAAAGTATTCTAGACAAATTAAATGAAAAAGGGCGGAGCCCATTTTGAAATTTTCTTTTACTTTTGTATTTTGTTGCACCATATCATTACTGAAGTTGAAAGTTTACATAATTTACGTATATACTGTAAATATATTCCATTTTTTGTTAAAATTTGACTTTAAAAATTTTTTTTTTTTTAAGTGGGCGTGGTCGTTCTCCGATTTTGCTAATTTTTATTAAGCATACATTTAGTAATAGGAGTAACGTTCCTGCCAAATTTCATCATGGTATTTTCAACGACTGCCAAATTACAGCTTGCAAAACTTTTAAATTACCTTCTTTTAAAAGTGGGCGTTGCCACACCCACTGTCCAAAATTTTGCTAATTTTCAATTCTGCGTCTTAAGGTCAACCCACCTACCAATTTTCATCACTTTATCCGTGTTTGGTAATGAATTATTGCAATTTTCGGTTTTTCGAGTTTCTTATCCGAAAAATCGGTTGTATGGGATATATACTATATACATATATTCCCGATCAATACCATTTTTCAGACAAAAAAGAATGCTCTATACGTAAGCATTTGGTGAAATTTGAAGCTTCTAGCTGTTAAAATGGGCAGTAATTACGAAAAATTTCTTATCTGAACAATTGGTTGTTGGGGATATATGCTATATATACGACCGATATCATCCGTTTTTTCCAACAAAAATATGTGCAATATACGAAAGCATATGGTGAAGCTTGAAGCTTTAATCTGATAAATTGAGGAAGATATGACAAAAATCCTCTTTTCTGAAAAATCGTTTGTATGGGGGATATATGCTATAGTGGTCCGATCCTGCCGGTTCCGAAAAATGTCTAATAGGACACCTAAATACACCCGATCACCAAATTTTATTAAGATATCTCAAAAATTGAGGGACTAGTTTGCATACTAACAGACAGACGGACAGACTGACATGGCTAAATCAGCTCAGCTCTTCATCCTGATCATTTCGGTATATTTATTGATGGGTCTATCTATTTTTTTTAAGCACTTACAATTTTGAGATTCGTGGCGAAGTTTATATACCATTTAATTTTCATGAAAGGTATACAAATTAAGGGTGGCATATTTTATAGCGCAAAGAGTAAAGACAATGCATTGGTTGCATGCAAACACTTTTTATGCCTTTTGCAGTCAAGCTGGCGTCGGTTTAAATAAATAATAGACCCACCTACGTACAAATATGTATATATATTTCATAATAAACTATCCATTTTAGGGGTTACAAGTGAGTGAAAAATTGAAAGTCAATTTGTTCTTTAAGCTCCCTAAAGTCGAGTTTCCCATTTGCTTGCGCAATGGCGCCACATTCGTTAATATATTGTAACGAATTTGCTGCAAATCCTCTTATTTGCAACCCTCTGCTAAGTTCGTATCGCTAAACTGTTGAATAAATAACTCCAATATGTAATAATACAAAATGGCCTTTATTCAAGTACTTCACAATAACACTTGTACTTTGCAACGAATAGCTTACTTAATAACCAAACTGATTGACAGCTCAAATGAAGCTCTACAATTCAAAATAATACTGCTATAGCTCGCTAGATAGCGCTTAATCCAAATCTCAAATCAAACTGAATTACTTCTTACTCGCCTGCCCCGCTTTTATAGTTTACGCTGCATACTTCTAGGCTCTTCCATTTCCAGAACTTACCAACTATATTCGTGTGTGTATAGTTCTCATATAGTTTCTACTTGTTTACAATTGTCTACTTTTTAGCGCTTCTCAGATGTACATATGTGAGTTTGTAGTTTACAGTCTCCCGAACACACATAAGCGTATAAGTAAATTCATCTGTGTGTGACATCTCATCTCTCGCTGCCTTGTATGTAAATGTTGCTCGTCGGAATGTGTACATATGTGTAGACGCAATTATTGATTCGTTTATGTAGATACATAATGATTGAATTATTGATGTGAATTCACGTCACTGCTTAGCATCGGCCTGGAGATGGCAGCACTCCTTAGTTTTGCTAATATTCGTAACACTGCCCTCCACCTAAGTCTGATCGTCCCGATCAGACAAATCTCCCAATCTAAACGCCGCTAGCATCTCCAAATGTACCACCCTTCTAATCCGTGGTTTCCCAGTGGTTTGTATGCGGTAGATGGTATCACTGATCTTCTTCACAACTTTGTACGGGCCTTCCCAACTGCACCGAAATTGGGCTGGAACACCTTTCCGCCGGTGAGGGTTGTTTAACAGTACCAAATCTCCATTCCGGAAACCTTCCGAATTATTTTCCCTGTCGTACCTGTGTTCCATCTTACTACTCATTATTCTGGATCGTTCTCTCGCACTCTGTTGCTTGGCCAATGAAGAACTACTTTGTAGAGCTTTTTCTTGACGGATTGGCTTCACATACTCAGTATCATTCCGACGTTTCCCAACAAAAGTGCGCGCTGGCTTGAAACCATCCTTGCATTCTTTCTGAAAAATTCTTTCAGTCATTTTAGTGCGTCCATTAGGGTTTGTTGATGCCGGTCTTTTCCTCGCAGGTACTTTTAATTTCGCTTTATTTGGCACATTCGATCCATCAACATTTGCTCGATCTACTTTCCTTGACTTTCGTGGTCTCTGTCGAATCTCCTCCACCAGCACTCGCTTACTGCTGAACCCTTTTTCCAAACTGAAGTTAAGTGGCACATCTTGGTTCTCATAATGCATCACCCTTCTCTGCATATCGATCTTGATGTCATGGTCAACCAAGAAATCCACTCCCAATATAACTTCATCAACAATCTCCGCCACAACAAATTTGTGTAGAATCATGACCTTCCCAATCAATACTTCACATATCACTTCTCCCTGAACTTGGTTATACTCGCCAGTGACCGTACGCAACTTTGCTCCAGGTAACGGTTTTACTCTCCTGTTGACCAAGTCAGATCGGATCAAGGAATGAGAGGCGCCCGTATCTACAGTCAGTATTCGTTCGTTGCCATCCACATTCCCTCTGACGGTAAGACAGCTCGATTTTCTACCAATTTGCAACACAGATATCACAGGGCATTCAATAGCCGGATCTAGCTCTCTACCTCTTACTCGCTCTTGCTCATCTCCTCCAGCTTTGCGTTTACGCCCACCCACATTGTTGGAACTATTAAGGCCAAGATCGCAATGACGTGCAATGTGACCGGACTTCCCGCATTTGAAGCATTTGATAACTTTTTCACTCCGCTTTTGCGATCCTTTCAGCGCCTCCAATATTGCGTCTACCCACTCTGGCCTTTCTACTTCCACACGGCGTGCTTTGAAAACTGGCTTACACAGAAGCGACGCTGTTTCTTGAATCAGGGCTTGTGACACCGTTTCTGCGAATGTTGGCTTTGGGTTTGCGTATGTAGCCTGCTTCGTTTCCACATCTCGTATGCCATTTATGAAGCTCTGGATTTTTACCCTTTCAGTGTATTCCACGGGTGCGTCTGCATTCGCTAAATGTGCTAGCCTTTCAATATCCGACGCAAACTCTTGCAATGTTTCACCAGGCCTCTGGAAGCGGTTCAGCAACTCCATTTGGTATATCTGTCTCCTATGCTCAGTTCCGTATCGCCTCTCTAGAGCGCCCATCAATGCTTCATAACAGTTCCGTTCACTCTCTGGAATGGTTTGTAAAATCTCAGCTGCAGGCCCTTTCAACGCCATGAACAGTGCAGCAACTTTATCTACCACATTCCAGTTGTTCACTGCTGCGGTCTTCTCAAACTGTAGCTTAAAGACCTGAAAAGGAACAGAACCGTCAAAGGATAGTGTTTTTACCTTTGAATTACTAGTTGAAACTGCTGGGAGATTTAGTTGCAACTGCTCGATACGTCCTCTCAAAGCATCCACCTCGGCCTCGATTTTTTCTTCAAACTGTAAAATTTTTGTATCTTGCGCCTCCAACTTCGAGGAAATACGTCCTTCTTGCTCTTCCAGTTGAGCAGAGATCTGCGATGATATCTGTGCTGAAATTTGAGCCGACATTTCGGATATCCGTGCCTCTTGTGCTTCAATCTTCGCTGTTATACGGTTCTCCTGCGATTGCCTCTCGTAGCCGTGCCTGAAGTTCAAGTTTAACGCCTCTTGTATTCAATCCACGGCTCTCCAACTCCTTCTTTAGTTGCTGGATCTTCAATTCACTGAACCTTGCCATGTCCTTGTTGTCCTCTGGAATTTAGTCAACAATTCCTCTTCTGACACCAATTGTAACGAATCTGCCGCAAATCCTCTTATTTGCAACCCTCTGCTAAGTTCGTATCGCTAAACTGTTGAATAAATAACTCCAATATGTAATAATACAAAATGGCCTTTATTCAAGTACTTCACAATAACACTTGTACTTTGCAACGAATAGCTTACTTAATAACCAAACTGATTGACAGCTCAAATGAAGCTCTACTATTCAAAATAATACTGCTATAGCTCGCTAGATAGCGCTTAATCCAAATCTCAAATCAAACTGAATTACTTCTTACTCGCCTGCCCCGCTTTTATAGTTTACGCTGCATACTTCTAGGCTCTTCCATTTCCAGAACTTACCAACTATATTCGTGTGTGTATAGTTCTCATATAGTTTCTACTTGTTTACAATTGTCTACTTTTTAGCGCTTCTCAGATGTACATATGTGAGTTTGTAGTTTACAGTCTCCCGCACACACATAAGCGTATAAGTAAATTCATCTGTGTGTGACATCTCATCTCTCGTTGCCTTGTATGTAAATGTTGCACGTCGGAATGTGTACATATGTGTAGACGCAATTATTGATTCGTTTATGTAGATACATAATGATTGAATTATTGATGTGAATTCACGTCACTGCTTAGCATCGGCCTGCAGATGGCAGCACTCCTTAGTTTTGCTAATATTCGTAACAATATCTTTGTTATCGATAATCAATCGATACAACTTCGGCAAAAAAAGCGATAACACCCCGATTACAAAGCGACAACTTTTCCACAAAAAGTCGATAAAAAACGATAATTTTTCGATTTAAAGCCAATAAATCACCGATAAACAATCGATAATCCGTCGATGAAAAACTAATATATCATTAATAGCGTTTGTTTTAGATCGCAAATATATAACTCTGCGATAACAAATGGACATCAAATCGATAACTAGCCGAAAAGGAATGGATAATAATCCGGTAATTCGTCGATAACAGTTGTAATCGACAGCAAACTTCTAATACATTGAAAACACGCCGCCCGAATTCGGTTTCAGTTTTCACATTCCGCCAACATTTAGCCTAGACTTACATTTTGTATTCCCTTATACCGTGAGCAAAGATGGTTTCAAATCAATATCAGGATGCTCTTAACAATTTATTTTCTGCCGCAGAAAACATTGGCGTGTCATATTAATCCGTACATTTAGTAGAAGATTTCTCGGGAAATATTATCGGCACCACAGCGAATGTACTGAAAGGGCTGCCGAACAGAATGTTGACGGGATTGTATAACAAATAGAACGATCTATAAATCACAAATAATTTTAAAATGGTCCTATCTTGAGCTATCGAAAGAGCACTGGTACACTTAGCAGTCGAGGTGGCTCTGGTTGAACTGAGTATAACAGGGAGAAATTTCATTACAATCGATGGAGAGGGACAGAGAGAGCGGCGAGAGGGAGCTGCTGTCAACTATGTATGTATGTACTTTAGTTTCTTTGTCCAGCAGGCGGGGCTGTAGTCGAGTAAGAATTAAAATCCGGCTCATTTCTCATTAATACCGGTATAATAATTTTGTTGTTTTTTTATCGGACTATGGATCTGTAAGATCATGGGTTCGAACCGAGCTCAAGGCCTTAACAATTTTTTTTTATTATTATTGTTATGATATTTTTTTTCTTAGCTGAAAAAGTTTTTAAATTACAACAGAAAAAATTATGAGCTAGGTTCGATACGTCAATAAATGCGCAACAACAGGAAAGCAGCAGCCACATATATATATGTACATGTTGACAGCAAAGATAATATTTCACATATACGTAATCAGCTAAGAGCGAGGTTGACATTACTCACGCATAGCTAATTATCTACTATGAGCTACAGAAATGAGAAGTATATAAGCAACTATTCGAGACGGCTATTCGCGAAAAATCTAGACCCTAGGAGAAATAGGTGAATGAGTCAAATGAGAATTTGAAGTACTACCATAGTAGCGTGGTAAATGAAGAACATTTTGCTACACTGAATATTTGAGTTATTTATACAGAATCGAAACAGGAGTTATGAAGGCAAACGAATCACCGATGTAATAGCTGAATGGTCTAAATAGCTCACAGCGTGGCCAAAAAGTTGGATCTTTACAACGGAGCTATATCAGATGTCTTAAAATTTTCCTTCTTCAATAAAAAAAATTGTAATATTATTGTAAAAGCCTTTAGCTCGATACGAAGCAATGATCTTACAGATCAATAGTCCGCTAAAACAACAACAAATTATTATACCGATATTAATAAGAAATGAGTCGGATTTTAATTCTGACGTAAATACAGCCCTGCATGCTGGAAAAAGAAACTAAAGTACTCATACACATTGTTTACATTATACGTTAAACCTTATAAATAAGATCTGATTACCTACACATTAATTAAGGACGCACCCAAAATAATTCAACCACCAAGACAAAAGATAATGCCATTTACATATCCTTCTGCTTCTTCTTATTTAGTGATAAACTCTCTAGAAGAATTTTGGCCAATATAAGCTGTTAAGTGGAGTTATTGATTTGTAAGATCATGAGTTCAAATCAAGTTCAAGGCCTTACAATTTTTTTTTTTAATATTATTGTTATAATATAAATGTTTTCTTAGCTGTTAAAATGTTATATAAGCATAGAAAAAATTATCTCGTAACAATAATAATGAAGGCCTCCAGCTCGATTCGAGCCCATAATTTGATGGGTATAATATTTTTATTTTACAGATAACAACGCTTTGTATTTCAATATTATATAAATAACTAGCAGACCCGGCAGACGTTGTTCTGCCCTAAATTTGGCCTATCTGCATACATTTTAATAAGCTTTTTCCATCTAACTCTGCCGTACCCCTCTACACTTTTTCCTAATCTTTTTATTCACTCCTCCCTCCGTCTTTTTCGCTTCATCTCCATCTTCGTCTCATTCTATCTTTTTCTCAGTCTCCATCTCTCTTTTCTCTTCTCTCAGGTTTTTCTCCTTCTTCTTCATCTCTTATTGCCAGTCCCAGAGGGTGGTATGTATTTTGATCCAGTCCCATTGCGAGTCTCAGTGCCAGTCCCACTCCGAGTCTCAGTCTCAGTCCCAGTCCAAGTCCTAATCCCTGTCCCAGTCCCTTTCTGGTATACTTCCCGGAAAAAAGCATCGTAAATACTAATATAGGCAAATTTATATACGAAATTTCAGGCAAATCGAATAGGACGTATATAAATAGGTATGTGGGTATTGTTAATTCTTGTCTTTATTTCGGCTTCGCATGCATATTTATCAGTTTTGCCAGGTTGGTGCGACTAAATCGAATATCACAATGAACTTTAGCCACTCAGCGGTGTAAAACTTACTCTGTACTAAAGCATACATCAAAAACTTTAATTTGATTCCCATAATGTAAAAACACATTCTAGGTGTATCCGGGTCCACGTTTTGGGCTATATCTCGAGACCCTAGCCTCCCAGTTGTCTGAAAATTATCCTGTACTATAGCACACATGAACAGCTTTCATTTGATATTCATATTGTATAAACACATTTTAGGTGTACCCGGATTTGACATCCATATTGTATAAACACATTCTAAGGGTATCCGTGTCCACGTTTTGGCCTTTATCTCGTGACCCTAGTCACCCAGGGGTATGAAAATTATCCTGTACTATAGCACTCATCAACAGCTTTCATTTCATATCCATATTGTATAAACACATTCTAGGGGTACCTGGGTCCACGTTTTGATCTCAAGACCCCAGACACGTAGAGAAAAAAATGTAGACGTTGGCCGATTCTCAGACCTACCCAATATGCTCACAAAATTTCGTGAGAATCGGTTCAGGAGTTTCGGAGGAGTTCAGCCTCTAATAGTAAACCTCAATAGTAACCTATCATATTCTTTATACTCAGTGAGATAAGCATATACTTACGTATTAGATTTAACAGGCAGAAACATTTTTGAGTATATATATATTTGATTTATGTGGCAGTAGAAGGAATTTTCTGCTTAAACGAAGTAATTTTTATATACTCTACACTCTCAAATGAGATTCATTTTGATAATTTGGCGTTTTTCACACCTTTTTTTATTCATTTTATACTATATGAATAAATTAATATTTCAAACATTTTTTTAACTCATTTGCATTATTTTGTAAGGCTTCTTCAGCGCTGGGATATCGTCCTTATTTCTCACTTCAGACACAACACTTCATAGCGCAAACGCTTAAATTTTTTCGTTTATTTCACGACATACACTCTATCTTGTGAAATTTCAATGACTCCCCTGTAATTTCTCAGCAGCACATGCACTTTAGCGCAGCTCTCGTTGAACTGATGGTTATTTTTTATCGCTATTCATGACAGCTAGACGTTTGCTCAACTCTTATAATCTGAACACTTTTGAAAATGATATGCTTTTACTTGTCAGTTTGTTCCTTTTCCTTATCTGAAGTGTTGTTCTGTTGCAGATCTAGAAGTATGAAGAAAAAGAAAGAGATGTTATTATTGATTGATGGACCAAACTTTTTTAATAACATTCAAGGAAATCCAGATATTTATGCATGTATCACAATGCATTAACTCAGAATGAATAGCATACTTTAGGGCGATTAAAGTCACAAACACAAATGAAACACAATTCCAGCACATCGATGATTGTTCATTCATGTAGCAGAACGTCGGAGAGAACACAAAATATTTAGGTCAATGAGTACATTAAGAAAGCAAATACGCGCCAATTTTTATTTACGTACAGAATTACATATACATATGTATGTCCTTTACGAGGTGCGGCACGTAAGCTCAGGAAATTTGTTAGTAAAATGTCATTAGACTCTTCAGCGACAGAAGCAAAATACCTCGATTTCGCATTTACTAAACGGCACAGAGCTCACGCTCTCAATTAAAGTCAAGTACCTTGAGGTCGAAGCAGACAACAAGCTAAACCGGAAATTCAATATAGAAAGAGAGTAGAGAAGGCGCACATCGCCTACTACTCTCGTGTAAAAAAACAGGTAGCAGAAACTGGGGCTTAAGACCAAAACTTAGGTCCCACCAGCAGGTTTGGGGCTTAGCGTATACCCGCGGCGGATAAGCGACTGAAATACCCAAATCATTCGAGAGGTTGCCAGTGCAATTTATAGTTTCTCCTACCCAATTGTCAACCTCACCTATCCGAGCCGAATCCTGTTTCTTTGGCAGCGCAGGCCTTGGCGACCACAAGATTCTCATAGTACAAGGGGTTGGAATGTGGTCATATTAAATCGTTGCCGAGATGTTCCCGCTTGTATCTTAATGGTGCTTGTTACCGGAACGTACAGGATCTGTACTCGGCAAAGGACCATCAACGTTGATAACATTTCCCAAAACCTTCGGAGAGTGCTTTTATCTCTTCAACAACAACAGAAACTTTGAAAGTGGCTTTCTACAGCAGTAGAAAGGCGCATCCTATCGTACGGAGCGACAGTGTGATAGCTGTTGTTGTTGATGTCTTCATTACTACAAGTACTTCAAGGTGACGATACCCTCGAGAAGAATGCATATTCCCAGACAGCTAACCAGCTCTAGTGGCATTGGATTCACCACTTAAGTCCGCCAAATCCGTCGATAACTGTAAGATAGTGTGACCATTACACTCACATAGATACCAGGTCACAGGAATATAGACGGCAATTAAAAAATGATTGAACTGGCAATAAAACGTGACATTCTTACCTATTTCAATAAATCCGCTATTCAAAATTGGTATTTCAAGGACTCAAAGTTGTTTCTGAACTACAACGAAAAACAACAGAGGAGTCTCTAAAATTGTCTAGGAAGGATGAGGATGACAGCCACCATTACGATATTTGCATCAGTTACAAATAAAAAGGTTGTAAGGAAAATATCAGGTATCATGCCATCCGATCTAAGAGAGGTATCAAAATGCTCCATAAATGACATAAAAACTAGCTCATTGTAAGTAATTTAATATACAAAACAACTAATTGGTTCCAGGAGAAAGTACATCGAAATAGCACCTAGAGCGCTACTTCCTTATCTTTACTTATCAGTAAACGAGAAGACGGATGACTAGCCCATTAGCGTGAGAGTAGCCATGGAGCTCGAGCAGCGCGCACCCGTACCTGAAGTAATGCTAAACGCGGTCCCAGCTACGGTGATTTGCGCGGGCCGTGGGAGGTTAGGTTTTAGTGGGTAGCCCTTCATGGAAGAAGGGAGTCCTACGCTCGGAGAGTCTCGCAGTGAATCTTAAATATCCCGGTCAGTGCATAAAGCGTTTCCCCCTTCCACGAAACAAAAAAATAAAAAACAAAAAAAAAAGAGCGCTACTTCGCCCACAGCGCAACCAACCAACCACTCTCATAAGACATGCAATGCTCTTTGGCCCTTTGCAGTCCCGCGCTTAGTTCCACGCTTTTCCTACTTATTTGAGCATGAGCGATTCTATATGAGGTCCTGTACCGCCAATTTGTACGAAAAATCAAAATGTTATACTATGCATGGAATAGAAGCTTAGCCTAAGTCTCATCGGAGGTATATCGCACCAAGTTTTTATTTTTTTTTTCGAGTCTCGTTTTCCTATGTGACTGGAAACCTAATATAGGTGTAAATTTCTCCCTATAATATATTATCAGATCATGTGCTATACCAGATTATCGTCATATCGTCTATCGTACTAAAGTCTTCTTGTACAGCTGGTTTCAAGTTCTCGAGATCTTTTGCTACCTCCCTAGGTGGTTGTGATAGTTGTATTGGACATTTTCCCAAACCCTAACCCTCCTCAGCGATTCGAGATACGCGAATTATCTTCTAACCCTATGTTGATACATTCGAAATCCGACCGTATTCACCAGACATGGAAGTCATACCCATGGCCTTTAGTATCGCGGTATCGCGGAGATCAGCGCTTTTCCACCTCCTCAGCCCATGTTGTTTTCATGCTTTGCAACGAACCCATCTAGCCGTTTCAAGGTGGCACTATCGTAGCACCTTGTCATCTCAGTCCTACCCACCGATAATTCGAAGGAGTGTTTCGGTTTATTCGGTTGGTCCCACATCATCCTGGTCATGACACTAACCAGTTACTTTTCCTGCATAACCGTTTGACAAGCATCTGCCCATCAGGATTGCTCTGATCAATTGCGGCCACAGTCATTCTTGTGACAGATAGATCTAATATTGAATATATAGAGAAAAAGAACCGTCCGCCACAGCAGCGGCCTCGCTGTAGTAAGGACACAGAGGTGGTCCGACATTCATTGCTTTCAGTCATAAAATATGCACTCTTCGCATAACTCCCAATTGGCAGAATGGCCTTCATACCATCAACAGAGTGGCTTCCCTAGGGAGGGTTCTATCCTCCAATTATGTTTCAGTTACAATTCAAGTTCCAGAACCATTACGATTCTAGTTGTTTTCAGTTCCATCGGACCTTTGATGTGGTAGCCAAAGCACGCTACCACCATACCACGGCGGCAGCCAACGTTATATCGTCTTCAAATTCTATCATCAAAATTTAGTGTTCACACCTCTTGAACTATAAGTTTGTACGAGTTTTCTTTTATTCACTCAACGCGTGCTTACAGTACGCCACACTCAAATATATCTAGCCACAAAAGAAGTTATCTTCTTTGTACTATATGAGCTTCGTTTCAATATATGTACATACATATGTATGTATGTACAGCAGGGAACACGAAAATGGCAGTGGTTATATTTATAAAATTTTGTCAACTAATTTTTTTTTTGGCTTTTTTCGATAATTTAAGAAAAAATTTCAAAAAATTCGAAAACTCAAGAAAAGTTTTTTGAGCATGTAGTTTTGAATCCCAATCAATTTTAGTCCAACAAAATGCAAATTACAGGTCTCTCAAAATTCCCATTGTTATACACAGCATGCTTTGCACACAGAGTATATTAACTTTGATTGGATAACGGTTGGTTGTACAGATATAAAGGAATCGAGATAGATATAAACTTCCATATATCAAAATCATCAGAATCGAAAAAAAAATGTGATTGAGCCATGTCCGTCCATCCGTCCGTCTGTTCGTTAACACCATAACTTGAGTAAATGTTGAGATTCTTCACCAAATTTAGTAAACGAGCTTATCTGGACCCAGAATAGATTGGTATTGAAAATGAGCGAAATGGGATGATAACCATGCCCACTTTTTTATATATAACATTTTGGAAAACACAAAAAACTTGATAATTTAGTAAATCATACACCGAGAATGTTGAAATTTGACGTGTGGACTGATATTGAGACTCTTGATAAAAAGTTGAAAACATTTTTTAAAATTGGCGTGACACCGCCCACTTGTGATAAAATCAATTTTACAAATATTATTAATCACAAATAAAAAATCGTTAAACCTGTCGTAACATAATTCGACAGAGAGGTTGCCGGGAGGAATGAGTTGAAGAAAAATTAACGAAATCGGTTAAGGACCACGGCAACTTAGATATAAAACAAGTTTAAAAGGGTCGTAGACTAGAATAATAAGCTATAATTTAGCAAAAAATAGTTTTGAATCAATGATATTTCACTTATTAAGTTTTATTGTAAGAGGAAATGGGGATACATTTTTTTTTAAACGGGCGGTGCCAAGTGTTATGTAGAAAAGTAATTTATCTGAAAGGAAATGTACAATTGAAGCTCACGCTGAGTATATAATGTTCTGGCACACCCGAACTTAGACACCTTTACTTGTTTTCTTTTATATATGAAAATATAAAAAAAATTTGAAAAATCAATACAAATTACCTATGATTTTTACTTTGTTAGACTTAAATTGATTGGGCCTCAAAACTGCATACTAAAAGAAGTAAGGAAGGCTAAGTTCGGGTGTAACCGAACATTACATACTCAGGTGCCAAATTGCAGCTTGCAAGACTTTTAAATTACCTTCTTTTAAAAGTGGGCTGTGCCACGCCCACTGTCCAAAATTTTACTACTTTTCCATTCTGCGTCATAAGGTCAACCCACACTTACCAAGTTTCATCGCATTATTCCACTTTCGCACATTTTCGGATTTTCGAAATTTTCGATATCGAAAAAGTGGGCGTGGTTATAGTCCGATTTCGTTCATTTTAAATAGCAATCTGAGATGAGTGCCCAGGAACACACATACCAAATTTCATTAAGATACCTCAAAATTTACTCAAGTTATCGTGTTTACGGGCATACAGACATACGGCCATGGCTAAATGAATTTCTTTTTTCGCTTAAATCATTTTGATATATAGAATTCTATATCTATCTCGATTAGTTTATGCCGTTACGGGGTACCGTTATACGAACAAAATTAATATACTCTGTGAACTCTGCTCAGCTGAGTATAAAAAAGTCAGAAAACTCTAAATAAAAATTTCGTAAATTTTCCGACAACGTTTTTGAGATTGGTTTGTATAGTTCAGCTGCAAAGTTAGTGGACATTTTTTTTAATTATCAGAAATAAAAAAGTTTGACGAACTTTGATAAAAATTATCATCGCTATTTTGGTGTTCGCCGCTGTTAACACGCACTAATGCAATATCTCCCCTTCTCTGACATCCGCCATTTGGTTATATTCGTTGAAATTCCTGATAAGGTATCAAAATTTATATAGCTCAGTGTGCGCAGGTTTATTTTGGAAGTCAATTACGTTTGCTGTTTTGTGTTTAAGTATTTGTTACGTATCCCCATAAACAGCAGAAAACATTTTTCCAAGGCTTTTTAGAAAACCAAATTTCTTTCATTGATTTCCAAAACTGATTGTCGTTTCCATGTTAAAGTTTGGACAATCTCTTTCCAAACTTTTTAATTCGAATTGATTTCGACCATGTTCAGATATGTATGTTTGACATTTTCAGAACTAACGAGAATTCCATGATTCCCGGAATCACATATTTATAAAGTTATATAGAGTTTGGACAACCAATTTCCTAACTAAGGCCCAGTACTTCAGTGCGAGTTTAAATTACAGTTAAAGTTGACAAGAGTTTAACCTTGCCACTTTATTCGAAAACATAAAATTTTGCTGATCATTTCAGTTTGAGCCGCCAAACGGGCAGGGTTAAACTCTAGTCAACTTAACCTGGAGTTCAAACTCGCTCTGAAAACCCGAACCTAAGAAATTAACGATCCAGATGTGAACTACACAATGTTTTTTGCGTAATGGGAATGGCATCAACGTACGCTTTTAGCGAACACTACTATTGATCACTCTTTGAGTGACACATTTCTAAATGCACCGTTAAGTACTTTTGATCCGCTCAACGGTTGAGATTTTACGTAAAATTACTGAGAATTTTTTTTTCGCTACATTCGCTCAACGTGTTTATTCGGCTGTTTGACAGTTCTTTCCCAGCAAACGCAATTTCTGACGTGACAGAAATATTGTAATTTTACATTAGAATTCTAATGCAGTTCTCTAGTGCATATCTAAACGAATACTAGGTTAGAGAACTGGGTAAGAATTCGATAAGCGAATGATTTGAGAAACACTAAATATGCGATCTTGTCACAGTTATCGGTTATCTGCAGGACATGATCACATATCCTTAGTGTTATGCAAAAAAATTAAAATTGTGAAAGTAATATTGGCAGTTGTAAAATCAGATTTTTATTTGTAATAATTAAAAGTAGTAAGTGAAAACGAATAAAAAAAAAATTATAGAAGAAAAGTGTGCAACCTGTTGGCATGCTATTTGATTGGCATTATGAAGAAAGCGTGCCCTCATCCATATTTCAAATCCACACAGAGCTCCTGCTAGTACTATATTATTAACAGATCGAAATTTAAATAGCTCATTTTTTGACTCATCAGGTGGTGGAGATCCTATCTTATATCAACATTTATTTTGATTTTTTGGTCATCCAGAAGTTTATATTGACAGCGACAATTTCCTTAAAGTATTCGACTTTTGGTCGTTTTGGCATTTGCGTTGCATTAACAGCTGCCTTTGAACAGATACGTCTTTATTGCTATGTCCTCAACCCCCAGCGAACGCAACAGGAACGCCAAATCAACATCAAAAGAGTCCAAAAACTTACGTTTTTCCATGCACTGTCAATCCCTTATTCCAAGCTGCTAAATAGTGTACGAAATCCACTGATTCTTATTTTTATTTTGTTTATTTTGAAAAACATTTCCACCTTCATGTTAAAAAATTTGTAATTTTTAAAATTTATTCAATGAAAAGAAATCAATGTATGTTTTTTTAATGGTGTGTTCAGTTTATACTTATATTTAAGAATTCATGAGCTTAACACTGGCTTATAATAATTGAATTTCAATTATTATGTTTTCTAAGAGAAACTGAATAGAGAGAAACATTTACTGGCATATTGCGATGGACCCATTTCGAAAACCGCCAACGTAATCATCATCAGGCAATTTTGTAATGTTATCGAACCGTGAATCACATGGTGAAACTGCAGTAGCCTTTAACCACAAGGCCATCCTGCTGGTATTTGTTTTCATGCTTAATTCAGTTTTTCTCATTTCTACAATAACAACACAATTGAGATATTTTGTCCCTATATTAATTTGTGTGCCATGTAGATTTGTTTTTGTAAAGTTCTTCTTCGTTGCGAATGAGAAGCTTTGTCAACTCGGGCTCAGTTGTACATATTTATGTATGTTTGTTTAATGGTGTGTTCAGTTTATACTTATATTTAAGAAAAAAAGAAAAGAAATCAAAATTTGAGTTTTCTTGCGTTCCATCGTGCGTTATTTCAAAGTAAAACCAGCGCTAAACCGACGCAGTCGAATGTGTTCGGGCCTTAAGTATTGGAATTTTTAATAGGAAACCTTTCAAATATATTCATATGAGTATATAACCTCATAACCCATTAAAAGCTTGCTTTTAAGTAATTGCATTTAATTGCGTTTCAATTGAAAATTCACATAATTAAAAATCGATATAGAGAACAAAGTCTCATTTTTGTCGAGAATGCTATAATTTGCAGTAGACGATTTCGCCAATCGTCCTCTAACCTTCTACATTAGAGAAATACATTAGAGTTCGATTCGTTTTCTAATCGGTCTCTAACATAAATGTTTGTTGGGTTGAAATTTTAAAGTGTCGGCTATGAATAAAAAATATCCTCTTAATATTATAGTGAAGTTTGAACAGTAGTTTAAGAAGTCCTTTTCCTTAAAATTTAAGGATAATTATTTCATTTGGGAGTTGACTTAACTCGACGTTCATAGAACAAATTTGCTTTGACTCAACTGACAAAAATTGTGTTCGCTGAAAGCGCCCAATGGTTTGTTTACACTAATTTGACAAATAACGTTTGGGATTGGAGAAAATCCGCTTAAATTGAGTTTGGACAAAAATATGTATTGGCATATGTACTCAAGTAAATAAATTGGCTGAGTCTGAAAGGTTTAGTGTGGTCATATTAATCGTTCGCAAGGTAGTCGGGCTAGTACCTCAATGGTGCTTTTCACCGGAACGTACCGGACCTATATCCCGCAAAGGACCATCAACTTCGATAACACTGCCCAAAACCCTCGGGGGTGTCTCTATTGCTAATACAATTACAACATTAACATTCTCACTATACAAGAAATATACTTGTTTACATCTTTTGTCCCCTGTTAATTTGTTAACATGCAGTTTTTAACTGTGAAAAATGTTAGAAACGTACCAACGAGTGGAAAAAACAATTTCAATTGCAAGTTGGGAAAGCACCCTTAGCCAAAGCAAGTGTCGAGTTCCTCTTCTTATGCTTCGCTCAATCTGCCGTTCTCCACAAAAGTACATGCGATTTACTCATCATGCATAATGTTGAGTTCTTGAGAACATGCCATATACACTTACATATTGTGCATGTATGAATTTATTGTGCAAACCTTTTAAAGAAATTTCTGAGAATGATTTCTGCTCAATTGAGTGTAAAATTTATAATTTTTATTGAATAGGCTATATATGACGTTAAAAAGTTATAATCGTGTGGGGTTATATATTCGAGTATATTAAATAAACACATCAAAATAAAATCAGTGCAAACAAGTTTTTTAAGTTTAAAGCCTAAAGTTTACTGACTCATTTTGTTTTGTTGATTTTCCGACAGGGTGGATAAATGATGTATATTGGATCAATTTTTCGTTATCCCTTGTCAAATTTGGTTTCGAGACAAACCGGTTTCGGCGTTGTGCCATCATCAGTGTCGATTTTCGTTCTGATCTGTTGTTGTTGTTTGTCCTATATTTATAGTTCGCAAGTACATGAGCAGGTATTGCAAAATTGATGCTTGTGTATATTTCATTATGCGTATGTTCTGTGTGTTCATTCAGAACCGAGGGTGGTTTTTACTGATTGATTTGTGGACTGAGGCAGGTCAAAGTCCGTAATTTTAGTCGTTTGACCTTCTTTGTGGGTTTGTTGTTAAAAAGTTCACTTGACACTCACGCTTTTGTTTCCGTTTGTTTATATTTTACTCATAATTTTCTCATGCTAATTAAAAAAATAAGAAAGGTGAGAAATCTCTTAAAGATGAATTGAATAAAGTACATTGAATTTCGTTCTGCAATTTTGAGTAACTCGGCCTCTCAGACAAACTTGGACCCTTTTAACGACCAGGCATGGGTGAAACACTTCCGATTCCCTTAGCTCTGAACATTGTTGGTTCCACTATCAAATACAATGAGTCATGAGAAGTATTTAATATAACTTCTAGAGATGTTTTTTAAAAGTTAAAAAAAAATATTAACATGGAAAAACCGCAGATGTTAAATAGAAGAAAATCAACTTTACAGATTTGAGAATGGGCCCATTTGTATCAACTTACAGGCTTCTCACATATAAAGCTTCTGCTACGCTTATAAAAAATTATGACACCGATTTTCTACAAAAAATTTTTTTTTGTGTTTAACAAAATCATCAAATGGAGTTTTACCGACGTTGACGGCCCTTTTTTCGGATAGAGATCGGCTGAATTCTGAAAAATATCTCCTCTAAGATACTAGCCGGTACATCTCGGGGAAAATGATATGACCACGTTGAACCTTCTAGGTCATCTGGAATTTGGTTAAAGTAACATTGATTTCAAAGGCCGGTAGAAGCTATACCATATCATCTTAGGATTTCAGACCTATTGGTCTCTCGTCGTTTCTCCCAAAAACGTTGGATCGCTTGAGCGGTCTGCACAACCGGGACAGGTGCCTCGGTGGTTACTGCCGGCATCGCAGCATGAAAAATAATTAAAACCCTTCAGGTCCGGATATTGAATTCCATAGCTTCTTTTATTTAAAGTGGAAGTAACTTAAACTTAGCACAGGAACCAACAAAAAAGTAATGTATCCCGCACATTTTTCTGAAGTTAACGCTGTTAGCGATTCTTGACTGAAACTGAAGCGGGCAAAACAGAAGAGCTTTTTTTCATGTCAATTTTAGCCCGTAAAAGAGACAAATGCATAAACTGTTATCCATAATCTTATAAGTGAAAATGAGAGACAATAACACAAATATTGAGAGACTGCGTTCTCTTTGCTAAATATAATGTCCGACCTTCTCACAAAACTAACCAAGGTTATAGTCAAGTCTGTCAGTTTTGAAACTAGTCAATTAACCCATTCTATTCTTATTGTGCCAAAACAATGTACATAATTTATTTAATAATTTGGGAAAATTTTAAACAACGTGACATCAGGACGGACAAGGCGACAGCTGTTTCGATTGTACCTTGTAAATCTCTTCAAAGCCTTTTCTCCCGGGAGTGGGAGTCGAACCCTCACTCCTACGATAGTTGAAACGGTTATAAACGCATTCAGCCAAAGAGGATAAATATAATAAGAGCCGTCACTAATTATCTTTTAGGCATTTACTCGATGTAAACTGTGAGGTAGTCGCTACTTTTTTTGGGCGAGATGTTTATAAATGTCTTCTATAAATTTTCAAGGGGTATTTGTGTTTTTTTTTCCGACTGTATTCAATTAATTATTTAATTCTCTTTCCAAAAATCACGTTTGCATAAAGTGACAACACCGCATGGATAAATGGGAGGCAATTCAAAAATTTCTCTCATAAAAAAAAAGTAGCGACTCCTCACAGTTTACATCGAGTAAATGCCAAATAAATAACGAGTGACGGCTCTTATTATATTTATCCTCTTTGATTCAGCTACGTCATGCCTTAAGCTGAAGACATTGGTGCTTTATCGGTAACCGTATCGGTAACCTTATAACAGCTGATTCGACCTTATGAGAATCAATGCAATCGATTATTGGTGCCGCTAAGGTCGTAACCGTATCGTAGCCAACCAATTGGGTTTTGGTTTACCGTCGTAACGATAAACAGCTGATTACGTTAGGGATACGACTACAGCGATACGACATACGGCACCAATGACTCCCGCTTTAGTTGTTGTAAAGTTTTTCCCAATTGCCTTCTTTCGCATATATTAGGGGGACTCATGTAACCGTATAAAGTGTGTAAACGTATAAATTTATCTAGTGCGTAAACGAGCTGTCAAATTTTGTATGAACAATCATTTACACAACTTGTATAAATTTACGTGCACATTTCATTGTGTAAACGCGGTAAACTCAAAGGAATGCAACCTTGCAGACACTACAGCAGGCATTTTCATCAGAAATCTCCAACAACAGCAAGTAAATGCGTTTTAGTTTTGATTTTTCACTTAATCTTGTCATTTTTAATTTGTATAACAATCAAAAAATGTTTGTTTGGCAATAATACAGCTGATAAACAGTCAAGTTTATCAAGAGTATTACTAGGTGCGTTCATATAACCGCGTGTGTAAATGGATATAATTTTACACCTTATAAGTTTATATGCTTTCATGAGTCCCCCTAGTATCTTCACATCACATAATTCGTATGTACTTATGTGTTGAAGTTATGCCTGTTTGTAAGGCGGTTTTCAGAGAAACTTGGTATTTGTTGTTGTTTTTGTTCTATTTATAGAACTACAACGAACTAACCAAATGTTGTCTACTTATATGAGTCAACCGGGGATTGCCCGTATCGCTTTAAATGTATGAAAACATTTATTTCAAGCAATTTTTAATTTTATAATTAATTTAATAATTTGGGAAAAATTTAAACAGCAACAAACCAAATTATTAAATAAATTATAAAATTAAAAATTGCTTGAAATAAATGTTGTCATACATTTAAAGCGATACGGGCAATCCCCGGTTAACTCATATCTAAATGTACATAATTATTTGCCAACTTTCGTCTAGTAGCACAGAGCCTTCTCACCTGTTCTCCCAGTAGGAATAAATAAATAAAAAATACAAGGCGCTATAGCCAACGAAGAGATTTTAGGCCGAATTCTCTTCCGATTGGCGTCGTGCTCCTTTTAATTTTTCCTACAAATTAGCGAGAAGGGACCTACATGTTTTACTGCAGACTTGGTTAATTTTGTAATAAGGTCGGGCAAAACATAATCACCTCCGCAAAGAGGGCACACTCTCTCTAAATGTTTTTGATGTTTTCTCTCATTTCCACTTATAATATTTTGGATAACAATTTATATACGTGTATATTTTACACCAGGTTACAGGTTAAAATTGACTTGAAAAAAACCACTTCGGTTTTGCCCGCTTTACTTTCAGTCATGTTTTGCTAACAGGGTGTGTTATTAAAAGAAAAGCTATTGAATTAATTTTTAAATAAATAAAGCAATTAAATGAGACGGTGTGTATTCTGAATTTTCTCCAAATATTGTAAACGAAAAGTCACCAGTGAAAACAACTCTTTTGAACTTCAAATTAGTTCTCTCAAAATTTGTGGGAATAGTCTTCTTTCAGGGAGCTTTATTTTTGAGGGAAATTATTTTCGGGAGAAAAAAATTCATGAAAAATGAGCTCCCATGGAATATTTAGATTTGGCCTGAAAGACCTCAAAAATGTATAGTTGATAAAAGGAGTTGTGTGGAAAATTTTTTTCCTACCACAAAAAAATTTGGTGGTAGTTGAAAATTTAATAATATTTTTTAGTAATATTTTTATTGAGATAGTTAAGAGTATTTGAAGTGCCACTTTGAAAAAACATCTCCATACGAGATTATAAATGTAAGTTATTCTAACGGAATTTTAGGTTCAATTACTTTTCTACTGCGATGTAATATTTTGCAGTCACATATTTCGATAAAAAGTTCTGTTCCATCGAAATCTGTATTATAAAATTCACCCATGTACTTACAATTTCTTTCTAAGTCGTTATTATCCTTGTTTAACAAATTTCCAACATCTAAGAAAAATCCAAATCTAAAATTAATGTCATTTAGTCGTTTAAATCTTGTACATATTTCTTGTTTGAAACGATCGAGAACACTTTTCATAACGCGAGAAATTTCACACTCTTCGGAAAGAACAACACCTCGCCTTCTTACACGTTTTATTAAATCAATATTCCATTTTTTACAAAGAGACTTCGCTTTTTCTATTGCTTCTTCACAGAGAGTGTCTCGAATTTCGGATAGTTCAGTCGCTAATGATTTAAGATCATGATACGCTTCTCTAATATTCATCCCCGGATCTTTTAATCGGAGCTGCACACGATCAATCCTCCTTAAGATTTCATACCAGAAATTAACTGATGTTATGCAACTAAAATTTAGTATATTTTGCGACAGAATTGTAGCTTCCCTTCTGGTGTTACTTGTGGTTTTAGTGTCCTCTGCTAATTGCTCTAAGTGTTCTACTACATTCTCTAGCTCATCGACGATAACGCAACCGCTTGTTCTTCTAATTCCCAGCTTAACGTTGAACGTGTTCCGGATATATTCATGCATTTTTTTGTATTGAAAATTTTTTACAGAAATCAGTTATAATAAAAATACAAATTATCCAGGAAGTTTTGCATTTGACGCCCCCCGTGAGTAGCGCCCGGGGCAAGTGACCCCTTAACAGGAACCTCATTGTTTAGTTTGTGTTGAAATATTTGGTAAATGTTTCTATGCAAAGCTTAGAACTTAGCAGTTTTTGTGTGTTGTAGGAAAATGTTGTCAATGTGTTGGTTTCATTTTGAGTTTGCCATCTCCTTTTGACAATCCCTATTACAGTTAGGTTAGGTTGCACTGGCCGGTCCATGAGGACCTCACATAGACTGATTAAGTCCGTAGTGTTACCAGAAGTTTGTTTTAACGACCAAACTGAAAAACCCTATCAAAAACCAGGACCTATGTTATAAATGAATAAATAAATAAAATAACTCCGTCCTCTTTACAAATACTAGAAGCTTCCTAGGACTTAAGCCACTTGCTGCTTCTAGATCTGACAGCTGTATCATTCCTAATAGCTGGAGTCTTAGCCTGGCAAGCGCAGGGCACGAGCATAAAGGCATGAGACGCCAGAAGGCAGTGTCCAGTCAGAATACCAGTCATGAGTATACATTCCTCTCATTTTAATCATAGAAGCAACTGTGCTAGTCTAAGGTTGTAAGACCGATCATGTACACCTCTCGCCTTCGCTTAATCTCGCCCAATCTAATTGGGACGTCTACGGAGCAAGCTTCAAAGGATGCGCCCTTTTTAGCTAGTTCGTCCGCTTTTTCATTCCCATCTATTCCCATATGCCCCGGGAACCAATATAGATATATGCTTCTCCCTGTCCCGATTCTCTCCAGAGACTGCTTACACTCTAACACGCATTTAGATGCTGTGCTATGCGAGATTATTGTCTTAATTGCTGCTTGACTGTCAGTATAAAAGTTAACACGGTTGCAGCTTAATCTATTCTCTTCCAGGGTTTCTACTGCTTTGGTTACGGCTAATATTTCCGCTTGGAAAACGCTACAGTAATCCGGCAGCCTGTAGGATCTGCTTATTTCCGGATCATCGCAGAATACCGCAGATCCTACTCCTTCCACTACTTTGGAACCATCGGTGTACACATGTATCGCCTCGTCCGCAATTTGCGCACCCTTGCGCCAACCGTCCACCTCTATTGTAGCCTTAAGATCTCCCTAGAAGCACAGATAGGGAATCAGGTAGTCTGTTCGTCTTGTGATTGATGACGCTATACTACTATGGCCATATGGTCGGCGCTCAAGCTGCCCCGAAGCACCTAGCCTGGTTGCGGTCGTTAACCCTTTGTTTTTTGCTACCAGGTCTACAGGTGGAATGTGCAGAATGGCATACAGTGTAGGCGTCGGGGTTGTTTTCAGGGCTCCCGTAATTCTAAGCATCGATAGTCTGCATACCCCCTCTAATTTTTTGAGGTATGTTGTTTTTTGTGTGGCTTTCCACCAAACAAGAACTCCATAGTATAGAATAGGGCTTACAATCGCTGTAAAAATCACAATGAGAAAGAGAGGGCGATAGGCCCCACGTACACCACAGCATTCTTTTACATGCATAGAGTGCTGTTGAGGCCCTCTTGACCCTCTCCTCCACGTTGAGCTTCCATGACAGCTTACAGTCTAGGATGATTCCTAGATATTTTGTGCAAGGTTTTTCCTGTAAGGCCACCCCTCCTAACTTAGGCCTGGTCCAATTTGGGACCTTGTACCTCTTTGTAAACAAGACCATATCCGTCTTCTCCGCATTGACTTTCAACCCGACATTAGATGCCCAGGTATGAATATCACGAAGCGCCCTATCCATCAAAGAACTAATCGTTGGAAGGCACTTTCCACTTATGACAATTGCAACGTCATCCGCGTAAGCCGTAAGTTTTACGGGCCCCTCATCGAATCGCCTGAGCATTTCGTTGATGACCAGCGTCCCCTCCCTGCGGCGTGCCCCTGTCGTGGCCTCGTACAATCCCCATTGTGATGTAATCTTCCTGCAATTTAGCATGCAGCCGATCCATCTGATTAAGGCAGGATGTACTTTAATGTAATTAAGACCATCTATAATCGCCCATGTTGCAACATTATTGAAAGCCCCGGCAACGTCCAAGAAGACTCCTAGAGTATACTCTTTATATTCCAGAGATTTCACTATGCTTATTACCAACCTATGAAATGCGGTGTCTACCGACTTGCCTTTAGTGTACGCATGCTGTGTTGTGGAGGGCAGCTTTTCATCCACGTTGGACTTTATGTACATAGCTATCAGCATCTCAAAGGTTTTGAGCAGAAATGATGTTAAGCTAATGGGTCTATAGTCTTTGGGATACACGTGACCGATCTTCCCCGCCTTTGGTAGGAAAGCTACACGAGCAGTTCTCCAAGAGTGCGGTACATGATTCAGTCTTAGGCACCCATCGAAAATTATTTTAAGCCATTCCACGACCGCCATACTTTAAACTTGTAGCATGTACGGAAATATACCATCTGGGCCCGGCGATTTAAACTTAGAAAACGTCTTCACTGCCCTCTCGATCTTGGTATCGGTCACCAAGCCCGGCACTACTAGCTCCGTGATCGAAGTGTGAGTGATGTCTGCTGGCTCTTCTAAACCGTCTCCCGATGGGAAATGTGTATCGAGAAGCACCCCAAGAGAGTGCTCACTATTACGTGACCATTCCCCGTTCTCTTTCTTTATTAGTCCCTGGACTATGTTTCCCTTTGCTAGGACTTTTTTCAACCGTGCTGTTTCGCTGGAGCACTCTATGTCCGTACAGAAACTTTTCCATGAGTTTCTCTTCGCCCTGGTAATTTCACGCTTGTAGATCCTCAGTAGATCCCTGTACTCGTCCCGACACGCTTCACTATCCGCGGTCTTTGCGAGCTTAAACATTTCTTGTACCTGTCTTCTTAGAAGACTCAGCTCATTGCTCCACCATGGCGCCTTTGCTTTTCCTCTGAATCTTCTTAGAGGGCAAGCTTTGTTATACGCAGTCATAAGCGTCCTTGTTAGGAATTCATTCGACTCCTCCAGTTCCTCTACATTAGCAATCTCTTTGGGTTGCCCCAGTTTTGTTTCTACATGTTTCTCGAATTTAGTCCAGTTCGTTGACCTAGGGTTTCTAAAGGTTCCTCCCTTCTCTATCCTCTTTAGGGGGATGTTGAAGCTGATATACGCATGGCCTCGTGGCTCTAGGACTGGGTCCTTTCTGCCTCTTGAAAGCAGGCTTGCCGCCTTCCGCCGAACGTTGCCTCTTCATTCTGCCACTTGACGCTTCTTCCTCCTCGTACCTGTTGCATAACCGAGGGTTTCTCGCAGCAAACCTTTAGAACTGCTTTCGACCTACTTCTACCGCTTCATGCGCCCATTCCAAGCGCTCGATCTCCACTTCTGTTGGGTCAACCACTGCTCCCAAGCTTTGTACAATTCTTAGTTCTGCACGGTACTGCGGGAGAGCTCTTTTACTTCCTCTGCTCCGTACCCTTCTCCACTATTCTACTCCGTTTCCATTTGTGTGCTTCTCCAACACGGAGTTCATTGAATCAGCACTACTCTCGCTCCCCGAGTCCGACGCATCGCTTAATTCGTATTTGTCGTCCTTGGATTGCGACTCAGTCCTCCTCTTTACATCGTCCTTATTACAATCAGGTAATGAGTCGTTCATCTTGGTCGTACGACCACCCGCCCTTCAAGGCGGGCTCAGCAGTCCAGTATTATATACGGGGAAAGAACCGTACGCCACAGCAGGTATAAAGGAATCGAGATAGATATAGACTTCCATATATCAAAATCATCAGTGTCGAAAAAAAATTGATTGGGCCATGTCCGTCCGTCCGTCTGTCCGATAAGACGATAACTTCAGTAAATATTGAGATATCTTCAACAAATTTGGTACACGAGCTTATATGGACACAGAAGAGATTGTCATTGAAAATGAGCGAAATTGGACAATAACCACGCCCACTTTTTATATATATAACATTTTGGAAAACACAAAAAACCTGATTATTTAGTAAATAATACACCTAGAATGTTGAAATTTCACGTGTGGACTGATATTGAGACTATTGATAAAAATTTGAAAAAAATAAATAAATTAAATGGGCGTGGCACCGCCCACTTGTGATAAAATCAATTTTACAAATATTATTAATCATAAAACAAAAATCGTTAAACCTATCGTAACAAAATTCGGCAGAGAGGTTGCCTTTACTATAAGCGTCGTGGACGAATAAAATAAGCTATATCTTTGCAAAAAAGAGCTTTATATCAACGGTATTTCATTTCTCAAGTGGATTTATAACAATAAATAGGAAAAACTTCAAATTTAAAAAAATGGGCGTGGCACCACCCCTTTTATGACTAAGCAATTTTCTATGTTTCGGGAGCCATAACTCGAAGAAAAATTAACGGATCGTAATAAAATTGGGTACACAAATTTTCCCTATAGTAGAAAGTATTTCTAGTAAAAATGGATGGGATCGGTTAAAAACCACGGCAACTTAGATATAAAACAAGTTTAAAAGGGTCGAAGACTAGAATAATAAACTATAACTTAGGAAAAAATATTTTTGAATAAAAGATATTTCACTTATCAGGTTTTACTGTAAGAGGAAATGGGGAGACATTTGAATTTTAAACAGGCGGTGCCACGTGTTATGAAGAAAAGTAATTTATCTGAAATGAAATGTGCAATTGAAGCTCACGCTGAGTATATAATGTTCGGTTACACCCGAACTTAGATACGTTTACTTGTTTCAGTTTAAGTTGGAGTTAAATTCCAATTCACGTTCAGAATTTTCAATTTAAGTTCAGAAAATTACAACTCAAATTCAGAAATTCCAATTTAAACTCGAAAAGAAGATTCAAAGCCGCCTTGGTGGAGCAATGAGCTGAGTCTTCTAAGAAGACAGGTAAAAGAAATGTTTAAGCTCGCAAAACCGCGGAAAGCGAAGCGTGTCGGGACGAGTACAGGGACTACTGAGGATCTACAAGCGTGAAATTTCCAGGGCGAAGAGAATCTCGTGGAAAAGTTTCTGTACGGACATAGAGTGCTCCAGCGAAACAGCACGGTTGAAAAAAGTCCTAGCAAGGGGAAACATAGTCCAGGGACTAATAAAGAAAAAGGACGGGGAATGGTCACGTAATAGTGAGGAGTCCCTTGAGGTGCTTTTGGATACACATTTCCCATCGGGAGATGATTTAGAAGAACTAGCAGATAGCACTCACACTTCGAACACGGAGCTGGTAGTGCCGGGCTTGGTGACCGATACCAAGATCGAATAGGCAGTGAAGACGTTTTCTAAGTTTAAATCGACGGACCCAGATGGTATTGTTTGGTTTTCATCAACTTACTTAATTTGTTTTATCCACATTGTACTTATCTCACCTTGTACTTTACTAACCCTACTCCTAAAATTTATCGATTAACCCAAATATCAAGTATTCATCAGCACTACTTGTTAACCATCACTACTTTGAACAAAACAAAAGATATTAGCAGCAAAATTCAATCGTGTTGAGTTTTTATTTATTTTTAATGCACTAAAGTTAAGGTAATGAGTTCTTTTTTCTATTAATGTATCCAACATTAAATGGTGCCGAAACCCGGGAATAACTGATTCTACAATCATCCCACATCAATTGCCAAACTTACCAGCTAAGTAAAGAAAAGTAATCACGTGGATTACCTAACCTCTTTATATCTATAAACTTTATAAAAATTTCTAAAATGGCCACCGTCGATTCGATGATCGAGGACCAGCGAAAGACATACAAGCAACTACAAAGGTTCCAAAAAAACTTTGAGGAAAAACCCGCTGCATCAAAAACTGCGGGTCTTATACAAGGCCTTCTTACAGAAATTGAATTGCTGTTCCGTACTTTTAAGCAAGGCCACGACGACATCTGCGCGGAAGTACGAGCAAACTCTATTGCTGATGCCGACGTTCCTTACCTAAAAGATGAGACCTTTTACGACTGCTATGATCTTTTTATCAATTTCAAATCAAAACTGTTAGACTTACAATTGGAACTTGCTTTGCCTACGACACCTGGTACAAACAGTACATTCGCCGCCACTAATTCACGCAACGATACCATTTCAGCTGCCGCTCGCTTGCCTAAAATCGATATTCCTACGTCTCGTTCCGCGACATGTTTCTGTCGCTCGTACACAACGATATCAACCCAACGCAGGTGCAAAAATATTTTTATTTAAAGGGTTCGTGTACTGGAACTCTCAGAAAAATGGCAGAGGAGTATCCAGCTACAAATACCAGTTATCAACCAGCTTGGGCTGCGCTCGTGAATCGGTATCACAACAAACGCAAACTCGTTGACCAAATTCTAAGAAAATTGGTTAATACTGAAAACACAGACGGACGTCTTCGTACTATACAACAATTGCTAGACATAACACGCAATTGCTTGGCGCTTTTAAGAACATTAGAGGCGGACACCTCGAACTGGGATCCAATTCTTATGTTTTTGTTAACCCAAAAAATTGACAAGCAAACTCGAAAGGAATGGGAGCAATCACTTCACGGCAGCACTGACATCCCACAAGTGAAAGAATTTCTTAATTTTTTAGATTCCACTTACAAGGCATTAGAGTTTGTTGAAGAAGGGCTTCCTATTGCGAAACTGGCAAAACCTTCTGTCAATTCTCCTAAAGATTTACGGCGTGGTGCTTACGCAAAATCAGTACTTACAGCAACAACTGCCACTGCCAATAACAGCTGTTCCTGCTGTCAACAAAACCATTTTCTTTATAAATGTTTTAAATTCGCTGCATTGCCAGCAGTGGATAAAAAGGAGTTCGTTAAACATAACAAGCTGTGCATGAACTGTTTAGGTAAGGGTCACACCTACAGTAACTGTATAACAACATCACGATGCAAAGTCTGTGGACGCATGCATCATACATTACTTCACAGCGATTCCTCAATTGGAAACTCAACTTACAACTCTCACCAATCTGGCGTATCTAACACTTCTAAAGCTTCGACCGTGCAGTCAACCAACGTTCACACTTTGTCCACTAATATTAGTACACAAGTACTCCTAGCTACCGTTCGCGTAATAGTCGAAACGCCTAGTAGGAAATTTTGTTGCAAGGCTCTTGTAGATCAAGGAGCTCAAGCGTCTTTTATATCTTAGGATGCAGCTCAATTGCTAAGATTAAATACACGTAACGTTACTGCAAATATTTCGGGTATTGGAGGTTCTCAATTTTTTACAACAAGAAGGGCTGCCCACATAAGTTTGCAGTCAGCTTACAACAAGCACTTTAATCTAGAATGCCAATTTCTTTTACTGCCAAGGGTTACAACATACTCTCCTACTGCAATCGATCCCAATTACTTGAAGGATTTACCAAACGTATTCCTTGCAGATCCAGAATTCAATTATCCATCTAAAATCGATTTTATTTTGGGTGCTGAGCTTTATTGTAACATTTTGCTCCCGGGAATGATAAAATGTCAAAATGGTTTACTACTGCAAGAAACGTACTTTGGGTGGATGATTTCAGGTCCTGTAAAAACCAATTTCAATGAGTGTAATCTTTCTGCAAATTTATCGTCAATCGATTCCATCGATAACCAACTGCGTCTGTTTTGGAACAAGAAGATATGGTGGATCTTCCGTTAATTTCTACTGAGGAAGCTGCAGTAGAGAAACATTTTTTGGAAACTCACTCTCGTAACGACACTAGTCGATATCAAGTCCACTTGCCATTCAAACATCTTGTTTTGCAAAGTGAGTTACCAACGTTCAGTCACACCAATTTTAACGCCCTTCGAAGACTGCTCAGCTCGAAAAACGATTCAGATCTCAACCTGAGTTTTCGAGGCTTTATAGAGACTTTATGGAGGAGTACGTTCGTTTAGGTCACATGAAGGAAATCGGAAACTATCCGCAAGATCTTCCAGCTAACTCTTATTTCCTATGTCATCACGGTGTCTTGAGAGACAGCAGCAGTACTACTCAGTTAAGAGTAGTATTCGATGGTGGAAATCATCATCAAAACCAAAACTCCCTTAACCTGGAACTCGCTGCAGGAACTGCTTTACAAAATAGTTTGCCGCTTATATTGTCTCGATGGAGACTACATCGCATAGCTTTTACCGCCGACGTAGAAAAAATGTTTCGACAGATCAATATCTGTGAATAACACCAGCTGTTCCAATGTATACTCTGGAGAGACGCTCCTACAAAACCAATAAAAATATACAAACTCTGCACAGTTACTTATGGTACTACTTCAGCGCCTTTCTTGGCCATACGTGTGCTACATCAGCTAGCAAATGATGAGCGGAGCTCATATCCTCTTGCAAGTAAGATCCTCTTAACTGACAGCTACGTCGATGATATACTTTCAGGTGGAGACTCTATTCGATGATATACTTTCAGGTGGAGATTCTATTCAAGAGGTAACCGAATTATACCAACAGCTGACGATGCTTACCAAAAGTGGTGGTTTCAACCTAAGGAAGTGGAACTCTAACTCGGCAGAGTTGCTGGAATCTATTCCACTAGACCACATTGATAAGCATCACTCATTCGAGGTAACTTCCGAAAATTTTGTTAAAGCGCTTGGACTTCATTGGGAAACAAAAGATGATAATTTCTACTTCAAAATTAACTTTGAATTTTCTGCCACCGTAACTAAGAGCAGCCTTCTTTCTGAAGCGACCAAGCTCTTTGATCCACTTGGTTGGCTAGCACCTACCATTATCATTGCAAAAATTATATTTCAAAAATTATGGTTAGAAGGACTGGATTGGCAAGATCCGCTTCCACCTCAACTTCATTCAGAATGGGTTCGATATCGTCACTCTTTGAGAGAGCTAGAGCAAATCAAGATTTCAAGATGGATTGGCTGCAAGCAAACAAGTACAGTTGATTTACACGGGTTTTGCGACGCCTCTCAAGCCGCTTACGGGGCTGTAGTGTATGCCGTAGTATGTACAGATGGCGTTCTCTCATCAAAATTAATACAATCGAAAACAAAGGTACCGCCGCTTAAAGCCGTATCCATTCCTCGACTTGAATTATGTGCAGCAACACTTCTGGTAAAATTAATGGCCACAGTAAAAACTTACTTCACGTCAAATCTTAGAACTACTTATTACTGGACCGACAGCACCACAGTTCTAAGTTGGATTCGAAGTCATTCGAATCGGTGGGCATTCTCTGTCGCGAATAGGGTTGCTGAGATTCAACGGCAATCCAGCACATCTCAATGGAAATACGTTTCAACTAGCGAAAATCCCGCCGACTGTTTAACACGAGGTCTAACACCTTCAAAACTTCGCACACATATGCTGTGGTGGAATGGACCATCATGGATAGCAACTCCATCTCGCTGGCCGACAAAAAATTTGAATTTACATACTGAGCTTGAAGAACGAAAGACTAAGGTCAACTTTCACAACACTGCTGTAAATTCAGATAAGCATGAATATTTTTCTTTAATTACCAAATACTCTACTCTTTCGAAGCTTCTTCGCATTACAGGTTACATTCTTCGGTTTTATAATACGCTTAAATCAGCTGTGAACAAACGCAAACAGCAAATGCAAGAGAATGTAAGCCACGAAACAGATTTTTTAAAATCGTACGAGTTAAAGCGAGCACTTATCACAATCGTTAAAGTAGTCCAACGTGTCGACTTTACAATTGAAATCGACTGTTTATCAAAGAAGAACACGTTAGGCAAAACCAATCGCCTCCTACCACTTGCTCCATTTCTCGGCGACAACAATATACTTCGAGTCGGAGGCCGACTGTCTAAGGCCAACATTGCCTACGACAGTAAACATCCAATAGTGAAACTAAGCAAAATCCAATATCGTTACTCATATTTAGAGATTCTCACAATCAAACACTTCACGGTGGAGTGCAACAAATGATGGCATACGTTATGCGTCGATTTTGGATCTTATCTGCCCGAAGCCTGGCTAGATCAGTACTTCGACACTGCCTTGTGTGTTTCAAATATGTTGCGAAAATGCATGAACAAAAGGTGGGTGATCTACCAGCAGTGAGACTTCAACCTACCAGACCATTCAAACACAGCGGACTAGACTATGCTGGGCCCGTTTTAATAAGAAATTCTACAACACGTAAAGCGCCAGCTGTTAAGGCTTATATCTGCATTTTCGTCTGCATGTGCACGAAAGCTATTCACCTTGAAGTAGTATCCAGCTTAACTACGGAGGCCTTCATGGCAGCTTACCGAAGATTTATTTCAAGAAGAGGACGTTGCACAGACTTGTATTCTGATTGCCGCTCAACGTTCATTGTAGC
This sequence comes from Eurosta solidaginis, assembly GCF_040869045.1. NCBI lineage: Eukaryota > Metazoa > Arthropoda > Insecta > Diptera > Tephritidae > Eurosta > Eurosta solidaginis. The sequence goes on along the minus strand of NC_090321.1, from coordinate 250,670,277 downwards.
CGAAACAGAACTTAAAATTTTCTTCGAAATTCAAAAATTAGAGTTACCCGAGTATTTGGCAGCTGGACTGGCTAACGAAGGAACCACCTGGCATTTTATTCCGCCCGACTCACCTAACTCCGGTGGTTTATGGAAAGCGGGTGTAAAATCCGTAAAGCATCATATGCGACGTGTTATGCGTGATCAAAGACTTACATTTGAAGAATTAACCACGCTTTAGCCCAAATTGAGAGCTGCTTGAACTCATGACCACTGTGTCCTTTATCCGGCCAACTTGCCGACAACCACACGCTAACTCACGCACATTTTCTTGTTGGTGAACCAACAACCTGTGTATCTGAATATGATCTACTAGCTTACGAGGAAAATTCTTTAAGCCGGTGGAAGTTAGTTGAACGACTTAAACAGCATTTTTGGAAGAGATGGAGCAGTGAGTATATTCACACCCTACAAACACGTTCCAAATGGCCTCATACTAATCGAAACCTAGAAGTTGGCGACATTGTTTTACTGCAGCACGAACGAAGTGCACCAGGGTACTGGCCCTTAGCGAGAGTACATCAAACCCATCCTGGGACAGATGGACTGGTAAGGGTGGTTACACTTTTACTCAACGGTAAACTGCTGAAACGTCCGATATCCAAGGTGTGTCTGCTACCAATAATGGAGTCTACCAACAAGGACCAGGAACAACCTGAACCACAAGATAACACCTAAGCAATTCAAGAACAGTCGTTCTTGGTGGGGGAGAATGTTTGGTTTTCATCAACTTACTTACTTCGTTTTATCCACATTGTACTTATCTCACCTTGTACTTTACTAACCCTACTCCTAAAATTTATCGATTAATCTTAATATCAATTATTCATCAGCACTACTTGTTAACCATCACTACTTTGAACAAAACAAAAGTTATTAGCAACAAAATTCAATTGTGTTGAGTTTTTATTTATTTTTAATGCACTAAAGTCAAGGTAGTGAGTTCTTTTTTCTATTAATGTATCCAACAGGTATATTTCGGGAGATGCTACAAGTTTCAAGTAGGACGGTCGTGGAATGGCTTAAAATAATATTCGATGGTTGCATAAGACTGAATCATGTACCGCACTCTTGGAGAACTACTCGTGTAGCTTTCCTACCAAAGGCTAGGAAGATCGGTCACGTGTATCCCATAGACTATAGACCCATTGGCTTAATATCATTTCTGCTCAAAACCTTTGAGAGGCTGATAGATATGTACATAAAGTCCAACGTGGATAAAAAACTGCTCTCCACAACACAACATTCGTACACCAAAGGCAAGTCGGTGATAACGCATTGCATTAATGTGGTAATAAGCATAGAGAAAGCCCTTGAATATAAGGAATATGATCTAGAAGTCTTCTTAAACATTGTCGGAGCTTTAAACATTGTTTCTGAATGGGAAATTTTGGATGGTCCTAATTACATTAAAGTGCATCCAGCGTTAACCAGATGGATCGGCTGCATGTTAAATTGCAGGAAGATTACATCACAATGGAGGTTGTATGAACTCACGAGATCAGTGGACAGGCGCACGCCAAAGGGTGGGTTGCTATCACCTCTGCTGTGGACGCTGGTCATCAACCAAATGCTCAGGCGATTCGATGAGGGACCCGTAAAACTTACGGCTTACGCAGATGACCTTGCAATTGTCATAAGTGGAAAGTACCTTCCAACGATTAGCTCTTTGATGGATCGGGCGCTTCGGGATATTCAAACCTGGGCATCTAATTGCGGGTTGACAGTCAACGCGAAGAAGACGGATATGGTCTTGTTTACAAAGAGGTACAAGGTCCCAAATTGGACCAGGCCTAAGTTAGGAGGGGTGACCCTACATGAGAAACCTTGCACAAAATATCTAGGAATCATCCTATACAGTAAGCTGTCATGAAAGCTCAACGTGGAGGAGAGGGGAAGAAGGCCCCAACGGCACCTTATGCATGTAAAAGAATACTGGAGTGTACGTCGGATTTATCGCCCTCTCTCCTCATTGGGTTTTTATAGCGATTGTAAGCCCTATCCTATACTATATGGTTCTTGTTTGGTGGAAAGACACACAAAAAGCAACCTACCCCAAAAAATTATACGGGGTATGCAGACTATCAATGCTTAGCATTAGCCCTGAAACCAACCCCGACGGCTGCACTGTATGCCATTCTGCACATTCCACCTGCAGACCTGGCAGCAAAAAACATAACGTTAACAACTGCAACCAGGCTCAGTGCCTCGGGGCCGCTTGAGCGCCGACCATACGGCCAGAGTAGTATAGCGTCATCAATTAAAGGACGAACAGACACCTGATTGCCTATCTGCGCTTCGAGGAAGATCTTAAAGCCACAATAGAGGTGGCAAGGGCGTGGGTTCAAGCGCGGAGCCGTAAAGTGTCGAAGATTATGTGTATGTCTTGCAACTTTAGACTAACAAAGTTGATTCTATCATTAAAAAGAGAGGAATGTATACTCATGACTGGTATTCTTACTGGACACTGCCTTCTGGCGTCACATGCCTTTATGCTCGTGCCCTGCGCTTGCCAGGATAAGACTCCAGCTATTAGGAGTGATACAGCTGTCAGATCTAGAAGCATCAAGTGCCTTAAGTCCTAGGCAGGGATAGGGTTTTTCAGTTTGGTTGTTAAAATAAATTTATGGTAACACTAAGGACTCATTCAGTATATGTGAGGTTCTCATGGACCGGCCAGTTCAACCTAACCTAACCTGTCGAGTGGTTAAGCAGACACTCCAAGTGTATTTCTGCCATTAAAAGCTTCTCAGATGCTCTTAATTTTTTGATTGTAGAACTTTAGACCACGTCCCAAATTGTCTCAGAGGTGAGTGGTTCTAAGATAAGTGCTTCATATAACTCGTTGTGCATCCGATAAGTACCAGTTCTTCTATCACTTACCACAACTAACTTTTTTCCATTTTTAGTAGGTGATCTGCCGAAAAGGGTTGGTATTCTTTCACGGTCAGTAACTTCTACAATTTATTCATCTCCACACGGAGATTCGAAGATTCCTTTCCTTTCGTTTCTCCAAAAAAGCCTGAGTCTCTGCGTTACCCTACAACCTAACCAATACTCTCAGGGTCTTGCCTGCTAAATATTTGTTTGATACGTTCATATCTGTAGAAGAATTCATCTCGGTTTGGCAAGTTTGACCATTGGGCTCAGGAAGCTGTGAAGCCATAAAACTTTATATTGAGCTCGAATTTCTCATATAGACTAACTTTGTCTTTAAGAAAATATACTCTCGATATATTTCTCAAAATTTTTTTAGGAACCAATAAAAAGCACTTTTAAGTATAAGTTTAGCTAATAGAAATAGAGGTATGGGAAAAGGAAGAAAGGAGTGAAGCGACAGATTGAAGTTTGAAGGGAGAAATCGTTACTGCTTTTTGTTTGTCTAGCAAAAACAAAAAAGCAACCTTTTATTGATGAACTCGAGTCTGAGCAAATTCTCGACTATTATGCATACGGCCCAATACATCATGCGTAGTAAGAGTAACTGTATGTAAAAAGAAAACGTGCGCAAGGTATTCCTTATACCAATTTATGCTTCCAGGTACATCTTACTTACTTACTTAATTGGCGCTTAACCGTTTAAACGGTTATCGCCGTCCAACAAGGCGCGCCAGTCGATCCTTCTCTCTGCGAGCTGGCGCCAACTGGTTACACCAAGGGAGTTGAAATCGAGTGGGGGCCGCCCTCTAGCTCTGCTTCCATAGGCGGGTTCCGATAGAAACACTTTCTTGGCCGGAGCGTCATCTTTCATTCGCATAACATGGCCCAGCCAGCGCAGCCGCTGCCTTTTAATTCGCTGGACTATGTTGATGTCTGCGTAGAGCTCGTACAGCTCATCGTTAAATCTTCTTCGGTAGTCGCCATCGCCAACGCGTCGAGGTCCACAAATCTTTCGAAGAACTTTTCTCTCGAACACTCGCAGAGCCGCTTCATCTGCTGCTGTCATGGTCCATGCTTCTGCGCCATATAGTAGGACGGGTACGATAAGGGACTTGTAGAGTACGATTCTCGTTTGCCGAGAAAGGACTTTACTTTTCAATTGCCTGATGTTGCTTCCCAAATGAACGAAGTCTTTTACTATTTCGAAATTATGGCTGCCAACAGTAGCGTGGTTGCCAAGGTGCATATCCGCTGACTCTTTGCTTGATGACAGCAGGTACTTCGTTTTGTCCTCATTCACCATTAAACCCAACTTTACCGCTTCTTTTCCCAGTTTGGAGTAAGCAGAACTTACGGCGCGGGTGTTTAGGCCGATGATATCAATGTCTTCAGCATATGCCAGTAATTGCACGCTTTTATAGAATATTATTCCAGAGCGGTTAAGTTCTGCAGCTAGTATAATTTTCTCCAGTATCAAATTAAAGAAATCGCACGATAGGGAGTCACCCTGTCTGAAGCCTCGTTTAGTTTCGAACGGCTCGGAGAGGTCCTTCCCAATTCTGACTGAGCTGATGGCATTGCTCGACATCATTTTGCACAGTCGTATAAGTTTTGCGGGGAAACCAAATTCAGACATAGCGGCATATATGGTACATACATACATATATATGTAAATACATAGACATATGACTGGGTCTGCCCACTTTGGAGCGAAGTTAACAAAAGTGACAAGGGTCAGACACGATTGCATTTTTTATTATATACCCCATTCTTCATGTCGTGCAATTGCAATTACATATGAATACTTAGCAATACGTACACGCACTAAATTAGGAGAAAACAGCAAAATGCGTTGGCTGTGGAAGCACGACCCACCCGACCCACTGTGCCACATTTGATGGCTGCAATTGCAAAATGGATAAAACAGGCAAAGTAAGTTGAACTGTAAAACCTATTAGAGGTACATGTATCTATATACATACATATATATTTATGTACGTATGTACACATATTTACCAAGCGAGACATACGTGGTCTCAATGAGATACATGAACGGAGGGTCTCAACAACAGAGTGAAAAAGTGCATTTCATCCGAGCAGCTCTTGTTGAAAAAAACATGTTTGCACCTCACAGATACTTAAATATTTATGAACTGTTGTAAACATAATTACGTACGTACACATGCAGTAACATATGTGTTTGTTTGATTATGTTTGATCGCATATTAAACGCGCCAATGATGGCTTAATTAAGCTGCAGAAATTTAATTAAACCGCACACGCTCGTCCCATGCTCAAACACACTGAGTGTGCCACAAAAAAAAAAAAAGAAAAAACGCATTATTTATGAGATCACCGTTTTGAGTAGGGGACTTTTGTCACAAAAATAGATGTGCTTGCTCATTTTTTCGTCTATTCATTATACAACCCTTAAGCGATCTGCGTTTTACTAAATGGTTTTGGGGAGCCTTGGTAGCTAAGGATCAGTATTTAAATGTATGGCTCCAAAGTGAAAAAGGGAGCGTAACTCTGCTGAAAAGATAGTCATGTGATCAGAGATAAATGTAAATACAAATACAAGATTTGGCAAGGAGATTAAAACTACGTGCATATCGATACTCCAAGGACATTATTGCGGTAAATGAGGACAAGACTCTAGGTCAACTTCGATCTGAATACCGTAACAGGTTAAACTCTTACCTATGCAGAATCAACCCCGATATACAAAATGTATGCCCTGTGTCCACACATGACACCAACCATCTCTTCAAGTGTAATGTGGAACCAACGACTCTAACACCCCCCTCATTATGGTCCACCCCTGTTGAAACAGCAAGTTTCCTTTGACTCCCGTTAGAGGAGTTTGATGACAATTTGTGATCGGTCACACCTATTGGAAGCACTGCTATAACAACAACAACAAGGACAAGACGAAGTGCTTGAAGAAAGAATCGTCGCATTCGAGACTTAGCACACTGTTTACGGATATAAATTCGAAGCTGTGAAGAACTTAGTCTATTTGGGGACCAGCATTACCAGCGAAAACAATATCAGCTTAGATATCAAACCTACAATAACACCTGCCAACAAGTGCTATTTTTGACTAAGTAGGCAATTTAAAAGTAAACTCCACTCTTGACGAACAAAATTCACGCTATACATGTCGTTAATCATACCTGTCCTGACGTAGGGCTCGGAACCATGGACGGTGTCGATAGAAGATGAGATGGCTCTTAAAGTATTTGAAAAGTTTTCCGGACGATTTACTTATGTCCCTGTCCTTATGCTGACGGCGATTATCGAAAACGGTATAATGATGAACTGTATGAGCTTTACGCGGATATGAAGATAGTGAAACGAATAAATAGCCAAAGGTTACGTTGGCTATGTCATATTATGCGAATAGACGAAGACGCTCCGGCCAAGACAGTATTTTAATCTAAAGAAAGGCAAGTGGGGGAAGACTTGGCCTCCCTTGGAAATCCGAACTTAAGCCGAAGTAGGAATTGGTAAATGAAATGGAATCGGATCAGAGTCCGCAATTAAGCCTGAAACTGGAGTAGCGAGCCAAACTTGAAACAGATCCGAAACTTGAAGAAAATCAGCACTTGAAGGCGGGACTGAAACTGGCATCGCGAACAAAACTGAAACAGGGATCGAAATGGGAACCTGAATCTAAACTGAACACTTGAAGTGGAGCCGAAAGCATATCTTAGCCGAAGCTGAGGCCTAGACTGAAACTGGAATCGACACTGATACTAGAAATAAGAACGACACCAAAAATTTAACCTATACTGACACCAGACTCAAACCGTAGATTCAAAGAAGACCGAAAAAGTAACCCAAAACGAATGTTGGAAGTAAACGCAAATTCAAACCAGGAACCGAAATCGCAACTAAAATTTAGACTGAACCTGAAACCGATACTGAAAGTAAAACAAAAACTTGAAGTAGCAACTGAAATCAAATACGGATCCATTACTAGAATATAGACCGGCTCTGAAATCCAACTAAAGCTGAAGTCAAAACCGAAACTGAAATACTTCCGGAGCTTCGATCCGCGATATTTACGCTCTGTCCCTACAAAATATGGGCCCTTAAACATCGTGTGACTAGATAACTCCACTTCATTTTCCTTGATGCACTTAATATAGCTGAAGGTACCCAGATTACTGAGCTGCACGGATCCCCAACGGTCAATGCCACGTTCATACTTCAATCATCCTTAGAATATGGACCTTAGAAAGCTGTAGTAGCTAGGCTAAGCACTTGTCTTCAACAACCGGTCGAGGTCCATCTTTCCAGAAGCAGTTCTTAATGGCATCCACTTTTGTTTCGAGTTTTCCCTCTGGAAGTCAAATAATCTGATAATCTTTATAAAAAGCCATGCAGCACGAGTTTAGACGCTCGCTCTCCAGAGCTTCAATAACCGTTCGAGTGTTAGAGAAGAAGTTAAGTTGAAAAGACGCTGTTTCATTGTGAAGTTTAAACTTCCGACTGACTGCGTTTGTGACAGAACACCATGTATAACGAATCAACGATGTCACGTTCCCTCCAAAACGCTGTCAATGGATTAGATGGTCAGGACTCAGGTCCGTTTACTTACGATCCGTATATATGTTTGTACGTATGTAATTTATTTATTCCACATTTTCCACACCTCCCCCCTAAACAAATTTACAAACCCGCTGAAGCCCTACGAAAGTAGCATCGAATATCAAAAGAAAAAAAATTTACAAAATTCAATTTAATGCTAATAAATACTCCAGAACGGTAACACAAGCTGAGGTACCTGCACGCTCGCTAATCAACAACAACATAAACTTCTATGTATGTACTTATATTTTAACTTGTCCAACCAGTCGGGTGTTTATTTTTTGTAACCAGCACCCACACGCGCCCGCAAAGCAAATGAGATCGAAACATTTGTGGGCTGTGTCGCATGGCGGAAATGGGGGCAGCACCACAGCTGCATGGTTAAACGAGTAAATATATGAAAGTATGCTTGTATTCAACTGCTTGACTGGTTGTTAGCCTGTTGATATGTCTGCCGGTCTGTCTATGTTAACTAGGCTAGTTCGTTCCGATTTTATGCACAGTGGCTCAAAGTTCCATTTAGTTTTCCTTCTAAAATAATAATAATGGTAATCTTTGTTATTGGCTCCGAAACCGCCCTTGATCTGGAAACTGGCGGCTATTTTTTTGCAGGTATTGTCTCTGTCTTTAAACTTTTTTGATATCCGAAGATTGCTTAGGTAAAATGTTCGGGGAGCCATTTTCTCCAGCTAACATCTTAAGCTTCGGACATTCATTTTTATTGTATTTTATTTTACTATTGCCTTTGCCAAGAAAGTTGAAAGGGTTGCACAAGAGTGAAGAATGTACTGTAATGCTATGACGTTGTGGATGCAACACTACACCTACCATATCTTTTCGACTTCATGCGTGACCCGGTCCATGACGCTTATTTCAGTATGACAAGAAAGCGATGTCTGCATGGGAAAATCCTCTGGTATAAACTTTCTTCTGGCTCAATATTAAAATAATTTCAATACAGATACCAGGCTTAGGTTAGGCTGTAGTGGCTGTCACGGAGGCACACATAGGCCACTATCCTTATCCTACCCCTCCTTTTCGAACCATTTTGAGAATCTGCTAAAAGCTTTTAAGACCTGGCGTAAATTATCCTGAAAGGGAGCTTCGAGACAGCTCTTCTGGCATCACATAACACCGGGCAGTTTTAGAGGAGGTGATCCACCGTTTTCTCTTCGCCATCGTAACAACTTCTACAGCATGGACGAAAGGACACTCTCAGCCTTTCTGGAAAATTTATCCCTATGTAGGGTGTAAACGTTAAGGGTTCTCATAAGATCTCATTTTGGCCAGGTTTGCGGGTTCTATGATTCTGCCTGGAGGACTCAATAATGAGCAGGTAGTCTGAAAGAGAGTTGGAGGTCTCGCTTCTTTGAAACCGAGCTTATATATTTCAAAATCTTGACTGCAGCCTCCAACATGACTTTCTGTTCGGCTCTGAATTGTTAATTGAAGCCAGTAGTCAAAACTTGACGCGTGCGCAGTAATAGCCAGGCTATATACAAACTGATGTTTTTAAACACGACGCACTTACTACCCTAGAGTCCCTGTGAATGAAACAGCTGACTACGTGGCCACGATGGATCACTATAACGCCGCAGCTCGCTGGGAGCTCTTCTAGCAAACGCTGACGAAACCATTTGAATTGGTGCACCTCGTATAGTAAGAGGTTCCTAGAAAAGGGCTTAGAAACCTCAATGAAATCGAATGAAACAATAGGAGATCGAATGCAACGAGAGAGAGAGAAAAAAGCGAGGCGTCTTTTCGAAAAGAAACAAGTAAGGAAGTCTAAGTTCGGGTGAAACCGAACATCACATACCCAGCTGTACACTTGAAATGCTGTTGTTGTTTGTTTTGTGTGCTTAATAGTGTTACAAGGCTGCGCAATAATACAACATATGGTTCTATTCTGAACTAATTTTTCTTCGAGTTATGGCTCCCGAATCATAGAAAATTGCTTAGTCATAAAAGGGGCGGTGCCACGCCAATTTTTTTTTTTTTTTAATTTAAGGTGTTTTCCTATTTTTTATTTTTTATACCTTTATAATAAGTCACTTTCATGTTTGTCCCCTCATTTCCATACGAATTTTTTACCCACGGAAAAGTCTTTTTGGTAACTTCCCGTTGAGCTAGACACTTGATACTTAGAACATAGTTCAGACCTCAGAGACATTACAATAAAAGTGAAACAAAAATCCGCTAGCTGGCGCACGGATCGAGATATACAGAAAATTTATTTTAAAATGGAAGTTTTGCGATCGACTTTGAACTAACTTCTCGGCGATCCAGAGCTTTGAAACTTAGCACGTAGTTTGCGAGTCGATGGCACTACAATTCATGGAAAACAGAATGCCGTCAAGTGGCAGACGAATCGAGATAAACGAAAATCCCTGAAAATCCCTGAAAAAGCGCAGAGAATCTTGCAATCGAGTTTTGAATAACTTGCCGGTGAGCTGGAGATATGAAACTTGAGCCGTAATCCAGAATCCAGTCACAATGTAATATTTTATCAAAAAAAATCCGCTAGGCGGAGCATGGATCGAGATATTAGGAAAATTAATTTTAATTTGGGAATCTTTCAATCCATTTTTAACTAACTTCCCGGTTACCTAGAGACTTGTAACTTAGCACATAGTTCGAGACCCGATGACAATACAATTTACAGAAAACAAAATTCCGCTAGGTGGCGCGATAAGTGAGATAACTACAAATCCTTGAAAAACAAGGGGAAGCTTGCAATCGATTTTTGAGTAACTTCCCGGTGATCTGGAGATATGAAACTTGAGCCGTAGGTCAGAACCCGGTGGCAATACAATATTTTGTCAAAAAACTTCCGCTAGGTGGTGCATGGTTCGAGATATTAGGAAAATTAATTTTAATTTGGGAATCTTTCAATCCATTTTTAACCAACTTCCCGATCGCCTAGAGACTTGTAACTTAGCACATAGTTCGAGGCCTGGTGAGAATTCAACTTATAGAAAACAAAGTTCCGCTAGGTGGCGCGCTAGTAAAGATAACTGCAAATCCTTTAAAAACGGGGGAATCTTGCGATCGATTTTCGAGTAACCTTCCGATGAGCTAGAGACATGAAACTTGGGCCGTAAGTCAGAACCCGGTGACAATGCAATATTTTATCAAAAAAATTCCGCTAGGTGGCGCATGGATCGAGATATTGAGAAAACTAGTTTTAAATTGGGAATCTTGCAATCGATTTTTAACTAACTTCCTGGATATCTAGAGATTTGAAACCTGAAATATAGTTTAAAAATCGGTGACAGTGCAATGTTTGATCAAAAAATTTGAGCTACGTAGCGCACAAATCGAACTATTTAGAAGATTCGGTCATACCTTCATGGCTAGCCTCCTGAGTGTTGCAGGCGTTGTAGAATTCCACCTCGTTGAAGGCCCAACTCAATGCACGTCCTTGCATACTTTTAGGCGTATGCGAATTTCACCACGATTTTCAGCTGTGCAAATTATATAGCTGACAAACGAGGTGGAATTCTCTTGTTATGATGCGAGGTGGAATTCTGTTGTTTTTGCCAGTGTTGTCGGAGAAAATTCCACTAATTCCCTTAAATCTTGCTATTTTGAACAAATAAATAAAGGTACGAATTTTCACTTAGAAATTACTTAACTTACTAATCAAAGTTGCAAGTAATAAAATATTGAAAATAAAAAGATGTTAAAAAAAATTTTAACGACTACCTTTATATAAATGGGCCAAAAAATAGAAGGCAATTTTTCCTTTAATACAGACATAGTCTTGTTGAATTTTGACTAAAAACTTTAACAATAGCTCTTGAAAAAGAATTTTGGGATTTAAAATTATAAAGGTAGAGTGCGTGTTTAAATTTTAAATAATCAATTATTTAATCCCAAGTACATCGTTTGCCTTAAATTGAAAGATTGCGCTCGACCTTTATAATTTTAAATCCCAAAATTCTTTTGCAAGAGCTATTGTTAAAGTTTTTTAGTCAAAATGCAACAAGACTATGTCTGTATTAAAGGAAAAATTGCCTTCTATTTTTTGGTCCATTTATATAAAAGTAGTCGTTAAAATTTTTTTTATCATCTTTTTATTTGTTATAAATCCCCTTGCGAAATGAAATGCCATTGATATAAAGCTCTTTTTTGCAAAGATATAGCTTATTTTATTCCCCCACGACCCTTTTAAAAATCTTTTATATAAAAGTGGGCGTGGTCCTTAACCAATTTCGTTAATTTTACTTCAAAGCATTCCTTATAGTAAAGGCAACCTCTCTGCCGAATTTTGTTACTATAGGTTTAACGATTTTTGATTTATGATTAATAATATTTGTAAATTTGATTTTATCAGAATTGGGCGGTGCCACGCCACAATCATCCTAGACAGTAAGCTTTTCTGGAAGCTCAACGTGGAGGAGAGGGTGAAGAAGGCCTCAACGGCACTCTATGCATGTAAAAGAATGCTGGAGTGTACGTGGGATTTATCGCCCTCTCTTTCTCATTGGTTTTTTACAGCGATTGTAAACCCTATTCTATACTTTGGAGTTCTTGTTTGGTGGAAAGCCACACAAAAAACAACATACCTCAAAAATTTTGAGGGGGTATGCAGACTATCGATGCTTAGCATTACGGGAGCCCTGACAACAACCCCGATGGCTGCACTGTATGCCATTCTGCACATTCCACCTGTAGACCTGGTAGCAAAGAACATAGCATTAACAACTGCAATCAGGCTCGGTGCCTCGGGGCAGCTTGAGCGCCGACCTAATGGTCATAGTAGTATAGCGTCATCAATCACAAGACGAACAGACTACCAGATTCGCTTATCTGCGCTTCGAGGGAGATCTTAATGCCACAATAGAGGTGGACGGTTGGCGCAAAGGTGCGCAAATGGCGGACGAGGTGATACATGTGTACACAGATGGTTCTAAAGTAGTGGAAGGAGTAGGGTCTGCGGTATACTGTGCTGATCCGGAAATAAGCAGATCCTACAGGCTTCCGGATTACCGTAGCGTTTTCCAAGCGGAAATATTAGCCGTAACCAAATACAGCTGTCAGATCTAGAAGCAGGAAGTGGCTTAAGTCCTAGGAAGCTTCTAGTATTTGCCAAGAGGACGGAGTTATTCTATAACACAGGTTCTGGTTTTTGATAGGGTTTTTCAGTTTGGTCGTTAAAACAAACTTCTGCTAACACTACGGTCTCAATCAGTCTATGTGAGGTCCTCATGGACCGGCCAGTTAAACCTAACCTAACCTAATACCAATCTATTCTGGGTCCAGATAAGCTCGTATACCAAATTTGGTGAAGATATTTGAATATTTACTCAAGTTATCATGTTAACGGACAGACGGACGGACGGACGGACATGGCTCAATCAATTTTTTCTTTTCTATACGGATGATTTTGATATATGGAAGTCTATATCTATCCCGATTCCTTTATATCTGTACAACCAACCGTTATCCAATCAAAGTTATAATACCCTGTGTACAAGTACAGTTGGGTGTAAAAAGTAGAAACATAAAGACGTGAGTGTGACGAGCCTGGCGCCCGATTTTGTAAACAAATTTGGAAAAATACGGGTGGTTTCAATCTTTCGGTGAATTTCCATAGAAAACGGTTACCTGGTAACTAGATATGGGTATTATGAGTGCTTAGATTATGGAGGGAATTCTATCTACTACCTAATAGGGCGAACACAGTACTGAAGCAACCAGGGAAAATTGTGATCATAAGCCCAAAATCATGAGGCATTGTCTGTGGAGGTATTCAAACTGTGCTTACTCTATCTGAATCATCTTTCCAACTAATTGAACCTTTTGAAAGCGGCGTTAGAGCTAGGTCATATAGTATGGAATAGATTTTCGCAATGCCACAAACTGAAAAAACCGTGTAAAGAAATGGAACACATCCTCACGCTGTCGTTGCCTATATGCCGTTTGGTATAAGCTTGGATTCTACCAGTGTAGCTAGAATTGGGAAGGATCCAAATCGTCCGAGCCGTTAGAAAATAAACGAGGTTTCAGGCAGGGTGGAAACTAAGATTAGCAATTTAGAATAATATTTAAAATAAGGAGAAGAGTTACTCTTGGCAACAAAGGCTTCTTTAGACAAAGTGGACAATTGAGAAATAGAGCTTTGTTTCCGCAAACCAAAAACTGACTCAAAAACCCACTTTTCATTCCAGACCGCTATATTGTGCAGAAGCATATACGCCACAACATTTGATTAGAATGTTCAACGAGTATTAGGGAAGATGTACCGGCCAGGAAGGTATTCTCAGTGACACCCGCTCGTGGAAGCAGAGGAAGGGGAAACCCGCTATGCATCAAATTTTTAAGCCATGCTTTTATTCTTCACAGGGAAGCAATCAACTTTTCAGCCTTTGCGGTCGTGGCTGTCAATTTATACTAACTTTAAGAGAGTACTTCATGGCGTTAGGGAAGAGAGTTTCTAAAGTTCTTGACGCCCTTTTGCGAATAAGCATGAGGAATCGAGGAAACGGCCCTGAGCCTTCACGTTAGCTCAGAATAACGGAATGGTATGGGCGAAAGTACGGCGAAATAAAGTACTACTTCACGCAGATATTGAGTGGGTACCGGGATTTCAAGGAATATTTACAAAAGCGTAGGATAAAGGGGGATCCATTTTGTCTGCGCTGTACCATAATGAGGTTTTGTCGAGGAACCTTCCACGAGGCACATAGTTCTCCCCTAACGTGCCGGCGCATAGATTGTGCAAAATGGCATCTAAAGTTACGACACGATTGATGCTGAAAGGGAGCGCAGAGAAACGGTGGGGATCAAATCACTTTTCCCCCTTGACGTTATGTCTAACGGCGGTCCCATGGGATCTGGACACATGAGAAGATTTTGCCTGTTTTAGCTGGGCCAATTGAGGGCAGTGCGCTGCCAGAGGGAGAAGTAAAGAGTGAATCAAGTTAATGAAATAAGCAGAGTGAGAGTGATAATGACAGGCTCACAAACTTTCCATTTTCTTATTACGAATATTTGGTAACATTCAAGCCTGCTTTACACAATTTTCATAGTTGGTTCATCCGATCACCCGGAATATTTAAAGCTTCATAATACTATGAAAAAGTGGGCGTTCTCGGAAATTTAAATATAACTCGGTCATAGATCTGAAGCTATTTTAACGCCGTGTATATCAATCTGTATAAAGCTTTGGAAAAGTGTAAAGTACTAAGAACCTTTCAAAGAAAATGCTTAATTCACTATATCCTCGCAAATATAAGAAATAGCAATTCAATATCTATAGAGCATGGTTCTCCGAAAATTTAAAAGGGATTGCCATTTCGCATATGCAATGAGAACACAAGAATGCATTCCTGTGGTGAAGGGATTCTATAGAAGAGTGAGTGGAAATGGGTGTGCGAAGAGCTTATGGTATGATGGAATGAAAGATGGATGGTAACTTGAAGTGATAAAAAAGAACAGAGATAGTTAATAAAATGTTGGCAAACCTTTTTTAGAAGGAAAACCTCTGCCAGGTATGTTATATAAAAAAATTTAAAAAAAAGCGTTACTTTGGCTCCATAGATACTCTGAGTATTCTATGCGAAGCACTGACATTATTTTCTTATAGACCACGATATATCACTATTTTAGATATGCCAACTTCACACATAATCAATCATACGCCTTTTAACAAAGCCTTATTTTAGGCTTATTTACGCTACAAATAAGCTCTATTCATAGGTTAGGTTAGGTAAAAAATAAATGCCTAAAATTAAACGGGATACATGATAAATAAAACATAACTATAGTCGATAAACTTTCGTATTATTTTTGAGGAAACTAGATTCTCTTTTTACTTGAAAAAATAGAACGCGATTAAACTAGTTTCAATAAGTAAGTCTATTTTGTATCGTTTAAAATCTATCGTTTATCGTTACAAAAATATTTCTTGTCTTGTTGAGGCAATCTATTTCCAATTTTTGGTATACTGCTTTTTACACACGGCGGGAGCTACATTTTTTATGCCGACTCCAAACGACATCTGGAAATGGCAACTGGTAAATAAATTCCGGGCTGGCCGAACCATTTCCGAGAAGTACCCCGACTAACAAACTTGAAAAAGTGTTTTTTTAATGTTACTTGTCTAGTAAGTGGAACTTGTATACTTCAATAACGATTTGAAATATTTGATTATAAAGATGAAAAAATTAATTCAAAGTCAGATGGTGTCTTATCATAAGTTCTATGTAAGCCTGGTTTTATATTTGCAATAAGCCTTATAGTAGGGTTGCCATATTCTACCAATTGACTTATAATAATTGCTTAATTAATCCTTATTTTATATGAGCTATAACCAGTGGCGGATCTAAGGGGGCGGCGGGTGGGGGGATATGGGGACTAAAGCTCCCTCCGTTCGAACTAAGTCATTACGTGCAAGGTTGATGCATCATACGAGCGAGTTACGGGCAATTTGCACGTAACGGCATACTGAGGACAAACGGTATGGTTTTAAATTTTTTATGCCAAAAATTGTCTACTCTGAATATTTTTACCGAATGCATCTCGCATTTTTTACAGAAATTGAATTAAACTCACTTTCCTATGGTTAGGAAGCTCTGAAAGTTGAAATAAGTGGCATAGACGGCTCTACTCGTTAAAAACTTAACAGCATATTGTCAGCCCCGTCTTTACTTGTTATAATTCTATTTATATTTTTATACTCAGTTGAGCAGAGCTCACAGAGTATATTAACTTTGATTGGATAACGGTTGATTGTACAGGTATAAAGGAATCGAGATAGATATAGACTTCCAAATATCAAAATCATCAGTATCAAAAAAAAATTCGATTGAGCCATGTCCGTCCGTCCGTCCGTCTGTCCGTTAACACGATAACTTGAGTAAATTTTGGGGTATCTTGATGAAATTTGGTACGTAGATTCCTGGGCACTCATCTCAGATTGCTATTTAAAATGAACGATATCGGACAATAACCACGCCCACTTTTTCGATATCGAAAATTTCGAAAAATCGAAAAAGTGCGATAATTCATTACCAAATACGGATAAAGTGATGAAACTTGGTAGGTGAGTTGAACTTATGACGCAGAATAGAAAACTAGTAAAATTTTGGACAATGGGCGTGGCACCGCGCACTTTTAAAAGAAGGTAATTTAGAAGTTTTGCAAGCTGTAATTTGGCAGTCGTTGAAGATATCATGATGAAATTTGGCAGGGTTATTCTTATTACTATATATCTGCTTAATAAAAATTAGCAAAATCGGAGAACGACCACGCCCACTTTTTAAAAAAAAATGTTTTTTAATTCAAATTTTAAAAGAAAATTTAATATCTTTACAGTATATAAGTAAATTATGTCAACATTCAACTCCAGTAATGATATGTTGCAACAAAATACAAAAATAAAAATTTCAAAATAGGCGTGGCTCCGCCCTTTTTCATTTAATTTGTCTAGGATACTTTTAATGCCATAAGTCGAACAAAAATTGACCAATCCTTGTGAAATTTGGTAGAGGCTTAGACTCTAGGACGATAACTGTTTTCTGTGAAAAAGGGCGAAATCGGTTGAAGCCACGCCCAGTTTTTATACACAGTCGACCGTCTGTCCTTCCGCTCGGCCGTTAACACGATAACTTGAGCAAAAATCGATATATCTTTACTAAACTCAGTTCACGTATTTATCTGAACTCACCTTGTATTGGTGTAAAAAAAAACCGAAATCCGACTATGACCACGCCCACTTTTTCGATATCGAAAATTACGAAAAATGAAAAAAATGCCATAATTATATACCAAATACGAAAAAAGGGATGAAACATGGTAATTGGATTGGTTTATTGTTGCAAAATATAACTATAGAAAAAAACTTTGTAAAATGGGCGTGACAGCTACCATATTAAGTAGAAGAAAATGAAAAAGTTTTGCAGGGCGAAATCAAAAGCCCTTGGAATCTTGGAAGGAATACTGTTCGTGGTATTACATATATAAATAAATTAGCGGTACCCGACAGATGATGTTCTGCATCACCCTGGTCCACATTTTGGTCGATATCTCGAAAACGCCTTCACATATACAACTAAGGGCCACTCCCTTTTAAACCACTCATTAATACCTTTAATTTGATACCCACATCGTACAAACACATTCTAGAGTCACCCCTGGTCCACGTTTATGGCGATATCTCGAAAAGGCGTCCACATATAAAACTAAGGCCCACTCCTTTTTAAAATACTCATTAAAACCTTTCATTTGATACCCATATCGTAGAAAAAAATTCTAGAGTCACCCCTAGCCCACCTTTATGGCGACATCTCGAAAGGGTATCCACCTATAGAACTAAGGCCCACCGCCCTTTTAAAATACTCATTAACACCTTTCATTTGATACCCATATCGTCCAAACAAATTCTAGAGTCACCCCTGGTCCACCTTTATGGCGATATCTTGAAAAGGCGTCACCTATAGAACTAAGGCCCACGCCCTTTCAAAATACTCATTAACACCTTTCATTTGATACCCATATCGTACAAACAAATTCTAGAGTCACCCCTGGTCCACCTTTATGGCGATATCTCGAAAAGGCGTCCACCTATAGAACTAAGGCCCACGCCCTTTTAAATACTCATTAACACCTTTCATTTGATACCCATATTGTACAAACGCATTCTAGAGTCACCCCTGGTCCACGTTTATGGCGATATCCCGAAAAGGCGTCCACCCATACAACTAAGGCCCACTCCCTTTTAAAACACTTATTAACACCTTTCGTTTGATACCCATATCGTACAAACAAATTCTAGAGTCACCCCTTGTCCACCTTTATGGCGATATCTCGAAAAGGCGTCCACCTATAGAACTAAGGCCCACGCCCTTTTAAAATACTCATTAACACCTTTCATTTGATACCCATATAGTACAAACAAATTCTAGAGTCACCCCTGGTCCACTTTTATGGCGATATCCCGAAAAGGCGTCCACCCATACAACTAAGGCCCACTCCCTTTTAAAATTATCATTAACACCTTTCATTTGATACCCATATCGTACAAACAAATTCTAGAGTCACCCCTGGTCCACCTTTATGGCGATATCTCGAAAAGGCGTCCATCTATAGAACTTAGACCCACGCCCTTTTAAAATACTCATTAATACCCTTCATTTGATACCCATATCGTACAAAATAATTTCTAGAGTCACCCCTGGTCCACCTTTATGGAGATATCTCGAAAAGGCGTCCACCTATAGAACTTAGGCCCACTCCCTTTTAAAATACTCATTAACACCTTTCATTTGATACCCATATCGTACAAACAAATTCTAGAGTCACCCCTGGTCCACCTTTATGGCGATATCTCGAAAAGGCGTCCACCTATAGAACTAAGGCCCACTCCCTTTTAAAATACTCGTTAACACCTTTCATTTGATACCCATATAGTACAAACAAATTCTAGAGTCACCCCTGGTCCACTTTTATGGCGATATCCCGAAAAGGCGTCCACCCATACAACTAAGACCCACTCCCTTTTAAAACACTTATTAACACCTTTCGTTTGATACCCATATCGTACAAACAAATTCTAGAGTCAGGCATGGTCCACTTTTATGGCGATATCCCTAAATGGTGTCCATCTATAGAACTATGGCCCACTTCCTCTTTAATACCTTCCATTTGATACACATGTCATACAAACACATTCCAGGGTTACCCTTGGTTCTTTTTACAACATGGTGATTTTCCCTTACTTTGTCCCACAGCTCTCAACTGAGTATGTAATGTTCGGTTACACCCGAACTTAGCCTTCCTTACTTGTTTAATAATAAAAATACGTTAAGTAAGCAGTAATTACTTTGTTCCGCCAAGTATAAGAAAAACTCACTTTCATCGCTTTCTTCATTTTCGAAGTTTTCTGCTGTTGCTGGCACTTGCTTTTTTATTAAATATCTGATAAAAAAATTCTTTAGTGGCGTTTTATGCAAAATATTTCCTTACCTTTTCATTTCTACGTTGTGTAAGTGATGACACTTGATAATCGATTAATGTTTTATTATCAGCTGATTACCAAGCTGCCACATCATCATAACGAAAAAAATAAAATAAAATTTCGATGTCATTTGATACACACATTACAAATGTCACAATCCGAGTTGCCCAAATAGATTTGGAGCCAAGATAGGGCAAACATTTTAAAGAGGGCAAAAAAAGGCTAGGGGCTAAATGTGAAAGTGAAAAAATTTTAAGGCCCCCCCTTCCCCCCCAGTACCAAATCCTAGATCCGCCACTGGCTATAACCCTTATACATAACATTATCTTTCGGATAAACTTTATGCCTGATGACATATGTAAATACAGAGAATTAAAGAGTATTATAAGGGTTGCGCCATACAACTTATATTCCATATAGAATTAAGGCCTGCTGCCGTAAGCCTGCTGCGGTAAGTCTTTTGGCTATATTTAAAAAAAGCCTGATGTTAGATTAAAATTTTTTACTGGGAACATAAGCAAAAATATCACCATATTATTTATTGTTGACTATTACTTTTGTTCTGCTCTTAGTGCGCAACAGTTAATTTACAAACGACAAGCAAAAGAAAAAATAAATTAATAAACCTTTGTTATACTCAGTTGAGCAGAGCTCACAGAGTATATTAAGTTTGATTGGATAACGGTTGGTTGTACATATATAAAGGAATCGAGATAGATATAGACTTCCATATATCAAAATAATCAGGATCCAAAAAAAATTTGATTGAGCCATGTCCGTCCGTCCGTCCGTCCATTAACACGATAACTTGAGTAAATTTTGAGGTATCTTGATGAAATTTGGTATGTAGGTTCCTGAGCACTCATCTCAGATCGCTATTTAAAATGAACGATATCGGACTATAACCACGCCCACTTTTTCGATATCGAAAATTTCGAAAAACCGAAAAAATGCGATAATTCATTGCCAAAGGCGGTTAAAGCGATGAAACTTGGTAGATGGGTTGACGTTATGACTCAGAATAGAAAATTAGTAAGATTTTGGACAATGGGCGTGGCACCGCCCACTTTTACAAGAAGGTAATTTAAAAGTTTTGCAAGCTGTAATTTGACAGTCGTTGAAGATATCATGATGAAATTTGGCAGGAACGTTACTACTATTACTATATATGTGCTAAATAAAAATTAGCAAAATTGGATGAAGAACACGCCCACTTTTTAAAAAAATTTTTTTTTTAATTCAAATTTTAACAAAAAATTTAATATCTTTACTGTATATAAGTAAATTAAGTCAAAATTCAACTCCAGTAATGATATGATGCAACAAAATACAAAAATTAAAGAAAATTTCAAAATGGGCGTGGCTCCGCCCATTTTCATTTAGTGTGTCTAGAATACTTTTAATGCCATAAGTCGAACAAAAATTTACCAATCCTTTTGAAATTTGGTAGGAGCATGGATTGTATGACGTTAACTGTTCTCTGTGAAAATGGGCGAAATCGGTGGAAGCCACGCCCAGTTTTTATACACAGTCCACCGTCTGTCCTTCCGCTCGGCCGTTAACACAATAACTTGAGCAAAAACCGATATATCTTTACTAAACTTAGCCCACGTACTTATCTGAACTCACTTTATCTTGGTATAAAAAATGAACGAAATCCGACCATAACCACGCCCACTTTATCGATATCGAAAATTACGAAAAATTAAAAAAATGCCATAATTCTATACCAAATACGAAAAAAGGGATGAAACATGGTAACTGGATTGGTTTATTGACGCAAAATATAACTTTGGAAAAAACTTTGTAAAATGGGTGTGACACCTACCATATTAAGTAGAAGAAAATCAAAAAGTTCTACAAGGCGAAATCAACAGCCCTTGGAATCTTGGCAGGAATACGGTTAGTGTTATTGAATATATAAATAAATTAGCAGTACCCGACAGATGATTTTCTGGATCACCTGATCTACATTTGGTCGATATCGCGAGAACGCCTTCACATATACATCTAAGGGCCACTCACTTTTAAAACCCTCATTAATACCTTTAATTTGATATCCATATCGTACAAACACATTCTAGAGTCAACCCTGGCCCACCCTAATGGCGATATCTCGAAAAGGCGTGCACCTATAGACCTAATGCCCACTCCCTCTTAAAATGCTCAGTAACACCTTTCGTTTGATACCCATATCGTAAAAACATTCTAGAGTCACCCCTGGCCCACCCTAATGGCGATATCTCGAAAAGGCGTCCACCTATAGACCTAATGTCCACTCCCTCTTAAAATGCTCAGTAACACCTTTCCTTTGATACCCATATCGTACAAACATTCTAGAGTCACCCCTGGCCCACCCTAATGGCGATATCTCGAAAAGGCGTCCACCTATAGACCTAATGCCCACTCCCTCTTAAAATGCTCAGTAACACCTTTCGTTTGATACCCATATCGTACAAACATTCTAGAGTCACCCCTGGCCCACCCTAATGGCGATATCTCGAAAAGGCGTCCACCTATAGACCTAATGCCCACTCCCTCTTAAAATGCTCAGTAACACCTTCCGTTTGATACCCATATCGTACAAACATTCTAGAGTCACCCTTGGTCAACCTTTATGGCGATATCTCGAAAAGGCGTCCACCTATAGAACTGAGGATTACTCCCTTTTAAAATACTCATTACCACCTTTCATTTGATACCCATATCGTACAAACACATTCTAGAGTCACCCTGGCCCACCCTAATGGCGATATCTCGAAAAGGCGCCCACCTATAGACCTAATACCCACTTTCTCTTAAAATGCTCAGTAACACCTTTCGTTTGATACCCATATCGTACAAACATTCTAGAGTCACCCCTGACCCACCCTAATGGCGATATCTCGAAAAGGCGTCCACCTATAGACCTAATGCCCACTCCCTCTTAAAACGCTCAGTAACACCTTTCATTTGATTCCCATATCGTACAACTAGAGACACCCCTGGTCCACCTTTATGGCGATATCTCGAAACGGCGTCCACCTAGGGAACTAAGGATCACTCCTTTTCAAAATACTCATTAACAGCTTTCATTTGATACCCATATCGTACAAGCATATTCTAGAGTCACCCTGGTCCACCTTTATGGGGATTTCTCGAAAAGGCGTTCACCTATAGAACTAAAGCCCATTCCCTTTTAAAATACTCATTATCACCTTTCATTTGATACCCATATCGTACAAACACATTCTAGAGTCAGCCCTGGTCCACCTTTATGGCGATATCCCTAAATGGCGTCCATCCATAGAACTATGGCCTACTCTCTCTTAAAATACTCTTTAATACCTTCCATTTGATACACATGTCATACAACCACATTCCAGGGTTACCCTAGGTTCATTTTCCTACATGGTGATTTTCTTTATTTTGTCTCCATAGCTCTCAACTGAGTATGTAATGTTCGGTTACACCCGAACTTAGCCTTCCTTACTTGTTTTTTTTTAGTTTATATCCAACAATAACAGTACTTACTTGACCAGCATTTTGTGTCGATTTAAAACGCTTTTGTTTTCACTCAACCATTTCACTTAAATTTTTTTCGCTCATTTGTTTTTAAACTCGTGTTTGCTTGTAACTATAGGCCAAAAAAAAAAAACAAAAAAAGCATGGTGTATGGTCTGTCTAGGCTCCTACGCTTATAGCATATTTTACATACAAAAGCCATTTGCCGGCCATCAACCCAAGGCTCATCCATTATCACGATTATTAAACATAGTTTTATAATTTTTTTTTTAAAGGTAATTGTTGTTGTTCGTTTGTTTATCGCTAGTTCGTAGTGTATTGAACTCATTTATTAATATGGTCAATGGTAACAGCCAAAGTGTTGATAACGAGGTGTGACGAACAAAGCAGAAGAGTTAATGATTTTAATGCGGCCGCTGTGGTGTGGTAGTAGCGTGCTCCGCATACCACACCGAAGATCCTACGCTTCCCAAGGCAGTCGGTTCTATGTACCGGAGCGACTCGGGATTTTTCCCGACCAAGGACTGTCATTTCAGTGTGACCCCATTTAATTTGTTTCGTCCCTCCCACAAATTGTCATCCTCCCAGCAGCTCCTTGCAGCAGGACTGCTACATATTCTCTTACTCCGGGAAGGTATCGAACCCAATCCGGGTCCGTCTCCTGACCCCGGTCATGAGAAATGGTTTTGCTGCATTTGCCAGAAAAGAATCTTTTTAGGACGGTCATACTCTGTTCAGTGTGTCTCGTGCAAGGGATGGTTGCATCGGACAGGTTGTTCTGGGCTTGATCCCAAAACCCGACGTCCACGTAACTTTTATAAATCTTTTGTGGCTCCTTGCTGCTCACGCCCAAGGGCGTCCCGTAGTCTACGCCTAAGCGTATCCCCACTACCTTCCAGCAGCTTCGCTGCTCAGCAAGCCACAACAAGTACCCGCTGCTGCTCGCGCCCCACGGCGCCAACAACTCAAACAGCTGATACCACTCATAACTACTACCTTCGTAGTAGAGCTGGTAGCAATGCTGAGCATCAGCCCCTGCCACCGTCTTCTTCTCCCCCCCCCCCTCTTTTCTGGCAGCAATCGTGCAGGTCAGGGAAACAGACTCTTAGTCCCTGCCTCCGTTTGCACCGTCTGCCAGCACAGAATATATAGGTTTGCGACATCCGCTCAATGCAGCTCCTGCCTTGGGTGGTGCCACTTTCCTAGATGTTCTGGTCTCCGCGACGGCAACCCCCCGACGGGTTTCATCGCGCCATGTTGCCAGGTCGCAAACCCAAACCATCCGGGTACCCCAATGCTTGCCCAAGGGCGCCCAGTCCCAAGGCCACAACAGCAATTGCGTCCTGGCCTTCCACAACCTAGGCGTAGTCACCCCTCACTTACCCCTAGAGTGGCGGCGTCACCCCTCATGCACTTCAGAATTCTGCAGTTCAACTGTAATGGACTAACTGGGAAGATTACGGAGATAGTCGATTTCATGAAGCGGCACAACATCCGCATTGCTGCGATTCAAGAGACTAAACTCACGGCAAGATCTGCATTGCAGACCTGCTCTGGTTATAATGTCCACAGGAAAGACCGCGAGAGCGGAAATGGAGGCGGCCTCGCGTTTATTATGCACCACTCTGTGCAATATCATATATTTGATCCTGGCATCGACAGCAGTGACAATGTCTTAGAACGTCAAGGCCTATCTGTCCGGTCAGGCGATGCAAATCTAGAAATCATCAACATCTACATCCCTCCTGTCACCTGTTGCCCCAGTGGATATCGCCCTAATATCGAGGCCTTACTCACTGGCAACAATCGCATTATCTTAGGCGATTTCAATGCCCATCACGACCTATGGCATTCAAACTTGCGGGCGGACAGTAGGGGTGAGATGTTGGCGGATCAAATAGACGAAACGACGCTCTGCACAGTAAACGGAGACGCCCCCACACGTATGGTAGGAAGCTGTCATAGCTCGCCAGATGTCTCAATCGTAAGCGCAGAACTCGTAAACTGCGTCAACTGGCAGCCGATGGGATTGGCATCCGACCACCTGCCCATACTTATTTCGTTCGAGCGTACCGCCGACTTCATCGTCACCGAAAAACGCACTTTCATAAACTTCAAAAAAGGAAAGTGGGAAGAATATAAATCTGCAACAGACAGCAGCTTTGCTGCCCTCCCTATCCCGACTGATGCCCGCCAAGGGGAGCGTGCCTTCCGTAAGGTCATTGAATCCGCCTCGGCACATTTCATTCCCGCCGGGAGAATTCCCGAAATCCGGCCCCACTTCCCGGCGGAGGCCGCGAGCTTAGCGAGGGAACGCGACCTTATAAGACAGCTTGATCCAGGCGACCCCCAAATAAGGGATATAAACCAACGCATCAGATTGCTTGTGGACGAACACAAGCGGGCGAAATGGGAAGAGCACCTAAGAGGTTGTAACCTCTCTACCGGTGTAGGTAAACTTTGGTCCACCGTAAAGTCCCTATCGAATCCGACTAAGCACAAAGACAAAGTTTCCATCGCCTTTGGCGATAAGGTGCTGTCGGATGCGAAAAAATGCGCGAGCGCTTTCTGCCGACAATATATAATGCATCCTACGGTCGACAAAGATAGACGGAGAGCCCATAGACACGCACATAAACACAAACTCAGCGCGTCACCAATTACCATCACCGCTAGAGAGGTTGAGGACGCCATTGGTCGCGCTAAACCATCCAAAGCAGTGGGCCCAGACGGCATAGCCATGCCGATGCTTAAAAACCTAGGGAAAGAGGGTTTCAAATACTTAGCGCATGTCTTCAACCTGTCTCTTTCCACCTTTGTCATACCCGAGAAATGGAAAATGGCCAAGGTGGTCCCGCTACTAAAGCCTGGGAAACCAGCTAACGTAGGTGAGTCATATCGTCCGATATCTCTCCTATCGCCAGTGGCAAAGACGCTTGAAGCCATTTTGCTCCCTTATTTCCAAGCACATTTGCAGCTAGCCCCTCATCAGCATGGCTTCAGAAAACTCCATAGCACTACCTCCGCGCTAAATGTCATTAGCACCCAGATAAATTGCGGTTTGAATCAATATCCCCACCATAGAACAGTACTCGTAGCGTTAGACCTATCAAAAGCTTTTGATACGGTCAACCATGGCTCGTTACTGCAGGACCTGGAAGGGTCCACCCTTCCCCCATGTCTTAAAAGGTGGACCGCAAATTATCTGGGTGGTCGGCAGGCATCGGTGCAATTCAGAAACGAAACATCAAAACAAAGGAGAATTAAACAAGGGGTGCCACAGGGTGGTGTCCTATCCCCGCTTTTGTTTAATTTCTACATATCTAAGCTACCTTCACCACCGGAAGGAGTCACAATCGTTTCCTACGCCGATGACTGCACAATAATGGCCACAGGCCCAGGCCCAAAGATCGATGAGCTATGCAATAAAATAAACGGCTATCTCCCTGATCTCTCCAGTTTTTTCGCCTCGCGAAACCTGGCATTGTCACCGACTAAATCTTCCGCGACCTTATTTACAACATGGACGCCCCAAATGTCGACCATATTGAACATCCACGTCGATGGCACTACGCTACCGACTGTCCTACACCCCAAAATCTTGGGTGTGACGTTTAATCAGGATCTACATTTTGGTGCGCACGCAACCGCAATTGCTCCAAGAATTCAGAGCCGTAATAAAATCCTCAAATCCCTTGCTGGCAGTACCTGGGGAAAAGATAAAGAAACGCTCTTGACCACATACAAAGCAATTAGCCAGCCGATTACGTGCTACGCGTCACCCATATGGTCGCCAAGCCTAAAAACCACCCACTGGAAGAAACTACAGGCCTGCCAAAATACTGCTCTCAGAATCGCCACGGACTGTCTTCTTATGTCCCCAGAACACCATCTGCATAATGAGGCGAGAATACTCCCCATCAGGGAGAGAAATGAGATGCTGACCAAACAGTTTCTGTTGAATACCCAGAAACCTGGGCATCCCAACAGACATCTGATTGACGAACCAGCACCGCCTATGTCATCTCCGTAAGCATTTTGAGGAAATACGGCACCTGAGAACCCAGCCGTACGAAGCGGAAAAACACAAGCAGGTCCTTGGTGAACTCCATAGACAGGCGTCGGACCTTTATGTCGGGAATTGCCCGGTGAATCCAGTACTTGAAGAAAAATATCCAGAACTCGCAGAAGAGGAACGCATACTCCCCAGGGAAACGCGTGTCACTCTTGCTCAACTTCGTTCTGGATACTGTAACAGGTTAAACTCTTACCTATCCAGAATCAACCCCGACATACAAAATGTATGCCCTGCTTGCAATGTGTCCCCACATGACACCAACCATCTCTTTAATTGTAATGTGGAACCAACGCCTCTAACACCCCTTTCCTTATGGTCCACCCCTGTTGAAACGGCAAGTTTCCTTGGACTCCCGTTAGAGGATATTGATGACAATTTGTGATCGGTCGCGGCTATTAGGTGGGGCGAGCATTGCTACAACAACAACAACAACCGAAGATCCTGGGTTCACGCCCCGGGCAAAGCAACATCAAAATTTTAGAACCAAGTTTTTTCAATTAGATTAAAGTTTTTTTAAGCAGTGTCACCCCTCGGCAGTGTTTGGAAAGCTTCAAGTGTATTCTGTCATGAAAAGCTTCTCAGTGAAAACTCATCTGCCTTGCAGATGCCGTTCGGAGTCGGCATAAAACATATAGGTCCCGTCTCGAGAAGCTCGGTCTAAAATCTCTTCGGAGGCTATCGCACCTTACAATTATTTATACAATGCGAACATATTGAAGCTCTTAAATATCTGGAGGAAATAAAATGATTTTATAGTTCATGACTGTGGTCGATTTTGTTTAAGGGCTGATATCTCTGGAGCATTTCACGGCTAGTACGGGGCAAACAGTAATCGATTATCAGTTTTCGACATCAACTAAAAACAAATTATAACTTCTTAAGACAAACTATTTAGTGCATTAATATTATGTAGTACATCTATCAGGTATGTATATACATACAAATTAATTGCTGCACATTATGGCGCTTTCTTTTCTGTTAGTTCTTCTCAGCTCTCTCGTAAGTTTGTGTCTTACTTTCATAAAATATTTCCCATTCAACAAAAAAAAAATCAATCCCTTTTTACAGAGCGCCAAGTGACCTAGTTCAAAAGTTAGAATCTAAATGTGCAGCATGAAGGTAACATTTTTTCCAGAAAATACGGCTGACGGATTTCCATTTTTTTTTATTATTTTGTTCGTTATGATTGAAGGATGTTTAGAAACAAATTTTTAGGAATAGTAGGCGCTGCCACGCACCTATTCGTAAATTGTATCTAAAATTTATTACAGAGATTTCACGTATGAGTGGAAATGCAATGGGGGGTGGGAGTGAGAGTGGGCGTGGAAGTGAGAATTGGAGTAGGAGTAGGAGTGGGAGTTGAAGTAAGAGTGGAATTGGATTTGGGAGTTGTAGTGGGAATGGGAGTGAGTACGACAGCGAGAGTGGGAATGAGATTGCGATTGAGAGAAAG
Source organism: Eurosta solidaginis (assembly GCF_040869045.1). NCBI lineage: Eukaryota > Metazoa > Arthropoda > Insecta > Diptera > Tephritidae > Eurosta > Eurosta solidaginis. The sequence goes on along the minus strand of NC_090321.1, from coordinate 250,641,765 downwards.
AGTAGAATTGAGAGTAAGAGTTGGAGTAGGGGTGGAAGGGAGATAAATGGAATAAGGGATGCAAAGAAAAAGAAGAAAAATTAGGGATAAAATAGAGAAGAATGGTATAGAGAGAAGAGGGGAAGCAAGGCTCACTTTTTGAATGCAGGTAAACCAATTTTCGGGCAGGACAAAACCGCCCGTGTACACAAGAGTCTAAATAAAAATAGAATTATTTAAAATATTTGTATGTCTTTGCAACGGAAACGAACGGAGGGAAAACCCGTAGCTGTTATCTATGAGCCGAACTTCCACTATTTTCCAGTCGGAAATCCCTGAAATGGAAGTTTGTTTGAGAGAATGTCTGTGGAAAGGCTTATCCTTGAGGAGCATCCCCATTATATCCCCCCACAGCCAGGCAGTCTTATACTGTTTTCACACAGACGGCTTATTGAATAATAAAGGCAGTTTTCTACATTAAGATGCTTATTGAGCTCAATCTTTACAAAATTCGAATCTATAATTATTTCATTAGTAGCTAATCGAATGCATAATGAAGTCAAAAGCACAATGCAACTCTGTTGGGAGCGTTCAGTTTCTTATTTTGGTGTGTTCAGTGCTTAAACATGTCATTTGTCAAAGTAAATGTCATTGTCTGCATGGCGGAACGATACAAGGTGGCCGCATCGAACAGCTGATTATAACCTTTTTTATTTGATTTGATACATCAACTACCGGCGCAGTACGATTTTGACATTTTTCCATCGAATTTACAAGTACATGGAATTTTTTTGTTTGTAGGTATGTCACCATGCTGCCACCTTGTATCGTTCAGCCATGATTGTCTGTCATATAGCATTGTCATTTTATTCGCTTGACATTTCATCCTTCATACTAATAGAGCAGTTACTTCTGTGTGAAAGCAAAAATTTACGATTTCATTAGAAGGTGAAATGAGATCATTAAGTTTCTGTGTGAAAACAGTATTACAAGCCTTATTTTTAAACTAGTGACAGAATGCATTGGAGTACTAAATGATCTGGGAGCCAAAAATAAGGTGTTGTTAAGATGGGTTTCCGGGCATCAGGGGCCTTAAGGTAATGAATATGGTACGTTGGTGTGGTGGGGTCTGACATACCCCAGCACATGTATTTTCTATAATATTTATTTTATTATCAAAACGTGTAAACTGCCGCTTTCAATAGCTTTCATTAATATCAACAAACAGAAGATGTGCCACATTCTATATACCACAGGTACTCCTGTGCCATGGAATAACTTTTCAAAGATGGCCGGGGTATCACATACCTTGCCGCACTCATTAAAGACACGCAGGACGCGCGATCATGTCATCATAATGCTGATTCCAGCTGGCAGGGAAAGAACAGAATGGATGCTCCTAACAAAAAAGCAAATACCACCAGAAGATGACTTCTCTGAAAATGTAACCTCTAAGTCAAGGTAGTCAACATAATGAGAAAGCATGGATCGCTCAAAAATGCATAAAAAAGAAAAGGATGAGGATAAGGTAGAATTGGGTCGCAAAACATGGAAGTTGATAAATTTATTAGCATTTTAAAGTTAAGGTCGATCAAATCAACCCGAGGAACGTGTTTGGCATGTGAGAGTAAGAAGATGGAACCAGGCGCTGACATCGCTGAGAATCAATTTTTGCGAGCAACCTTCGGTACCGTAAATTGGTTGTAGTGAAAGACGTGTCGGGCGGAAAGAAGCAACAGCAATCGGTTGATGGGTGGGGTACATAAAGTCAACCAAGGACCACTTCAATTGGCCATAAGACCAATTGACTTTCAGGCCTTTTTTAATTAGACTTTATGGGCATTACGGAAATTTCGGCTTCACCTTATGACCATTTTGAGAAAAAACCATAACCATATAAAGCAGTTTAAGATTAGCAAAAAAGCAAAAAACGGTGCTCATTTGCCTGCACTTTGGTTCCATTCTAATAAGTAATCGGATAAAACTCTGAACCAATGAGGTCCTCTCCGAAAACTTATTCTTATAAAATAACAAGTAAGGAAGGCTAAGTTCGGGTGTAACCGAACATTACATACTCAGCTGAGAGCTTTGGAGACAAAATAAGGGAAAATCACCATTTAGCAAAATGAACCCTGGAATGTGTTTGTATGACATATGTATCAAATGAAAGGTGTTAATGATTATTTAAAACGTAGTGGGCCTTAGTTCTATAGGTGGACGTCTTTTCGAGATATCGCAATAAGGGTGGACCAGGGGTGACTCTAGAATGTGTTTGTACGACATGGGTATCAAATTAAAAGTATTAATGAGGATTTTAAATGGGAGTAGCCCTTAGTTGTATATGTAAAGGCGTTTTCGAGATACCGACCAAAATGTGGACCAGGGTGACCCAGAACATCTTCTGTCGGGTACCGCTAATTTATTTATATATGTCATACCACGAACAGTATTCCTGCCATAATTCCAAGGTCTTTTGTTTTCGCCCTGCAGAACTTTTTCATTTTCTTCTACTTAATGTGGTAGGTGTCACACCCATTTTACGAAGTTTTTTCTAAAGTTATATTTTGCGTCAATAAACCAATCCAATTACCATGTTTCATCTCTTTTCATATTTGGTACAGAATTATGGCATTTTTTTAATTTTTCGTAATTTCGATATCGTAAAAAGGGGCGTGGTCATAGTCGGATTTCGGCCATATTTTATACCAAGATAAAGTGACTTCAGATAAGTACGTGAACTAAGTTTAGTTAAGATATATCGTTTTTTTGCGCAAGTTATAGTGTTAACGGCCGAGCGGAAGGACAGACGGTCGATTGTGTATAAAACTGGGCGTGGCTTCAACCGATTTCGCCCATTTTCACAGAAAACAGTTATCGTCATAGACTCTATTTCCCTACCAAATTTCACAAGGAATGGTAAATTTTTGTTCGACTTACGACATTAAAAGTATTCTCGACGAATTAAATGAAAAAGGGCGGAGTTACGCCCATTTTGAAATTTTCTTTTATCTTTGTATTTTGTTGTACCATATCATTACTGGAGTCGAATGTTGACATAATTTACTTTTATACTGTAAAGATATTAAATTTTTTGTTAAAATTTGACATAAAAATTTTTTTTTTTTAAGTGGGCGTGTTCGTCATCCAATTTCGCTAATTTTTATTTAGCACACATATAGTAGTAGGAGTAACGTGCCTACCAAATTTCATCATAATATCTTCAACTACTGCCAAATTACAGCTTGCAAAACTTTTAAATTACCTTCTTTTAAAAGTGGGCGGTGCCACGCCCATTGTCTAAAATTTTTCTAATTTTCTATTATGCGTCATAAGGTCAACGCACCTACCAAGTTTCATCGCTTTATCCGTCTTTGGTAATGAATTATCGCACTTTTGCGGTTTTTCGAAATTTTCTGTGAGCTCTGCTCAGCTGAGTATAAAAAATGGCGCAATACGTAACGTAACAGTATTTCAATAGCTAGGGTAAACTGGCCGACCAATAAAGACCTCACATAGACTGAATATTTCCATAGTGTTGATACAATAGTTGCTAAAATTTCAATAAGAAAAGTTTGCTTCATGGCCATTTCGGAAAAACAGTGACCATTTGAAATTTGACGTTGTAACCCTTTCATATGGTCAATTGACGTTATGGCTGTCGACCTTATGTCACCCCTCTAGCTTAAGGATACAAGGTTGCTCTTAAGAGTCAGAAGGGAGAGGGCAACCGGACCCAATCGCAGGAACGCGATGCTGGCTAGTTGTACCTGCACGAGGTGAGAACTCGCAATGTCGAAAATCTTTTTATATCGAAATATAAAAAGCAAAAGCACTGATAGTGGCAGAAAGTTAGTAGAGAAAGGCGCCTTGGGCCAGAAGAACCGAGTAACCGACTACATCTTGAAATTTAAGTGGATAATGTGTTTCAATATCACGACTTTGAAATATCTTGAGTAAGTTTTTCTAAACCTCCAAAGGCGAGGTGTAACATGGTAGCTAGATCGCTGATTCTTTTAGCAACGTTAGAACTTGACCATACCAACACAGACTCAAAAGGTACTTCGCATATCTCCGCCCACGCAGGATGGTCAAAACTATGGCTGCCAAATAAAAGAAACATTGGAAAATATGTTGTGCGCAGAATGTGGTAAAATGTCCTGGGGTTTGGGCAATATTTATCTGCTCCTCAGGAAAAATAAACTCATGACAAGAATCATAAAGCGCTAAAACCAGTAGAAATGGACCTCCTGAACCTGATTTTAGCAAGAAGAAATAAACAATCAGTAAAAGTAAATGACGAATGTAGGAAGCGTGTGCTGCGGGATAAAACAGTTGAGCAAATGGTTTGTTCGTATCTTGTGATCGCCAAATCATTGCGCCAGCTACAAGGAGTGACACAATTTTGTGATCTAGAAGCAGTAAATTACGGTGGGTGCTATACAATTTGTAGTATTTGCGAGAAAAGAGTTATTTTATAACACAGCTCCTGGTTTTTGATAGGGCCTCTCGGTTTATTCGAACAAACTTCTGGTACACTTTTGGCATATTTAGTTTATGTGAGGCCCTTATGGACCTAGCGATCCGAGCTGTTTGCATCGTGCGGCTTTTTAACTTTTTCTCCAAATTGGCTGGACTGGACCTACTTGTTTTATGCCGACTCCGAACGACATCTGCAATGTAGATGAGTTTTCACTGAGAAGCTTTTCATGGCAAAAATATATATTTGGAGTGCTTGCCAAACACTGCCAAGGGTCGACCCCGCATAGAAAAATTGTCCACATAAAAAATGTATTATTAATAACGCAAGTAAGTAAATTGTCATATTTACCCAACAACTCCACCCGTACTAGTCCCTTATCTGTATGACCTATTTCTTGGTAAGCTCCTTTGTTTGTATGCCGACATATTTTTCCCCGCTTACCCTATTTGTCAAGTGCATGGTATTTTTTTTAGGTTGTTGTGCCACAATAAAAAAGTAAGCAAACCCAAATGTATTTGATGCAAGCGAGTGCACTTCGTTGTTGGTTAGCAAAAGAACTGAGTTGAAAGGACGACAATTGTATGCGGATTGTCGTTTGCCGCATACCGCATACCCGGCCAAATAGGTCAACAACGCATTTGATGCTGACTTGTTAGTTTTGGATTTTCTTTTCAATTTTAATATTTTACCTTCTTCTTTTGTAATTTTTCTACCCAATTTTTCTTTTTTACGAAAAACTAGATTTCCAAAACACAAAAGATTGAATTGTGTATTAACGGACAAAAGCGTGTGTGTAATTCTGAAAGTTGAGTTTATGCCTTAATTAAAGTGAGAAGATATACGACTTTGCCAGGTTCCGTGGTTCAGAACTAACGGCAGAGAAATCTTTGGCTTATGAACGGGCAACTGCAATCTGTTAGTAAGTCAATTGGCCTGAAGATCTTTGCTAAAAGTATGATTCGATTTGTTTTTCTCGCCCGGCGTTTAAACGGAGACTTCATCAGTTGTCATCATCAGCAAGTAAGAATTATGTTTTATACGACGTCAACCATCACCATATCACGCGAGGTAGCTCATATTTATCGTTAGTGAGTGAGAGGGGTTGAGGTAGTGGTAAATTGAACAGGATGAAGAAAGAAGGGTGAAGAAAAAAGGAAATTTAAAGATATGGGATGGAGAAAAGGGCGGACAGAGACAGGAATAGGTAAAGGCGAAACCAGATGGAGGAGCGAAGAACGAGCTAGAGGAAAGAGGAGAGGGTGAAGAAGGTGGCGTGGGTGAGGGGTGGCAAGGTGGAGCAAAGAGAGAGGAAAATAGAAAAAGATAGGATGGGAGAGAGAAATAAGGATAGATTTAAACACTGGTAAAGGGAATGGGGGAAAAGAGATTCCTTCCTTGTGTCAGATACTGCCAAAACCTTTCCCTTGTCTTATCGCCTTCTACATCGTTTGGATTGACCTAACCGTGAGGGATATCGGGCAGCATGAATAGAGGGGGAGTTGTAGAAGTCATTAGGAAGCTAAAGGGCATTAAAGCGAGACTTCTGTTTGCTCTAAGAACTCAAAAGTACGTAACTACTTAAGCAAAAACTTCAACTTAATCCGAAAGAATGAAGGTTATGGTGAAACAGTCCTCTTGTATGTTTAAATCCTTTGACTCAGTTGCAAAATGATGGATAGAAAGTTTAATGCATACGAAACCAAGGCCAAGGTATGTCCCCGTCAGTGACATACATATGTTGTAGTGTGAGTAGCAGAAAGAAGCAATTGAGAATATATAAGATCAAATTCTGTCTATGCATATTGTAGAATATTGAACCAGTTTTTTCATGAGCACCCATATCGTCTGGAAATTCTGCGGATAGTGTTAATAAAAATTTCCAAATTTGTGGATAGCAACACTCTTTGAGAGTAAAACTTTACAGAGAGGTGAGAGGACCGAATTGTACTCAAATTGGGAGTCTCTTGAACTAGAGTTGGTGTCTTTTTTAAACGGTTTTATTTAGTTTGATTTGACAGGCTGGTTGGTTGGCTGGTTGGCACGAATTTTGTAATTAAAATTTAAGTAACTTCCCGATAAGCTACAAGCTTGAAACTTGGAATATAGTTCAGAACCCGGTGACATTGCAATAATAAGAAAAAACATTCCAATACGTGGCGCATGTATCGAAATATTTCAAAAAATGGTATTTTTGGTCCGATTTGGTTCATATTTGGAATGCATATATGAATAGAAAGCGACCTATGAAAAAAAATCGCACATGAGGTAATAATAATACTAAAAGCTAGAAAATAATTAGGTAGGTCCTAGGTACTAGTCATCACACTCTTCATCAGTCTAGGGCAGGGATGGGCCAATTTTCGGCTCCTAAATCAGTTTGGGGTGTTAGGGGAGTAAAAAAAATACATTGGAAATATCGTACACTTCGTCTCAAACGATATTCATCGCAAGAGGGTTGCGGAAACACTAAAAAACAGAAATCAAAATATTCTCTCTCAACCTCAAAAACCAATTCCCAAACTGTTTTGCAATAGTACGAAAACAAAAACATACATTTTTTGGCAAGAAATACGAAAAACGGAATAACCATAGACTGAAGTCGACTTTATGTTAAGCAGCGCATTATTGACGTTAATTTCGCCTTCATATCCATTTAATTATATGCAGGCCGATTCATTTTGCAATATATACATAAAAGTTTTTAAAAAAGTATTTTGAAAGTAGTAGCATTAGAGGAAGTAGTAGTAGAAAAACGTACTAATGCACGTTTCGTATACAATCGTGGGAAAACGAAACCCTTTTCAGACTTTTTGGCAGTGTTGCCGTGAGCCCAGAAATAAATGTATCAGTTTACAAATAAAACAAGTAAGGAAGACTAAGTTCGGGTGTAACCGAACATTGCATACTCAGCTGAGAGCTATGGAGACAAAATAAGGGAAATCACCATGTAGGAAAATGAACTTAGGGTAACCCTGGAATGTGTTTGTATGACATGTGTATCAAATGGAAGGTATTAAAGAGTAGTTTAAGACTGAGTGTGCCAAAGTTCTATAGGTGGACGCCATTTAGGGATATCGCCATAAAGGTGGACCAGGGCTGACTTTAGAATTTGTTTGTACGATATGGGTATCAAATGAAAGGTGTTAATGAGTATTTTAAAAGGGAGTGTGTCTTCGTTCTATTGGTGGACGCCTTTTCAATATATCGCCACAAAGGTGGACCAGGGGTGACTCTAGAATTTGTTTTTACGATATGGGTATCATATGAAAGGTGTTAATGAGTATTTTAAAAGGGAGTGGGCCTTAGTTCTGTGGGTGGACGCCTTTTCGAGATATCGCCATAAAAGTGGACCAGGGATGACTCTAGAATTTGTTTGTACGATATGGGTATCAAATGAAAGGTGTTAATGAGTATTTTAAAAGAGAGTGGGCCTTAGTTCTATAGGTGGACGCCTTTTCAAGATATCGCCATTAAGGTGGACCAGGGGTGACCCAGGACATCATCTGTCGGGTACCGCTAATTTATTTATATATGCAATACGATGAACAGTATTCCTGCCAAGATTCCAAGAGCTTTTGATTTCGCCCTGCAGAAATTTTTCATTTTCTTCTACTTAATATGGTAGGTGTCACACCCATTTTGCAAAGTTTTTTTCTGACGTTATATTTTGCGTCATAAACTAATCCAATTACCATGTTTCATCCCTTTTTTCGTATTTGGTATAGAAATATGGCATTTTTTTCATTTTTCGTAATTTACGATATCGAAACAGTGGGCGTGGTCATAGTCGGATTTCGACCACTTTTTATACCAATACAAAGTGAGTTCAGATAAGTGCGTGAACTGAGTTTAGTAAAGATATATCGATTTTTGCTCAAGTTATAGTGTTAACGGCCGAGCGGAAGGACAGACGGCCGACTGTGTATAAAAACTGGGCTTGGCTTCAACCGATTTTGCCCATTTTCACATAAAACAGTTAACGTCATAAAATCTATGCCCCTACCAAATTTCAAAAGGATTGGTAAATTTTTGTTCGACTTATGGCATTAAAAGTATCCTAGACAAATTAAATGAAAACGGGCGGAGCCACGCCCATTTTGAAATTTTCTTTTATATTTGTATTTTGTTGCACCATATCATTACTGGAGTTGAATGTTGACATAATTTACTTATATACTGTAAAGATATTAAATTTTTGTTAAAATTTGACTTAAAAAATTTTTTTTTTTAAAGTGGGCGTGGTCGTTCTCCGATTTTACTAATTTTTACTTATATTTAAGAATTCATTAGCTTAACACCGGCTTATAATAATTGAATTTCAATTATTATGTTTTTTCTAAGAGAAACTGAAAAGAAAGAAACATTTACTGGTATATTGCGATGGACCATTTCGAAAACCGCCAACGTAATAATCATCAGGCAATTTTGTAATGTTATCAAAGGTTTCACCGGGATTCGAACCGTGAATCACATGGTGAAACTGCAGTAGCCTTTAACCACTAGGCCATCCTGCTGGTATTTGTTTTGATGCTTAATTCAGGTTTTCTCATTTCTACACTAACAACACAATTGAGACATTTTGTCTCTATATTGATTTGTGTGCCATGTAGATTTGTTTTTGTAAAGTTCTTTTTCGTTGCGAATGAGAAGCTTTGTCAACTCGGGCTCAGTTGTACATATTTATGTATGTTTGTTTAATAGTTTTTATTAAGCATACATATAGTAATAGGAGTAACGTTCCTGCCAAATTTCATCATGATATCTTCAACGACTGCCAAATTACAGCTTGCAAAACTTTTAAATTACCTTCTTTTAAAAGTAGGCGGTGCCACGCCCATTGTCCAAAATTTTACTAATTTTATATTCTGCATCATAAGTTCAACTCACCTACCAAGTTTCATCGCTTTATCCGTCTTTGGTAATGAATTATCGCACTTTTTCGGTTTTTCGAAATTTTCGATATAGAAAAAGTGGGCGTGGTTATAGTCCGATATCGCTCATTTTAAATAGCTATCTGAGATGACTGCCCAGGAATCCACATACCAAATTTCATCAAGATACCTCAAAATACCTCAAAATTTACTCAAGTTATCGTGTTAACGAACAGACGGACGGACGGACGGACATGGCTCAATCAAATATTTTTTCAATACTGATGATTTCGATATATGGAAGTCTATATCTATCTCCATTCCTTTATACCTGTACAACCAACCGTTATCCAATCAAAGTTAATATACTCTGTTACCTCTGCTCAACTGAGTATAAAAAGGTACCAATCGCATAAACAACGACTAATTTTACCAGTTTTATTATAAACATAACCGCTTTCATTTATAGATTTTAAATTATGGAGGAATTTTCAAATTTCTTCAGTTCACATACATATATCGTTAAATCCACACTGCAAAAATTGTTGGAGCATGTGTTTAATTTGCGGCGACCAGTTTTATAATTTTAAAACTTGCTTTGTTTATGATTTGAATCATAAAGGAATTTTAAAATTACAACTGAAGATTCATTTCGAGTTGTGAATCACAAAAGCGACATTACATATTTGTGGCCTTTAGTGCGAGCGAAGCCGTTGGTAAAGGCTAGTTTATCCTAAAACGCTTAATAATTTGAACATAATAAGAGCGGTGGCAGCTCTATTCTCCATATAGCTGGGTAACTGTTAAATATATATTAAGCAAGATGAGCAAGATGTGTTTGTATATTATTCTCTTCCTGTGTTCTTTATTCTCTTCCTGTGTTCTTCGCCCTACATACCTGCACTTGATCGTCCCTCACCTAGCACTTAAATGTGCAAAGCGTGCCCGTATGAGCAAAATACTCATACGAGCCGTTTTGCCCATCGCTGGTCTAGGGCGTTGATTAGACAATTAAATAAAAGCGTTGGATGCGTAAAATTTTTATTGATAGTCATAAGTAAGGCCAACTGAACCTTAATCAGGTTATGCTACGCCTCACATTTTTAGAAATTTCATGCGCCCAACGCTTTTATTTAATTGTCTGATCAACGCCATAGATTGATGAAGAGTGTGATGACTAGTACCTAGGGCCTAGCTAATTATTCCTAGCTTTTAGAATTATTATTACTTCATGTAAGTATTGTTTTCAATAAAACCGTTTAACTAAAAATTGTTTTTAAATTTTTTTATTTACATGTATATACATATACATATACATATACACATGTATACTTATGAAATTGTTGCGCATAAAATAAGAGCTGAACTAAACACTGTGTCTCTCCACTATACTCCACTTTTAATTCTGGTATGCTTTATACACTATGACCGAAAAGGCTTGTGCCTTCACTTTTTCACCGTACACTAATACTGATTGTAGATTTCGATGCACGTTTTTTTAGTTGCAAATATAGATGTATATATGTACATGCAAACAAAACCTTCTATTATAAATACCGCCACTCCAATTTCTTTTCTCCTACCCGATATGCACCAAGTAGGCGTTCATGTCAAGGATAATAGATCTAACCACGCTCTAAGTCAGCTACACGTACGTTCACACTTTGCAATAAAAGCTTATGTACTAACACATTTATGATACATTGTTACAGATATTAAGGCCAACTAATCGAGCCTCCAAGTGTTGCTGAATTTGCAGCCCTTTATCGGATATGAATTCTGCATAACCGAGTGCTAGAACCCTTGGATACTAGACAGATAACAGACGATTTTCTATGATCCCGTCGAGCCTCTGCTACGATGATCGCCAATAACCATACTATTCGTCTTCGTAGTACTTCATTTGTGCTCAGTTTACTGGATATAAAAGTTTCAATTATAGAAATATATTTTCAATCGCTTAATCAAGTAATGATAAACAAGAACGTTATAAACAAGATTATTATGGTAAAAACTGCACCCAAAACCAAAACCAAAGTTTAAGGAATGTCATAAATTTTTAATGGCATGCACTAAATAAGCCACTAAAATGAGTTTGCGAATGACTGATGGCATGTCCATGAAAATATTTAGGTATTGCCACCAGTTTATATACATAAACATCTGGGTTTTAACATCCGCTAGGTTTAAGCCAGTGCTCTTTAGAAATAGGTTAGGTATTTTGTATGTTACACTTAATGCTTAGATCTGAAGTTCTCAAGCCACATTTTTTTGTATTCATGTATGTAGTTTGCAGCCCTGGCTGTAATCTTTTGCATAGAGTTGTGGCTCGCAGACGTTGTCCTGCCCGAAGATTGGTTATCCTACATTTGAAAAGTGGACTTCCCTCCCCTCTATCACACTTAATATTAACCAAAAGACTACTACTGTATGTACTACTTTTCTTCCAATTATCCTTTCCTTATTCCCTTAATCTTCGATAACTTCTCATTCTACTTCTCGCCCCGCAAACCCACTCTCACTCTCATTTTCACCCTCATTACCATTTCTTCTCTCACTCCCACTCTCATTCCTATTTAGAATCTCATTCCAACTTGCACTCCTTCCACCTGTTCTACCAAAATTATGTCTTAAATGATATCTATATACCAAATATTGGATACCCCCTCAAAATAATTGTGGAGATATAGTTTATTCAAACTTTTGTTTCGCTCTCACTCTCACTTCTGCTCCCATTTCCACACCCTTACCTCTCCCACTCTCACTCCCACTTCCATCCTCATTATCATTCCCCCTCTCACTCCCACTCTTATTCAGAATCTCATTCCCACTTGCACTCCTTCTACCTTTTCGACAAAAATTACGTCGTAAATGATATCTGTTTACCAAAAATTGAATAATCTTTCCAACTATTTTCGGAGATATATATAATTTATTCAAATTTCTGATTCACTCCCACTCTCAACCCTGCTCCCATTTCCACACCCTTACCTCTCACACCTAGAGAGTCTCATATATGAAATCTTTATACCAAATATTGGAGAACCCTTAAAATTACGGAGATATATCGATTTTAAGCTTTTATTTCACTCTCACCCATTCATACCTCCACTTCGAGCCTCACTCATACATCCACACTCTATACCAAATATTGGAAAGATAACAGCTTCAAATATAAGGAGATATAGAAAGTTTATTTATCTCTTAATAGGTGATAAAGTCTGAAAAAATTCTTAGTAACTTGGACGCCTATAGGACACACACGCACACATATACAGACATCCATTTTTATACTCAGTTGAGCAGAGCTCACAGAGTATATTAACTTTCATTGGATAACGGTTGGTTGTACAAGTATAAAGGAATCGAGATAGATATAGACTTCCATATATCAAAATCATCAGTATCGAAAAAAAATTTGATTGAGCCATGTCCGTCCGTCCGTCTGTCCGTTAACACGGTAACTTGAGTAAATTTGGAGGTATCTTGATGAAATTTGGTACGTAGGTTTCTGGGCACTCATCTCAGATCGCTATTTAAAATGAACGAAATCGGACCATAACCGCGCCCACTTTTTCGATATCGAAAATTTCGAAAAACCCAAAAAGTGCGAACCTTCATTACCAAAGACAGATAAAGCGATGAAACTTGGTAGGTGAGTTGAACTTATGACGCGGAATAGAAAATTAGTAAAATTTTGGACAATGGCCGTGACACCGCCCGCTTTTAAAAGAAGGTAATTTAAAAGTTTTGCAAGCTGTAATTTGGCAGTCGTTGAAGATATCATAATGAAATTTGGCAGGATCGTTACTCCTATTACTATAAATACGCTTAATAAAAATTAGCAAAATCGGAGAACGACCACGCCCACTTAAAAAAAAAATTTTTTTAAGTCAAATTTTAACAAAAAATTTAATATCTTTACAGTATATAAGTGAATTATGTCAACATTCAACTCCAGTAATGACATTGTGCAACAAAATACAAAAATAAAAGATATTTTCAAAATGGGCGTGGCTCCGCCCTTTTTCATTTAATTTGCCTGGGATACTTTTAATGCCATAAGTCGAAAAAAAATTTACCAATCCTTGTGAAATTTGGTAGGGGCTTAGATTCTAGGACGATAACTATTTTCTGTGAAAAAGGGCGATATCGGTTGAAGTCACGCTCAGTTTTTATACACAGTTGACCGTCTGTCCTTCCGCTCGGCCCTTAACAGGATAAATTGAGCAAAAATCGATATATCTTTACTAAACTCAGTCCACGTACTTATCTGAACTCACTTTGTATTTGTATAAAGAAAAGCCGAAATCCGACTATGACCACGCCTACTTTTTCGATATCGAAAATTACGAAAAATAAAAAAATGCCATAATTCTATACCAAATACGAAAAAAGGGATGAAACGTGGTAACCGGATTGGTTATTGGCGCAAAATTTAACTTTAGAAAAAAACTTTGTAAAATGGATGTGACACCTACCATATTAAGTAGAAGAAAATGAAAAAGTTCTCCAGGGCGAAATCAAAAGCCCTTGGAATCTTGGCAGGAATACTGTACGTTGTATTACATATATAAATAAATTAGCGGTACGCGACAGATGATGTTCACATATACAACTAAGGGCCACTCCCTTTTAAAACCCTCATTAATACCTTTAATTTGATGCCCATATCGTACAAACACATTATAGAGTCACCCCTGGTCCATCTTTATGGCGATATCTCGAAGACGCGTCCACCTATAGAACTAAGGCCCACTCCCTTTTAAAATACTCATTAATACCTTTAATTTGATACCCATATCGTAGAAACAAATTCTAGAGTCACCCCTGGTCCACCTTTATGGCGATATCTCGAAAAGGCGTCCACCAATAGAACTAAGGCCCACTCCCTTTTAAAATACTCATTAACACCTTTCATTTGATACCCATATCGTACAAACACATTCCAGGGTTACCCTAGGTTCATTTTCCGACATAGTGATTTTCCCTCTCTTTTTGTCTCCATGGCTCTCAACTGAGTATATAATGTTCGGTTACTGCCGAACTTAGCCTTCCTTACTTGTTATTTATAAGTTCTCTGCACACAATTGCTAATCATTGGCTCTTTTGATATCACAGCCCGTGAGTTAACAAGTCAAAGATATATAAAGATGACACTTTGTAAGAACACTAGTCATATTATATCCATTACGTTGCACCTAAGTATTGAGAATTCCACAGGCCAAACTTTTTTTTGATTTCTGATAGACCCTCGGGCACTCAAATATTTCTTACGATCGCTAAGACTGATGCTGCGACCTAAGATGCTATGTTCAATGTACCATCCGCTCCTCATATACCCCCCACGACCTCTTTCGCTCGAGCGACAGCAAAAGCCGATTTGCCATCCCGTTTCCTTTCTTTTTCCGATGACGGCGCTCGAATTAGAGAAATGCAAACACTGACCCACCAGGTTCACGACTCACTGACAACACCGACCATACATCCCGAAAATACGTCTTGTTATGAACGGATATTGTAATGAAATAAATGAAGTTCCTTTTCGTTGTGATACAGGAGTAATTGCTATTGTCATTTAGCCAATTTGACTTTATTCTTTGCATTAATAGGTTCTAGAAACAATCTCATGCACTATCCAGAAGACTGAGCTCTTGGGCAGTAAAATAATCTAAGTTAAAAGAGGTCACTGAACCGCATTGGGCACTACTTCGATAACGTTATTGTTGAGTGAAAGGAGCATATAACGCAAAGTTGGAGTAGTCTGACTACTCCCTATTACCCGAGCTAGTGGCTTCCCGTAATTATTTTTGGAGCTCGGTGACAAAAAATAACCCCAATCTGTGCAAACAATGCTTGTTGCTTCGACAATGTAGCAACAACCAACGCTATGATGTGACAACAACAGCAGATGTAAACCGTTGCAAGGACATTGTTAATGCGTTTTCGAGGACGAATTTATGTTTTTTGCACTTTATTGCTTTTACTTTGATCTTGTTTGATGACGAATTTTTTGAAGTGTCATTGATACTTCAGTGAACAATGGAAATGCGAAATGGCATATATGTATGTATATATAAATTATTTCGCAATGATGACAACAACAAGTCATGTTTATGGTTATGTATACTGGGGTGGTCCTTATTAATCAAATAAACAATTGCTTCCAGTCTGACCCCTTCAAACGGCAAAAGTCAAAACTCAAAGTTCTTAGTACTATAGTTGACGATATCACATATAAATTTCGGTCCTTATTGGAACCGGTTAAGACATTTCAGGGTTTGTGAACTTTAACCACTGCGCGGCACTCTTTGATTGTCTCCCAACGGGACCAAAACTTATGTGTGATATTTGTGTCTTTGGTATTACCGTTTGAAGGGGTGAGACTAGAAAATAAAAGTAATTTGATTTATAAGGACCACCCTAGTGTATACAAGCATATTTACAAAAATAGTAAAAAGGATGCCAATATTTATTGGCACCATTTTTTAGAAAATAATAAGAATACTCTTTGAAGAGCACAAAGGTTTCACAAATTGATGATATAGATATTTTGACATATAATTTTTTTATTTCGATATTAGCACTGTCTATTTGCTTTTTAATACAAAGCATGCAACCAAAGTATCGATGTGAGCCTTTCTATCGACTCAATCGGTTATTTATTATTGATATTAAGAATTATTGCGAAACTCACAATCAATTGCAAAAAGCGAAAATGCTGTTTATTTTGTTTGCAATTTGCTACTTGCTTACAAGGTTTCAACATATCAATTGTGGTGGTATTCTTTATTACATTGGATAAATATAGGGACTTCCCAATCGGTGAGCAGAGGGGTCGGCTGCTCGCATAAATTCTGACCGGGGGCAATATATGATCACTTTAAGTCAATTCAATTCTAATTATCTATCAACTGTTTTCATAAATTACTTATTGTCATTCACCAAACCGCAATGTGGCAAGCCTGGATATTTCGAAGTGTAAACAGAGCTTAAAGATTTCATTTCAGAGTCATTAATCGGATGGTATCGATTGTTTGCATATATATATCGACGATTTTCATGAATGTGAGAAACATATTACACTTAATGTAAACAATTCGTTCTAATTTTGGCTGATCCCGCGATTTTTGAGAAGCAACGTGATCTGTGGTTGTGATCTTTCAGTAACAGCGGTTTTTATCCGTGACTGTGACTGAATCAGAACAAATGCCAAGGAAATTGGCGCTTTTAGAGAGCACAATTTTCGTTCATACATTGCAAACATGTTTCCATCAGTTGTGTGATAAAAATTTTGTCTTATGCACGGCGAGTTGAGCCAACTGTCAAATGAAATAATTAATATTAAATTTTAAGGAAAAGAACTAAATTACACAGGCCGACAGCATCTCAGACCCAGAAACCGGACTATATACTTTCGAAGTATTTTGATAGGATGAATCAAAATCTGGCCTCAAAATTGCTCTATCAGCTCTGGTTTTCGAGATATCCTGACTTAAAAGTGCAAAAAACACCGTTTTTGCCCATATTTGAGGTTATGTAGCCTTGCAGATGTTTACTTTCACCAAAATTAGAAGATGGCATCATTAAATACAATTCTTCTTCTTTCAAATGGCGTTGAGTTTGCTTAAATATCATTTTTAAGCTATTGCATAGATTTTATCGCGGGCTTGGCGACTAAATCAAAAAAAACCGTAACGGATATTTGTAAAAAAAGGTTCGAAAAGGTTCGGTGTTAGCAACAGGCCAAATACATAAAATTGGATCTCTATCATAAAGTTAAAGTTAAAGTTAAAGTGAATGTTAAAGTTAAAGTGAAAGTTAAACTTAAAGTTAAAGTTAAAGTTAAAGCTAAATTTAAAGCTAAAGTTAAAGTTAAAGTTAAAGTTAGGGTTAAAGTTAAAGTTAAAGTTAAAGTTAAAGTTAAAATTAAAGTTAAAGTTAAAGTTAGAGTTAAAGTTAAAGTTAAGATTAAACTTAAAGTTAAAGTTAAAGTTAAAGTGGAAGTTAATGTTAAAGTTAAAAATAAAATTAAAGTTAAAGTTAAAGTGAATGTTAAAGCTAAAGTTAAAGTTAATGTTAAAGTTAAAGTTAAAGCTAAAGTTAAAGTTTCCTATCGGTCACCACGCTTAAAAAATGTAACTTGAATGAATATCAAAGAAAACTAAATGTTGCATAAATATTATAATTGCATAAGTTGATAATATGCAATAGCTTTACCGCGGCAGTCCCCGAGTGCCACACGTTTTTTTCGCTGAGATATCGCATTTTGAAATTTTCATATTTCTAAATTTTTCTACCCCTGATAACATAGACATGATATAGTCGATTACTAATTTTCTTGAATTGAGTCTTATTTTTCTTAAAACTTTCACACCCTGACCCCTAGAAACCACCCTATCATACCGCAAGCAGGCTAACCTACTTAACTCTGGGGACAGCGTTTACCCATATATTTTTCTTAAAATAAGTCTTATTTATCTAGATATATCACACCACAAGTGGGCTAACCAACTAAACTCCTAATCCACCAACCCTCACGTATCTCCTAAAGAACCATGAGAATATACGATATCTCAGCGAAAAAAAATGATATTTGAGCAAACTCAACGCCTTTTGAAAGAAGAAGACTTGTATTTAATGATGTCATCCTTTAATTTTGGTGAAAGAAAACATCTGAAAGGCTACATAACCTCAAATATGGGGAAAACAGTGTTTTTTGCACTTTTAGGTCAGGATATCTCGAAAAACCAGAGCCGATAGGGCAATTCTGAGGCCAGATTTGGAGTCAGCGTATCATAAACCTTCGGAAATATATAGTATGGTTTCTGGGTCTGAATGTTGGTTAAATTTTGTCGGCCTGTGTTATTTTTTACACTTCGCAATGATATTAATAGAAAAATTTTATTCATAACATACACTTTAAAATTTTAAAGAACTGCCAGACAGCCTAATAAACACGTTTAGCAAATATAATGAAGTTAATCGACATATGTGAACGACTACATATAAAAAAATATATATATTTTAAGGCACGATTGAACGTTGTATATCTATTTTGAACCGATATGGTATTAAGCTGTGAAAATTAATAGAAAATAATCGAAATAAATATGAATGTATATATAATAATTATTTAATAAAAAATATATATAAATATATACTGTTTTAATATTTGGGTTTGGCCCCTTAAGAAAAAATTTCGTTGCCACGTCCCTGGATAAATATGTAGGCGGCGCACAGTGAGGGGTTTTGAAGAAGTATCACTCAGAATTTAATTGAGTTTTGAGAAAAATCGAACATGATTCAAAGCCTGAAATATTTTTTAAACATGCCGATTTGCTTTTGTTGTAAGTTTTGCCTTTGAGAAAATCAAACATTCGGGTAAATCACTTATTCCTGCAAACGGTCCAGGTACTGCGCTTTTTCTAAACTCACAACAAAACTTACGAAAACACTATATGCAATAAGTTTTGATGCAGCGAAATGCAGGAAATGAAAATACAACCCTGAAATAACGCATTCCAAAACATTTTACACTCAGAAAGTACTGCATAGAGTTTCATGAAATATTCCCTGGGCCAGTGTAGTGAGTTACGATCTGTGATCATTAAACCATTTTTTAGATCACAATAGCTTTGAAATGGAAAACCGATGAAAAGACATATGTGAATTATTGGGAATGTGTACCAAGGCTTTGAAGAGATTTACAGGGCATAGTCGAAACAACTGTCATCTTGCCCCCCACGATGTCGCGTTGTTTAAGTGTCTCCCTTAATATTTAAATACTTGTTTGCATTGCTGAATGCAGATTTGACCGATTTATTTTTAGGGGTCTAACATAAAATCTAGATTACATTTCGTTATTGCTGATGCATGTATGTATTTACCACTTTTATTTGTTTAACAAAAATTTTGATTCGATTAGGCATTGAATATAGTGCTTAAATAAATAATAAACAATTTGTGCTAATTATTTCATTAGCTGTCTGTGTGAAAAAGCTACCAGAACTCCAACTTTTTCCTTTGCTGATACATATATCGCATTTTGAGTAAAAATTCTTTCAAATGCCTCACTATGCGGCACAGCTGCGGCTTGTACGATGTGTAGATAAATGCATTAAAACAACACATTGACTATTTACAACAACAAAAAACGCCAACATGCGGTCAAATTGCAACATAAATATTACACAACCGGTGCTTGTATTTAGAATCGCAAAACAATAAATCGTCGAATATCATTTACAAAGATTCTTACGCAAATCACTCAAATAACATAAACTATAAATAAGTGTGAGAATATATTTACACAAACATACATTCAAATAAGTATAAAAAGCTACACAATTCCTATATTAATAAATTATACCATTTATTTAATTATTTAATTTAATTCTTTGATAACATTATGAATTTTTGCTCACACGTAAAAAAATGTATACCAATTAAAGCTACATACTAAGTATTGTTAACCGTCTATTATCTTTTCAGTATTCTGATTGCAAGGTCTTTTACTTTTTGCCAATTCCAATTAAATGGCATAATTTTTATTAAGTTCTCTGGAAATTGATGCCATCATGTTTGCTTATAACCTCAAATTAGTCTCGCACACTCTGCTTTTTCTTTTTCTAACAGATTTGATATTTTAATTAATATCAAGCAGTTAAATGTCACTTTCATAATAACGCCCTTAGTTTGCAAACTATGAATATTTTTATACCCAGCTGTACTTGTACACAGAGTATATTAACTTTGATTGGATAGCGGTTGGTTGTACAGGTATAAAGAAATCGAGATAGATATAGACTTCCATATATCAAAATCATCAGTATCGAAAAAAAATTTGATTGAGCCATGTCCGTCCGTCCGTCCGTCTGTCCTTTAACACGATAACTTGAGTAAATATTGAGATATCTTCACCAAATTTGGTACACGAGCTTATGTGGACCTAGAATAGATTGGTATTGAAAATGAGCGAAATCGCATAATAACCACGCCCACTTTTTATATATATAACATTTTGGAAAACACAAAAAACCTGATTATTTAGTAAATAATACACCCAGAATGTTGAAATTTGACGTGTGGACTGATATTGAGACTCTAGATAAAAATTTGAAAAAATTGTTTAAAATGGGCGTAGCACCGCCCACTTGTGGTAAAATCAATTTTACAAATATTATTAATCATAAATCAAAAATCGTTAAACCTATCGTAACAATATTCGGCGGAGAGGTTGCCTTTATTATAAGGAATGCTTTGAAGATAAATTAACAAATCAGTTAAGAAACACGCCCACTTTTATACAAAAGATTTTTAAAAGGGTCGCGGACGAATAAAATAAGCGATATCTTTGCAAAAAAGAGCTTTACATCAATGGTATTTCATTTCCCAAGTGGATTTATGACAAAAAATAGAAAAACACTTCAAATTTTAAAAAATGGGCGTGGCACCGCCCCTTTTATGACTAAGCAATTTTCTATGTTTCGGGAGCCATAACTCGAAAAAAAAATTAGTTAGAACCATATGTATATGTATTATTGCGCAGACTTGTAACACTATTAAGCACACAAAACAAACAACAACAGCATTTCCAGTGTACAGCTGGGTATGTAATGTTCGGTTTCACCCGAACTTAGACTTCCTTAATTGTTGAGTTTGGATCTAAAAATTTACAGTTGAATGGATCACGAGCGCGCAAAAGTATGACGTCCAAGTAAACAGAGTTAATGGGTGGCGTCGACAGTATAGCCATTATGTGATGATGGAATAAATATTTAACGATTTTTTAAATAAGTCAGATGCAAATATCCTAATATGATAATCGCACTTGTGTTATAATTTATCTTGCATATTAGAGTGTGTCCCGAATTTGATTTTTTGATGCTAAGCATCTTTGCTGACGATATGGGTGAATCCAGAATGTAAGCGTAAGGTGGCTGGAAGCGTAAGCGTAATCTTAGGAAGTGGTGTGGTATATTGGAGAATATAGAATATATGTAAGGCATAGTGGGTAACTAAAAAATCTGAAGTTTGGAAGTTATGAGTACCACCGAGCTTCCCAATTCAATACCTACTGAACTGTATACTCAATTTGTTAACACCATCACTAATCAGCTCTAAAAGGCTTTGTTAAAAATACTAATTGCAAGGCAGCCAGTTTTCGCGTTTTCTGAACGTTGCAATATTTTTAGTTGATCGCTGTTTTGATCTATATAGGTGTGCGATATAAGCGATTTCAGTTAACAAATTACTTCAAGGCAGGGTGTTATAACAAAATGTTATCGAAATGTTAACGGCTTGTTATCGGTGAGGTATCGAAAGGTTGTCGATATGCTATGGATTTTTTATCGAATAGCCATCGAAAATTTATCGATTTTTATCCAAGATTTATCGATTTATATAGCCAAAAAGTTATCGAAAGGTTTTCGATTTATTACAAAAGAAGCTCGGCCTATAAATCTCTTCGGAGGTTATCGCGCCTTACATTTATTTATTTATTTAATCGATATTTTATCACGAAGACATCTAAGAGTTATCAATTAATTATCGGAATGTTATCGATTTTTGATACAAAAATTATCGATATGTTGTCACAAAATTATTGCAAAGTTTTGTTATAAAAACTTATTATTTGGATATCGATTGGTTATCGACGACTCATCGGCTTGCTATCAAAGACATACCTATCATCATCACCATTAGTACTACAGCTCTTTGTGAGCCTTGGCTTCTTCCACGTATCCCGGTCCATAGAAGTTTTGCGATTATTGATCACTCCCACGCCCTCTTCGCTTTTCGCGTAGCATGAGCCCGTCTAATACTTTGCGTGGCGCTCTTTCATCCGACATCCTGCAAACGTGTCCCAGCCAACGAATACGCTGCGATTTTACGAGCCTCACTTTCGCCGTGTAGGTATTCCTCTATCTCACTTTAATTATATCTGATACAATATATTCCGCTTCCTTCTCTTACTAGAAATTGATTGATGGTGCCCGTTTCAATGCCCACGTCTCATAGTCATCCTTTGCTGCAGGAGTTAGTTTTATAAGAGTTTTATATAGGCAAAATATACTCTGTTTGCGGCAGGCATAGGGACATGGATAGCGATTGTTATATCCTCCGTTCTGCTAAGAAGTAGTCCCTCCCAGGTATTTGAATTGATTGATTGAGCTTTCAAACTTTTAATCGCTGAAAATGAGGTCCGGTGCTTTTCTGAATGTCTTTGGTCTTACTAACTCTTTGACACTAGCCTGATTTCTCGCAAGGGTCGTAAGATCATCAGCGCAGCCACATATATGATAATTTTGATGAATATAGTGTCATAGTGTGAATAGATCAGATGCTTGCCTTATATAAGCACTTTCGAATAGATCTCTTCTATAGCGATGCTTACTAGAGAAGTTACTCTTTTTGGTATTTATGCGACGAACTTCATGTGCACTTGGTACTCCCGCCTTTTTTTATTTCAATCAAATTTTTATCTTAAAAGTCCACACAAAACATAGCATTTACACATTTTAAAAAAATTTACTTTTAATGCAGATCCCTTCCACTTTTAGATCTCCATCGAAATTATGAATGACGAATTTAAAAAATACAACAAAGTATTCAGTACGTTGACTTGAAACCATCATGTAGGACTATTTCTCACTAGTTTCAGATTGAAGTATAGGTGTAAACAATTTTTTAACAAAGGTATTAGTCACCCAACTACCAAAGCCGCTAATATTGAGGTTATATAATTTCAAGAATTTTATTTTTTCCTATTTGTAAGGAGAGTAACAAAAACGTAACATTTAAATTTTTTAGAAGCTTATAATGTCTAAAGGGACGGACATATTAATTTAAGATTCCACAAGTCCAATCATTTCATGCTCATTATGGCAAACTTACTCCATATAAAAAACAACTTTCGTTTGGTATCAATGGTAAAATAAACTTTGACTATTTTCACGAAACTATTTGTGATGTAAATGTTTCAAATTGTTGTGGACTTCCACAAGGTTTGATTTTCATTGCCCTGCAAAAGTTTTAGAAAAATAAAATTATTTTAAAAACTAAGTTCAATTATTTAACAAATTTAATATGTTAGGAAATGCTTTCATGTAGGTTAGGTTATTTTGAACTGGCCGGTCAATAAAGACCTCACATAGACTGAATGGGTCCATAGTGTAACCAGAATTTGTTTGACGACAAACGGAAGAACCCCAGAAAACGGAAGAACCTCTTGGCAAATACTAGCAGAAGGCAGTGTCCAGTCAGTATGCCCATCGTGAGCCTTAAATCTTCTCTCTTCAGAAATATGAGCCACTTTGTGAGTCTAATATTGTAGGCTTTGCACATAATCTTAGAAATTGTTCAGCCCCGCGCTTTTTCCACGTCTTTCCTGTTTGATGAATCATATGCAACTCCTGTCTCCTTTTGGTTTCTCCCAAATGGATTGTGACGTCTATCGTCGACTGAGCGAGTGTTGCTCCCTCCTTTGCCAACTCGTCTGCCTTTTCGTTGCCTTCTATCCTTTTATGACCGGGAACCCAGTAAAGATGTATGGTCCGGCCCGAGCGAAGTTTTTCCAATGCTTCCAAATGCATTCCAGAACACTTCCTGATGAAGTACTATGTGAGATTTTTGGCTTAATCGCAGCCTGACTATCAACATATGTATTGGCGCGACTGCAGCTTAAGCACGCTTCCTCCAGAATTTCGGCTACTTTCTTCACTACTATGATTTCCATCTGAAAAACACTGTATTAATCTAGCCTGTAGGATCTACTTATTTTTGGGTCAACACAGTAAACAGCAGACCCCATCCCTTCCATTAATTTGGAACCATCCGTATAGACGTGTATAGTATTTTCTACCATTACTGCACCCTGGCACCAACCCGCCGGTTCAATTGTGATCCAAGATCGCTTACTAAGCTCAGCCACGGAACCATATATTCCATTTACTGCTGTGGCCATATGGTTGCTAACGCGATGTTTTTGGCCTTTAAGTCTGCAGGCGTAAATAAAGGGGTATCTCAGGAGACCAGTTTAAAAGGTTAAAACTAAATTTTTTGTTGTAAAAAAAGCTTTGAATTTAACTTAATTTACTTGCTTTTTACAATTTGCTAAAGACATGAAGTGGTAAATCAAAATAGAGATTCATGGGTCTTCTATAGTATAGTTTAGAATTTTAAGTAGTTAACGAATTGTGAGAAGAAATTAAACTAAATTTAGTTCATATATGCTTTGACTTCTAAGATACGACTTTATCAAGGACTTCGCTGAGATACGGCCTTATTAATAGAGTGCCTAAGATACGCCCTTTTTACCAAAACTTTTAAGTTACGACCTTTCTACTAGGAGAGATCGCCATTTATACTTCCAGCGATATGTACTCCTAAGGTTTGAAAAATTTCACTTCTGAGGTCGGTCCACTTGCCCAACAGTAGAATATTCTGGAAAAAAGTAAATGCCACGACCAAGTGTTTGCTAATTTTATGCAAATTGTTCGCGCTTGTTTTTTTTTTTTTTTGTCTTGGTAAACTAAATAAATTGAACATATAGAAAAACTAAGTTAAACCAAAAATCAATAAATACAACCCAACTCCGCCTACATATGTACATACATAGATTCATAGTATGTTTGTATCTTTATGCATCACGTAACACTGCTTATAAATTAATCAAATATGCAGTAACAAAAAGAACAAAGTTTTTCGTTCTGTATTGTATGAAGTTATAAAAAATTTAATGGAAATTCATATTGCATGACAAGTTGAATGAACTATATGACTAAACTTTTTTTTTATCGATTTTCATAGGTATATATTATTTAAGTGCATACATGACTTTTATATCATATTGTGTATGTATGCAATTGTAAGTGTTCACTTGTAAAGAATGTTGTTCATTTCCTTTTAAACACGCACTCATTTGTGTAATTATGCTCATTAATACTTGTGTAGTAAATAAATATGTATATATGAATATTCAAATACGTATATTGGGTGCACGTGACATGGACTCTATTGTCGTATCAACTTTATCCTTGAATAAGTTTAAAGGATATTTTTTGAAAGTCATTGTACGAAGCAAATATTTATAAAGCTAAATATTTAAAGCGAGTAATTTCCCAAACTTTCATTCCTTTGCGTTAATTTTATTTCATATTAGTTGTATGATTTCTTTTGATGATAAGAATATTCTGGACAGGAAAAAATGAATGAGTCCATGAACATAATGCGAATATAGGTTACTTTGAACTATCTGGTCAATAAAGACCTCACATAGACTGAATTTGTCCATAATGTCACCAAAATTTGTTTGACGACCAAACGGAAGAATCCCAATCAGGTGCCAGGACTTATCTTGTAGAATAACTCCGTCCTCTTGGCAAGTACTAGCAGCTTTCTAGGGCCAAATTTTAATAAGTTATGGATCTAACGAGTACTATTTGTCCCTACTTCGCATATGCCATTAATCCGACCCACCATTTCAGAGCTATTCTGATTTAAAAAATGAGTTTCGATCACGGATCATAACACGTAATACGGGCCCTGGCTTAATTACTGCCTCAAAATCTGTCGACTCTACAACCCTTGTCCTGGCGAGCGCAGGACACGAACTCACAACGTGCTCAACTGTTTCTTCCTGCAGCTCGCACTTTCTACACCTGTACTGACGAGGCTTAGCATATAAGCATGTTATGCCAGAAAGCTGTGTCCCGTTAGTATGCCCATCGTAAGCCTTGAGTCTTCTCTCTTCAGAGATATGAGCCACTTATATCGTAGGGTTTCCACATAATCTTAGAAATTTTCCAGCCCCGTGCTTTTATCCACGCCTTTCCTGGTTCATGGATCATACGCAACTCCTGTCTCCTTTAGATTTCTCCCAAGTGCGAACATACTTCATATTAAATATTTATGAACGTAGAGAAAAACACTTTTTTAGCTGTTTGGTCCGGAAGAACATTTTAAGAGCTTTGGTAACTTCTTATAATTAATAACTATTGATCATACCTAATGATTTAGACATTCAATTGTTCGAAGTACCTGAATTACAGTGCTTACCTCGATATGATTTTACTTTGTCTCAGAAACTTTACAGCATCAGTACAAACAATTACTTAAATAGCTAATCAAGATGAGGTGTCAACTCTTTAAAAACTTTGGGAAATATATTTTGTTTGATTCAACCTTCTCCCTTTTCATTTATTTTATTGAAGTTATACTTCTTTAGGCGCGGTATGAAAATTTGATGATAGTGAAATTTAAAAAAAATGTGACCCAAAAGTCACAGGAAGGAATAAACAACTGATTCTAAAGGGTAAATATGTATCTAGTTCGGAACTATAGAAATCGTAATGCAACGGAGACAGTGTACAGCGCTCGGAAAATCGTCCTGTAAAGTTTTCCAGAAATTGAGGGCGCACTAGTAGTGGTGCTGCATGCACTAGAAGCACACCAGTTTTTAAGTAGAGTTTTCCCTTTCAGGGTTTGTTCACTGTATAGAGAAATTTTGAATGAAGGCATGATGTGAGTGTAAGCGTAAGAGTGGTCTTTGGTAATGGTATGCTATATGGAGATATATAGAAAGCAAGGGTAGGTGTAGTAGGTGATATTGGTATGCTGTATTAGGTAATACCGCGTGTAAGCGAAGGCGTGGTGTGTGGGATTATTATGTTGTAAGGTAGCATACAGAATGTAAGATAGTCACTACACAGCTGCGTAATGACCGAATATGGACAGCAAATCAAGGGAAGGATTATAATCGAAAACTTATCGATATATTATCAAAAGGTTAACGACTTTTTGTCGATTTTTGATCACTGTTAACAATTTATTATCGTCGTGTTATCGATTTTTTATCAAAAATGCATCGATATTTAATGAAAAAATTATCGATTTTTTGTCAAAAACTATTAATTTTTTTCGATTCTTTATCGAAAAGATATCGATTTTCTATCAAAAAATTTTCGATTTGTTATCGATTATTTAACAAAAACTTATCGATATGTTATCAAAAAGTTGTCGCTTTATAATTTTTCTGTTTATTATGCAACAGATATAGCTAAAACTTCAATAAAAAATCGTTCACACTTCTGTGGCCCGTGGATAACAAGCTCATATAAAGCAGTAACCTGTCGGTATCAGTTGTTACCGATAAAAAGTCGACGAATTTCTTCTCAAAAGGACCACAATTCATTGTTTTAGGCAAAGTCACCTCTGTTTTTGTTAAATTTCAACCATGGCCGAGCTCTAGTTTTCGGACGTACACCTACAAAAATGTTTGTTTACGCATCGAAATTTACGCCTTTTTTTATAAGCTTATCCTTAAATATACGTATTGCAAAGACTAACAGTTTTCATTTAATGTTTTATCCCTGCAAAAAATAGTGCGACTAATCCCTAAAGAGAACGGTCTCCGATTGATCTCTTTTGTTTACATAGAGGCATAATTATTCCCTCTAGTCCCTTTTGGATACAGTTGGGTTTAGTCAGGTTGAAATCTATGTATCCCGTTTTAAGAAACATAAAAAAAAGCGACAACGAAGTGAGTTAAATAAAAATGATTATAGATGATTTATTCGAATTATTTAAGAAAAATGTGGAGCCCTATACTGAACCTAAATGACTTGGACCATGTGTTCCTCGTGGACCCATATATCTTGGAATGAGTTGGCTACTAAATAATTTTTTTACATAGATATATCTAACAATATTTTGCAAGTTTTAATATTGAGTTTAAAATGTAAATAACCGCGTACCATACGAAAACTAACACTATTTGATGAGAAAAGGATTAGTTTTCATTCGCTCCCATATGGGTACAAAGGGGATTGTTCCTATCGTTTCCGTTCGAATATAAATGGGTACAATTAGTCTCTTCACAGGACATGCTCAAACAAAAGGGAACAGTTAAACGCATACAAAGGGATCAAAACTGGCATTAGTCGCATACTCCTTTGCGACTTATCCCGGACTCATCCTAGACTAATCGCATTTTTTTCCAGGAATATGTAATTCCTTAGCTTTGTTAGCTTAATAAGCTTAAATATCACATCACCAATCCTAAAATACAATACGTACTAAGCAAATTTAAACTTGGTACTATCAGCCAAAAATACTCTTTCACCAACAATCCACAATCACTTCCCATTTCCGTTCACTACTTTTCTTCATTTGCGTCAGCCGTTATTATTATTCTTGTTATTTGTCATGTTTTAAGTTTTGTTATTTCTTTAGTTCTATTAGCATTCATTTGTTCCCAAACGTTCCTCCTCATCTTTTCTTCAAGCAAACGAAGTCGGTTCGCCGGCCCAAAACATGTCGCATGAGAAAGTTTGTTTCGTCATTGTTGATTTGCCTTTAACTTAGGATAAGTTAGTTGTATTAACATTAAATTAAATAAAAGGTGACAGCCGTGCAAACGGTACGTATGTAATGACACCTTTATATATTTTAAGGACGTAGAGAATTTGTCCAATTTAACGGTAAGTAAGCGCCTGCTCTGGTAAAATAAATGAACTATGCCTACTTTGGAATGTGTAGATTCTATTCTACTGGCTAAGCAGCCTTATATAATTGGTTTTAAACAGTAAAGCTCATTTGATGTGCATGATATATTAAAGACGTTGAAGTCTAATGGCAGTTGTGATAATTACTACATAAAACTTCGGAAGCCAAAGGAGTTCTTAATGAGGGTTTATCAGTTTTTTTTTTTTGTTGATTTTCTGGCAGGGTGCATATTTGATGTATGTATATTGGAACGAATTTCCGTGAAATTTAGTTTGCTGACAAACATTTGTCTCAAAACGGATGACGGACAATCATTCCAATAAAGGGTCAATCCGCCAAAAAAACACCACGGATAAAAAAAATGGAATTAAAAGATTGTCTTTTAATACTTAAAAAACATGAGGTAGATGTACAAGTCATCTAGAAATCCTGTTTAAAAAAATTGTTTAAGTAACTTTTTATGATAGGAAACGTACTAGTTCCAGAACGCTGAGGGAAGCTATCTGTCATGAGTCTTGGTGTTTTATTTTCTGGGAAAATGTAACCTTCATGTTGCACTCTTATATTTAAATGTTTTAACTAGGTTAGCTAGCGCTATTTAAAGGTAATAATACCCCTTTTCTTATTCAGTGGCAAATAATTCGTGAAAGGAGTACCCAGACTCACGAGAGAGCTGTGAAAAGCCAATAGGGCGACACTATTTTCAGAAAAGCGAATGCCATTATACGAAGGACTCGAAGGAGTGAGGAACCATGTACCTCAAAAGCTGTAAGGCAGAAAAAGGAAGGAAGTACACCACGTATAGATGAAGTAGTTGATAGGCCAAAAGGGGCTCCGGCTAATTCGGAGCCTCTAAAGTAAGCTAACGCTGACACTACGATTGTCTACGGGAAGTTGAACAATGTGACGGACGAAGCTGTTCCTGACTAACAATGATTAGCGTCATGATCAAAAAGATTCCAGACGTACCAAATAAACTGCTACCATTCTCTGATTCGGTTGTTACAATGGCATTAAGCTGATGAACTGCAACAATTAGTTCAGTATTCGAGTTGTCCGAAAACTGCAAAGGCGATGCATGCGCTCGCGGATTGCGGTGCTGGATACATCACTGATCCCCAGGATACCAAAGGCCAGTAAGCGAACGTATCCCAACTATTATTGGGTTGTTAATACTAGTGAACATCTTCTCACATAATTATTTCAGTATTCATACTTCGTTGAAATATGTTAATTTTAATATGGCGCCAACAAAAGGCCCACAGTGCGACACAAAGGGCGAATACGAATGGCCACAAATGATGAATTCATAAAATAAAGCTCAATATATGAACTTTCTACCTAAATGTGGTAAATTATATATTTCAACTTTTATCCCACTAATACAACAAAGAATCCGATTCTTTAATAATTTACCGGCTAATGTCCATACGTTAATTTTTCTAAGTTTATGTCTATTTCTTTATTGCTTATGTTGTCAGTTTTCCAGCTTTTAAAATATAAATAACACGTTTTGTATTTATGGCATTATCAATATCAGCAGTTAGGCAAACACGAGGCAAGGCCAAAATTCAAAATTAAAGTAAGTACTTATCCACAGCTGCGAACACAAAAATAGCAGTGAAAATTTTTATCGAATTTCGTTAATTTATTTGTTATTTTTTCATTTTCGATAGTTAAATAATTTCAAATCGAGCGTTGATGATATAATTAGTCAAGTTTTTATATTAAAGCCCTTATTGAATTTTATCTTCCATACAAAATACAAATTCTAAATTATCTCATTATTGCTTCAGTGAATGCCTAATGGAATAAAAAATCTAGTCTGTTTGTTATTGCTGTCAGAGAAAAATTACAAAATTAGCACAGGGCAGTAGTTTCTAAATTTCACTACTCCATCAGCTAGCTTTTCGGGCATTGTAAAGGTCTACAAGTAGGATATGTAGCAGCACGCACATACACAGCCACGATCACCTGATAAAATGCTTGTTCTTGTTCGTTTTTTTGTGGATGGTATTTGGCAGTGTTGTACTTCTTATGTCCAAACAAAAGTGTAGTAGCTGCTAACGAAAACTGCGTAAAATTTTTGTCGTAAAATTACAAAGAAATATCCTTATTTACTTTCAAACGAGCACTTAATTACATCTCTCTTTAAAATTCATATGTTTTGGACAATTTTAATTAACAAAGTGTGATACTTTATTACCGGGAACGTTTGCTAAAACACGACCAAAACAGTCGGGGGAGGTATTAATAGACGCGTTTTTGCCTCGCTTCCAATAATTCGAATACTTTTTCGCCTTTGGACTATTGATAACAGGACTTATCGCGTCTTTTCATTGCTCTTTCCACATTTTTTGACGGGTTATTGCAGTCGACCTCGGTTTCAAACTGTTTTTCGCGGAGAACTTTTGAACGGGTAGAAAAACTTAGCACCCGTGTTTGTATTCTTAATACTGGAATAACTACGCGTCCTCAGATACCCCAATTCAAGACTTTTGTATAATTTTCTGTAGGACCCATATAGGTGCGCTACATTTTCATACTAAATTCGTTCAAAAAAGTTTACCATCACAGCAACCCATATCTGATATTCCGGTCCTTTTTTTGTTTCCCTGCGTCGCTTTCCACGACAGCAACCCCGGTAATTTTGACACTTCGTTCAGTGTCAGACGCATGTTCCACGCAGGTTCCACTGAGTTCCACAATAGTTTGACACTGACCGAATTGTCAAACGGCAGTGTGTTAGAAAGTGAAAGGAATTGTTTCCTTCTCATACATATCATACTTGTGAACCTTTACTATGTTTTCGGGTGCTGAGTTTTGAGCTCGAGATCACCTACAATCACATAACGAATGACAATCAAAGCAAAATTTGTTTTCAATAATTTTCAAAAAATAGAAAACCCCAAAAAACGAAAAATTTATTTCATCAGCGTTTCCAGCAAAAGATAATATGACATTGGTAAGATGCAGCGTCTATGAATACTTGCGCATACATTTTATTTTGCTTTAAAGCTAAGGAGTAAATGGCTGTTAGGTTATGTTAGCTTGAACTGGTCGGTCCATGAACACCTCACATAGATTGAATGAGTCCATAGTGTTACCAGCAGTTTATTATTGAAAAACCCTATCAAAAACTAAGACCTATGTTATAAACAAACTACGTCCTCTTGGCAAATACTAGAAGCTTTCTAGTATATATGCCACTTGCTCCTTCTAGATGTGAAAGCTGTATCACTCCTTATAGCTTGAGTATTAGCATGGCAAGCGCAGGGCAAATATCAAGATTGTCGATATTAAGATTGTGCCAAATCTCAAGCTCTTGCTGGGCTCTAAGCCTACTTTCCGTAAAGAAAAGTTTCTCAAATTCAGCTAGGTCAAAGAGGTATTCCTGTACCGAATATCGAGGAGTCACACTATGAAATGGACTTTAAAAAAGAGTTCGGTGCCAGGTCCACTTCCCAGAAAGAAAGGTTTGTCGGATGATATGCTAGTGAAGAACGTAACCCTGTACCAAATTTCAAGGAAATGGCACCATACACAACTATTTTTTTAGAACAGGTGGATCCTTGGTTCATCACCTTCAGAATAGGTAGGAATAAAAACGTATCAAATTGTGATTCTAATGCATCACCAAATGCCCTCGAACACACTCACAAAATGTCATCAAAATCGATCCAGTCGTTTAACAGTTCAGTCACAAATGCATGTACATAAGAAATATGTATCCATGTAAAGATACGAAAATAGTTTTGAGATTAGTTTGCATAGTTTCTATAACAAAATTCTTCAAATTTTTTTCTAAATCATCGAAAATACAAAATACAAAAATCTAATTGACGAAATTCGAAAAAAATTTTACACTGCTATTTTAGTGTTCACAACTGTAACTACCTAAATATATATTTACATACATTTGTACAGTTGTTCATATTTACCTGCAAACGTATGCTAATATTTGCTTACTACACTAAAAAAAAGCTTTGGTAAAATCAACAGATATTTCTGTATTTTTCTATAGCAAATATCTGTTGAATCACCTTCGCACATTTTTGAATCTGAACAGTCAAACAAAAAAAAAAACAAGTAAGGAAGGTTAAGTTCGGGTGTAACCGAACATTACATACTCAGTTGAGAGCTATGGTGACAACATAAGGGAAAATAACCATGTAGGAAAATGAACCGAGGGAAACCCTGGAATGTGTTTGTATGACATGTGTATCAAATGAAAGGCATTAAAGAGTATTTTATGAGGGAGTGGGCCATAGTTCTATAGGTGGACGCCATTTAGGGATATAGCCATAAAGGTGGATCAGGTTGACTCTAGAATGCGTTTGTACGATATGGGTATCAAATGAAAGGTGTTAATGAGTATTTTAAAAGGGAGTAATCCTTAGTTCCATAGGTGGACGCCGTTTCGAGATATCGCCATAAAGGTGGACCAGGGGTGACCCTAGAATTTGTTTGTACAATACGGGTATCAAAAGAAAGGTGTTAATGAGTATTTTAAAAGGGAGTGGGCCTTAGTTCTATAGGTGGACGCCGTTTCGAAATATCGCCATAAAGGTGGACCAGGGTGACTCTAGAATGTGTTTGTACGATATGGGTATCAAATTAAAGGTATTAATGAGAGTTTTAAAAGGGAGTGGTGGTAGTTGTATATGTGAAGGCGTTTTCCAGATCGCGACCAAAATGTGGACCATGGTGACACAGAACGTCATCTGTTGGATACCGCTAATTTATTTATATATGTAATACCTGCCAAGATTTTAAGGGTTTTTTATTTCGCCCTGCGGAACTTTTTCATTTACTTCTACTTAATATGGTAGGTGTCACAACCATTTTATAAAGTTTTTTCTAAAGTTATATTTCGTGTCAATAAACCAATCCAATTACCTCACCATGTTTCATCCCTTTTTTCGTATTTGGTATAGAATTATGGCATTTTTTTCATTTTTCGTAATTTTCGATATCGAAAAAGTGGGCGTGGTCATTGTCGGATTTCGTTCATTTTTCATACCAAAATAAAGTGAGTTCAAGTAAGTACGTGAACTAAGTTCATTAAAGATATGTCGATTTTTGCTCAACTTATCGTGTTAACGGCCATGCGGAAGGACAGACGAACGACTGTGTATAAAAACTGGGCGTGGCATAAACCGATTTCGCCCGTTTTCACAGAAAACAGTTAACATCATAAAATCTATGCCCCTACCAAATTTCAAAAGGATTGGTTAATTTTTGTTCGACTTATGGCGTTAAAAGTATCCTAGACAAATTAAATGAAAAAGGGCGGAGCCACGCCCATTTTGAAATTTTCTTTTATTTTTGTATTTTGTTGCACCATGTCATTACTGGAGTTGAATGTTGACATAATTTACTTATATACTGTAAAGATATTAAATTTTTTGTTAAAATTTTACTTTAAAAAAATTTTTTTTTTAAATTATCTTCTTTTAAAAGTGGGCGGTGCCCATTGTCCAAAATTTTACTAATTTTCTATTCTGCGTCATAAATTCAACTCATCTACCAAGTTTCGTCCCTTTATCTGTCTTTGGTAATGAATTATCGCACTTTTTCGGTTTTACGAAATTTTCGATATCGAAAAAGTGGGCGTGGTTATAGTCCGATATTGTTCATTTTAAATAGTGATCTAAGATGAGTGCTCAGGAACCTACGTACCAAATTTCATCAAGTTACCTCAAAATTTACTCAAGTTATCGTGTTAACGGCCATGCGGAAGGACAGACGGACGACTGTGTATAAAAACTGGGCGTGGCATCAACCGATTTCGCCCGTTTTCACAGAAAACAGTTAGCATCATAAAATCTATGCCCCTACCAAATTTCAAAAGGATTGGTTAATTTTTGTTCGACTTATGGCGTTAAAAGTATCCTAGACAAATTAAATGAAAAAGGGCGGAGCCACGCCCATTTTGAAATTTTCTTTTATTTTTGTATTTTGTTGCACCATGTCATTACTGGAGTTGAATGTTGACATAATTTACTTATATACTGTAAAGATATTAAATTTTTTGTTAAAATTTTACTTTAAAAAAAATTTTTTTTAAAAGTGGGCGTGGTCCTTCTCCGATTTTGCTAATTTTTATTAGGCGTACATAGAGTAATAGGAGTAACGTCCCTACCAAATTTCATCATGATATCTTCAACGACTGACAAATTACAGCTTGCAAAAATTATAAATTTCCTTCTTTTAAAAGTGGGCGGTGCCACGCCCATTGTCCAAAATTTTACTAATTTTCTATTCTGCGTCATAAATTCAACTCATCTACCAAGTTTCGTCGCTTTATCTGTCTTTGGTAATGAATTATCGCACTTTTTCCGTTTTACGAAATTTTCGATATCGAAAAAGTGGGCGTGGTTATAGTCCGATATCGTTCATTTTAAATAGCGATCTGAGATGAGTGCTCAGGAACCTACGTACCAAATTTCATCAAGTTACCTCAAAATTTACTCAAGTTATCGTGTTAACGGACGGACGGACGGACGGACGGACGGACGGACGGACGGACGGACATGGCTCAATCAAATTTTTTTTCGATCCTGATTATTTTGATATATGGAAGTCTATATCTATCTCGATTCCTTTATATATGTACAACCAACCGTTATCCAATCAAACTTAATATACTCTGTGAGCTCTGCTCAAATGAGTATAAAAACAGTTCAGCATACATACATAGGCCACAGCTGTAAAAATAAAAAATTAATACAATATTTACGTAGCACGACCCCGTCAGAATTTTTTTTTAAGATTTGATTTTACTTTTTTCAGGTCTTGGGCCCAGGATTTTCGGCGTGACAGCCGTATGGCGCTACCATCGCACCACGATTGCAGCCTAGCTCTGTTCTGTTAATTAACAATTATTAATGACACCTAAGCATAAAAATTTAAAATAATAAATAAACGAGCTTCTCTTCCAAATTGCGTGATGCTCCTTTAAATTTTTTCTACAAATTGGCGGAACGGGACCTACACGTTTAATGCCGACGTCGAACTGCATCTGCAAGGTAGGTGAGTTTTGACTGAGAAGCTTTACATGGCAGAAATACACTCGGAGTGCTTGTCAAATTACTGCCGAGGGGCGACCCAGCTTGGAAAAGCTTTGTTCTATTGCAAAAACTTGTTTCTAAAATTTTGATATTGTTCGGGGCGTGAATTCGAGATCTTCGGTGTGCTGGCCGAGCACGCTACCACCACACCAAGGTGGCCGCCAATTAACATAGTCAAAATAACAGATTTCCGTAAACATCAGAGTAACAGTGCCTGTTGATATGACAGAGATTTCTGTGGAACGATAGAATAAGAATAAAGAAGTGAGCGCTGTGAGCTTAAGTTTCTCTTTAAAGTATGCTGAAGCATTTGCATAATTTTGGCAGATCATTGCTGCTGAAATTGCCAATGAAGTCAGTTCTTTTAACAGAAGAAACAGTTAGATTGATTGAGAGTCTGTAATTTTTACAGAGTGTTGTTAACTTCTGACCAACAGTTTTTCTTCTGTTGAAATAACTAAACAAATTTGTTTGTTTTTTTTTTTTTTTTTTAAATCGGTTGAATTATCCATATGGTAATTTATTTTACTGAATAACTCTTCATTCTGAGCCGAAAGCCCTGGCAGCTGGTGCTCCTTTTTGTCTGTAGAATAGTAACTTTATTGCTTTTGTTCATTTAATAAATACATAAATAAATAAATAACTCTTCATTATAGAAAAACCAACCTGATTTGTGCAGTACTTCTTAAGTTATGTAATGTTTCTCATGCTGAATTATTGTTAGAAGTACTGCACCTCTTACTGCATTACTGATTACTGCAGCGTCTTTCAGGCGGAAGTTAAGGCAATAATTTCACACATTACTTCACCAAGAACTGGTCTGGAATGCAAAGAGGCGTTTGAAAAGCTTCGCTCATGCCGGGCCATAAATGTATACTGGCTTCCCGTTCATAAAGGTATAGAATGTAACGTAAAGGCCGTTTAGTTGGCAAAGAAAACGCTGAATCGATGATAGATAGACGTCCCAATACGTTTAGGAGAAATCCAAAGGAGACAGGAGTTGTGTATGATCCATCAAGCACGATATTGGGCTTACAAAGTGGCTACGATGAGCATACTAACTGGAAAATGCCTTTTTTCCGTCACATGCTAATAAGTTAGGCCTCGTCAGTAACAGCAACTGTAGGAAATGCGAGCTACAGGAAAAAACGATTGAGCACGTTCTGCGTTCATGTCCAGCGCTCGCCAGGTCAAGGCTCCAGCTATTAGAGGCGGCAGAGCTGCCAGATCTCGAGGCAGCAATTAAGTGAGGTTTTTGAAAACTTCTAGTAGTTGCCAAGAGGACGGAGTTATTCCATAACATAAGTGCTGGCACCTGATTCTTCCGTTTGGTCTTCAATCAAATTCTGGCAACATTATGGACAAATTCAGTCTATGTGAAGTCTTTATTGACCGGCCAGTACAACCTAACCTACCGGCACAACGACTAACATACGAATCAAGCCTAATTTGTTGATTTTACTAGCTTAATTTCTTTCGGTGTATATACATACATGTCTGTTGGATTTTAACAGCATAACTTATTTGATTTTTGGTTTTTTACATTCAGGCAGAAAATCCCTGGTACTTTGGAGAAATATATCATACTGTAACGAATTTTGTTAATTTTGCTTATTTTGCACCTTCTGCTAACGTTCATATCGCTGAACTGTCAAATAAGTAACTCAAATATTCAGCCAAATGGGCTTTATTGAGATTAGTTTGGGAATAGTACTTCACAAATTAATTACTAGCGAGCTTCACTAAAAGCATGCTAAAATCAAACTGATTGATAATGGCTTGCACCCCGCTGCTTTTACACTCTCAGTTAGCCCCGTTCACGTATTTCTCCTAAGGTCTAAACGTTTCCCAAACATCCCTGCCAAGGCGGAACTATACAAGGTGGCAGCACTGTGACAGCTGATTTGTACTATTTTAATTTTATGATTTGATATACAACATCCGGCATAGTACAATTTTGACCTTAGTCCATCGATTTGCAAACACAAAATACATGGAAATTTTATTTATGTTTGTAGGTATGTCACCGTGCTGCACCTTGTATGGTTCCGCCATGATGCCTTTTAGAACTGTAGTATCTCATGCTTGGTTATTTAGCTATATACATGGATATCTGGAGTTTATGTTTTTCTTCTAGCCATATGCATGTGTATGTGTGAGTAACAACTTCTGCTCTTAGCTGCCGGCTACATATATGTACATATGTGAAATAATCTCTCTGCTTCAAGCTGCTGGTTATGCGTATGGAATATTCTTCGTTACCTTGTACATAAGTGTGGTTGCTTGCTTTAATATGTACATGTACATAAGTGTGGCTGCTTGCTGTATTTGTTGTTGTGATTATTTACCGCATAGTGATGCTAATATTAGCCACAATACATTAGTTGGGATATGTATGTTCATTTTCATCTTTAGTAAAATTGTATAAACTATCTTGAAAAATATCAGATCAGTAATAGATTTAAAGTTTTAGAGCAAAAAAGTCATATATGAAATAATTATGTTGTCTTATTAAAATTTCAGGTATGTGTTCTTTTACTACCTTTTTACTTCCTTTATATTAGGTGGGTTGAATGTTTGTCCGCTTTTCATACAAATCTTTCAATCGATTTTTAAGTAATTTCCCATTGAGCTACAAACGTGAAACTTTACACATGGGTTAGAACACCGTGACAATGCAACAAAAGGGAAAAAATGCGTTAGGTGGCGCATAGATTGAAATAAGTAGAGAAGAATTTGAAAATTTTCAAACTAGCTTTTAAGTAACTTCTCGATGAGCTAGAGACTTGAAATTTCAAACTTAATTCAGAGGTCGATGACAGCCGATGACACGATACAAAGAAGTTCGCTAAGGGGCGCACGGGATGAGATATTTAGAAAAATCTTACGAAACGTTTTTTGTATGTTCTCATTGAGCTACAACTGTAAAACTTCACAGATAGAATAACACGCCGAGAAAATTAAAAAAACGTAGAAAAAAATCCGTTAGGTGGCGCACGGATCGAAATATTTAGATAAGAATTAGGAAATTTGGTGTTTTGAGATCGATTTTAAAGTAACTTCTCATTGGGCTACAAACATGAAACCTCAGAGACACGTTAAGACACCGTGACAAATGAACAAAAGGAGAAAAAAGTTCCGTTAGGTGGCGCACGAATCGAGAAAATTAGAT
Source organism: Eurosta solidaginis (assembly GCF_040869045.1). NCBI lineage: Eukaryota > Metazoa > Arthropoda > Insecta > Diptera > Tephritidae > Eurosta > Eurosta solidaginis. The sequence continues at coordinate 250,602,681 of NC_090321.1, read as the reverse complement.
AATCATTTGGAAATTTGAAACCGGGTTTTAAGTAACTTCTTGATGAGCTAGAGGCTAAAAATTTAGAACTTAATTCAGAGGTCAACGACACAATGCAAAAAGTTTCGCTAGGGGGCGCCCGGACTGAGATATTTAGAAAAATCAAACGGAACGGAGGAAATTTTGGGATTGATTTTTATGTAAGTTCTCATTGAGCTACAAGCGTAAAACTTAACAGATAGGTTAAGATACCGAGAAAATGTAAGCAAAGGAGAAAATAGAAATAAAATAAAAAATTTTTAAGCACTTCCTTTATATAAATGGACAAAAAGCAACGAAAAATGTCTCCTTATATAAATACATATTCTCGCTAAACTTTGATTTTTAAATTTTGACATAGAAATTGCAAAAATATTTATGAGAAGTAAAAATATAAAGGTGGAGCGCACATTACTTGGATTGGAAATTTGGTAGAAAAGAGATATTATTAGTCAATCGATTGCGCTCCACCTTTATATTTTCATAAATATTTTCGCCATCAAAGTTTTACAATAATATTTCTTTATATAGGGAGACATTTTTCGCTGATTTTGGTCCATTTATATAAAAGAAGTGCTTAAAAATTTTTTATTTTATTATAACTTTCATGAAAATGAAATGGTATATTAATTTCGTCACGAAACCGAAAATTGTAAGTCCTTAAAGGAAAATAGATAGACCCACCATTAAGTATACCGAAATAATCAGGTTGAAGAGCTGAGTTGATTTAGCCATGTCCGTCTGTCCGTCTGTCCGTCTGTCTGTTTGTATGCAAACTAGTCCCTCAATTTTTGAGATATCTTGATAAAATTTGGTGAGCGGGTGTATTTGGGTGTCCGATTAGACATTTGTCGGAACCGACCGGATCGGACCACTATAGCATATATCCTCCATACAACCGATTTTTCAGAAAGAGAGGATTTTTGTAATATCTTACCCAATTTAACAGATTGAAGCTTCAAACTTCACCATATACTTTCGTATATTGCACATATTGTTGCCTGAAAATATGTATGAGATCGGTCGTATATATAGTATATATCCCCCACAACCGATTGTTCAGATAAGGAACTTTTCTACTTTATTATTTAATTACTGCCCTATTTTAAGAGCTAGAGGCTTCAAATTTCAGCGAATGCTTACGTATATAGCATATATTGTTGTCTGAAAAAATCATAAAGATCGGTGGTATATATAGTATATATATGGTGGTATATAGTATATATATATAGTATATATATATAGTATATATATATAGTATATATATATATATTTTCGCAAATTTTAGCCCCATTTTAACAGCTAGAAGCTTCAAATTTCACCGAATACTTACGTATATAGCATATATTGTTGTCTGAAAAAATCATAGAGATAGGTTGTGTATATAGTATATATCTCATACAACCGATTGTTCAGATAAAAAACTTTTCGCAATTTCTACCCCATTTTAACAGCTATACGCTTCAAATTTCACCGATTGCTTACGTATATAGCATATATTGTTGTCTGAAAAAATCATAGAGATCGGTTGTATATATAGTATATATGTCATACAACCGATTGTTCAGATAAGAAACTTTTCGCAATTTCTACCCCATTTTAACAGCTATAAGCTTCAAATTTCACCGATTGCTTACGTATATAGCATATATTGTTGTCTGAAAAAATCATAGACATCGGTTGTATATATAGTATATATCTCATACAACCGATTGTTCAGATAAGAAACTTTTCGCAATTTCTACCCCATTTTAACAGTTATAAGCTTCAAATTTCACCGATTGCTTACGTATATAGTATCTATTGTTTTGTCAAAAAATCATAGAGATCGGTGATATATATAATATATATATGATGGTATATATAGTATATATATATAGTATATATATATTTTTTTACGATTTCGGCGCCATTTTAACAGCTAGAAGCTTCAAATTTCACCAAATGCTTACGTGTATAGCATATATTGATGTCTGAAAAAACCATTGAGATCGGTGGTATACATAGTATATATCTCATACAACCGATTGTTCAGATAAGAAACTTTGCGCAATTTCTGCCCCGTTTTAACAGCTAGAAGCTTCAAATTTCACAAAATGCTTACGCATATAGCATATATTGTTGTCTGAAAAAATCATAGAGATCGGTGGTATATATATTATATACTTCATATAAACTGTCATTATGACCCCTTTTTTACGGCTATAAGCTTCAAAATTCATCAAATTTCATCAAATAGTTACGTTTACGCCATATATTTTTGAAATACGTGATTCGTAGTCATAGTTTTTACCCGCAGACCACAAAAAACCTGAAACTTTGCATCCTCACACAAATTACCTACCTGTTTTTTATTTTATATTTATCTTAAAAATCGTTAAGGTATGTAGATCTGTTCACTATATATTTCTTATCTATACATCCGATTATTCGGAGATTACGAACGGGATAAGATTATTGTTCAGCCCCATTCATGAAAGGTATGAAGTCTTCGGCACAGCCGAAGACAGTCCCGTTCTTACTTGTTTTTATTTGTAAAGAGACCGCAGAGGTTTTAGTAGGTAGGAAAAAGTCGAGAATAAATGTTTGCTCGCTAACTATTTATTGTTATAAAATCACATTTAGCGTATGTATGTATGTACCCTTGTGTGCGTATACAAAACCGTATATACATCACTATGTTAATGAGCAAATATGTTCAAACTTTGAAACTCAGTTTCTGCCCAAGACTAATACCTAAAAGCCAACATGACTTTATTACAATAAGCTGGGCTATCCCCATTAATTTGGTTTAAAAAACGGTTTTACTTGAAATTTGACTTTTGTTAACAGCATGACATTAAAGTTATGTAACTTTAAGTTAATTACACTACGGACTTATTCAGTCTATGTGAGGTTCTCATTGACCGGCCAGTTCAACCTAGGTTATTGAAAGAAGAAAAAAATTGCTATTAAGTACTTGGTAGACATCAGCAATTCTAATCTAATGACTCAAATATGTTCAATATGCAACAACCGCAAATTCCTTTCAGTCACATTAGTTAAGGGTATTCTCTAAGACTTACCAAAGTATCAGAGTGATGAGATTTTGCTTAATATCTATTAGGTAGGGCAGCTCTTTGGATCAAAATTCCAGCTAAGAATAAGATAGTATCGAGGTTAACACCATTTCTCAATAAACAACTAAAACCAAATGACCTGACATTGAATTGAAGAATCACGCAAAAATCTGTCTTTTTCCATATGTGAGTGTCGACGTCACACTGAATAATACATTAGCATCATACTAAAATGGAACATTCCTCCAATCCTCTTAAATCATGCTAATCGGTTATGCGGACTATCTCGGTGCGGACTATTATGGGTAGTTAATTACGGCTTAGCATGGCGTGTGTCTGCCTTTTTAAACAACATTTCATCACCCTTTTCCCAAGAACATTAACGTGGAAATTTTTCATACTAAGTTATTCAGTTACTTCAAGATGTAAAACATGACACTAGCGTGGCGGCCGCTGTGGTGTGGTGGTAGCGTGCTTGGCGTACCATACGGAAGATCCTGGGTTCAAGCCCCGAGAAAAGTTACATCAAAAATTTATAAACCAGTTTTTCAAAAAAAAAACGTTTTTCAACCAGGATCGCCCTTCGGCAGTAATTTGGCATACACTCCGAGTGTATTTCTGCCACTACCTCTTATCTGAACAATCGGTTGTATGGTATGTATATATGTTACTAGCAGACCCGGCAGACGTTGTTCTGCCCTAAATTTGGCCTATCTGCATACATTTTAATAAGCTTTTTCCGTCTAACTCTGCCCTAGCCCTCTACACTTTTTCCTAATCTTTTTGTTCACTCCTCCCTCCGTCTTTTTCGCTTCATCTCCAACTTCGTCTCATTCTATCTCTTTCTCAGTCTCCTTCTCTCAAGTTTTTCTCCTTCTTCTTCATCTCTTATTGCCATTCCCAGAGGGTGGTATGTATTTTGTTGCAGTCCCATTCCGAGTCCCAGTCCCACTCCGAGTCTGAGTCTCAGTCCCACTCCTAGTCCTAATCCCAGTCACAGTCCGTCTCTGGTATACTTCCCGGAAAAAACATTGTAAATACTAATATAGGCAAATTTATATACGAAATTTCAGGCAAATCAAATAGGACGTATGTAAATAGGTATGTGGGTATTATTAATTCTTGTCTTTATTTCGGCTTCGCATGCATATTTATCAGTTTTGCCAGGTTGATGCAACTAAATCGAATATCACAATGAACTTTAGAGCTCTCAGCAACAGCTTTCATTTGATATCCATAATACACATACATTCTAGGGGTATCCGGGTCCACGTTTTGGCCTATATCTTGAGACTCTAGTCACTCAGCGGTATAAAACTTACCCTGTATTATAGCACACATCAACGGCTTCAATTTGATACCCATAATGTAAAAACACATTCTAGGTGTATCCGGGTCCACGTTATGACCCTAGTCACCCAACGGCATAAAACTTACTCTATACTAAAGCACACATCAACAGCTTCAATTTGATACCCATAATGTAAAAACACATCCTAGTGTTACCCTGATCCACGTTTTGGCCTATATCTCGAGACCCTAGTCACCAATAGGTATGAAAACTACCCTGTACTAAAGCACTCATCAACAGCTTCAATTTGATACCCACAACGTAAAAACGTTGTCTAGGCGTTCACGGGGCCAACGTTTGACTCATATCTCCAGCCCTAGTCACCCAGGGGTATGAAAATTATCCTCTACTAAATCACTCATCAACAGCTTTAATTTGGTATCCATATTGTATAAACACATTCTAGGGGTACCCGGGTCCACCTTTTGGGCTATATCTCGAGACCCTAGCCTCCCAGTTGTATGAAAGTTATCCTGTACTATAGCACTCATCAACAGCTTTCACTTGATATCCATATTGTATAAACACATTCTAGGGGTACCGGGGTCCACGTTTTGGGCTATATCTCGAGACCCTAGTAACCTAGGGATATGAAAATTATCCTGTACTATAGCACTCATCAACAGCTTTCATTTGATATCCATATTGTATAAACACATTCTAGGGGTACCCGGGTCCACGTTTTGGGCTATATCTCGAGACCCTAGCCTCGCATTTGTATGACAGTTATCCTGTACTATAGCACTCATCAACAGCTTTCACTTGATATCCATATTGTATAAACACGTTCTAGGTGTACCCGGGTCCACGTTTTGGGCTATATCTCGAGACCCTAGCCTCCCATTTGTATGAAAGTTATCCTGTACTATAACACTCATCAACAGCTTTCATTTGATATCCATATTGTATAAACACATTCTAGGGGTACCCGGGTCCACGTTTTGGGCTATATCTCGAGACCCTAGCCTCCCATTTGTATGAAAGTTATCCTGTACTATAGCACTCATCAACAGCTTTCACTTGATATTCATATTGTATAAACACATTCTAGAGGTACCCGGGTCCACGTTTTGGGCTATATCTCGAGACCCTAGCCTCCCATTTGTATGAAAGTTATCCTGTACTATAGCACTCATCAACAGCTTTCATTTGATATCCATATTGTATAAACACATTCTAGGTGTACCCGGGTCCACGTTTTGGGCTATATCTCGAGACCCTAGTAACCTAGGGATATGAAAATTATCCTGTACTATAGCACTCATCAACAGCTTTCATTTGATATCCATATTGTATAAACACATTCTAGGGGTACCCGGGTCCACGTTTTGGGCTATATCTCGAGACCCTAGCCTCCCATTTGTATGAAAATTATCCTGTACCATAGCACTCATCAACAGTTTTCATTTGATATCCATATTGTATAAACACATTCTAGGGGTACCCGGGTCCACGTTTTGGCCTTTATCTCGAAACCCTAGTCACCCAGGGCTATGGAAATTATCCTGTACTATAGCACTCATCAACAGCTTTCATTTGATATCCATATTGTATAAACACATTCTAGGGGTACCCGGGTCCACGTTTTGGGCTATATCTCGAAACCCTAGTCACCCAGGGATATGGAAATTATTCTGTGCTATAGCACTCATCAACAGCTTTCATTTGATATCCATATTGCATAAACACATTCTAAGGGTACCCGGGTCCACGTTTTGGGTTATATCTCGAGACCCTAGCCTCCCATTTGTATGAAAGTTATCCTGTACTATAACACTCATCAACAGCTTTCATTTGATATCCATATTGTATAAACACATTCTAGGGGTACCCGGGTCCACGTTTTGGGCTATATCTCGAGACCCTAGCCTCCCATTTGTATGAAAGTTATCCTGTACTATAGCACTCATCAACAGCTTTCACTTGATATTCATATTGTATAAACACATTCTAGGGGTACCCGGGTCCACGTTTTGGGCTATAACTCGAGACCCTAACCTCCCATTTGTATGAAAGTTATCCTGTACTATAGCACTCATCAACAGCTTTCACTTGATATTCATATTGTATAAACACATTCTAGGGGTACCCGGGTCCACGTTTTGGGCTATATCTCGAGACCCTAGCCTCCCATTTGTATGGAAGTTATCCTGTACTATAGCACTCATCAACAGCTTTCATTTGATATCCATATTGTATAAACACATTCTAGGTGTACCCGGGTCCACGTTTTGGGCTATATCTCGAGACCCTAGCCTCCCATTTTGTATGAAAGTTATCCTGTACTATAGCACTCATCAACAGCTTTCATTTGATATTCATATTGTATAAACACATTCTAGGGGTCGGGTCCACGTTTTGATCTCAAGACCCTAGGCACGTAGCGAAAAAAAAGGTAGACATTGGCCAGTTCTCAGACCTACCCAATATGTTCACAAAATTTCATGAGAATCGGTTCAGCCGTTTCGGAGGAGTTAAGCCTCTAAAACCGTGACAGAAGAATTTTATATATTAGATTAGATATATAAGACCGATCTTGACAATTTCTGCAGACAACAAATCTGTTTTATGGCGGATATATGTTAAAGTGGTCCCTTCTGGTCCGTTCTTACAAATGATCCATCCCAAATATACTAGCTCACGAAATTTCATCAAGATATCTCAAAAATGTTGCGTCCTGATTATTTCGGTATACTTATTCGTGGGTCTATCTCTTCTTCTTTAAGGACTTGACGCGACCCACGCTTTTATTTATTTGTCTGATCAACGCCCTAGATTGATGAGGAGTGTGATGGCTAGTACATAGAACCTACCTAATTATTTTCTAGCTTTTAGTATTATTATTAATTAATGTAAGTATTATTTTCAATGAAACCGTTAAAACTTAAAAATTGTTTTCAATTACTTTATTTTTTTATACTTTATTAAGTACAACTTCGTCAATTTAAAACTTCTATTCAAAAGTGCGTTTATTTCATGATCACAATATGGCAGAAGTGATAGATCTATCAATGAAGTTTGCCATCTTGCATTCATATAACAATTGTTAGCATTAGGTTTCAAATTCAATGAATGAATAATTTTTGAATTGCAATTCCTAGTACCTGGGCGACCGAGCTTTGCTCGGCAATCTTCGAGTATGCCGCATAACATACTTTGTTCTACATGTCATCATGAATCAAACTCTACTTTTTTATATGTACATACATATATTATATATTTTTACTCACCAATATTTGATTTCCTTAAAATTATATTTCAAAAAAATATCAAACACTAAACGCAAAATGAACTGGAATGAAAAATTTGAAATGGGTAATTCCAGCCTATAGTATAAGGGATTGTTTTGACAATTAGTGAAATCGATAGCTAACTTATTTAGGTCGAGTATCTGCATGCGCAGAATTATTAATTTCAATCATTTTTTAGTTATACACTATGAGTCTCACAATTTTATTACATTCCAAAAACTTTTAAATTTCACGAATGACAACTATCAGTTATGACAACTATCATAAATTTAATTAAATGTCAACGTACTTCCCTAAGCGCTATCTGTTGGTAAGTAGTTAAATGGTTAGATGTCGTTTTCAAATTGAACATATGCCTTTAGTGTTCAACGGTAGCAAATTACCATGGTGAGATATCTTTTTGCTATGGTGAGAAATCTTTCTAATAGTAATCTGTGAGAAATTGCAATTATTCAATTCATATTTGCCAAAAATATGCATTTAAATATATTTTGCTAGAATTTGCCACGGTGCCTTGATATTGCATTTCAATTTTATTAGCGTGTGTGAAATTAAAAAAATTAAGTCGAATCGTGGGTAAGATTTTTTACGAAGATTTTTAACTTTAATGTTCTCCTTTAAAGCTTTAATAGAATATGAGTAAGTAGAGTACTATTTCGTCTAACTATCCCAACTCTGAGTGGCAACCCTACTCAAAAATGTCCCTATTGTAATGCGGAGTGAAACACCTTTCATTTGATACCCATATCGGCATATCTCATGCAATTTTTTTTTAATTTCGAATAGGTGGCAACCCTAAATGGCAACCCTACTCAGAAATGTCCCTATTGTAATGCGGAGTGAAATACCTTTCGTTTGATACCCATATCGGCATATCTCATGCAATTTTTTTTAATTTCGTATAGGTGGCAACCCTAAATGGCAACCCTTAACAAAAATGTCCCTATTATAATGCGGAGTGAAATACCTTTCGTTTGATACCCATATCGGCATATCTCATGCAATTATTTTTTAATTTCGAATAAGTGGCAACCCTAAATATTCAAGAATGTCCCTATTGTAATGCGGACTGAAATACCTTTCGTTTGATACCCATATCGGCATATCTCATGCAGTTTTCTTTTAATTTCGAATAAGTGCAACCCTATTCAGGAATGTCCCTATTGTAATGCGGAGTGAAATACCTTTCGTTTGATACCCATATCGGCATATCTCATGCAATTTTTTTTTAATTTCGAATAGGTTGCAACCCTAAATGGCAACCCTACTCAGAAATGTCTCTATTGTAATGCGGAGTGAAATACCTTTCGTTTGATACCCATATCGGTATATCGCATGCAATTTTTTTTTAATTTCGAATAGGTGGCAATCTTTTGACGCATTCAGAGTGGCAACACCAAGGTAGAAAGTCTTAGAAGGCGATACATTATCTCTGTGCCAAATTTCATTTAAATCGGTTGAGCCCTTCCTGAGATCGTTCGGCTATACAAATATACAAGAATTGCTCGTTTAAAGTTATAAGATTTGCATCACTGCCTTTAACAAACACATTCAACGCTTATTTGAGATCCTTTTGAAAACTTATGTCTGAAGTTTGCTAATGATGTTAGTTCTCAAATGCATTTCAAACTGAGATTAAATTTTTTTTTTGTATTTTTTGCTTTCTTTGTTTTTAGTAAACAGTTTTTCTAAGCAGGGTTGCCAAAGATTCTAAGCAGTGGTTTGCAAAGATTCTGCCATGAAAAGATTCTGTGTGAAAATTCCCAACTTCCGTTCGGAGTCAGTATAATTTAAAACAAGTAAGGAAGGTTAAGTTCGGGTGTAACCGAACATTACATTCTCAGTTGAGAGCTATGGTGACAACATAAGGGAAAATAACCATGTAGGAAAATGAACCGAGGGTAATCCTGGAATGCGTTTGTATGACATGTGTATCAAACGAAAGATATTAATGAGTATTTTAAAAGGGAGTGATCCTTAGTTCCATATGTCGACGCCTTTTCGAGATATCGCCATTAAGGTGGACCAGGGGTGACTCTAGAATGTGTTTGTACGATATGGGTATCAAATTAAATGTGTTAATGAGGGTTTTAAAAGGGAGTGGTGGTAGTTGTATAGGTGGCCGCCTTTTCGAGATATCGGCATAAAGGTGGACCAGGGGTGGCTCTAGAATGCGTTTGTACAATATGGGTAACAAATTAAAGGTATTAATGAGGGTTTTAAAAGGGAGTGGTGGTAGTTGTATAGGTGGCCGCCTTTTCGAAATATCGGCATAAAGGTGGACCAGGGGTGGCTCTAGAATGCGTTTGTACAATATGGGTATCAAACGAAAGGTGTTAATGAGTATTTTAAAAGGGCGTGGGCCTTAGTTCTATAGGTGGACGCCTTTTCGAGATATCGCCATACAGGTGGAGCATGGGTGACTCTAGACTTTGTTTGTACGATATGGGTAACAAATTAAAGGTATTAATGAGGGTTTTAAAAGGGAGTGGTGGTAGTTGTATAGGTGGCCGCCTTTTCGAGATATCGGCATAAAGGTGGACCAGGGGTGGCTCTAGAATGCGTTTGTACAATATGGGTAACAAATTAAAGGTATTAATGAGGGTTTTAAAAGGGAGTGGTGGTAGTTGTATAGGTGGCCGCCTTTTCGAAATATCGGCATAAAGGTGGAGCAGGGATGGCTCTAGAATGCGTTTGTACAATATGGGTATCAAACGAAAGGTGTTAATGAGTATTTTAAAAGGGCGTGGGCCTTAGTTCTACAGGTGGACGCCTTTTCGAGATATTGCCATAAAGGTGGACCAGGGGTGACTCTAGAATGTGTTTGTACGATATGGGTACCAAATTAAAGGTATTAATGAGGGTTTTAAAAGGGAGTGGTGGTAGTTGTACAGGTGGTCGCCTTTTCGAGATATCGGCATAAAGGTGGACCAGGGGTAACTCTAGAATGCGTTTGTACAATATGGGTATCAAATTAAAGGTATTAATGAGGGTTTTAAAAGGGAGTGGTGGTAGTTGTATAGGTGGTCGCCTTTTCGCGATATCGGCATAAAGGTGGACCAGGGGTGACTCTAGAATGCGTTTGTACAATATGGGTATCAAACGAAAGGTGTTAATGAGTATTTTAAAAGGGAGTGGGCCTTAGTTCTATAGGTGGACGCCTTTTCGAGATATCGCCATAAAGGTGAAGCATGGGTGACTCTAGACTTTGTTTGTACGATATGGGTATCAAATGAAAGGCGTTAATGTGTCTTTTTAAAAGGGAGTGGGCATTAGTTCTATAGGTGGACGCCTTTTCGAGAAATCACCATAAAGGTGGACCAGGGGTGACTCTAGAATTTGTTTGTACTATATGGGTATCAAATGAAAGGTGTTAATGAGAATTTTGAAAGGGAGTGGGCCTTAGTTCTATAGGTGGACGCCTTTTCGGAATATCGTTATAAAAGTGGACCAGGGGTGACCTTAGAATGCGTTTGTACAATATGGGTATCAAACGAAAGGTGTTAATAAGTGTTTTAAAACGGAGTGGGCCTTAGTTCTATAGGTGGACGCCTTTTCGGAATATCGTTATAAAAGTGGACCAGGGGTGACTCTAGAATGCGTTTGTATAATATGGGTATCAAATGAAAGGTGTTAATGAGTATTTTAAAAGGGCGTGGGCCTTAGTTCTATAGGTGGACGCCTTTTCGAGATATCACCATAAAGGTGGACCAGGGGTGACTCTAGAATTTGTTTGTACTATATGGGTATCAAATGAAAGGTGTTAATGAGAATTTTGAAAGGGAGAGGGCCTTAGTTCTATAGGTGAACGCCTTTTCGGAATATCGTTATAAAAGTGGACCAGGGGTGACTCTAGAATTCGTTTGTACGATATGGGTATCAAATGAAAGGTGTTAATGAGTATTTTAAAAGGGCGTGCGCCTTAGTTCTATAGGTGGACGCCTTTTCGAGATATCACCATAAAGGTGGACCAGGGGTGACTCTAGAATTTGTTTGTACTATATGGGTATCAAATGAAAGGTGTTAATGAGAATTTTGAAAGGGAGTGGGCCTTACTTCTATAGGTGGACGCCTTTTCGGAATATCGTTATAAAAGTGGACCAGGGGTGACCTTAGAATGCGTTTGTACAATATGGGTATCAAACGAAAGGTGTTAATAAGTGTTTTAAAACGGAGTGGGCCTTAGTTCTATAGGTGGACGCCTTTTCGGAATATCGTTATAAAAGTGGACCAGCGGTGACCTTAGAATGCGTTTGTACAATATGGGTATCAAACGAAAGGTGTTAATAAGTGTTTTAAAAGGGAGTGGGCCTTAGTTCTATAGGTGGACGCCTTTTCGGAATATCGTTATAAAAGTGGACCAGGGTTGACTTTAGAATGCGTTTGTACAATATGGGTATCAAACGAAAGGTGTTAATAAGTGTTTTAAAACGGAGTGGGCCTTAGTTCTATAGGTGGACGCCTTTTCGGAATATCGTTATAAAAGTGGACCAGGGGTGACTCTAGAATGCGTTTGTATAATATGGGTATCAAATGAAAGGTGTTAATGAGTATTTTAAAAGGGCGTGGGCCTTAGTTCTATAGGTGGACGCCTTTTCGAGATATCGCCATAAAGGTGGACCAGGGGTGACTCTAGAATTTGTTTGTACGATATGGGTATCAAATGAAAGGTGTTAATGAGTATTTTAAAAGGGCGTGGGCGTTAGTTCTATAGGTGGACGCCTTTTCGAGATATCGCCATAAAGGTGGACCAGGGGTGACTCTAGAATTTGTTTGTACGATATGGGTATCAAATGAAAGGTGCTAATGAGTATTTTAAAAGGGCCTGGGCCTTAGTTCTATAGGTGGACGCCTTTTCGAGATATCGCCATAAAGGTGGACCAGGGGTGACTCTAGAATTTGTTTGTACGATATGGGTATCAAATGAAAGGTGTTAATGAGTATTATAAAAGGGCGTGGGCCTTAGTTCTATAGGTGGACGCCTTTTCGAGATATCGCCATAAAGGTGGACCAGGGGTGACTCTAGAATTTGTTTGTACGATATGGGTATCAAATGAAAGGTGTTAATGAGTATTTTAAAAGGGCGTGGGCCTTAGTTCTATAGGTGGACGCCTTTTCGAGATATCGCCATAAAGGTGGACCAGGGGTGACTCTAGAATTTGTTTGTACGATATGGGTATCAAATGAAAGGTGTTAATGAGTATTTTAAAAGGGCGTGGGCCTTAGTTCTATAGGTGGACGCCTTTTCGAGATATCGCCATAAAGGTGGACCAGGGGTGACTCTAGAATTTGTTTGTACGATATGGGTATCAAATGAAAGGTGTTAATGAGTATTTTAAAAGGGCGTGGGCCTTAGTTCTATAGGTGGACGCCTTTTCGAGATATCGCCATAAAGGTGGACCAGGGGTGACTCTAGAATTTGTTTGTACGATATGGGTATCAAATGAAAGGTATTAATGAGTATTTTAAAAGGGCGTGCGCCTTAGTTCTATAGGTGGACGCCTTTTCGAGATATCACCATAAAGGTGGACCAGGGGTGACTCTAGAATTTGTTTGTACTATATGAGTATCAAATGAAAGGTGTTAATGAGAATTTTGAAAGGGAGTGGGCCTTAGTTCTATAGGTGGACGCCTTTTCGGAATATCGTTATAAAAGTGGACCAGGGGTGACCTTAGAATGCGTTTGTACAATATGGGTATCAAACGAAAGGTGTTAATAAGTGTTTTAAAACGGAGTGGGCCTTAGTTCTATAGGTGGACGCCTTTTCGGAATATCGTTATAAAAGTGGACCAGCGGTGACCTTAGAATGCGTTTGTACAATATGGGTATCAAACGAAAGGTGTTAATAAGTGTTTTAAAACGGAGTGGGCCTTAGTTCTATAGGTGGACGCCTTTTCGGAATATCGTTATAAAAGTGGACCAGGGGTGACTCTAGAATGCGTTTGTATAATATGGGTATCAAATGAAAGGTGTTAATGAGTATTTTAAAAGGGCGTGGGCCTTAGTTCTATAGGTGGACGCCTTTTCGAGATATCGCCATAAAGGTGGACCAGGGGTGACTCTAGAATTTGTTTGTACGATATGGGTATCAAATGAAAGGTGTTAATGAGTATTTTAAAAGGGCGTGGGCCTTAGTTCTATAGGTGGACGCCTTTTCGAGATATCGCCATAAAGGTGGACCAGGGGTGACTCTAGAATTTGTTTGTACGATATGGGTATCAAATGAAAGGTGTTAATGAGTATTTTAAAAGGGCGTGGGCCTTAGTTCTATAGGTGGACGCCTTTTCGAGATATCGCCATAAAGGTGGACCAGGGGTGACTCTAGAATTTGTTTGTACGATATGGGTATCAAATGAAAGGTGTTAATGAGTATTTTAAAAGGGCGTGGGCCTTAGTTCTATAGGTGGACGCCTTTTCGAGATATCACCATAAAGGTGGACCAGGGGTGACTCTAGAATTTGTTTGTACTATATGGGTATCAAATGAAAGGTGTTAATGAGAATTTTGAAAGGGAGTGGGCCTTAGTTCTATAGGTGGACGCCTTTTCGGAATATCGTTATAAAAGTGGACCAGGGGTGACCTTAGAATGCGTTTGTACAATATGGGTATCAAACGAAAGGTGTTAATAAGTGTTTTAAAACGGAGTGGGCCTTAGTTCTATAGGTGGACGCCTTTTCGGAATATCGTTATAAAAGTGGACCAGCGGTGACCTTAGAATGCGTTTGTACAATATGGGTATCAAACGAAAGGTGTTAATAAGTGTTTTAAAAGGGAGTGGGCCTTAGTTCTATAGGTGGACGCCTTTTCGGAATATCGTTATAAAAGTGGACCAGGGTTGACTTTAGAATGCGTTTGTACAATATGGGTATCAAACGAAAGGTGTTAATAAGTGTTTTAAAACGGAGTGGGCCTTAGTTCTATAGGTGGACGCCTTTTCGGAATATCGTTATAAAAGTGGACCAGGGGTGACTCTGGAATGCGATTGTATAATATGGGTATCAAATGAAAGGTGTTAATGAGTATTTTAAAAGGGCGTGGGCCTTAGTTCTTAAGGTGGACGCCATTTCGAAATATCGCCATAAAGGTGGACCAGGGGTGACTCTAGAATTTGTTTGTACGATATGGGTATCAAATGAAAGGTGTTAATGAGTATTTTAAAAGGGCGTGGGCCTTAGTTCTTAAGGTGGACGCCATTTCGAAATATCGCCATAAAGGTGGACCAGGGGCGACTCTAGAATTTGTTTGTACGATATGGGTATCAAATGAAAGGCGTTAATGAGTATTTTAAAAAGGAGTGGGCCTTAGTTCTATATGTGGACGCCTTTTCGAGATATCGCCATAAACGTGGAACAGGGGTGACTCTAGAATGTGTTTGTACGATATGGGTATCAAATTAAAGGTATTAATGAGGGTTTTAAAAGGGAGTGGCCCTTAGTTGTATATGTGAAGGCGTTTTCGAGATATCGACCAAAATGTGGACCAGGGTGATCCAGAACATCATCTATCGGGTACCGGTAATTTATTTATATATGTAATACCACGAACAGTATTCCTTCCAAGATTCCAAGGGCTTTTGATTTCGCCCTGCAAAACTTTTTCATTTTCTTCTACTTAATATGGTAGGTGTCACACCCATTTAACCAAGTTTTTTTCTAAAGTTTTAGTTTGCGTCAATAGACCAATACAATTACCATGTTTCATCCCTTTTTTCGTATTTGGTATATAATTATGGCATTTTTTTCATTTTTCGTAATTTTCGATATCGAAAAAGTGGGCGTGGTCATAGTCGGATTTCGGCCATTTTTTACACCAATATAAAGTGAGCTCAGATAAATATAATATCGTTCATTTTAAATAGCGATCTGAGATGAGTGCCCAGGAACCTACATACCAAATTTCATCAAGATACCTCAAAATTTACTCAAGTTATCGTGTTAACGGACAGACGGACGGACGGACGGACATGGCTCAATCGAATTTTTTTTCGATACTGATGATTTTGATATATGGAAGTCTATATCTATCTCGATTCCTTTATACCTGTACAACCAACCGTTATCCAATCAAAGTTAATATACTCTGTGAGCTCTGCTCAACTGAGTATAGTAAGCACTTGGTGCTACTTAACTCCGAGGAGATTTAGGACGAGCTTTCTTCCAATTTGCGTCGAAATCCTTTTTAATTTTCCCTGCGAATTGTCGGGATGGGACCTACCTGTTTTATGGCGACTCCGAGCGGCATGGATTTAACCGAGAAGCATTCAATGCAGAAATACACTCTTTTCCAATTGAAATTCGAATTGAGGCATGCTTCTACCACACTACGTCGGCCGTCGGAGTCGGTATAAAATAAGTAGTAGAAAATAAAAAGGCGCATGACCCAAATTGAGGTTCGGGCCAAAACTTTGAAATATTTCAAGCTATGTATTTTTTGGCCGAGCCTCAATAGAGTTCGGTTGAGCATCAGTATGTGCATTGTACAAATTTTAATTATGTATGATTATCTTACTCTTTTTGCAGGTTTTTTGTTTTTTCAAACATCCTATTTGCAATTAACAGACAATCAAAATATCCACGTTGAAATGTGCTTACCGCGCTTCCAAAAAAAAAAAAAAAACAAACTACAAATCCAACAATACAATTATAATTAAGTGCATAAATCAAGAATATCTCGCAAAAAAGAAGTTGTTTACAGTTGTTTAGTATGTAGCATGAAGGCCAAGAACAAGTACTTGCACGGATGGTGATGGAAATCGTATATGCACCTACCCTGCGGGGAACTATTTAACAATCAAATCGGCTAAAACAAAAACAAAAGGTTGAGCGATACCTTTAAAAAACGTTTTGGTTGTGAGCGCAGGATTTCAAGTTCTTGTTTTAGTAGTCAATATACCTACAGGGTATGTTTTACATAAATTTACGGCCGTAACTAAGTAAGTATTTCCTGTGCAAAATAATTGCCATCTGATCAAACGTATAATTAGCTAAAGCAAATAACAAAGGTATTGCACATTGTACAATGCATTTGAGAGCTGCGCATGCGCAATCCCGATGACTAACAATGACTGACAGAGTCGAGTAATTTCAATGCATTCGTCACATTTAAATTGAAGTTAAGAGATATGACGGGATTTACGACTGGCAATTTGAAATTAGTTATTCATGTGGACTCGTTAAATATTTAGCAAATTACTTTTCAGAAAATTACGCTTCGATTTTAAAATGACACAACTGAAATTTTTTTTAAATTGAAAAAAGGTGTGTGTAGAGTTAACAGAAACAAGTAATTTCGAGCGTTTTGAGAGCAGCTTCGTCATCTTCTTATCGGTAACAATCAATACCGACAAGTTATTGTTTTTTAACGGCTTATTATGGATCGCGACTTATTATCGGCTTGTTAGCGGCCTGTTATTGCCGAATCCATTGGTATCTTTTTTTGATTCCTTAACGGCTTGCTATAGACGACTTACAGATGTGCTATCCATTTTGAAGTGAAATTTTCTCGGTATCAGTTTCATAACATACTGATGGGTCGTCGATAACACGCCGATTGCAAATTGGTAGCTCTCCGATAGTGGCCGATGACTTTTCCCTATCAAATCAATAACAAACCTATACGTTTTCCATAGCAAATCGATAGCTTTTCTTTAATACGCCGATAACAAATTGGTTACATTCCCATAACAGATCTATAACTTTTTGTTAATAAATCGATAATTTGTCGATAAAAAATCCGATAACAAAATGATAACATATCGTTAACTTCTTCATAGCTTATAACTTTTCGATAATTACTCAATCACTTTTCGGTAAATAAACGATACATTTTCGATAACTTTGAGGTGAAATATCGATTACTTTCCAATAAATAATCAATTACTTTCGATAACAGATCTTTAACTTTCCGACAACTCTTTGATAACAAATCGATAAGTTTAGATAGCATATCGATTACTTTTCAATAAATAATCCATAACTTGTCGATAATAAATCTTCAAAGAACCGACAACTAGTTGATAAAAAATTAGTAACTCATATATAACCTTTCCTTGCCTTACATTATGACTTCCTCCATACCGTGGTTCTGTAGTAGGGTTGTCCCTCTTCGTCCAGAAAATTTAGTATTAAAATTTCCTATATGTTTTTAAAAGTTTTTCTTCATTATATGTAATTCATTTTGGGAAACAACAAAAAATGTGGTTTCTTCGGACGATTACCCAGTTTTTATACCTTTTTGTCATTACTGCCCCATTTTAACAGCTAGAGGCTTCCAATTGCACTGCATGCTCCCAACAAACATTTAGGTTAGAAAACGATTAGAAGACGAATCGAATTCTAATGCATTTCTCTAAGGTAGAAGGTCAGACGACGATTTGCGAAACTGTCGTGAATTATAGCATTCTCGACAAAAAGGGGACTTCGTTCTAGATATCGAGAAAAGGGTTAGAATTCTAATCGAATTCTAACGTCAAATTCTAATGAGTTTCTAATGAGAATTTTAAAGTGATGCGCAATTAAATTCAATTATTTATAATCAGTGAAATTTTCATTGTTTTCATTATTTATTTGGTTATAATCTTATGTATTACGAATGAACATATTTCAAAACCTTTTTCTATTATAATAAATTAAAAACGTACTTAAAGATTGAGCTTAGCGTTGGTTTGAGGTACGGATGAGGAAGCGTTTTCTTCATGCCATTCAAGTAGCCCTTCAATAATCTGCTCGCTTTCCTTTTTTAACCTTTTTTGATTCATTTTCACTTACTAGTATTTATTATTATAAATAAAAAAACTTATTTCGCAACTTTTAATATTTCCAATATTTTCATTTTGTTTGTATGGCACTAAGAATGAGTGATCATGTCGTGCAAATAATCGATACCCAGCAAACACAGTTTCTAACGTTAGAGAAATATTGTAATTTTACATTAGAATTCTAATGTAGTTCTCTAATGCATTTCGATTCGAAAACTAGGTTAGAGAACTATGTTAGAATTCGACTGTGAAACGATTCGAATAACACTAGAAGTGCGATGTTATGATCATTGTCACAGTTATCGATTATTTGCACGACATGATAACTCATCCTTAGTGTTATACAAACAAAATAAAAATAGTGAAAAGTGTGTGAAAATATTATAATTTGCGAAATAAGTTTTTTTATTTATAATTATAAATACTAGTAAGTGAAAATTAAAAAAGGAAAGCGAGCAGATTATTGAAGTGCTACTTGAATAGCATGAAGAAAACGCTTCCTCATCCGTACCTTAAACCAACGCTGAGCTCAATCTTTAAGTACGGTTTTAATTTAGTATAATAGAAAAAGTCTTTCATATATATTCTTTATTCATACATAAGCTTATAACCAAATAAAAGTATTTGATATAATGAAACAATGAAAATTCCGCTGATTTTAAATAATTGAACTTAATTGCGCACCACTTCAAAATTCTCATTAGAAACTCATTAGAAATTGACGTTAGATTTCGATTAGAATTCTAACCCTTTTCTCGATATCGAGAACGAAGTCACCTTTTTGTCGAGAATGCTATAATTCGCGACAGTTTCGCAAATCTTCCTCTAACCTTCTACCTTCGAGAAATACATTAGAATTCGATTCGTCCTCTAATCGTTTTCTAACCTAAATGTTTGTTGGGTAACTGTGACAATATTCATAACATCGCATTTCTGGTGTTATTCGAATCGCTTCACAGTCGAATTCTAACCTAGTTCTCTAACCTAGTTTTTGATTCGAATTGCATTAGAGAACTACATTAGAATTCTAATGTAAAATTAAAATATTTCTCTAACGTTAGAAACTGTGTTTGCTCGGCTTACGTATAGGGCAGTCATTTTTGTCTGAAAAAATTGTATAGATTGGTGGCATATATAATATATATCCAATACAACCGATTGTTCAGATAAGAAACTTTTCATAATTTCTGCCCCCTTTTTAACGTTAGAAACTTAAAACTTTATCAAATACTTACGCTAACGTCATATATTGTTTTATATGTATAAGTGATTCATTGTCATAGCTATTTCATGCAAACCACAAAAAACGTGAAACTTTGCATCCTCACACAAACTACCTACTTATTTTTATACTCAGCTGAGCAGAGCTGACAGGGTATATTAGTTTTGTTCGCATAAAGGTACCCCGTAACGGCATAAACAAATCGAGATAGATATAGATTTTTTCTATATATTTAAAAAAAAATGATCTGGGCGTCTGTCCGTCCGTCCGTTCGTCTGCCCGTAAACACGATAACTTGAGTCAATTTTGAGGTACCTTAACGAGATTTGGTATGTAAGTTTCTAGTCACTCATCTAAGATCGCTATTTAAAATGAACGAAATCGGACTATAACCGCGCCCACTTTTTCGATATTGAAAATTTCGAAAAACCGAAAAATTGCGATAATTCATTACCAAAGACGAATAAAGCGATGAAACTTGGTGGGTGGGTTGATCTTATGACGCAGAATAGAAAATTAGTAAAATTTTGGACGATGGGCGTGGCACCGCCCACTTTTAAAAGAAGGTAATTTAAAAGTTTTGCAAGCTGTAATTTGGCAGTAGTTGAAGATATCATAATGAAATTTGGCACGAACATTACTCCCATTACTGTATATATGCTAAATAAAAATTAGCAAAATCGGATGAAGAACACGCCCACGTTTAAAAAAAAGTGTTTAAAAGTAAAATTTTAACAAAAAATTGAATATCTTTACGGTATATAAGTGAATTATGTCAACATTCAACTCCAGTAGTAATATGGTGCAACAAAATACAAAAATAAAAGAAAATTTCAAAATGGACGTGGCTCCGCCCTTTTTTATTTAATTTGTCTTGAACACTTTTAATGCCATAAGTCGAACAAAAATTTACCAATCCTTGTGAAATTTGGTAGGGGCATAGCTACTATGACGGTAAGTGTTTTCTGCGAAAATGGGCGAAATTACTTTGAAGCCGCGCCCAGTTTTTATACACAGTCGACCGTCTGTCCTTCCGCTCGGCCGTTAACACAATAAATTGAGCAAAAACCGATATATCTTTACTAAACTTAGTTCACGTACTTATTTGAACTCACTTTATCTTGATATTAAAAATGGGCGAAATCCGAGTATGACCACGCCCACTTTTTCGATATCGAAAATTTCGAAAAATGAAAAAAGCGCCATAATTCTATACCAAATACGAAAAAAGGGATGGAACGTGGTGATTGATTTTTTGATGCAAAATATAACTTTAGAAAAAATTTTTAAAATGGGTATGACACCTACCATATTAAGTAGAAGAAAATGAAAAAGTTCTGCAGGGCGAAATCAAAGCCCTTGGAATCATGGCAGGAATGCTGTTCGTGATATTAAACATATAAATAAATTAGCGGTACCCGACAGATGATGTTTTGGGTCAACCTGGTCCACATTTTGGTCGATATCTCGAAAACGCCTTCACATATACAACTAAGGGCCACTCCCTTTTAAAACCCTCATTAATACCTTTAAGTTGATACCCATATCGTACAAACACATTCTAGAGTCACCCCTGGTCCACGTTTATGGCGATATCTCGAAAAGGCGTCCAGATATAGAACTAATGGCCCACGCCCTCTTAAAATACTCATTAACACCTTTCATTAGATACTCATATCGTACAAACAAATTCTTGAGTCACCCCTGGTCCATCTTTATGGCGATATCCTGAAATAGCGTCCACCTATAGAACTATGACCCACTCCCGTTTAAAATGCTCACTAACACCTTTCATTTGATTCCCATATCGTACAAACGCATTATAGAGTCACCCCTGGTCCACCTTTATGGCGATATCCCGAAATGGCGTCCACCTATAGAACTATGGCCCACTCCCGTTTAAAATACTCATTAACACCTTTCATTTGATTCCCGTATCGTACAAACGCATTATAGAGTCAACCCTGGTCCACCTTTATGGCGATATCTCGAAAAGGCTTCCACCTATAGAACTAAGGCCCACGCCCTTTTAAAATGCTCAATAAAAACTTTTATTTGATACCCATGTCATACAAACACATTCCAGGCTTATTTGACAAAGTATGAAAGAAAATCGTTTCAAAAAAACGCCACCCTTCGTCTACAATTTTGGACTCATATCGGACTTATAATTAAGAGCGCTTCGAAAATATTAAAGAAAAAAAAAACGATAAAGGAATGCGTTTAAATTTAACAAAATTTTCATATTTAAAAAAATATATTCAATCAAAACGCATTGATAGCTGAAGAAAGATAGCAAATTCAAGTTGCTCTACTTTTTATACTCAGTTGAGCAGAGCTCACAGAGCATACTAAGTTTGATTGGATAACGGTAGGTTTTACAGGTATAAAGGAATCGAGATAGATATAGACCTCCATATATCAAAATCATCAGGATCGAAAAAAAATTTGATTGAGCCATGTCCGTCCGTCCGTCCATCCGTTAACACAATAACTTGAGTAAATTTTGAGGTATCTTGATGAAGTTTGGTATGTAGGTTTCTGAGCACTCATATCAGATCGCTATTTAAAATGAACGATATCGGACTATAACCACGCCCACTTTTTCGATATCGAAAATTTCGAAAAATCGAAAAAGTGCGATAATTCATTACCAAAGACGGATAAAGCGATGACACTTGGTAGGTGGGTTGAACTTATGACGAAGAATAGAAAATAAGTAAAATTTTGGACAATGGGCGTGGCACCGCCCACTTTTAAAAGAAGGTAATTTAAAATTTTTGCAAGCTGTAATTTGGCAGTCGTTGAAGATATTATGATGAAATTTGGCAGGATCGTTACTCCTATTACTATAAATACGCTTAATAAAAATTAGCGAAATCGGAGGGCGTGGTCGTTTTTTTTAAGTAAAATTTTAACAAAAAATTTAATACCTTTACAATATATAAGTAAATTATGTCAACATTCAACTCTAGTAATGATATGGTGCAACAAAATACAAAAAATAAAGAAAATTTCAAAATAGGCGTAGCTCCGCCCTTTTTCATTTAGTTTGTCTAGGATACTTTTAATGCCATAAGTCGAACAAAAATTTCCCAATCCTTTTGGAATTTGGTAGGGCCATAGATTTTATGACGCTAACTGTTTTCTGTGAAAATGGGCGAAATCGGTTGAAGCCACGCCCAGTTTTTATACACAGTCGTCCGTCTGTCCTTCCGCATGGCCGTTAACACGATAACTTGAGCAAAAATCGACATATCTTTACTGAACTTAGTTCACGTACTTATCTGAACTCACTTCATCTTGGTATAAAAAATGAACGAAATCCGACTATGACCACGCCCACTTTTTCGATATCGAAAATTACGAAAAATGAAAAAAATGGCATAATTCTATACCAAATACGAAAAAAGGGATGAAACATGGTAATTGGATTGGTTTATTGACGCAAAATATAACTTTAGAAAAAACTTTGTAAAATGGTTGTGACACCTACCATATTAAGTAGAAGAAAATGAAAAAGTTCTGCAGGGCGAAATAAACCACCCTTGAAATCTTTGCAGGTATTACATATATAAATAAATTAGCGGTATCCAACAGATGATGTTCTGGGTCACCCTGGTCCACATTTTGGTCGATATCTAGAAAACAACTTCACATATACAACTACCACCACTCCCTTTTAAAACTCTCATTAATACCTTTAATTTGATACCAATATCGTACAAACACATTCTAGAGTCACCCCTGGTCCACCTTTATGGCGATATCTCGAAAAGGCGTCCACCTATAGAAATAAGTCCCACGCCCTTTTAAAATACTCATTAATACCTTTCATTTGATACCCATATCGTACAAACAAAGTCTAGATTCACCTCTGGTCCACCTTTATGGCGATATCTCGAAAAGGCGACCACCTATACAACTACCACCACTCCCTTTTAAGACCCTCATTAATACCTTTAATTTGATACCCATATCGTACAAACACATTCTAGAGTCACCCCTGGTCCACCTTTAAGCCGATATTTCGAAACGGCGTCCACCTATAGAACTAAGGCCCACTCCCTTTTAAAATACTGATTAACACCTTTCGTTTGATACCCATATTGTACAAACGTATTCTAGAGTCACCTCTGGTCCACCTTTATGGCGATATCTCGAAAAGGCGACCACCTATACAACTACCATCACTCTCTTTTAAACCCCTCATTAATACCTTTAATTTGATACCCATATCGTACAAACATATTCTAGAGTCACCCCTGGTCCACCTTTATGGCGATATCTCGAAAACGCGACCACCTATACAACTACTATCACTCCCTTTTAAAACCCTCATTAATACCTTTAATTTGATACCCATATCGTACAAACAAATTCTAGGGTCACTCCTGGTCCACCTTTATGGCGATATCTCGAAACGGCGTCCACCTATAGAACTAAGGATCACTCCCTTTTAAAATACTCATTAACACCTTTCTTTTGATACCCATATTGTACAAACAAATTCTAGGGTCACCCCTAGGGGCCCCAGCGGGTTAGGGGATCAGAATATACCCGCGGTAGGTATGCCTGTCGTAAGAGGCGACTAAAATACCAGATTCAAGGGGCTGTGTAGCGCAACCTTTCAGGTTGCCAGCGCAATATATAGCTTATCCAAACCCAATTGTCAACCTCACCTATCCTCGGCGAATGCTGTTCCACTAACAGACGAGGCTCTGGCGAGGGAGGGAATGGCCTGAAGGTCTAATGTGGCCACATAAATCGTTCCCGAGATAGTCGGGCTAGCACCTTAATGGTGCTACGGTACCGGAGCGTACGGGATTTGTATCCGGCAAAGGACCATCACATCGATAACACTCCCCAAAGCCTTCGGGGAGCAACCTTATCGCTACAACAACAACAACAACAGGGTCACCCCTGGTCCATATTTATGGAGATATCTCGAACCGGCGTCCACCTATGGAACTAAGGATTACTCCCTTTTAAAATACTCATTAGCACCTTTCATTTGATACCCACATCGTACAAACAAATTCTAGAGTCAACCCGGATCCACCTTTATGGCGATATCCCTAAATGGTGTCCACCTATAGAACTATGGCCCAATCCCTCATAAAATACTCTATAATGCCTTTCATTTGATACACATGTCATACAAACACATTCCAGGGTTTCTCTCGGTTCATTTTCCTACATGGTTATTTTCCCTTATGTTGTCACCATAGCTCTCAACTGAGTATGTAATGTTCGGTTACACCCGAACTTAACCTTCCTTACTTGTTATTATTACCATTTGTATGTATCCATGAAAAAGACAATTTTGTCTCCAAAGCTCTCAGCTGAGTATGTAAGATTCGGTTACACCCGAACTTAGCCTTCCTTACTTGTTTTTTAGTTATCTTAAAAATAACTTAGTTGTTAGTATGTACATCTGTTCACTATATATTTCTTATCTTATACAGCCGATTATTTGGATATTACGAATGGGATAAGAGTATTATTTAGCCCCATTCATGAAAGGTGTGAAGTCCTCGGCACAGCCGAAGACAGTCCCGTCCTTAGTTATTTTAAGTGAACTTTATGCTAACAAATATTATTAAATTCAAAATTTAGGCAGCGTCATTGACTTTTGTTGTCACATGCCGCTGACACAAGCACATTTCAGATAAAACAAAATTTTATTTGCAATCATAATTGTTTTCGCTTATTATTGAAAGTTCATTTTTTGCATTATTGCTGCTTCAGAAGCACAAAGAACAAAAAAATACACACCTGCTTGTTTTATTGTTTCAGTTTTATGAACATAAACATGTGAGTATGTGAGGTTTAATTAAGAAAAACCCTAAGATGAGATAATCATGAAATTAGTTCAAACAAAAAATGTTAACAAAGATTTAATCAACATTTCACTTATAGAATCTCTGCGTGACTTTATTTATAAGCAAAACTTGCCCTACAAACTTTGATCAAGGCTAAATTCTTGTATACATATCTACAAAATGCAAAAAAAAATATTTGGAAATTTCTCGCGAGATTCTCGAATCCATATATGTAATACTCCTATATTGTATATCATAAACAAATCAGCTAAGATCCCGCATTCCGGAATTGTTGTATTTGTAATCGAATTTGAAAAAAAAGTTTGATGACGTAGCGCTTTTGAAGTTTTTCGATATATTACATTTCTCACATATTTCGCTACCAGTGTTCGGAGTATTTAAAACTGTTACTGAGTAAACGACTACGGCGGAGTAAAAATACAATTTTCGGAGTATATATATATATTTTTTTTTAAAGCGGGCGAACAACTAACATCCAATTGATTTGGTGGCTTGGCAGTCCCTTCGATCGTGTTTTCGTCATGAAAAGTTTCTCAGCAAAAAAGTTATGTGCCTTTTCAGATGCACATGGAGTCGGCCTAAAACGTGAAGGATTACCAAATAATGCTCCCATTAGCACACAACATTCTAGAAGAAAAGTGGGCTCTATCTCTGTGGATATTTATCGCGAAAAATATTATTACTATTTTGCGTTTATCATACATTTTTCATACTCTTTTAATGACAGTAGGTTTCATTCTGAAGGAATGATAATGGCGACCTGGTAACTGACGTACAGAGCCGAAGAGTTGGTATAAGATAAAGTCTCGACGAAGAAAATTCTCGCTCTACAAGTAACTCATCATCACTGTACTCATTTATGGCTCGGAAGAATGGAAGGTGTCGAGAGAAGATGAGATGGCTCTTGGAGTATTCGAGAGAAAAGTTCTCCGGAGGATTTATATTCCTATCCGTGATGTCGACGCTGAGTATCGAAGGAGGTATAATGATGAGCTATATGAGCTTTTCGCAGATATGACGATAGTGCTGCGGATAAAAACAGAAAGCTTCGCTAGCTAGGTCATGTTATGAGGAAAGAGAAAACCTTCACTGAGTTTGGAGAGTTTGGAGAGACAGTTGGAGGAAGCTTTGACCTCGCTTGGTGCTCCCAATTGGCGACTGTTATCGCAAAACAGGGTTAGCTGACCTCAATGACTCAACGTACTTCATTTTTATATAAAGCTTCAAGAAAAGCAGTTTGTTTAATTTAGGCAGCATTTACAAATCGCGTCTGGACACATTTTTTGCTTGCATTTTACTCCTTCTATTCTGATTCCATACGAAAAATGTGAACAAGCATTCTCAAGACTAGAACATGTTTTAAGACACGAACAAGCTTTTCGTCCAATCGTCACTTGTAAACAATCAGCTTTTCATACGTACATATGCATTGAAAACTTCAACCAAAAGATATTAGGCAGTAATACTATTTAGTTTTCAACTCGACCCAAATAAATCTTTAAGATAAAAAATGTAGTAGGAGGTAAGAGCGGAGCAAAATACTCCGATTGGAATAAAGTCTGAACACTGCGTCAGCAATAAAACATGTTGTCAAAAGCGTGACGTCACGTCGAGAAATTTATTTCCCAGCCAACTATGATTTTTTTGCACTCTCATTTTTTAATGCGGGATCTGTTTATTGGTTCATGATTGTATATTGCTAATAGAAAATGCTCGCAATGTGTTTTGAATTCCAAATCACAACAAGGCAGCCTATAAAATGTTTGTGATTGTAGCAGCATAAGTGTGACAAGAAAAAAATTTTAATTTAAGTACATTCGATTATTGAATACAAAAACAAAAAATTTAAATTAATGTACCTAGCCTTTTGTAGCAATATAGGAGTATTACATATATGCTCGAATCATTCAATTAAGTCGCTCCATTGCCAGTATTATGCGAAGAGCTTAGGACTTCTTATTGAACACAAGTGGAAGTTCGAAACTCGAGAAAACGAGAGCTTAGGTTCTTGCAAGATCGTCAATCTTGAAATACTCGTAAATCTCGCGAGTTTCTCACCGTTCAACTTAGTCGCTGCATTGGCAGTATTATATAGCGCTTACGATTTCATCTTGAAATGTTCGTGTTCGAGAAGAAATCGTAAACTTTTTTAAATTAACCAATGGAGCTATTGATTGTCGAGAAGCTCCCAAACCTTACGAGTGAATCTTACGAGAACGAATACAGAAATTTCGTCTCCAACAAATTCGGTAAATCATAAGCTTTAATAAAAATTGTAAAAAATTGGGTTTAATGGGACTAGGGCTACTGGTACACTAAATAAGTAGCGTAGACGAATAAATCTTACTTACGTAGCATATAAATTTCAACAAGTTTGTGAGTGAAGGATTGTGAATGTTTATAACACGTTTAGAGATATAGACTCAAATGTAAACACGGGCACAAATTTAAAGATATTGATATTTAAGAATTTTGATTAAAAAGAGAACCTAGATGGGGCAAAATCTTCTTGTACAATATAGTTATCAAATGCGCTATTGAACTCACCCATTTGTACAATGTAGGTACCAAATAAAAAACAAGAGCCTTGTCTATTGAACTCCCCCATTTGTACAATGTAGGTACCAAATAAAAAACAAGAGCCTTGTCTTTTGTTCGATTAAGTTATACCATTAGGGCTAAGATATCCGCTGGACGGAGCCCAGGACATTGCTCGATGCCCACACTATCCAAATTATAAACTATTTAAAATCGCAATCACTAACCTTGTCTTCCAACATCAATCCATGAGTGAATCAGATAACTTGTCCAGTGCTTCAAATGATTCGCTCGCCCCAGTTCTTTTTCGTGCGAATGACTGAGTTCAACCTTATTGTCTGAATTGTCTGGGACAAAGTCCAAGTTAGTAAGACAGCTGAATTGCCCGAAAGCGGATCGACCATAGCCCATATCACGAAGTACGGCCAAGGTTCGGGTTGAAGCCAATGGCCTACAGTATTCTTCTAACAGCAATCCTGCAGCAGTACAAGGCAACATATACCTTTCAGGTCAGTTTCCTGTCCAAAATTATACCTACCGTTTATTTGGTAACCAGCATCAACACTAGCAACAACATAAGCACTGAAATCCAGTAAAGAATCAATCTTGCCAATAAATGCTACTTTAGACTAGGTAGGCAATTGAAAAGTAAAGTCCTCTCTCGGCGAACGAAAATCATACTCTACAAGTCACTTATCGTACCCGTCCTGCTATATGGAGCAGAGGCATGGATCATGACAACAGCAGATTAAGCGGCTTTGGGAGTGTTCGAAAGAAAAGTTCTTCGAACGATTTATGGACCTCTACGCGTTGGCGATGGCGAGTACCGAATAAGATTTAATGATGAGCTGTACGAGCTCTACGCAGGCATCCACATAGTCCAGCGAATTAAAACGCAGCGGCTGCGCTGGCTAGGCCATGTTACGCGAATGAAAGATGATGCTCCGGCCAAGAAAGTGTTTCTATCGGAACCCGCCTATGGAAGCAGAGGTAGAGGGCGGCCCCCACTCCGTTGGAAGGACCAGGTGGAAAACGATTTAAATTCCCTTGGTGTGACCAATTGGCGCCGGTTGGCGCAGTGAAGGAGCGACTGGCGCGCCTTGTTGGACGGCCATAACCGTTAAGACGGTTAAGCGCTAATTAAGTAAGTAAGTAAGTAATTAAACCTTGCAATAAAGAACAGCAGTGTTCCCAATTGTTCATTTTACCAGAGTTGACAGCCAATACAAATGATAGCTTATCAAGGGGAGCGCTTCCAGTAATTTACACTTGACCAGGATTGCCAGCTTATCTGCTCCACTAGAAACCTGCTTACTGCCACCACGCAGAGTAGAGCAGACATAACACCCCATGCGGGGAATTGTTCAAAACTCCTTTAAAAAATTACATAAATAATAGACATGTTGGGTTGACGACAGTAATACCCAACGAATCCTGTTCCGTTAGTGCTTAAGAGAAGGTAATTGGACGGAAGCACTTAGGTGATAGCTTGCAGCTTCTCTACCGGCCTTTGGTACGAATGTGTCTTTAACAAATTCACTGATCTAATTTAGAAATAGTCCGTAAGGTTAGCCTGTAGACTGAATAAATAAAATAAAGAAAAATTACAATGAAATCCAGCCAAGAATCACGCTCGTCAACAAATGCTACTTTGGACTGTTTAGGAAATTGAAAAGTAAGGATCTCTCTCGGCAAACGAAGATCATGCTCTACAAGCCACTTATCGTACCCTCCTGCTGCAGAAGCATGGGCCATGGCAACATCAGATGAGGCGGCTCTGGGAGTATTCGAGAAAAAAGTTGGAAGATGATACTTGGGCCACAAAGGTATTTTACCGCCCATGGAAACAGAGGAAGAGAGCGGTCCCCACTCCGCTGAAAGGACTAGGTGGAGAACGATTTAAATTCCCATGGTGTTACCATTTGGCGATAGTTAGCACAATCGACTGGCACCAAACCCGTTTAAACTGTTTCGCGCAAATAAGGTAAGAAAGTAATTGCCATCCGGGGCCAGGGACTTGGAAGAATCTGCTAGGGAATATGAATATTCGGTTCGCAGCTTTGCATGCCACAAATACAATCTGACGGTCAGACCACAATTAGAGAGGAGCGAATCCTGGTTTAAGGCTTTTACACTTTTGATGTTACCTCGTCGTTGCAATAAGCATGGAAGTCGAGCACACTACCTATTATACTACGGCAGGAGAACATGCTTTACTAACACTTTTTCTCAGGCATCGAATTTCCTTACTTCATATGACCTTAATAAGTTGTGCTAACAGCGCGTATACGTAACAAAAGGTTGCGGTTGGATTCATATATGTATGTAAGCGCAAAAATGTATATACGCACCTGTAGGTGTTTAGAATACTTAGCAAATACGGCAGACAGGCAATGTAATAGATATTATAAGCAGCGACAAATGTCAAGTAAAATATATGTAACTACCTATATACAATGATGCATACATAATATCTATGTATGTACAATGTATATTAGGGTGGGCCAAAATATTTTTTTTTATTGTAGTGATATCATTGTTCAGGACATACATACAAGAAGATAGCCTTGAAAAATTGCAGATTTTTATTTTAATGTTTAGGTTTACAAATCGTAAGGGAAATTTTCACGTTTTTATGTACCAGAGCTCTTACACTAAGTACAGCTACTTACCTATTCTTATAAGAAATTGAAGGATCTACAGGAAAAGGTCAAAACACCCAACCAATTTACCAAACGAGTGAAGGTAAATATTGAAGCTAAAGTTAACCTTAAACTGAATGAGATTCCTAATTCGATTTGTATGGAAAAACTTAAGTCCGGATAAGGTTCCTCTATCATAGTAAAAAGCTGAAATTTTTACAGGCTATCTTTTTGGATTTTCAAACCATATTGGCAGTGCAAAAAAAAATAATAATTTGATCCACCCTAATGTACATACATGCATTATTATTTCAAAGAACGTTTTTCCAAAAAATTTTATAATTGCTTCATTTTTAAAAACAAAGGCCTAATAAAGCAAATAAAATCTGAGTGTTCTAAGTTTTCAATAAACTCTCAATATCCAGAATTTATTTCAAAAAAATTGCCCCTCCCTAATTCAAATAGGTACATGTTACGTACAGCAGCGAATAGAAAAATAGCAGTACAAATTTATATCAAATGTCGTCAATTAAATTCTTCTATTTTTTTTTCGATATTGTATGGAAAAATTTCTTTGAAGTTTGTAACTGAAACTATGCAAACCGAAGTTCGAAAAAGTTCGAAGATTTTAGAAAATTTTACAAAAATGTCGAGCTTTTTATTTGCAGTTCTTTGAGTATGCAGCATGGTAGCCCAATCACAGAGTTTAAGTGAGAGGTCTCTTGAAAGTCGCATTAATTTTTTCCTGAGGTGTGTTTTAGAAATCTCCCATACAAAGTGTGATGCATTTTTTTTTTAATGAAATAGATTGTGAAATACCCTTCCGAAAACAAATTGTGAAAAATCACTGCGAATTTTAATACCCCCTCCAACTTGAGCTTTGTGAGACTAAACTTTATTGGACTACAAAACTGCATACCCATAGGTTAGGTTATGTTGAACTGGCTGTTCCTTGAGGATTCATATAGACTGCATGAGACCACAGTGTTACCAGAAGTTTGTTTAACGACAAAACTAAAAAACCCTAAATCCAGGACCTAGTTATATGTAACTTTTTCCTCGGTCCCTGCTGCTTCTAGATCTGACAGCTGTATCACTTGTTATAGTTGGTGTCTTAGCCTGGTAAGCGTAGAGCACAAAACGTGCTCGATCGTTTCCTCCTCCAATCCGCACTTGCTACATCTGCTACCACTGGCCAAGCCTAATTTAAAGGCATGTGACGCAAGTGAGTGTCCAGTCAGAATACCCGTCATGAGTCTTTATTCCTCTCTTTTTAATGATAGAAGCAACTTTGTTAGTCCAAGGTAATAAGACCTGTACATACTCTTCGAGAATTTGCAGCCCAATGCTTGGCTCCGCGCCTTTCCTCTATGGTAGATCATTTTGAGCTCTCATCTTCCCATAATCTCGCCCAATCTGATTGAAATGGTTACGTTTCAAACTTCGAGCGATGCGCACTGTTTCCCGTTTTTCTTTTGCATCTATTCCCATATACCCAGGGACTCAATATAGATTTATATTTCTTCCTATCCCGGTCCTATCCAGGGATTGCTTATATTCTAACACACTTCTAGATGCCTTAATTGCTCCTTGGCTCTCAATGTGAAAATTGACGCGGCTGCAGTTCAAACTATTTCCCCCCAGTGTTTCTATTGCTTTAATCACGGCTACTGCTTCCGCCTAAAAAAAACAATACTGTAACGAATTTAGTGCAATTCCGCTTATTTGCAACCTTCTCCTAACGTTCGAATCAGTAAACAGTTGAATGAATAACTCCAATATTCAAT
The DNA here is from genome assembly GCF_040869045.1 of Eurosta solidaginis. Lineage (NCBI taxonomy): Eukaryota > Metazoa > Arthropoda > Insecta > Diptera > Tephritidae > Eurosta > Eurosta solidaginis. The sequence continues at coordinate 250,570,210 of NC_090321.1, read as the reverse complement.
AATGCAAAATGGTCTTTCTTAGACTACTTTCACAATAACACTTCTACTTCTCAACAGATAGCGTGCCTAAATCAGACTGATTACTGATTCTCAGCTTTACCTCCTTTTATACTCTGTTATTTCCTCGTTCGCATACTTCTAGGCGTTTCTATTTCTAGAATTTACTAATCGTTTACTAGCTATACATTTCTCAGCTATAACTACAGATACACGATTATTATAGCTTCTCGCATAGCCCATGCGCGTGTATATGTGAGTGATATTTCCACAGATGATTGCCTACTTTTGGGAGTATCTCAGATATATGCATGGGTTTGTGCATTCCTCTCCGCTGCTTGTAAGGACATATGTATAGATATAATGATGGATTTGTTGATGTGCATACAAGTCACTGCTTAGTATTGGCTTAGAGATGAAAGTATCCCTTAGCGTTGCTAATATTCGTCACAATACACTACACACTAACTGAGCTGAAGGCGTATGTTCACGTTTTCTTAGTATTTTTCTGAAATACATAAGTTAATAAGTTTCATTCAAAAAATTTTTTTTTGGGATTTCTTCTATAACATTGGTCTCACTCACTTCACTATTTTTATGAATGTTACAAAAAAACATTTATTATACCAAGCTTTCCTTGCACTTCAACCACTCGCATAAAAATAATTGACATTACACTATAAGTCCAGAAATCGCTGAGCCCAATATTTACTATAAAACCCAATGGCCAGCCGGTCTTGCAGCTGCGTACTATTGCTTTGATGAAAATGTGTAAAGCAACAATAACAACTATAAAGCTCATTTCTAGGTGGGTGAAAGGTAGTGTTGCTAAGTACTGAGCATTTGAAAACCGATTCTGTCAAGTCCGGACTTTGAAATTCAATTGATTTTGTTTCGTTGTACTTTCAAATTTGGAGAGCTGCAGTTATGACACCCATGCATGCTATCTAATCTCGGCTCTCACTCTCCGAGGCCCTAACGGTAGTAGCCATTGAGCGGAAGAGAAAACAACCCTTTGCCCTAGAATTCTGCTCCATAGCTCACTTCGTGTAGCCACCACACAATTAAAAAGACTGGTGGATGAAGTAGAGCACAAGGGCGGACGGCTTATAATGGGCGCGAGTGGTTATGCCATACTCTTGTAGGACGGCTCCCTTCGTCCTCCTACCAAAAGCAGGAGATCAATGATTTGTATTCCAAAGACTGCGATTTTCACCAAAAATGCCTGCATGTTTGAACAGGCTCTATCGACATGTATTTTGACTTGGCGTTTTCTAAATCTAGGTAGTGCCAAGCCTAGTTAAAATATGTTTGCCAAGGATGTCTGCTTCGTCGGAAGCCCCTATTCAGTTGTATCGCAGAACGCCGGTACATATTGAATTTAACTTGTTTCCAACATATACAGTTTTTTTTTATTGAAAATAAGTATTTTGGACTTATTTGGATGTGATCTTTCTTTTATGCAAAAAAAGTTCAAACTTGATTTCTTTATACCTACCCGAATTTTACGACTTTGTAGATGACTAATATACGAATAAACAAGCAAGAGTGTCTAAGTTAGGGTGGAACCGAACATTACATACTCAGCGTGAGTTTCAATTGTACAGTTCATTTCAGATAAATAACTTTTTCCAATTTTGTTACAAGGGATTTATTTTTTTTTTTTTTTTGGCCTCTAGAAATGTTGTGTAATGCTTGATCGGAATAGGGGCGTGGCACAGCTCATTAAAAAAAAATTTCCAATTTCCTCTTACAATAAAACTTAGTAAGTGAAATATCATTGATACAAAACTATATTTCGCTAAGATATAGCTTATTATTCTAGTTTACGACTCTTTATGATTTGAAAAGTTTTACATCGTCAGGGTACATCACGATTTTTGAGTATTTTACTGTATTGGACATATCAATACAATAACAGAATCGGACCCTAAGGAATACCAGAGAACATTGATGCCCTCAGAGAGTGTGCTTTTAAAGATTACTATTTGCGTACGAATACCAAGATACCAAGAAATCCAACATATAAGACGGGGTTGAAAACCAAGTTTACCAGCTTATAAATAAGTAATGGGTGTTATACTTTGTCGAAAACTTTACTGAAATCGATGTAAATTATATCGGTGTGAAGGCTTTTTCTAAATCCATTAGAAACATGCCCCTTAATGTCAAATAAGTGGGTGTAGTTAAAGTCGGATTCCAGTTTACAATATCACTCTATTCTAGGCGAAATAAGACCATGTGCAAAATTTGGTAAAATCATTTCGATTTTCTCATAACTTTTGGTGTAAGCGGAACAACAGACGTGTGAAAATATTTTTCGATACTGATAATTTTACTCAAAGGGGGTCTATAGCTGTTTCAATTTCTCTATACCATTACATCCCTCCTTTAAGCGCGGTATCCACATCGTAAGAAATGAAAAGTTCCATACAAAAAATCAAAACACGCTCAAGAAAAATTTCGTTTGTCAATTAGTATCCATCTCTCAAGAAAACTCTACGCTTTTTGCTACCTTTTTCTAAAGATTTTTTAGCAAACGTGCACAGGGGGGAGCCCTGTTTTCGCCTAGAAATATATGTACATCTAATTACTTATTTCTTGAGCAACGACCCTGTAAGAACACGTTCTATTAAATACCAGGGTTAACACGGACTGTTTTTATCGTTTATAGTGTTGTTTCGCTTTTTACTTCCTTTATATTAGGTCTGTTGAATGTTTGTCCGCTGTTCATACAAATATTGCAATCGATTTTTAAGTAACTTCCCATTGAGCTACAAACGTGAAACTTTACACATGGGCTAGAACACCGTGACAATGCAACAAAAGGGAAAAATCCGTTAGGTGGCGCACGGATCGAAATAAGTAGATAAGAATTTGAAAATTTTCAAACCAACTTTTAAGTAACTTCTCGATGATGACAGCCGATGACGCGATACAAAAAGATTCGCTAGGGGGCGGACAGGAAGAGATATTTAGAAAAATCGTACGAAACGGAGTGAATATTGGGATTGATTCTTATGTAAATTCTCATTGAGTTACAACTGTAAAACTTCACAGATAGGATAAGACGCCGAGAAAATTTAAGAAAAGGAGAAAAAAAATTCCTTTAGGTGGTGCACGGATCGAAAATTTAGATAAGAATTTGGAAATTTGGTGTATTGAAATCGATTTTAAATTAACTTCTCATTGCGCTACAAACATGAAACCTCAACGACAGGTTAAGACACCGTGACAAAGGAACAAACGGAGAAAAAAATTCCGTTAGGTGGCGCACGGATCGAAAAAATTATATAATAACTAGCGTACCCTCGCCCGCTTCACTATCGAACTTTATTATAACACTTTTTGGTAGACTACTCGTGAGCAAGCTACATAAAATTGTCCATGAGAAAAAATTGGGTATTCTAAATTAATACCGCACATTTGTAGAGAGTGTCCTTGTGCCTTATTAATTGTCGTAGCAAAGGCAAGGCGAATAGGGAACTGCAAGCGTTTGAAATCGAATGGTAAATCCGTCGGAATCAGTGGAATTCTGGGTATCAAAACGTCATCTCCTTTGTACTTCCCTTTCAAAATTGTTGCTTCGATAACGTACCCATTAGCTTCTTCACAGCGAGTCTGGTACCGTTGCAGAGTCGTGGCACATTAATGTTGCGCAGCATAATAATCGGTGCTCCAATTTTTAGTCGTAAATTATGAGGTGGTAGGCCTGGCAAATCGAGTGAGTTTAAGAATTCAGTTGGATAATTTACGACATCATCTTGATCGGTAATAGTGTCCATTGACTTATATGCAACTATGTCACCAGGTATTTGATCCAGAATAGCTGCATTTATATCAGACCTTTGGCCATTTCCGGTTTTCAGTAATGGCTGTGAAAATTCAGCTGCTGACGGATCGTTTTGTAGTTGAACACGTACGTTTGTAGTAAGTGTAAGCGTGTTTACATGTCTCCATAAATACGATGATATTAAACATGCATTGATTTCATCTGCAGCCGTGGATTTTGGGATCACAGGTAATGTTTGCCCGAAATCTCCAGCCAATAAAATCATGGCAGCTCCAAAGGCTGTTTGGCTTCCTCGTAGATCTTTCAAAGTTCTATCAAGTGCTTGCAATGATTTCTTGTGTGCCATAGTACACTCGTCCCATACGATGAGCTTACATGCTTTAAGAACTTTTGCCATTCCAGATGTTTTCGAAATAGGTATCGTTATCAGTGTTCGAACATGAAAATTTTGAATAGTGGTATATTTTCCAAAAAAAAAGTGTTAGATTTTAGAAAAAAGTGGTAGATTTCGGTTATATTTTAAATATCTTGATATAATGAATAACAACCACTTTTTCCATATATATAGATAGGTGTACGTTGCAGTTTTGTACTAAAAAGCCTAAAGGAAAAGAGTTTTATAAAACCATCCAACTGCATTGATTTTTTTTCTTCCCGAATAATTGTGGAAAAGATAAAGTTTTTTAGAAAACTTCTATAAAAATCTACCACCTATTTTTAAGATTGCGTGGTAGAAGTAGTAGAACTTATATTTAAGGAAAAAAGGTGGTAGATCACCACTTTAGTGATAGAATTCCGAATAATGCTCACAGTTGAACTGCATACAAATTAACGGAACATACGCGTCGTTTGTATAACAAATACAAAGCAGTAGAAATGTTCAGCCAGCAACGAAATGTGACATAGGTTTGTGTATGTGTGCTGGAGCATCTCTCATAAACAGTGTACAAACCTCGGTGTTTATGTTTACTCTCCTTCGAAAAAAATTTGCAACTTAGCAGCACGACACAAATCGAAAAATTCGTATATTTATTCAAAAAATGTTGTACACATGAAATGATATCGAGACGCTCGACCCCAGTGAAAAATTACCACTCATCAGCACAGCTTCCTTTTGATACCCATAATGAAGTACTCATTAACGGCTTCCATTTGATACCCATAATATAAAAACACATCCGAAGGTTATTCTGATCCACGTTTTGGGCAATATCTCGAGACCCTAGTCACCCAGATATATGAAAATCACCCTCTGCTAAAGAACTCATCAAAATCTTTCATTTGATATCCATATTGTATAAACACATTCTAGGGGTACCCGGGTCCACACTTTGGCCTATATCTCGAGACCCTAGTCACCTAGGAGTACGAAAAGTACCCCATATTAAATTACTCATCAGGAGCTTCCATCTGATACACATATTATACAAACACATCGTAGGGTTATCCGGGTCCACGTTTTGACCTATGTCTCAAGACCCTAGGAATTTTTAAATTCTTTTTGTTGCTAAAAACCTTCCCCTATTTGATCCCTATAATATGAAAAAGAACGAATAAAATTGGCCTCGTATCGGCCCCAAAACATGGACAGGAACGAACATCATTTCATTTTTATATATATAGATTTGGAAATTTGAAACCGGGTTTTAAATAACTTCTCGATGAGCTAGATGAACAATACAAAAGTTTCGCTAGGGGGCGCGCGGACTAAGATATTTAGAAAAATCAAACGGAACGAAGGAAATTTTGGGATTGATTTTTATGTAAGTTCTCATTGAGCTACAAGCGTAAACTTAACAGATAGGTTAAGACACCGAGAAAATGTAAGAAAAGGAGAAAATAAAAATAAAATAAAAAAATGTTAATGACTTCCTTTATATAAATGGACAAAAATTAAAGAAAAATGTCTCCTTATATAAAGAAATATTCCTGCTAAATTTTGATTTTTAAATTTTGACATAGAAAAAATATTTATGAGAAGTAAAAATATAAGGTGGAGCGCAATTGATTGACTAATTATATCTCCTTTCCTACCAACTTTCCAATCCAAGTAATGTGCGCTCCACTTTTATATTTTTACTTCTCATAAATATTTTTGCCATTTCTATGTCAAAATTTAAAAATCAAAGTTTAGCAAGAATATGTCTTTATTTAAGGAGACATTTTTCGCTGATTTGTGTCCATTTATATAAAGAAAGTGCTTAAATTTTATTTTTTTTTTTTATTTTTAGCAATTGTTTTTGTTTTTATTGGCCTATTGATAAATGATTCAAGGTTCGATTCGAGCTCAAGGCCAGAACAATATTATTTTTTCTAATGACAATTATTGTTATTTTTTAATTTTTCTATAATTGAAATCATTTATCAATAGGCCGATAAAAACAAGAACAATTGCTAATAAACCATGAGCACTTGGGAATGTCAAACAAAGTAATTGACAATAAACAAATCCAGCGTTATCAGTGATTTGCACCCGATGGCGCAACACTGAATAAATATAGTTTGTAAAAGGAATTGAAGTAGCAAATTTGCCAATCAAACAAACCACCGCTGTATAGCTAAATGGTTAGCGCAGCGTGCCTAAAGCGTACTGATGATGAAGGCTTAGCACCCTTCGAAATGGATCTATCTGCGCAGCTATGGAAGGTTGTGTGAAACATTTTCTAAGTTTTATTTTAATGCGTTGCTGAATCTGATTTTCGTCTCTTGCTAGGACGTGACGCCGCTTCATAGAGAACAGAGAGCTAATGGAAATGTCAAAATTACTTGACTGCTACTTTTTTTCACGCAAGAAAAATGCTCGAATTTTTCTTGAGCGTTTCTTATGATTTGGATTCCGCTCGATAATAGTTTTCTTACTCTGTACAAGTATAACTGGGTATAAAAAAGTTGATTATAATTTCGGGTTATGTAAACCCCCTTTCAGACACCATCTTTAAAATAACCGGTTCACCAAATCCGATTCATCTGCTTTGTGCAATACCAGCGAAAAGGCACGGTAACAGCATTTATTTACATTTTCGGTCGTCAACCCGCTGACGTTGGTGTAGTTGTAGCTTGTCTTTTTGTTGTTTGCACATTTGGAGCGGGAAAAAGTGATAATAGGCCGCATGTGTCGTTGTCACTCAATCCACAAATTGGATGGTCAAAATGAAAGAGTGAAAGTTTAATAACACAACAACCGGAAGAATGAAAATAACCGAACAAAAGATGGAGATTGTTAAGAAGAGTGAGAATGAAAAACCGGAAGCGTGAGAAGAGAGTATATTTAAGATAAGAGAGAGAATAAGTGCTAGCATGTGCAGCAGGAATTTAAAGGATTTTTATGTATTCCTGCTGGATAAAAATGCTATTCGAATGCAAGCAATTCCTTTACATACACAGGGTATACTTTTCTCAACAGTTTTAGTAAAATATTTATTACTTTAAAAATACTCACCTTTTTATTACACAAATTTTCTATTAACTAGTGCTGACAACAAGACATTTTAATCAGCCACTAAAAATATGTTTTTTCGCTTTGTTTCTGATAATTAAAGTTGATGTTAGACTACATCCGCACTTTGGCGCACCCTTTTCAAACATTTAAATACAAAATCCTCAAAGGGATACAAGTTATGAGCTAATATAAAAAACTGTTTTCAGTCACTTTTGTACTTTTCGCTACAACTTTCAACTTTTTCTTTAAACAGCTTACACTTTTAATTCACACAAATTCTTCACTCCAGAGTTAATCACATACACATACACCCGCACAAAAAATGCTTTCTTTTTCACATTCAGCACAAAGGCAAGCTCTTGCTGCGTGCGTTCAATTCGACTGCATACCGCCAAAGCTCAAGACCGACTAAATTGAAAGCCGTTTATTAAATGACTAGCTACCGGTTCTTTAGCCACATACAACGTGTAGTGATAGCACATTTGGAGCTCATCGTTGGAGCTTCGGTGCGCTGCTACAACTTCATAAAATAACGAAGTAATGAAACTTTTTAACGGCTTTTGGCCACCCACTTATCAATCAACCACCTTTTTGAGCATTCTTCCTACTTAGAGAAGAGTGGTTTTAGCGCTCTCATTAGCCGGCATAGAATACAAAACAAAATATCGCGTCCTCTCACAAGCCAATGCGTTTATGAATGAATTTAAAACTTATTCTATAACGAATTTCGTTAAAAAAAGCTGCAGCCAAGTTTCATATTTGGTTGTGTTTTAAAGCCAGGCTTTTTTCTTGTTTCCGTTTTAAACGCGCTCAACAAAGCACGCTACAACTGACGCCAATAGGAAACCCGAATTATCATGATTTTAATCATAGTGGAATGATACAAGGTGGCAGCATGGTGACATACCTACAAACATAAATAAAAATTCCATGTACTTCGTTTTTGTAAATTCGATGGACCAATGTCAAAATCGCACTGCACCGGAAGTTGATGTAACAAATCAAATAAAAAAAGTTTATAATCAGCTGTTCCATGCTGCCACCTTGTATCGTTGCGCCATGATTTTAATAAACACTGTAAAAATTTTGACGTCCGTGACTCGTTTTTATACTCAGCCTGCTTTGCACACAGAGTATATTAACTTTGATTGGATAACGGTTGGTTGTACAGGTCAAAAGGAATCGAGATAGATATAGACTTCCATATATAAAAATCGTAAGTATCGAAAAAAAATTTGATTGAGTCATGTCCGTCCGTCCTTGCGTCCACCTGTCCGTTAACCCGATAACTTGAGTAAATATTAAGATATCTTCACCAAATTCGGTACACGAGCCTGGACCCAGAATAGATTGGTATTGAAAATGAGCGAAATCGCCCACTTTTTATATATATAACATATTGGAAAACACAAACAACGTGATTATTTTGTAAATAATACACCTAGAATGTTGAAATTTGACGTGTGGACTGATATGGAGACTGACTTATCTTGTTTTGTTGATTTTCCGACAGGGTGGATAAAGGATGTATATTGGAACGATTTTCCGTCATCCCTTATCAAATTTGGTTTTGGGACAAACCGGTTTCGGCGTTGTGCCATCATCAGTGTCGATTTTCAGCCTCCACGAACTATCATACTACAACCAAAAATTTTTGAATATAAAGATATTGCATGCGCGAATTTCGGTGGAAAGCAGCGGAGCGTAACAAAATTCTAGTAGGTCACTTTCACCACACCAGAAACTTTAACACAATTTTTAACATAATTTAAGCACAGAAATACACTGATTGGAGTTTTAGAGAGTAAAAGTTAAAATTCTGAACACATTAGCTGAAAAAAGTGTACAAATAATTGTTAAATAACAAATACAGAGAGTGGTAGTTTAACAAATTCTGCTGTGGTAAGTGGTGAATGTGACCTACTAGAATTTTGTGAAGCTTGCCTCACACGATTTTTCGTCTATGCAATGTCTCTATATTATATCGTTTCTGCTACAACTGAACGATGCTGTTTAGCTAAGCTGCCAACAGCTACAGCGCTTTTGCTGGCGTGGGCAAGTTATGGGAAGTTCTCGACTGAGTTCGGAGAAGCAGGTGGGTGAAGACTTTGATCTCTCTTTGTGCCCCCTGTTGGCGTTATTTATCACGAAACAGGGTTAGCTGGAGTGACTTGTTACGCAACGACCAGCATCTCCTAAACGGTTAAGCGCCAATTAACGAATTTATCTTCCAACCGCGAGGAACATTTGAGACTGCTGATCTCTTATGAAGTGAAGTTTCAGCATATTTAAGGGTTAAAGACGTATCAACCAAGTGAAGAAGGATGAACGAAAAATTAATAGGGGGTCTCCAGCATTCGCTTCTTAATTAAAAGAGGTTAAGAAGTAAGGTCTTTTCTTTTGTGCCTTTGCAAAAATAGGACGTGTTGAGGCATCCACTCTATTGGAAACTAATTTTTTTGCCATATACATAAAAACGGATTTCAAAAAGTTTCGAAATATTTTTTCACTTATTTCATAAGCATTTTATTTTTTTGGCAATAAAAAAAGTGAAAAATGTCATACCAACAATTTTGTGTGTGTTTTCTTTGGTTTGGCATTTCCACAAAGTTTAAGAGAGTGATTTTAAAATTTTTTTAAAAATCAAAAAACCATCATGGCCGCCAAGAAGAGTAAATGGTTTTACTTGGTAATATTTATATCATGGGTACTACTTTGACATATTTGGTACATTTTTGTAAAATACAGCACTACACTTCAAGTCATTTGCAAAGCAGCTCTGAACGTACAAAAAAAAATTTTAATTTTTCGAAGAAAATATATAGTTAAGTTGTTTTGTTGCCGAGCACAACTTGCCTTTTGCAATTATGGATCATTTAAATATGCTTATGAAAAATAGCATAACTGATTCTAAAATTGTGAACAAATTTTGCATCAATAGAATTAAAGCACAGAAAATAATAACTCAAATAACAGGGCCAGAAAATTATAAATCCATAATTGCATTTTGCCAGAAGACTTTTTACACTATAATAATAGATGAAACGACTGATATATGTATATAAAAAAATTTGGCAGTTTCGATTCGAATTTTTGATAAAAAGTGCATTGATAGATTTTTAGATTTGATACCTTTGACCGATAGTAGCACGGAGGGTATTTTTAAAGCCATTATTAAATCTTTGAAAGACCATTCAATATCACTTTAAAAAATGATTGGTTTCACTGCCAACAATTGCTCGGTTATGATGGGAGCAAAAAGCGGAGTGCAACCAAGGCTGAAGCAAGTTGTTCCAAATCTGCATGTTAGCGGATGTGTTTGTCACATTTTAAATTTAGCTTCAATGGCCGCTTGTGATAATTTTATAAATTTTTAAAAGACGTTAACTATCATTTTTATAACAGCCCCCTTAGGAGGGCACACTTTCAGAGTTTTCAAGAACATTTCGGTACAGAAATGCATGTTATATTAAAGTACGCCCCCATAAGGTGGCTTTCTAGACATGCAGTCATAGATAGAACTCTTGAGCAATGGGATGCCCTCAAGTATTATTTTAATCTTTACGTATTTGAAAATAAAAGCAGTAATCAAAATATTAATCTTATATCCGAAATTTTTTAAAGTCGTATTTATAAGTATATTTTACATTTCTTTCTTATATTTTAAATGAAATAAATGATGTGAATATAGAAATGCAGTCTGAAGATATTCGCATTCATTTACTTACTACCAAATTAAAAATTTTATAAAAAAATCTTATTTAGACTCCAGTCCTATTTGGATGTTAAATATTGATTCAGACGAAAATCACTTAACCTCAGATGAAGTTTACTGCGGTGTTAATGTGGATGTTATTTTATCAAACAACCTACACATATTTAAGAGCTGTGCTAAACAATCTTATATACAATTTTGTAGTACTTTATTAAAGAAAGTAAATTTGAATGATAAAACTTTGTTGTGGGTTGCGAAGCTTTCACTGGAAAGTATTTTAACCCTTTCACCCCTACTGGGACAATACGTCCCAGCAAACTTCAAATATGTGTATAACTTTTAATTGTTATCCAATTACGCATTGAAATGTGCCCAATAAAACCTTGAAGCCTTCTTTGATGATCAGTAACCGCATTCCGTCATTATTGACATCAAATTTCCCGTTACGCAATATTTTGCACAGACATGTCGCGAAATTTTATCAGTAACGCGTTGTATTTCAGTGTGAAGCGTCTATCTCATTGTTTACTATATAGTTTGGCAGCTTAAGTAGAGGTTATGTTGCGAATAGGGTGGAAGGCAGTGGACTAGGCAGTCGAATGTCATATAATGAAGGAATGGTGTTCGGAGTTTTTTCAAAGTTAAAAAAAAAAAATCATAAAAGCTTTAATATAAATAAAACCATTGTTTTAATAACAACAAACACGCCATATATATTCTGTATACATAAATTTGTAAGGATTATCTCACTTTAAAATTTGAATTAAATAATCTTAAATTTTTTTTTGAAACTGAGTCGAGAACTGTGCGTGTGAATGTGCGAATTTTCAGCGATCAGCTGTTAGTTGCGCTACTTGGTAAAATTTACAATGGTCTATCTGGTACCGTTTTTATTCGTAATATACCGCTTGCTGTAAAGTTTAGGTGTGAATAAATATTATTCCTTCGAAATTGGAAAGAAATTATAATGAAAAAAGTTTTTTATATTTATAACTGCATTGGGACATATAATCCCAATAATGCATTTGTGTGGGATAATAATATCCCAATATTTGTTTATACCTTTAGATGTGTACAAATTTTTGGCCCTTTTGGTATTATTGGGAATTATTCGTCCCACCTATAAATGTTAATAAATGTTATTGGGATTATATATCCCAGGATAACGGTAAGGATTCAGGTATGCCAAACATCTTATATTTTAGTCATATTACAGGATTAGCTGTCGTAATGATAAAAACACCGCCTGATTTCGAAAAAAAACTCAGGGTGGAAGGGTTAAGCGGTGAAACAAATGGTATTGTGCCTTTAGTTATGGACTTGGTTCCGAAATCTGAATTTGATAAAATAGAGAAAATTAATTCTGAATTTAGAGCTTTAGCAGAGAATGAGAGCCTTAAAAAATTCAAGAATTTATATATATGCAGCTTTTGGGTAGAATTAAGACCAGTTAAAAAGGAATTAAATGCGCAAATGTTTTCAAATATTTATAGAATAGTTCAAGGCATATTGTCGATTCCACATTCATCCACAAACGTAGAGAGGATATTTTCTATACAAAATTTAATTAAAACTCAGTTTAGAAATATACTTCAAAGAAACACAGTTTCGAATTTAATAAAAACTAAAGACTTAATGAAATCAGCTAACAGTAGGTAGGTAGGTGAAATGGCGCGACCCTGGTCGCCCAAGTAGCTATTTAAAGCCGTTTTGATGCCATGTAACTCGTTTAAAAACCTACGTAATGTTACGGTCAATGTATTACAACCAGCAAGAGTTGTTGATAAAACTAAGAATATTCCGGATTGCTATGACAGATAACCCTCTGAGGTCTTCTAGAAACGGGGCTCCAAGGAACCTTAGCCGGGCTCTAGCTAGAGCCGAGCATTTACACATAAAGTGTTCTACTGTCTCCCTGGCTTTGGATCTTTACAGCTTCTGCAGTAGTCGTGATAAGGAATGCCCATCTTTTCCGCATGCGTACCTACTGCCCAATGACCGGTGCAGACTGCTATCAGTGTGCGTGTGTTAGGCCTGGATTTGTTCAGAAGACTTCTCGTCCTCTTTCCATCATAGCTTGGCCAAATGGATTTTTATATTGCACAGGTGGTGCTGTTATTCCACTTTGTTTGTGCTTTCTTCAAGTAGAAGCTTTGGATATTCCCCTTGGCTACTGCTAAGGGTATGCCTACTTCCTTGTTCATCTCCGATGAACCTCTGCGTGCTAGCTCGTCGGCCTTCTCGTTACCATATATCCCCCTATGACCCGGAACCCAGATAACGCGTAGTTCTAGATTGGTGGATAACTGGGATATGAGTCGCTTACAAGCCTACACTAAATTTGAGTTAATGTGCTACATTGAAGCCCTCCAGTGATTTGCAGGCTTGTGAGGATTTCTGCTTGAAACACGCTGCAGTGCGATGGGAGTCTGAATGATGCAGACAAATCTAGGAACTCAGAGAAGACTCCGGTCCCACTCCCGATTCCATCTTGGAGCCGTCAGTGTAGATTTGGATGTCGTCGACCCTTATGCCCGGGTTTCTCTTCCACTCGTTACTGCTTGGAATGGCGGTATTACAACCGTACTTAAACTTCAGTTTGCGAGGGTACTAATCTGTCTCGGTACTACATGTACCATCCGGAAGTTTCTTTAGGATACATACTACTATGCCCTTGCTGAGTATCCTTCCAACATCCAGACTACCTGAGTCCCAGTGCGGTTTGTGACGATGTACAAAGTATATGCAAGTCGATCGGAAGCAGGTGCAAAATGGGGTCAAAAGCAGCTGTGGGGCAAGTGCGTTCGGCCCCTATGGCACCAACGCACGCAGCGCCCTGGACTTTTTGCAGGCTGGTGAGATTGTAGCTCTTACTTAGAGCTTCCCACCAGACTATGGAACCATAGGTACGCACCGGTCGCACCACCGCCTCGTACATCCAAAGTACCATGCTTGGCTTGAGTCCCCATTTCTTACCAAACATTGATTTGCAGGCATAGAAGGCGATGCAGGCCTTCCGTACCAGCTCTTCGATGCATACTTTCCAATTCAACTTGCAGTGAATTGTCAAGGGCCCATTACTGATACTAGCATAGACTTGAGTTGACTTGAGAACTGTCACTTACAGTTCTGTTAAATGAACATTGCATGTTACTGATAAATTAAAATTTAGCAACACTTAACTTGACTTAGAAGTCCGTTGAATTTTGATTTTCTATGTAAGTTCTAAGTGACGTTTACATTTTGAGATGCCATTTGTTTGTTTCCATTTCATTTTGACATTTTGTCATACAAATTGACATTTATTGATTATGATGCCAGATTGTATGCGCTAAGTCGAATATAATGGTGGCTAAGTTGCGGAGTTTACGCCAAGTCAAGTCAAGTCTATGCTAAGTGTCAGTAATGGGCCCTTAAGTCCCAGATACTTGGTACTCGATAACAGGGTTAGTTGCTGGCCGTTTAGGAATGGTAGTCTGAAAGGAGGTGGCTTGTACTTCCTCGTGAAGAGAAGCAGGTCCGTCTTGTCGGGATTTAATCTAAGGCCACATCCCTGTGCCCACCTGCTGAGTTTAGCCAAGGCCCTGTCCATGATTTCGCTCAACACGGAGGGGAAAGGACCAGAGACCAAGATCGCCTCGTCGTCGGCATACGCCACGATCTAACCCCCCCCCCCTGCGTTAAGTTTTCCTAGGATTCCATTTATGGTGATCAACCAAAGCAGAGGTGAAAGCACCCCCCCCCCTGTGGTGTTCCTCTGCATACCTGCTTGCCCACACTAGCCCCGCCTAGCTCTGCTGTTATTTCGCGGTTGCGAAGCAAGGTTGAAATCCAAAGCCGTAGTGGCTATTCAACCCCTGCGCTACCGAGGGCAGCCTCAATAGCTTCGGTTCTTACATTGTTAAACGCGCCTTCCACATCAACAAACGCAGCCAGAGTTAACTGCTTGTGATGAAGGGACTTTTCCACCGTTCGAACTACCTCATGTAGCGCGGTTTCTGTGGATTTCCCTCTCAGGTACGCGCGCTGTGCCGTGGAAAGTGGAGCCTCGCTTAGAAGCTCCCGTATATGTATATCTAGTAGCCTTTCGAACGTTTTCAGAACAAAGGACGTGAGACTTATCTTCTGCCGACCTTAGGGATGAAAACCACCCTTGGTTTCGTCCACGAGACCGGAATGTGATTGAGACGAATGCATGCCTCGAAGATCTCCTTTAGTTCCTTAACCAAAGATTTCTGAGTCTTCTGCAGCATAATAGGTAGAATACCATCCACGCCCGGTGATTTATATTGAGGGAAGATATCTATTGCCCATGCAATTTTCTTCTCCGCTAAAAGGTTGTCTATATTTTTTCTATTATACTAACTTTAATTTGTGTTAGAAAGTTTCCGGACTAAAAACAGTTTTTGGATAAAGAAGCAGATTATAACTGTAGTTTGGTTCAAATTTGCATCCGAAGACTTTTAGTACATTTTTCGATGATTCGGTACATTTTTTTCCTCGTTTGCTACAAAATGAAAAAATCCTTTTATCATCCCTGCCGAGAACCAGTTAATCATTGTTTACTACAAAGTTTGGCAGCTTAAATTGAGGTTATGTTGCGAATAGAGTGGAAGGCACTCGAATGGAGTGGAATGAAGAACAGTAGGAAGAGCAGAGTTGCATTGGATTAATATGACTTCAATCATTGCCTCAATATTAAATATAAATTTAGAAAAAATAATTAAATACTTGAGTATAAGCAGACATTTCTTTCAATTACTGCAATTAAGGTGTCCTAGATGCTATATATTCCAAATTATAACGTTTTATGTCTGTTTAAAAATTTAACTTCAATTTCCCTAAGATTTTCGTAATAGGCCATTAGTGAAGTGTGTGTGTGCAAATTTTTAGCGATCAGCTGTTAGTTGCGCTACTTGGTAAAGTTTACAATGCAGTTAATTTTAGTATGAATTGTACATAGTGTACCTATACAAATATGTCAACTAAGCGCTAAACGTCAAAACTACAAACAGCCTCGCTCACCTGATGCAAATCTCAGGTCTAGAGTTGTATTTTTGCCACGTAAGAGTACTTCAAGCTGAGTTGCATTTGATACTTTAATAAAACTTTGTAGTATTTACAGATGAAATAGTTGCATATATTTCCGCGGAAATAAGAATACTAGAAGATTTGTAGCCTGTAACAATGCGGAAACATACGGAAAGCAAAATTTATTAATTAGAGTCAAATTATAAAGCGCCACACATGTAACATGGAAAAATTTCACTTCTAAGGCTGTTTACACAAATGCATGATATAAAATTAAAATGTTGTGAACAGGAGCAACACTTTTGTGACTACATAAACCCTGTTTCAATCTTTTACGTCTCTGCACAGAATCCTGACTTGACCGTTTTCAACCGAAACAACAATGGCAATCCAGATTTTCCCGTTATGCTCACTTAAAGCCATGGTACCATGCTTAAAGCTGGAGACATTGGTGCTTTATCGGTAACCTTATAACAGCTTATTCGACCAACCTTATGAGAATCAGTGCAATCGATTATTGGTGCCGCTAAGGTCGTAACCGTATCGTAGCCAACCAATTGGGTTTTGGTTTACCGTGGTAATGATAAACAGCTGATTACGTTAGGGATACGGATACAGCGATACGGCACCAATGACTCCGGCTTAAAGCTGCAGACATTTGCCGTCTTTCAGTGAGTTTTACAGCTCCGGCTCTTGCTCAATTCTCACGTGAATGCTCTGGATCATTGAGAGACTTGAGAAGCAGATGTCGTGAAATTTTCGCACACGTGAAATGTGATTGGCAGATGTCGCCGCTGTTTTTCATTTAACTCATACGGCGAAAGGCTAAGCAGCTACAATTTTTTTTGAAAAAGTAGGTATATTAAAGGCCGCTTTGCCAACCTAAAAAGAAGTAATTAACAAATTATCTGGCTCACAAATTGAACCAGACTTATATCTGGATTTATCTGGCTCAAATCGTTGTTGCATTTACATGCAAAATTATTTATCTGGCTCAGGATTTTGCCACCGGATGATAGCTATTGGTGCTTTATCGGTAACCGTGTCGGTAGACTAATGGCCATATTAGGGAAATCTTTAGGAAAATTCAAGTTAAATTTTTAAACAGTCATAAAATGTTATAACCTTGGAATATATAGCATCTACGACACCTTAATTGCAGTAATTAATTGAAAATTTTTGGTTATACTCAAGTATTTAATTATTTTTTCTAAATATATCTTTAATATTGATACAATGATTGAAGGTATATCGATCCAATGCAACTCTGCTGTTGTTGTTGTTGTTGTAGCGGTTAGGTAACTCCCCGAAGGCTTTGGGGAGTGTTATCGATGTGATCATTGTTTACTATATAGTTTGGTAACTTATTTTGAGGTTATGTTGCGAATAGAGTGGAAGGCAGTGGACTAGGCAGTCGAATGTCATATAATGAAGGAATGGTGTTCGGAGATTTTTCAAAGTTAAAAAAAGAAATGATAAAAGCTTTAATATAAATAAAACTATTGTTTTAATAACAACAAAAACGCCATATATATTCTGTATACATAAATTTGTAAGGATTATCTCACTTTAAAATTTGAATTACATAATCTAAAGTTTTTTTTTGAAACTGAGTCGAGAACTGTGCGTGTGAATGTGCGAATTTTCACCGATCAGCTGTTAGTTGCGCTACTTGGTAAAATTTACAATGGATGTGATGGTCCTTTGTCGGATACGGATCCGATACCATTGTAAATTTTACCAAGTAGCGCAACTAACAGCTGATCGGTGAAAATTCGTACATTCACACGCACAGTTCTCGACTCAGTTTCAGAAAAAAACTTTAGATTATTTAATTCAACTTTTAAAGTGAGATAATCCTTACAAATTTATGTATACAGAATATATATGGCGTGTTTGTTGTTATTAAAACAATAGTTTTATTTATATTAAAGCTTTTATCATTTTTTTTGTTTAACTTTGAAAAAACTCCGAACACCATTCTTTCATTATATGACATTCGACTGCCTAGTCCACTGCCTTCCACTCTATTCGCAACATAACCTCTACTTAAGTTGCCAAACTATATAGTAAACAATGTCCGATACGCTCCGGTAACACAGCACCATTAAGGTGCTGGCCCGACCATTGTAAATTTTACCAAGTAGCGCAACTAACAGCTGATCGGTGAAAATTCGTACATTCACATGCACAGTTCTCGACTCAGTTTCAAAACAAAACTTTAGATTATTTAATTCAAATTTTAAAGTGGGATAATCCTTACAAATTTATGCATACAGAATATGTATGGCGTTTTTGTTGTTATTAAAACAATAGTTTTATTTATATTAATGCTTTTGTCATTTTTTTTTTTAACTTTGAAAAAACTCCGAACACCATTCCTTCATTATATGACATTCGACTGCCTAGTCCACTGCCTTCCACTCTATTCGCAACATAACCTCTACTTAAGCTGCCAAACTATATTGTAAACAATGGGCCCGACCATCTCGGGAACGATTTATATGGCCACATTGAACCTTCAGGTCATCCCTCCCTCCCCACCCTCAAGTTCCATGAGGAGCTTGGGGTCGCCAGAGCCTCGTCTGTTAGTGAAACGGGATTCGCCGCTCGAGGTGAGGTTGACAATTGGGTTGTAGAAGCTATATATTGCCCTACACAACCCCTTGAATCCCAACAACAACTCTGCAACTCTGCTCTTCCTACTGTTCTTCATTACATTCCATTCGAGTGTCCTCTTTCACTGAATTCGAGTGCCTTCCACTCTATTCGCACCATAACCTCAATTTAAGCTGCCAAACTATTTAGTAAACAATGCTATGGGATTGTAGCATGAATGCGGTAATGCGCTTTTTTTTAAGAAATCTCGAAAATCTCTCAACAATACAAAATCCCCCATTTTGCATTGCTTCTCTTCTCTTTCCAAATATGAAGTTAAAAAAATAAATAAATGGAAAAGTAGCAAAACAAAGAAACTAACAAAAAATGAAGACTCTGATCTCTGCCCAGTGGAAAACAACTTC
Organism: Eurosta solidaginis; assembly: GCF_040869045.1. Classification (NCBI taxonomy): domain Eukaryota; kingdom Metazoa; phylum Arthropoda; class Insecta; order Diptera; family Tephritidae; genus Eurosta; species Eurosta solidaginis. The sequence goes on along the minus strand of NC_090321.1, from coordinate 250,551,212 downwards.
ATACGATAACAACTTGTGCAATTGGGGCCAACGAATTTATATTGCGAAAACTTTCCACCATTGTTTTTACTTTTAAAATTGACACAGCAAATATTTATGAAGATTGCTAAGATAAAAACATTGTAAACATTTTTCTGCGGTAGCTAAATATGTAAATATTAGTAAGTACACTTTGGTAAGATATGCGTGCAACAACAAATGTGATTAAATTATAGATGTTATTACCCATTCCACAGTTCACCAGCAACATCTTTACCAAAAAGCGCAGTAACAAAAGCTAAGTGACAGAGACAAGATTTGCGCAATCAGAAACTCTTCCAATCTCTTGCAGTGCTAACGAAATTGCCTATATATCCCAATGAAATGTTGCTCAAGATCAGACATGCGCTACTCGAAATCACAAGTCATCCTGTGACAAAGCAATCAGCCATTATCATCAATAATGAGATAATAATCACTTCTGGTTGCATATTGCAACCTTATGTGCGTCCTTTAACACCGCTCAGCTCAGATACTAATTCGGAGGCAGATGTGTGTACTAGTACAAAGATTATACGCAAATTACAACAATGTCAGTTAATCGATGTACAAGCTGGTAGCAGCGATGAAGCGAAACATTTAAATTTACTCAATTATCAGGTGACATTCGATCGTCGTAAATTACTAGCGCCCAATGAACGCCGACGTCAACCACATATATTAACACGTTACTGCGCCAAGTTATTGTATCTGTTCAATTCAGCAGAAATTTCACGTCATGTACTACGCTTTCTTGGCAATACAGCACATCCTGAAGAATCATGTAATGATGTTTTAATATCTAGTTTCTTGGTGTTAAGTATGCGTTGTGATGGTGACAAAGAGAATTTTGATCGTTTCCTACGCCACATTGCTCATTATCTGCGTTATTTAGAACCAATACATACGCTGGATGATGTGTTAGTTATGTGTACACCATTTGGTTTGGAAAACTTCTATAAGACTATAAGTATTGGTAAAGTATCAAATGTTATGGGACGTGATGGCTGCCTCTTTGTACTGTCCAATGCATTGGCGCTGGGTTGTGAGGGTGCTGCTGTTTTCAATAATAAATTGTAAGTATCTTTGGTTAATTAGTTCGTACACAATTTTAATACTCTTTCATTTAGGCGCTTAATTGGCATGATTATGTGTACATCTTTTCAGCGTCATGGTGAGAATGTTAATCTTACTTTAGCAGCAAACTTTGCTTGCTTACTACGCGATTTTATGCGTCAGTTGGGTTTGAGTGTAACATGGATCCGTGTACCGAGGAATTCATCAAATTTTCTATGTATGTACAAAACGAGAACTATGTTTAGAGTTAGTTCATATGCTTACTGTTTGCTTTACAGGGGAACGCGCTATGGTTGTTATTGAAGCAGCAGGTAGCCAAGGCACTGGAACATTTGTAAAGGTTTTGAATAAGAAATTTATCGTCACATGCTCGCATGTTGTGTTCAAGGTAAGATTTGAAATTGCAGCCTTTTTGGAAATGTTCAAAAATTTAAGCTGCCGAAGTACTCGTATTCATATGACCTCAAGGAACGTTGCTCTTTCTGGCAATATTGAGGTTTTATATATGTCTATGTAGATCCTGAAGGAGTCAGTTGGGGACTGCACGGAATATTTTCGCACTGTTTTAGTATTAGTTTATAATCATTTTTGAATGACTTTGGTACCATTCTGTAATAAACTCCGGACCTTTTCATAATTATATAATGCTTATATATAAGCTGTGATACATACACTTAAGTGTTTTTATCATGACAAGCTTTATTTCGTGATCTTTTCGGATATATGCGCGGTTGTTGTTGATGTAGGAATAAAGACACACCCCGGAGGTTTCGGGGATTGTTCTCGATATTAATGGTTTTGCCAGAAATGGACCTTTTTGGCCACTTTACATTTTTTTATTTTAAAAATTGAGCCCGCACTTATGTTTTTGTATGTCCTGCATGCAATGTGACACCGACCATCTTTTCAAATGCAATGTGGGCCCTACGCCTCTAACACCAATCTCCCTATGTACCGCCCCTGCTCTAGCAGCCAGTTTCCTTGGACTTCCGTTAGAAAACTTTGATGACAATTTGTGAGTGCTCGTGCACATTGAATGGGCGAAGCACAACAACAATCCACACCTATCTGGTTGGAAATAGATCTGCATCTCCCCTGAAAAGCAACCACTCGGATACCGTAATCATGCACACTTGTCTGACGAATCTCCCCAGCTCAAGTTAAGAACTAATTCTCCTCAATAGAGTTAAGTGTTTACACACAAAACTGCATGGTCTGATTGCGATCCGAAAAAATTGAACCGCGAATCGGCGGTCCTGCGTCTCCCTGGCTTTTTCTTTCCAAAATATATTTGCCTCAATAATATCCACAACGTTTTGACCTTCCTTCCAGATAAACTCCAAAGCTTTTTGCCGCAGTGTGGATGGTGAATTCGAATCGGAGGTGCTCTGGCAAAATCCACAGTACAATGAACCATATGATGTTGCGCTATTAGCAGCACCAGACAACATTCCAGAACGATATTATGTGCGCTTGTCCAATGCGAAACCGACTCTGGGTCAGACGGTTTACAATGCGGGCTTTCCCTTCTTTGTTAATTTCAATTTAAAATATGATTTCAATCCGGCCATTTTTCAAGGACGTATAATTAAATGCTCTCCAGGTGCCATTATGTCAGATGGTTGCGTACAGGCAGGCCAAAGTGGTGGACCAATGTTTGATGAGAAAGGCTGCATTTTGGGGATATGTGTCTCGAATATAAAAGTTGGTAATATAGTTTATCCGAATTTGAATACTGCAGTGCCTGTTTGCCAAATACGTTCATGGTTAGAGGAGTATGCGCGCACAAATGGTTAGTAGTTGACATGAGTTTTAAGAAAGATAATTGGTAATATAAATTGTTTTTTGTTTTTTCCTTCTCCTGCAGACATTCAAGTGCTTAGTAATTTGGTAGCTAATGAGGAAATGCGTCGTGTATGGGCACTGGAAGCGCCACCTATTTTAAGTAAATTGTAGCAATAATAGAATAAGTCTTTTACAAGTGATTTGTTTGATTTGTACTTATATACATATATACTTGTAATTTTTTTACTATTTTTTAAGCGGTATATTTGTATGCACATATATAATTTATAAAAATTACACTATGCAACGAACATAATCATTGTCTGCATACGTATAAATTATAACCCAGGATAAAAAAGTGGGTGGGTTGTTTTTCATTTGCATAACATGGCCTAGCCACCGTAGGCGCTGGGTTTTAATTCGCTGGACTGTGTTGATGTTTGCGTAAAGCTCGTACAGCTCATTAAATCTTCTTCGGTAGCCATCATCGGAAATGCGTAGGGGTTCGTAAAACTTTCGAATAACTTTTTTCTTGAACACTCTCAGAGCTGCTTGTTGTAGCGATAAGGTTACTCCCCGAAGGCTTTGGCGAGTGTTATCGATATTATGGTCCTTTGCCGGATACAGATCCGGTACGCTCCGGTAACATAGCGCCATTAAGGTGCTAACCCGACCATCTCCGGAACGATTTATATGGCCACAATAAACCTTGGTATTTTAGTCGCCTCTTACGACAGGTATACCTACCGTTGGTATATTCTGACCCCCTAACCCGCTGGGAAATCCAGAGCTGCCTCATCTGGTGTTGTTGCTGTTTTCAATTGAGAGAGGAGAGAAGTGTTCCCTCCATCATCGAGGTAATCACAGGAGTTTGCCCCGGACTTAAAACCTTCCGTCTGTGCGCGGATTTAATATAGTGTAACGAATTTAGTAAAACTGCGCTTATTTCACACCTTCTGCAAACGTTCGAATCGCTGAACTGTTGAATAAATAACTCCAATGTTCAATGCAAAATGGTCTTTATTAGACTACTTTGAAAGTACTTCACTCTTACTTCACAAATAATTGCGTGTTTAAACCAAACTGCTTACTCAGCTTTTATACTCTGTGGCCAAATGTCTAAACGTTTCTTTTGCTAGAATTTTCTACTTGGTTACCAGCTATACACCACCAGCTATAAACTACAGATACACGTTTATAGCCTCTCGCATAGCCATATGCGCGTGTATATGTGAGTACTACTTCGACCGATGACTACATCTGTATGTGAGTATCTCTCTGCTGATTGTATGTATGTGTGTACATGATGATTAATGTGCTTCTGTATCTTGCTTTAAGGTTTTTGTTGTGCATTTATTTAGTGATGTGAATATTCGTCACAATAGTTTAATAGTGGGAGGGAGATGAATGGAAAAGGCGATTGGCAAAAAGAAAGATGGAAGACCAAGTAGAATAAAATGGAATAGAGATTGGAGGTTGGAAGCGATGCTCACATGTCAAATTTAAGCAAACAAATTTTAAAGCAGAAAAAGTATTTTAACGAATTTACTGCAATTCCGTTTATTTCAAACCTTCTACTAAGGTTCGAATCACTAAACTGTTGAATAAATAACTCCACTATTCAATAATGCAAAATGGCCTTTATTAAAGTACTTCACAATAAATAACTATACTATTGCTCGCCAGATAGCGTCTTAAATCCAACTGCTTGACAACTTAAATCAAACTGAATTCCAGTGCCTCTACAATTGCCGCCTTTTATGCTCTTTGATTTCAACCTTCGCATCTTCTAGGCGCTTCCAGAATCTACTAGTCCAGCAGCTCTCAAACTTCTTAGCTGTAACTACAATTGCACAATTTTATAGTTTTTCTCATTGCATACTTATAGGAGTATCTCAGATATATGCTTGTGTTTGTGCATTGACTCTCCGCTGCTCGTATACGTACATGGTACATATGTGTAGACGCAATTATTGTTTCGTTTATGTAGATACATAATGATTGATCTATGGATGTGAATTCACGTCACTGCTTAGCATCGGCTTAGAGCCAGCAGCACACCTTAGTTTTGCTAATATTCGTAACACTGCCCTCCACCTAAGTCTGATCGTCCCGATCAGACAAATCTCCCGATCTAAACGCCGTAGCATCTCCAAATGTACCACTCTCTACTCCGTGGTTTCTCAGTGGTTTGTATGCGGTAGATGGTATCACTGATCTTCTTCACAACTTTGTACGGGCCTTCCCAACTGCACCGAATCTTGGATGGAACACCTTTCCGCCGGTGAGGGTTGTATAACAGTACCAAATCTCCCACCCGGAAACCTTCCGAATTATTTTCCTTGTCGTACCTGTGTTCCATCTTACTACTCATTATTCTGGATCGTTCTCTCGCACTCTGTTGCTTGGTCAATGAAGAAATACTTTGTAGAGCTTGTTCTTGACGGATTGGCTTCACATACTCAGTATCGTTCCGACGTTTCCCAACAGAAGTGCGCGCTGGCTTGAAACCATCCTTGCATTCTTTCTGAAAAATTCTTTCAGTCATTTTAGTGCATCCATTAGGGTTTGTCGATGCCGGTCTTTTTCTCGCAAGCACTTTTAATTTCGCTTTATTTGGCACATTCGATCCATCAACCTTTCCTTTCAACTTTCGTGGCCTTTGTCGAGTCTTCTCCACCAGCACTCGCTTACTGCTGAACCCTTTTTTCAAACTGAAGTTAAGTGGCACATCTTGGTTCTCATAATGCATCACCCTTCTCTGCATATCGATCTTGATGTCATGGTCAACCAAGAAATTCACTCCCAATATAACTTCATCAACAATCTCCGCCACAACGAATTTGTGTAAAACCATGACCTTCCCAATTAAGACTTCACAGATCACTTCTCCCTGGACTTGGTTATACTCGCCAGTGACCGTACGCAACCTCGCTCCAGGTAACGGTTTTACTCTCCTGTGGACCAAGTCAGATCGGATCAAGGAATGAAATACGTCCGTATCTACAGTCAGTACACGCTCCTTGCCATCCACATTCCCTCTGACGGTAAGACTGCTTGAATTCCTTCCAATTTGCGACACAGATATCACGGGACATTCAATTGCCAGGGCAAGTTTTCGTTCTTTACATCCGACACGCTCTTGCTCATTTCCTCCAACTTTGCGTTTACGGCCACCCCCATTGTTGGAACTATTAGGACCAAGATCGCAATGACGTGCAATGTGACCGGACTTCCCACATTTGAAGCATTTGGTAACTTTTTCACTCCGCTTTTGCGATCCTTTCAGCGCCTCCAATATTGCGTCTACGCACTCTGGCCTGTCTACTACCACACGGCGTGCTTTGAAAACTGACTTACACAGAAGCGACGCTGTTTCCTGAATCAGAGCTTGTGAAACCGTTTCTGCGAATGTTGGCTTTGGGTTTGCGTATGTAGCTCGCTTTGTTTCGATGTCCCGTATGCCATTTATAAAGCTCTGAATCTTTACCCTTTCAGTGTATTCCACGGGTGCGTCCGCATTCGCTAAATGTGCCAGCCTTTCAACATCCGACGCAAACTCCTGCAAAGTCTCATTAGCTTTTTGGTGACGATTTTGCAACTCAATTTGGTATATCTGTTTTCTCTGCTCGCTTCCATAATGTCTCTCGACAGCAGTCAGCAATGCTTCATAGTTGTTTCGCTCTCCTTCGGGAATCGTCTGTAGGATTTCGGCTGCTGGCCCCTTCAATGCTACGAATAGAGCTGCAACTTTATCTTCAGCATTCCAGTTGTTCACTACTGCGGTCTCCTCAAACTGTAGCTTAAAGACCTGGAAAGGAACAGAACCGTCAAAGGATGGTGTTTTTACCTTTGGATTGCTTGCTGAAACAGCTGGGCGATTTAGTTGTAACTGCTCCATACGACCTTTTAAATCATCTACTTCTGCCTGAAATTGAGCCATTTTTGCATCCTGCACTTCCAGTTTTGATGATACCTGTTCCACATTTTCTGCCGACATTTCAGATATACGTGCCTCTTGCGCTTCCAATTGAGATACCATATATGTCTTTTGGTTTTCCAGTTGAGATGATACTTGCGACGTCATTTCTGAAATACGTGCCTCCTGTGATTCCAGTTGGGATGCTATATATGTCTTTTTTTTCTTCCAGTTGAGTTTCCATCTTGGATGTTATACGTGTCTCCTGTGATTCCAATTGTGATGACATGTTGGTAGATATTTGTGATGACATTTCCAATATCATGTTCAGGTCTGTGTTCGCCATTGTCTGCGGTGTTTCATTTTTCTCTTCAATTTTTGTTGTTGTCTCGTCCCCATCAGGATAAAAGACATACTCGTCCACATCAATTCCTTCTGCTTCCATTGCCTCTCGTAGTCGTGCCTGAAGTTCGAGTTTAACGCCGCTTGTATTCAATCCACGGCTCTCCAACTCCTTCTTTAGTTGCTGGATCTTCAATTCACTGAACTTTGCCATGTCCTTGTTATCCTCTGGAATTTATTCAACAATTCCTCTTCTGACACCAATTGTAACGAATTTACTGCAATTCCGTTTATTTCAAATCTTCTACTAAGGTTCGAATCACTAAACTGTTGAATAAATAACTCCACTATTCAATAAAGCAAAATGGCCTTTATTAAAGTACTTCACAATAAATAACTATACTATTGATCGCCAGATAGCGTCTTAAATCCAACTGCTTGACAACTCAAATCAAACTGAATTCCAGTGCCTCTACAATTGCCGCCTTTTATACTGTTTGATTTCAACCTTCGCATCTTCTAGGCGCTTCCAAAGAGTATATATTGTCAAGAGGCGTCACTCGATACTTTTGTTGTTGCCAAAGCAAATTACTCGATGTTTTCTCAAGGTAGTCGTTGTTTTTTTTTATCAGATGTATTTATAATAACGCATTCTATACATTTTCGTTTAGAACTATGTTCTAAGTATCAAGTATCTAGCTCAACGGGAAGTTACCGAAAAAGACTTTTCCGTGGGTCAAAAATTCTTATGGAAATGGGGGGACAAACATGAAAGGGACTTAATATGGTAAGGTTTTACAAGACGGTGCACCACCACCTACTTTTTATCGAATATTATTAAAGGTGGTATCAAGAGACGGGTCTCGGCCTCAGTTTTAAGAATCCGAAAGCGGAAATCAAAAATTTTATTTCTGTCGAAAGTTATGTACAAAAAACCGTAAAAGGGCCCCTAGAGTGTCCGAAATATGTGGCCCGATCCATAGTTTTTTGCATAGAACACCTTTCTGCGTTGGCGGCCTTCGGCCGCGCTTAGAAAAAATTACCCTGGGTGGGTCCGACACCGGTTTGTGGGTCAAAACTAAATGCGCGCAGAACGCCTTTCTGCATTAGTTTGTGTTTGTGTACAACAAATCTGCCAAAAAACAACAACCACATAAAAACTTCAACCGATTTTTTGCTTATATCTTTTGACAGAAATAAAAATTAAAATTTTCGCTTTCGAATTCTAAAAACGGAGGTCGAGACGCGTCTTTTGATACCACCTTTGATAATTTTCGATAAATATTAGGTGGTGCACCGTCTTGTAAAACGTTACCCTTAATATAAAGGTAGTAAGAAAATTTTTGATAAAAGGTACAACGTTGTCACAAAAAATCGTTGCTGAGATAGTCGTGCTAGTATCTCCGTTGTGCTAATTACTGGAATGTAAAAGATCAGCAGGTGGAAAACGATTTAAGTTCCCTTGCTGTTACAAATCGGCGCCAGTTAGCAATGCGAAGAAGCGACTGGCGCGCCTTGTTGGACGGCTATAAACGCTTAAATGCCTAAGCGCCAATAAAGTAAGTGTGTGAGTAAATAATTTTTACTTTCCAACGGATTTCGGTATATTTCTTAAAGAAAAATTCAAAAATAGTTGCTTATTCCAGTGTTTTAAAAAAACAATTTTTTATTACAATAAACAATTCGGTATATTTTAATAGCTTAGTCATATGCGTTTATTAATACACATATGTACGTATATGTTTGTTAGCTTGTAGATACATAAAAATATAGATTGGTTTATATTACGCTCTAGAAAAGAGCAAATCAAAACAAGAGAAAAAACGTAGTCCATTAATTATATATGAAAATGGTTTATGTATGAACATTTTTATCCAAACACTGATTAACATGCTCTTGCAAAGCAGTTAAGGAACTGCAAGTGTTCGAGCAAATTGGGCATATGTGTCCCGTAGCCGTTTGTATAGTCGGTGTGTTCTGCTGGAAGTATATGACAAATTTATCATTTGTATAACAGATCAAATATAGGGTAAACGCACTAGCATCCTGACCCTATGCAATGCTTTATGTTATCTATGTATACTACCAAAGTTTTAGTTAAATAGAGTCCATAGCCTAAGAATTAGTGGCTGAGTTTGAAGAGCTGTTTTGATATGCCGGTTAGACTAACACAATATACCGGGAGCATTTAAAAAAATAAGCGAAAGAAGCATTTATTGACTAAGACGACATGCACTAATCTACAATAAATCCTCAATAGATGATCTACGCGTTTACATATGTTCCACCGTTAGGAGTTAAACTATAATCTGTAAAGTTTTCAAGTTTTTTTTTTTTTATTTCGTGATTCCAATTGTATTTTTTCTATGAAAAAAGTCAGAGTCTCTAAAATTCGTTCATAATTACCGATTATCGAAGGGAAAAGTTATATGAGAAATATCTAGTTTTTTAACTACCGATTAGGAGTGAAGTACAACAAGTAAAGGTGTCTAAGTTCGGGTGTAACGGAACATTATATACTTAGCGTGAGCTTCAATTGCACCTTTCATTTCAGATAAATTACTTTTCTACATAACACGTGGCACCGCCCGTTTAAAAAAAATTTCTCCCCATTTCCTCTTACAATAAAATTTGATTCAAAACTATTTTTTGCTAAGTTATAGCTTATTATTCTAGTCTGCGACCCTTTTAAATTTGTTTTATATCTAAGTTACCGTGGTCTTTAACCGATCCCGTCCACTTTTACTAGAAATATTTTCTGCTATAAGGAAAAAATGTGTACCCATTTTTATTACGATCCGTTAACTTTTCTTCGATTTATGGCTCCCGAAACATAGCAAATTGCTTAGTCATAAAAGGGGCGGTGCCACGCCCATTTTTTTAAATTTTAAGTTTTTCCTATTTATTGTTATAAATACACTTGGGAAATGAAATACCATTGATATAAAGCTCTTTTTTGCAAAGATATAGCTTATTTTATTCGTCCACGACTCTTTTAAAAATTGCTTCTATAAAAGTGGGCGTGGTCCTTAACCGATTTCGTTAATTTTTCTTCAAAGCATTCCTTATAGTAAAGGCAACCACTCTGCCGAATTTTGTTACGATAGGTTTAACGATTTTTGATTTATGATTAATAATTTGTAAAATTGATTTTATCACAAATGGGCGGTGCCACGCCCATTATTTTAAACTTTTTTTTCACATATTCATCAAGAGTCTCAATATCAGTCCACACGTCAAATTTCGACATTCTAGGTGTATTATTCAGGCCTGTTCTGAATTCCGACTCGTTTTGAAAAGCAAAACGAGGCTGATTCCGAGTCGATTTCTATTTGGTGTTCTCAATTCCGATTGAAACAAATCGATTCGAAGTCGATTTCTAATCGTTTTCATTTCGAGTCGATAATCAAGCGAAACAACTGTTTTTATTTATTTTGGTTTTGGTTAAATTAAAATTGTGCAAAAATTTGAACAAAATGCCAGCACCAATGGTTTTCGGAAATGCAGAAGCAAGAAGACGTGCAATTGTGCATAAAAATCCCAAAAATCTATCAATCGAAATTGAGAACACGTCGGTTTCCTTTCGACCAGAATCGCTTTGTTTAGCTTGGAAAATTTTTGATAGGAATTTTCAAATTAAGATTTGGTACACTAAATAAACAAATAGTGTAGCAAAAAGTTGTTATAAATCTTCCAAATAAAATGATTAATTTAATAAAACTTATTTGTGGAAAAATAATGTGATTATCTATGCTTAATAGGCTAATTATTTTCGATTCCGACTGCTCAGAGGTAAAACTTTTCAAATCGACCAAGTCTGGTCGGAATCGAGATATTCAAACACCAATCCATTTCGATTCGTGTTTTCGATTTTGTGTTTTCCAAAATGTTATATATATAAAAAGTGGGCGTGGTTATCATCCGATTTCGCTCATTTTCAATACCAGATAAGCTCGCGTACCAAATTTGGTGAAGATATCTCAATATTTTTAGTTATCGTGTTAACAGACGGACGGACGGACATGGCTCAATCAAATTTTTTTTCCACACTGATGATTTTGATATATGGAAGTCTATATCTATCTCGATTCCTTTATACCTGTACGACCAACCGTTATCCAATCAGTTAATATACTCTGTGCGCAAAGCATGCTGAGTATAAAAATGAAGAGAATCTCGGTATATGTAAACTAGGTCTTATTGAAATAAAATTGTTCTTGTTGTTGTGTTAACATTCCATGGATACGGTCTCTCACAAATAGTCATCAAAGCCCAAATTGCAATTAAAGAGATGGTTGGTGTTATGTGTCCCCCCACAATTGCAAGCAGAACATACATTTTGTATGTCGGAGTTGATTCTGGATAGGTAAGAGTTTAACCCGTTACAGAACACAGATCGAAGTTCGGTTGCGGATTTTATTACGGCTCTGAATTTTAAGTACAATTTCGCTTGCATGTTCGCCAAAATGTAGATCCTGAGGGTGAGTCGTGTCTCCCTTGGTAGTGTCCTCTCTTTTTCTGCCAGAGTGGGATATTGTATATTGATAACAGGGTTTACCGGGGGCGACCTTGCAAAGGCGTTTACCGATTCTGTGTGGATTTAGCCTAGAGCCTTCTTATGCTTGTCTGGATCAGACGGCTGTGTTGGTAGGTGCCGGATCACATCACAGTGCTTATGAAGTTGTTCCGTTAACCCCCATGTATGCGGAAAACAGTGGTTATCTCTGTCGGAAAAATAACATTTATATGGATGGACATCTTTGTTGTTGTTGATGAGTGGGCATTCCCTTCAATAAAGCATGAAGGATGAGGAAATAATGTATTAAAAGCACTGTTAACACAACAGGAAGTACAGTTTCACACAGGGTTTCCTCAATCGAATTTAAAGCAGAAATGATAGACGTAGTAGAAAAGCTTAGACAGCGGTCACCAAGCAAGAACGAGAGACTTACTGGTCACAATGTAAGTTACAATTTTTACTCAGCAAGTTGGTATATAGCCAACATTTTAAGGTATCGCAATATTTGCAAAATATGTTAAGCAACTACCTAAGAGACTGTATGTGATGTATCAAACGACTCACGGTCAAGGAATTGTAAAAAATAACAAGCAGATCAGCCTTCTTCGCTTAGATATGACAGGAATGATCTTTCTCGGCTTTCGCCCAGGATGTGATTGTTAAATCTAAGCCAGGGCTTGCGCAGTATAAATATACGGATTGGTAATCACAGTATTTAGCTGGTACCTTCAAAACCGGAGTTTCCCCATCCTCATGAAGAGTAGAATCTCCACTATCAGTAATATGACAGTTGGCCACCAACAAATTAAAAAAAGCTCAATCAAATATAGCCAGATCACCTTATCGGAGCTCATACTTAAACCTGGCCTGGTGTCACAATAACGAAACTGAGGAAATTTGGACGGATAAGAACAACGAAAGTTCCGAACCGCTCTAACCTCTGCCATATTATTAAGAAATATTTCCACTTTATAAAGAATATAACTATTTTCTGTAACTATTATTAAGGTGAAGTCAAAGTTAAGGGATACGCTAGGTATCCGGGTACTGGTGCGCCTGTTTACCCTTTCAAAAAACCACTTACTTCTGCACCAGCAGCTGATAGACTATTTCCTTGTTGTTGCTGCTGTTGGGATGCTGCAATTGATGCTAAACGTTCCTCATGATTGGCCACTTGTTCAGTTAATTTTTGATTAACCCGTTGCAATGCACGCAAATCTTCCAAAAGTTGCGCTTTCTCACCAGCCATTTCTTCACGTGCAGTACGTTCTAATTGAAAATCACGAGTATAAACGTCCACCTGTTGACGTAAAACGCCAATTTCTTCACTCATTTGATCGCGTTGTGTTGTATATATAACAAATTGTGCTGTCCTTTCTGCATCAGTAGATTGGAGTACAGCAATATCGGTTTGTAATTGATAAACTAGCTCTTCTGAAGCTTTTAAATTTGATTTAAGGCAATTTATTTCATCGGAGTATTGCTTTTGCTGTGTGTTGAGAGATAAGAAAAAATATTTCTATTTGTTAACAAAAAAATAAAATAAAAAATAAAAATAAAATAAAAAAAAATTTAGGCACTTCCTTTATATAAATGGACAAAAATCAGCGAAAAATGTCTCCTTATATAAAGACATATTCTTGCTAAACTTTGATTTTCAAACTTTGACATAGAAATTGCACAAATATTTATGAGAAGTAAAAATATAAAAGTGGAGCACACATTACTTGGATTGGAAGGTTGGTAGGAAAGGAGATATTATTAGTCAATCAATTGCACTCCACCTTTATATTTTACTTCGCATAAATATTTTTGCAATTTCTATGTCAAAATTTATTATTATCTTCTCTTTTTTATTTTTATTCTCTTCTTTTTATTACATTTTGTCGGAGTATTAACTTATCTGGTTAAGTTTTACGCTTGTAGCCCAATGAGAACTTACATAAAAATCAATCCCAAAATACCCACCGGTCCGTTTGATTGTTCTAAATATCTCAGTCCGTGCGCCCCCTAGCGAAACTTTTTGTATTGTCATCGACCTCTGAATTAAGCTCTAAATTTTTAGCCTCTAGCTCATCGAGAAGTTACTTAAAAACCGGTTTAAAATTTCCAAATTATTATCTAATTTTTTCGATCCGTGCGCCACCTAACGGAATTTGTTTCTCCTTTTGTTCCTTTGTCACAGTGTCTTTACCTGTCTCTGCGGTTTCATGTTTGTAGCTCAATTAGAAGTTTCTCTACAATCGATCTCAAACACCAAATTCTAATCTAAATATTTCGATCCGTGCGCCACCTAACGGAAATTTTTTCTCCTTTTCTTAAATTTTTTGGCGTCTTATCCTATCTGTGAAGTTTTACAGTTGTAGCTCAATGAGAACTTACATTAAAATCAATCCCAAAAATTTCCGATTCTTACGATTTTTCTAAATATCTCATCCCATGCGCGAATCTTTTTGTATCGTGTCATCGGCTGCCATTGACCTCTGAATTAAGTTTGAAATTTCAAGTCTCTAGCTCATCGAGAAGTTACTTAAAAGATGGTTTGAAAATTTTCAAATTCTTATCTAATTATTTCGGGCCGTGCGCCACCTAACGGACTTTTTTCCTTTTGTTGCATTGTCACGGTATTCTAACCTATGTGTAAAGTTTCACGTTTGGAGCTCAATGAGAAGCCACTTAAAAATCGATTGCAAGATTTGTATGAAAAACGGACAAACATTCAACCGACCTAATATATAGAAAGTAAAATTATTCCTTACTATATCTGAGACTTGTAACTTTTCTGCTAATAATTGTGACATATTGCGTTCGAAATTCTTGACTATGCGTTCATGTTCGAAACGTGCTATGAAACCGGCTTTATCTCGGAAATCTTTGTCTTCTTTATCAGTTTGGGCAACAACCTTAGATGAAGCCTGAAAGAGATGTAAATTTAAAAATAGTTATTGCTAGATTATATAATTACTATCAAGTACCTAGAATTACTATTATACTATGACCTCCCGCAGCACATCTTAAAAGTTCATGTGAAAAACTCACTATCGAAAGACATAAATAAAAAAAATAAAATTTAATGCGCGATAACCTCCGAAGAGATCTAAGGCCGAGCTTCTCTTCCAATTTGCGTGGTGCTCCTCTTGATTTTCCCTAGAAATTGGCCGGACGGGACCTACGTGTTTTATGCCGACCCCGAACGGCATCTGCGAGGCAGATGTGTTTTCACTGAGAGCTTTTCATGGCAGAAATACATCCGGAGCGCTTGCCAAACACTGCCGAGGGGCGACCCCGCTTAGAAAAATTTTCTTCTAATTGAAAAACCTTATTTCTAAAATTTTGATGTTGCTTTGCCCGGGGTGTGAACACAGGGCATACGGTGTGGTAGGCGGAGCACGCTACCATCACATCACGGTGGCCGCCGAAAGACATGGTGTATAAAAAAAAAAAAAAAAAAAAACCTTGGCTAACAGAAATTCGAAATAAGGCGAGAGTGCATTTGGCAATATATTACCGGGGGCGAATTTTGGCACATTCTGACAATCGAGCATGAGACACTGAAATGAAGCTCAAGAGTGATATCACATCATTTTTTTTTTTCTTGAAAAGGGCTCAGACGGTAATTGAAAAATGGTTTTAAGTTGTCAAATATTATTTGCGAAAACTCTCCTGTTAGAACTGCTGCCATAGGGCGAAGCCCTAACATAATCTCAGGCTTATAATATTTAAAAATCGTGATCAGTATAGACAAAAGCTGTGTGTTTTTGGACTTGTTTATTTATTTATTATCTACCGGACATAGTCCTCACAGATATGTAACAACTTAAACAAAAATTATCGAAATAGAAAAATATATGGTAACAATTTATAAATACAATGACATTATGGGATTCAAGGGGTTGTGTAGCGTAATATATAGCTTCTCCAACCCAATTGTCAACCTCACCTTCGAGCGGCGAATCCCGTTTCACTAACAGACGAGGCTCTGGCGACCCCAAGCTCCTCATGGAACTTGGGGGTGGGGAGGGAGGGATGGCCTGAAGGTTTAATGTGGCCATATAAATCGTTCCCGAGATGGTCGGGCCAGCACCTTAATGGTGTTGTGTTACCGGAGCGTATCGGATCTGTATCTGACAAAGGACCATCACATCGATAACACTCCCCAAAGCCTTCGGGGAGTAACTAATCGCTACAACAACAACAACAATGACATTATAACAAAAATTTTTGTAAAAAATTCGCTACGGCTTAAATAAATACACATGTACAAACATTTATATATTAATAGGAATACTGGAACATATTAATTGAAAAGAAAGTAATCAATAACATCAGCTTTAAAACGTTCTTTACATGAGTTAAAATCGGCATGATTGCAAACAGAGTTACATAAGGAGATCATTCTGTGAATAGGTTCATTATTTCCAAAATTCGTTCTACGCTTTTGAACGTAGAAAATGTATTTGTCCCTTAGACACCTTTCAGGTGCATAGAAGGGGAGAAGAAAAAGTAGTTCCGGAGAATCGATTTTGTTGTCGTAAATGTCTTTGATAAAGAAAATACCACAAATTTTCCTTCGAATATTAAGGCACTGAATATTTAAAATTCTACATCTTAGTTCATAAGATGGCATCGATTCAAAAGTGAACATTCGTCGAAGGGCGAATTTAGTGAATCTCCTTTGATCTCTTTCTAACCGGCTGGAATGTGTGACAGAGTCTGAGTCCCAAATGATGCAGGCATATTCCAAAATGGATCTTACAAGGCTAATGTAAAGACTTTTCAGCGTTAGCGGATCAAAAAAGTCTTTGGAATTACGTTTGAGAAAGCCGAGTTTTGAATTGGCAGCACTGATTATGTACTCCCTATGAAAGTCGAATCTAAGCTTCGAGTCTAAGTATACTCCTAAATCCGTAACAGTATTTGTACGATTGAATGAGTCGCTATCGTTAAAGTAATAGCTGTTCATTATGCATGCGTTTCTCCGAGTGAATGTGATAATATTACACTTGGAGAAGTTCAAGAAAAGACCGTCACTATTACACCATTTTATCAATTCCAAGATGCCTTGCTGTAGCTCTATGCAGTCGCTAATGTGTTTAACTCTGTAATAAAGTTTTAGATCATCAGCGTACATCAAGCAACTACAAAATTTAAAACATTGGCAGATGTCATTTATAAATAAAGAAAAAAGTAAAGGGCCCAGATGACTACCTTGTGGTACTCCTGATGTAACGATTATAGGCTTGGAAAGATTGCTGCCAATCTTTACTATTAATTTCCTGTTTTGGAGATACGACTCAAGCCAACTTAGAGCGTGGATTCCGAGTTTCTCGAGTTTATTAAGTAAAAGATTATGATTGAGACTGTCGAAAGCTTTTACGAAATCAGTGTACAGAGTGTCCACTTGTTCGCCGTCCTCAATCGCATTAACCACAAAATTAACAAATATTGTGAGATTTGTGCTGATGGATCTCCCTGGATAAAAACCACGCTGTTGAGGGACAATATAGTTTTTAAAAACTGCAAATAGCTGATCATTTACAATTTTGTCCAGCAGCTTTGGGATGATGGATAGCTTAGCAATGGGTCGATAGTTGTCTACCTTGTTTCGAGGACCCGACTTATAAATTGGCGATAATAATGCCACTTTCCATTCGTCAAGGAAATTACCACATTCAAGGGACTTGTTAATGATTTTAGTAAGAGGCGGATAGAGTGAAACCGCACAATTCTTTAAGAACAAAGGTGGCAGAAGATCGTATCCAGCTCCCTTAGATACATCAAGGTTCATAAGGGACTCCAGGACTTCTTCCTCTGTAACCGTGAACTGACCAATATTTACAGACTCCACTATGGCACAGACTCCCACATGACGTACTAACTTCCGGAACCTGTTAAATACCGGCCCGAAGAAGTCGGCAAAGAGCTCACATGCTTCCTGAGTTGAGGAAGCAACTTTGCCTCCAAACTCCATTGATTTCGGAATACCATTATATTTTCGTTTTGAGTTAACAAAAACCCAAAAAGACTTCGGGTTGGCTTTTATGTTAGTCTCAAGCGAATTATTGTTGTCGTTGTTGCGATAAGGTTACTCCCCGAAGGCTTTGGGGAGTGTTATCGATGTAATGGTCCTTTGCCGGATACAGATCCGGCATGCTCCGGTAACACAGCACCATTAAGGTGCTATCCCGACCCGACCATCTCGGGAACGATTTATATGGCCACATTAAACCTTCAGGCCATCCCTCCCTCCCTACCTTCATGGAACTTGGGGTCGCCAGAACCTCGTCTGTTAGTGCAACGGGATTCGCCGCTCGAAGGTGAGGTTGACAATTGCGTTTGGAGAAGCTATATATTGCGCTGGCAACCTGAAAAGGTTGCGCTACACAACCACTTAAATTTCTTGGAATTTGGACTATCTAACTCTTTTGACGGTTTGGCATTTTAAGCGAATCTGTGCTGCTTTAGCTAAGGTCATGTATAAGGTCTTTAAAGTAATGTAAATCATGTTTATTTATAACCAAAATAAAACCGTTTAAAAATATACAATGTTTTATTTTTTACTCACCAATTGTTGTGCTTCCAATTTTTCAATTTGTGTTCGCATTTTAAGGATTAAAGCTGTTTTTTCGCTTAATTGTTCGGTTAATTCGTTTATTTTTGCATCCATTTCGCATTTTAATTTCAAATTTTCATTACGTAACTGAAGACATGAGTTGCAATAAGTTATATATGTACTTGAATAAATAAAAATGTTCTCTCTATAAACTTACGGCCGCTATTTGCTCTTGACATTCCTGCAGCTTTTGTCGATTTTCCAGTTCAAGGGAGTGCATGATGCTCTTCTTTTCAAGCCAAGTATTCATTTTGCCATTTACTTGTATGATTAGATCTTGAAAGAAATGAAAGTTGAAATATGTTAGGTTGGGTTAAAACATGTGGCCGATATTTGAGCATTTCATCAGATGTTTGTTAAAACCAAACTGAAAACCCCTATCCAAAACCAGTGCCTCTGCCACTTGCTGCTTCGAGATCTTGAGTTAGCCTGGCGAACTATAAATAACTAGGCCTAATTTCAAAGCCAAAAGCAAAGGCAGTCGGTTCTATGTACCGGAGCGACTCGGGATTTTTCCCGACCAAGGACTGTCATTTCAGTGTAACCCCATCTAATTTGTTGGGTCCCTCCCACAAATTGTCATCCTTCCAGCAGCTCCATATTCTCTTGTTCCAATCCGGGTCCGTCTCCTGACCCCGGTTCTGAGAAATGGTTTTGCTGCATCTGCCGGAAAAGAATATGTTTAGGACGGTCATACTCTTGTCTAGTCAGAATACCCTCCAAGAGTCTAAAGTTCTCTATTTTTAATAATAAGAGTAACTTTCTACACTTGATAACCCCGCGCTTGGGTCCACATCTTTCGTGCTTAAATCTAGTTAGCTTTGGTATGGACAATTAAAAGGGATGTCTAAAAACGTCGAACGTATTCTCTATTTTAATTGTTTTTCTCTAGTTACTCATTAATCTTAGGTTGCTGTTGGTAGATCTAGCGTCAGATATTTCAAGTATATGCAAGGTTGGGGGAGCGATTGCTTTCCATAAATTATTTACTCACAGCATTTTGAAAATTTGGATGGATTTACAATCAACAACAAATTTGCTGGATTTACAATCAACCAACAAAAAAGAAAACAATGAATCCGCTCAGAGCAACTTTTTAATACTTAAAACTGTCTTTTAACTAGATGCCTTCAATAAACATATTTATGTCCAATCAACGTACCTTTCATTTTAAGATAGTCACTGAAAACTGTTTTCAGGTTCTCGCAATCTTCTAGTGAGACGCTTGGAAATTGTGATACAATACTGGCCTGAAATATAAGAAACAAAATAACAACAAAATTATTGATCAAACAGTTTAAATTAATGTTATGGGGGCAGAAGCATCTCCTGAAAATATATGGGAATGCTGACAACCTTTTTTCCCGAGTAGAGCTAGTAACGATATTTGATTGCAATAGGGGGCTGCAAATATGCATAATCAAATGGATGGATTTGGTAGGCAATTATTAGAAGCAATTTACCTATCACGAATCAACCCCGACATACAAAATGTATGCCCCGCTTGCAATGTGTCCCCACATGACACCAACCATCTCTTTAATTGTAATGTGGAACCAACGGATCTAAC
The DNA here is from genome assembly GCF_040869045.1 of Eurosta solidaginis. Taxonomy (NCBI): domain Eukaryota; kingdom Metazoa; phylum Arthropoda; class Insecta; order Diptera; family Tephritidae; genus Eurosta; species Eurosta solidaginis. Next base: position 250,531,369 of record NC_090321.1, on the reverse strand, counting down.
ACCCCTTTCATTATGATCCACCCTGTTGAAACAGCAAGTTTCCTTGGACTCCCGTTTGAGGATATTGATGACAATTTGTGATCGGTCGCACATATTAGGTGGGGCGAAGCACTGCTACAACAACAACAACAGCAGGCAATTATGGCCAAGTATGCATAAAACCATTGGACGAATGCCCGTGCATCAGCTCTCTGCACAATATTGCACATACTTACGGTTTTTTCTACGGTATAGTATAAAACACTGCTCCGCACGCCAGTGATTTAACTGGGCATTTTCAGCGGTACTTCAAAATTGAAAGTCTACTGCCGAAAAATTGCTTCACAGTCAGTCAGTCAAATATTTGATGACCCACAAAGAGAGATTGACCCCATCGATGGAACGAAAAAGTTCGAAATTTGACCTCACTTGTATTGCAGTGCCAGCATACAATAGGCCACTTCGAGACATTCCATATTTTATTATTTATCGTGCAATGTCATCACAAAGGCACTAAACAAGATTTTTTAATATTGTGGCGAATGTTGACATCACTAGGCTGTTAGTAAATAATCACGCCACAACAAAAACATGAAGCAGCCACTCTTATACACTGGTCCGCATTAAAGCTAGCAACAGTAGAAGGTGACGAAGAGCTATCTCACACGCACACACATGTACTCATCAAAAAAAAAAAAAAAAAAAAAAAAATGTAAGGCGCGATAACCTCCGAAGAGATCTAAGGCCGAGCTTCTCTTCCAATTTGCGTCGTGCTCCTCTTGATTTTTCCCTACAAATTGGCCGGACGGGACCTACATGTTTTATGCCGACTCCGAACGGCATCTGCAAGGCAGATGAGTTTTCACCGAGAGCTTTTCATGGCAGAAATACACCCGGAGCGCTTGCCAAACACTGCCGAGGGGCGACCCCGCTTAGAAAAATTATCTTCCAATTGAAAAATTGTATTTCTAAAATTTTTGATGTTGCTTTGCCCGGGGTGTGAACACAGGGCATACGGTGTGGTAGGCGGAGCACGCTACCATCACACCATATTAATTACATAATAATGTACCAAGTTTATCCCATTTTCTCTTACCTTCAAAGCATCGGCGGGTACTTGCCCCATTATAAAGCTTACAGCTAATGGATTTTCCGCAGTTATTTTTTCTTTAGTTTGTCCCTCAGTTTTGGTTTCTTTGGAAGTTGTTTTGGGTATGGCTCCTGTGTTTGACGAGCTGCGTTCCACTGCTATACCCAAGTCGTCCTGTTGCAAACTTTTTGTATCAATTGAAACTGTGCTCCTCTTCCATAGATCACGTCCAATAGATCGTTCTATATCCATGGATGCTTCCAATGCATTGGTACTCGAATTAATACCTTTTTTCCATACATTCACAACACTAGTTGATTGTTCCGGGGTGCTTTTCGGTGATTCCGAGACTTTACTTGCCGATGCAGTATCATTTGTTAGCGAGCCAAATTGCGAGTCAATTAATATCGGTTGCTCCGTTTCTGTGTTTGTCAATATTTGTTCATTTTGTTGCTGCAATTCCAGTTTTCCATGTTTTGCCCCTCCCATTGAATTTGAAGAATTGGGCTGTGAGCAGCTACCCAATATAACAAATGACTCCTCCTCGGCCATTAGAAAGAGCGGCCTGTTTCTACAAAAAAAACAAAGAAAATTATAACAAATATGGAGGGTACGTTTCTGTTCCGTGGGTTTCCCCGAATAGATGTATAATTAATCACCATTTTCCCAAAAGCAAAGTAAAAATCATGTACCTATTTTAACTCACCAAATATTTATCGAATAAAACAACAGCTACACCAAATTCGGCGATCGTACTGAAAATTTGAAATGAAATGATAAATTCGATTATTTTGCGAATTAATCTCTTTTTATGCCTGATGCCGTTATTAAATCTTGGAATATGTGAAATTTCTCAGAAAAAGATAACAAAAGCAAAACATACATATGGATGCACACATGACGGAACGATACAAGCATTGTTTACTATATAGATTGGCAGCTTAAGTAGAGGTTATGTTGCGAATAGAGTGGAAGGCAGTGGACTAGGCAGTCGAATGTCATATAATGAAGGAATGGTGTTCGGAGTTTTTTCAAAGTTAAAAAAAAAAATGATAAAAGCTTTAATATAAATAGAACTATTGTTTTAATAACAACAAACACGCCATATATATTCTGTATACATAAATTTGTAAGGATTATCTCACTTTAAAATTTGAATTAAATAATCTAAAATTTTTTTTTGAAACTGAGTCGAGAACTGTGCGTGTGAATGTGCGAATTTTCACCGATCAGCTGCTAGTTGCGCTACTTGGTAAAATTTACAATGGATACAAGATGGCAGCATGCTGACATACCATGATTCAATCACAAGAGGTTTGCTCGACTGATAAATTTTTTGACAATTCGAAAAATATTAGTAGTAGAAATAGGAAGCAATCAGTTTACAAATACCCGATAAATACCAAACTGCATAATTCCTTAGAACATTTTTTTAAATTTTATTGTGAATTTATTAACTATGCCACGATCTATTAGTGTGGCTGAACATAGGTTTTATGAAAAGTACGGACACCAAGAAATTGTTCACTTTCGTAAACCTATGAACATACGAAACCTGAACCAATTCAAAATTCATCGTTCAACGTCAAAAACCGGACTAGTCACGATTCACGTGAAAATGTCATTAGTAAATAATGGAGATGCCATAACGAAATGTACTGTAGAACAGAAGTCGACTGTTAATACGCGTCCAAAAATATCGAGAGAGGTGGACAACAATAATCCGAAGGCGGAAAAGAAAAATTGTATCTCTGTCCGGAGATATTTGCAGATGAAGTTGACAATTTTCGTGTGGTTGTAGAAATGTTGTTGTGCACTGAAAAAGATTTTGTGTACAAAGGCATTTTGCACGCTTTTAATTTTGATCCCACCTCATAAATAGTGTAAGTAATGTAAAAATCTTGGTATACATATTCCATTTTAAATAACTCAATGTACATTTAAGATACGTGGTTAGTTGGGAACCAAAGTCCTTTTTACAGCCTTGGATAGTTTTAAGAAATTTAAATAAATATGTTAGAAGTAAATTGAACTGAAAGAAGAAACTAAAATGCTTTGCTAAATTTAACCGGTTGGGGAGGGGGAAGAAGACATTAGCGTAGGTAGGAGGAGTCATTTGGAGCAGAGGAAAAGGGGATCTGCTGAAACCGAATTACTCGAGCGGTCCAATGTAGGGAGGGCTTCTTGCGAGGGGTGTGTATTGAAGGTAATATAATGACGATTGTCACATCCGCCCCGCATCAAGGTGGACAAGGGTTAAGGGCCGCGGCCCCTCGTCCTGAGCTAGCTGGGGGACATTCCACCTTGACTGCGCAAAGGGGCGGATTCACTCTAACAGGTGTACGGGACAATTATTAATTAATATGTTATTATTAATTATTGTAACGTACACCTAGTGTGAGTCCGCCTCTTTGCGCAATCAAGGTGGATTTCCCCCAGCTAGCTCAGTGTGAAGGGTCGGGGCCCTCAACCCTTGTCCACCTTGATGCGGGGCGGATGTTACAACCATCTCCTCTTCCTGTAGAGATGCACACACCTCGTAGGAAGCCCACCCTACCTTGGACCGCTCGATTATTTCGGCTATCAGCGGGTCCCCTTTTCTTTATGCTCCGTCTGACTCCTTTTCACTTACCCTTCGTCATCCTTTCCACCTCATTGATCCCACCGGCCAGGGTAATTTTTTATAAGCCCGACTGAAGGCCGCCAACAAAACCCGGTGTAATTTTTCGGTTTTTCGTTAATATCTTTTGAACGAAATACAATTTTTATTTCAGCCTTCGAATTATTGTTATCGAGGTCAATACGCCTCTGTCGATATTTTTGCGCGCGTATTTGAAGTCGACCTTCGGTTCATCCGGAACACTTCCATGAATAGTTAACGGAAAAGAGCTCTCCGAAATTTCAGAATAAAAAGGCGAATACTCCCTGTGTAGCAGGACCGCACACAAGCTTAACTCTTCTTTCAAAGTCAAGGTCGAAATATAAAGTTTTAAGACATTAAGCCATTTTATTTTATTTTTGTTTGTGTCAGTTCATTACGGCTGCTGAATAAAGTATCATCCCATGTCGGCTGCCTGTTCAAAATCGTGCTATCTAAAAATATTTTTCAAAAATTTCCCATTTCAGGATTTGTCACAAAACCGCCATATATTAGAGCTAGATTGAAGAACGCTTTACCTCACAATGCTTTTCATTAACTCCCTTTTATGTCAAAATGCATTGAACCTATGCTTATATAGGGAGTTTTTGAAACAAATTTTGAGATAGTGCATTTTTGAATAAAATTCTAACGCAAAGCATTCTTCAAACAAATTCTGACAGAATGACAAAACCAACATAACTTTATCAGTTCACGAAATATTTAGTAGAAAATGAATTATTTCCCCAAAAACTTTTGGCGTTTACAAATTTGCTATCACTACTAATATACTACTGGCGGCCACCGTGGTATGATGGTAGCGTGCTCCGCCTACCACACCGTATGCCCTGGGTTCGCACCCCGGGCAAAGCAACATCAAAATTTTAGAAATAAGGTTTTTCAATTAGAAGAAAATTTTTCTAAGCGGGGTCTCCCTTGGCAGTGTTTGGCAAGCACTTCGAGTGTATTTCTGTCACGAAAAGCTCTCAGTGAAAACTCATCTGCCTTGCAGATGCCGTTCGGAGTCGGCATAAAACATGGGTCCCGTCGGGCCAATTTGTAGGGAAAATCAAAGAGGAGCATGACGCAAATTGGAAGAGAAGCTCGGCCTTAGATCTCTTTGGAGGTTATCGCGCCTTACATTTATTTCTTTTTTTTTTTACTAATATACTACCAAAGATACTTTTCTACTACAATTTTCGCTGAAGGGGATTGAATTATTCCCCGTTTTCCTTACTTCGTAAAAGTAACCCGTCCAGATTTTTCACTTTGGGAGTGTCAAAGATCTGTCATCATTGGAGAACAAACCTCTAGTAATTGAATCATGGTGACATACATTGTAAATTTTACCAAGTAGCGCAACTAACAGCTGATCGGTGAAAATTCGCACATTCACACGCACAGTTCTCGACTCAGTTTCAAAAAAAAACTTTAGATAATTTAATTCAAATTTTAAAGTGAGATAATCCTTACAAATTTATGTATACAGAATATATATGGCGTGTTTGTTGTTATTAAAACAATAGTTTTATTTATATTAAAGCTTTTATCATTTTTTTTTTAACTTTGAAAAAACTCCGAACACCATTCCTTCATTATATGACATTCGACTGCCTAGTCCACTGCCTTCCACTCTATTCGCAACATAACCTCTACTTAAGCTGCCAAACTATATAGTAAACAATGGTGACATACCTACCCACATAAATAAAAATTCCATGTATTTTGTTTTTGTAAATTCGTACTGCGCCGAAAGTTGATGTATCAAATCCATGGTTCAACTATATACAGGTTGGCTCATCTGTAAAGCAACATAATATGTCTGTTCAAATAGTCAAAATCTGTGTATTGGTGTTGGTGCGAATGGTATGGAATGGAAACATAAAACTTAGCAGTTTTTGTATGCGTAAGTAAAATGTTGCCAATGTGTTGGTTTCATTTTGAGTTTGCCATCTCCTTTTGACAATCCCTTCGACCATGCAATGACATAAATAAAATCAGCTGATGAGATGAGCCAACCTGTACATAATTGAACCATGTATCAAATCAAATAAAAATGGGTGTGATAAGCTGTCCCATGCTGCCACCTTGTATCGTTCCGCCATGGAAGCACATATGCATGATAAACATGTTTACATCACATTTGCGCAAGTCCCCTTAAAGGGCGATTTAATGGTGACTTATAACCATAAAGCCATAACCAGATAAAACAGCTGATCGAACCTACCTTAAGGAACTCAATGTAATCGAGTTAGCGTTATGGTATGGCACCATTAATCGATTACATTGATTTCCATAAGGTAGATTCGATCAGCTGTTTTATCTGGTTATGGCTTTATGGTTATAAGTCACCATTAATTCGGCCTTAAGTTTGTGATAGAAAGTTTGTATGAGGCGCTGATCGTTAGGTTGACATTGCTGACAATCAGATGATAGTCATATGATAGTCAGTATTCTTGTAGGGTAAACAAGCAACTGGTTTTAAAAACCATAGTGTACCTATACAAGTGTGTCAGCTAAGCGATAAACGTCAAAACTACAAACAGCCTCGCTCACCTGATGCAAATCTCAGGTCTAGAGTCGCATTTTTGGTTTCAACTAATGTAAAGATAAAAGCGTTGGCCGAAACAAAAAAAAGTTGGATGGCAACCAACTTTGTCGCATCAGTTGTTTCCCGCCCGTTTGAAATATTCGAGTTTCAAAATCAACAAGAAATTTATTGCAAAATCGATCAATAAAATGTTTATGTTAGTTTTCGTACATAAAGATACCTAAACTACCCTTTTTTACCAAATCGATCACTTTTCCAAACATCTACCACAAAAGAAGATTTGTGGGAACACCACATTTGGTATGTAATATCGATCTGGTATCGTCATCGATTATTCGGCGCGTCACGTACATTTTCTGGAACTTTCGCGCTTGTAGAGACTTGCCCTTATTCATAATTAACATAATTAGTTTTGTAACGTTTTTCTTATTAAATAACATTAATTAAGTAACTAGAAGACTATTTTCCCTAAAGTGGTGACCCTGACTTGGAAACTGGAGAATATATTGTCGGGTGCCTGAATTAATCAAACTATTTGGCAGGAATTTATGCACACATCGAAATATAACTTACGCAATTTATCAAGGAGGAAATTAGTTTTCGAAGAACCTGTAGACTCAGCTATGGCGCAGGATCTAAGTGAGCAGGTCCGTGAGATACAATCCCAATTGGAAGCACTACGTATGGGAGCAACGGCATCATCGAATACTTCTCGGCTTGCTACACAGCGCATAGCAATCCACTTACCAAAATTTACCCGAGCAAATTCCCACTTATGGTTTGCACAAGTTGAGCGTCCTTTGCGTTTACATGGCATTAACGAAGATGTGGACAAATTTGAATTGGAACCAAACAACAATACACACGCACGGTACCATTTTAATCCATCTTGATCTGGGCCTTCGTCGTAGTTTTAAGTGGCCATTCATAGTCGCAGATGTTCAGGCCGCCATGATTTTTTAAAGCGGTTTCAATTACTTGTGGATCTCAAGAATCGGCAATTAATTGACGCAATTACAGGGTTGAAAACACCAGCATGTCTCTCAAAGACAACAAAATTCTGTTTCAACGCTACAAAGCACAACTAAACTCCCTGAACTTTTCCCGGAATTTATAGACGTAACAAAACCGGTCATTAAATCTACTCAGCCCAAACATCAGGTCCAGCATAGCATCGAGACTTAAGGTATGCCGGTTGCTGAGCGGCCCAGGCGTTTGGCAGACGAAAAACTAGCGACTGCCAAATCGGAAATAAACTCTTTAATTGAACAAGGCATATGTCGGCCTTCGAAGAGTGCGTGGGCAAGTTGACTGCATATGGTGGCGAAGAAAGACGGTGGTTGGCACGCGTGTGGTGACTACCGCAAACTAAATACTATCACCGTACCCGATCGATATCCAATTGCGCACCTATACGATTTTACTGAAAAATTACACGGTATGAAAGTTTTCTCTGCGCTTGATCTAGTTAAAGCGTACTATCGGATTCCCATGGCGGAAAACGATATGCAGAAAACAGGGGTGTACACTTCATTTGGTCTGGTAGAATTTTTGTTTATGCCTTTCGGACTTAAAAATGCAACACAAACATTTCAAAGATTCATGGACGACATATTTCGCGGCGTTGATTTTGTATACTGCTATATAGACGATATACTTGTAATGTCAAAAACGATGGTCGAGCATGAGCAACATCTACGAACAGTCTTACAAATTCTTCAAAAACATGGATTGTGTATCAACATTAGTAAGTGTCAAATTACACAGACAGAAGTACGTTTTCTCAGCTGTATTATCACTAAGGATGGAATTAAGCCCCCGTCGGATCGAATTATAGCAATTGCAAACTGTGAACGTCCGAGAATGATCAACGAGTTAGGACGTTTTCTAGGCGTTGTAAACTACTACCGCAGGTGTTTACCTCGTTCCTCTCATGTCCAAGCACCACTCACTGACTTGCTGAAGGATGTTAAAAAGAATGATAAACGCTAGGTGAGGTGGACACCAGAACTCGACCGGGCGTTCGACGATTGCAAGCAGAGTGTGGTCAAGGCTACACAACTAACATACCCGGAACCGGGAGCTAAATTGGCGCTTGTATGTGATGCGTCGGACGTGGCCATTGGGCGACCGCTGGGGTTTTTTTCAAAGAAGTTGAGTACGTCGGAGAAGAACTACAGTACGTATGATCGAGAACTTCTAGCAATTTACGAGGCTATTAGATATTTCAAGCACCTGATCGAAGCACGTATTCTCGTCATAAAAACCGACCACAAGCCTTAGGTTTACGCTTTCAAGCAACGGCTGGAGAAAGCATCGCCTCACCAACAGCGACATTTAAGCTACATATCACAATTTTCAACAGTAATCGTGCATGTCAAAGGGACAGACAATGTAGTCGTTGACGCATTGTCAAGATTATGTGCTATCACCATGCATGTAGCTATGAATTTAACACATATCGCCCGCGCTCAAGCTAACGACCTCCAACTACATCAGTTACTAAGTGGATCTACTTCCCTGAAACTCAAGTCAATAAGGTACGATGACAACGTCAAACTATACTGCGACACTCGGACAGGGTACGTTCGGCCATACATTCCTGAGAGTCTACGTCATCAAGTTTTCGCATCTGTCCACGGTCTTGCCCATCCTAGTGGCAGAGCAAAGTTACACCAATTGAAGCAAAAATACATCTGACCTTCGATGAACAAAGATGTGATTGATTGATGTAGAAATTGTGTTCTTTTGTTTCTGGCTTATTAATTTAAAATTTTAATGTGTTTTATTTTATTTTATTGTGTTCGTACCATTACTATTTATAATATTTATTTCATAAAATTTTATTTTACTGTATTTTACTTTATTATGATTCATTTTTTTTGTTGTAATTTCAGTGTAGTTTTATTGTATTTTATTTTACCTATTTTTATTGAGGTGTCTATATATCTATGTATATCTATAATTCCAACGAAAACTTAAATTGTTGTCTTTTCTTTCTTTGTTTATTTAATTAAGATTGAATTATTTTCTCATTTAAAATCCATGGTGAACCTTAGTTTCTAATTATAGTTTTTCGATTTGAGTTTAACCAAATTAATGATTGCTTTATCTTTTATAACTATTATAATTTTGCAGATGTTCGTAAGTAAATTATACATGGCAAGTAATTACAAGTTAAATCTATAGGTATTTTATGTACGCATATAAAAAAAAAAAAATGTAAGGCGCGATAACCTCCGAAGAGATCTAAGGCCGAGCTTCTTTTCCAATTTGCGTCGTGCTCCTCTTGATTTTTCCCTACAAATTGGCCGGACGGGACCTACATGTTTTATGCCGACTCCGAACGGCATCTGCAAGGCAGATGAGTTTTCACTGAGAGCTTTTCATGGCAGAAATACAATCGGAGCGCTTGCCAGACACTGCCGAGGGGCGACCCCGCTTAGAAAAATTTTCTTCTAATTGAAAAATCTTATTTCTAAAATTTTGATGTTGCTTTGCCCGGGAGTTGAACCCAGGGCATACGGTGTGATAGGCGGAGCACGCTACCATCACAACACGGTGGCCGCCATAGGTATACGCATATAGGTATATCCTATTTATACAAAATCTTGGAAAGGCGCATTTTATAAAAATCCAATTATTACACCTTTTTCTTGAACACTTTATATGTATGTACGTATGTATGTATCGTAGATATACCCCTTGAGACGATAACCTTAATAGGAGGTTCTTACAAAATTTTCTCAAACAATAATTATTTAGTATTTAACAGCTTTTAAACAAATGTAACAGCGCAAACTCAAACATTTATTGATTTGGGTATCTTTTTTTATATTTTTTTTAATGAAATGCATAGTTTTATCTTTAATTTTGTGTACTCTTGTTGAGCGATAAGAAATTTAATAGATGAACTGAATTTGAAAAACTTATAATAAAAATTTTAATTTTATATAATATTAGAAAAAAATTTTAAAATTTAAGAAATGAAAAAAATTTAGAATATAAACAATATAAATTTGAGAAATTTCTGCTTGTTTGTTTAAAATCTAGCTTCGTTTCTAATTCTCCTATGTTTAACATATAGTTTACCAATACATCTTAATACATATGTACATATATGCATAAAAAAACTGAATAAAATTCATTTGCAAGATTCAGCTTGTCGCTAATTTGCAATATTCGTTATGGTAATTTCGCTTATTTAATTTCAATATAAAACCATAAAGAAGGCGATTTGTCGCAATTTCGAAAACATTGAATATTAAGCCAAAGTTTAGCTCCTTTTAAATTATTAATTTTTTTTTTCTTATGGTACAAATCAAATAAATTGCTGGATGTCTTATATGCTTAAGAAATTTGTTCGGAATTCACTTAAAACCGGTTAGAAAAGGCCGAGTTGAAGCACCTACACATTCCAATATTTACATATACATGCATGTATTATAATTCGACCTATTCCTGATTTCATTTTTCGGTTTATGTTAATTTACGAAGTATACATATATTTACTTGTGTCAAATGTCTACTATGTATGCTACTAAATACTTGGCGGCGACTCACCCGGTAGGCTGATACCTACTTAGCCGGCAAGAGGCCTGACCGTGGACCTCTGTCGCGTAGTTACTGGTAGATGTTGTTACCGGTTATGTGCTGTTGCCGGTTATGTATTGTTGCCGGTTGGTGCTATTGCCGGTTATGTGTTGTTGCCGGTTATGTATGCTTTCCGGTTATTTATTGTTGCCGGTTATGTATTGTTGCCGGTTATTATGGCTAGTGATGGTGGTAAGCCTGGGGCTTCGCGGGCGCTATAGATGGTGGTAGCGCGTGATGACGCCGTATACATGAGTTTTTCCCAGTTAAAGGATTTTGTCGCAACAGGATTGCGCATCAAGGATGATGACTCTGAATATGATTCGGAAATGAACGACTTCATAGATGACGGTATAAAAACAATATGCCATCACAAACACGGCTGTTGGCTCCAATAATACCATCTGGATTTATATTCGGACCGGGATTGCCACTCTGCCATAAATCCCTATAAAATCCATTAGTGCCTTTGTTGTTCAAAAACTTACGTCCAGATTCGATTTCGGTTCGCTAACATTCGATTTGTTTCATGTATTTAAAAATTGTCTTATCTCGATTTCTTGACTGTCTGAAAAAACGAAGTCCGTTTTATGGGCTTCCTTCCTTTAATAATTATATTCATAAAATCTGGTTTCTCTTCCTTAATTTAAATAGGTATAGCGACTTAAATGATGAAGACAATGCGGCAATGGAGTCAAATTTTGCTCAGGTACCACGCGAGGAATATATTAGCAAGAAAATTGGCATACAAGAAGATTTTGAAGATATGAAACAGGAGGCAATGGAAAAGCAGCGCAAAGTGATGGCGGCAAAGAAATGAAAACTGAAATAATCTGCTCTATCGTTTCCCCAACTTAGTAGTTGGATCCGTACGTCAAGCTTTGCGTGGTGGTATCACGGCAGATCCAATTGTTTGCTATCTTGAGCATTATTCTCATCGGAACATGAAATTAACTGAAACCGCGATTAAATCAAAATCTGTGGCTCATTAAAGCAGTTTGTATGTATATGTATAATTTTTAATAAAAGTACCCACATGTGTGCTTAATATTACAAATGCTCTTCGTACTAGCTATTTTTAATAAAGTTACAAAAACATAAAATCGTAAAATAAACAGCAATTTTTGACAAAGCATACAGTTTTCTAATTTCAAATTCACTATAAATTATTAACACCTCACAACAAAAATGTATTACCGACAATGTACATATAAAACTAAACATTGTAGTATTGAACTAACTTTGAGACGGAGAATCTTTCATAGTAAAAATGTTTCATAAATATATTCAATTGAAGTATTTCGTATCAATTCAAGGCCCTTGTTTCAATAGATTCGAATATTTAGTACCATGTAGTTATATTAAAACTACAAAAAGTTCGGATAATCCCAGTTTTTTACGATTTTTTCCCTTTAACCATGTAGCAAGTAATGTGGAATTAGAAAGTGAATAATACGAAAACAGTATTTTATGCTACCAATTCGCCATTCCAAAAGTTCTCTTGAAAAAAAAAAAATAATTCATTTTTCGCACATTTTAAACGTAGCGTCTCATTAAGCAAACAGATTGATTTTGAAGTTTTGCTGTTATAGGTATCTCAATCGAAAACGGAAAAGGAAAGGAATTAGGAGAGCGAAGTTTTGTTTGAATCGACCATTAGTTTTTGCAGACGAGTTGTGTAGGTATTCCTTCCTTATACGTTAAAAGTTACATACGAACTTAAATATAATGAAAGTTCACATAGTTGAGGATTTTAAAAATCTTAGAACGATCAACATGTGTAGCTCTAACTGCTCTTGCTAGTTGGGTCAAGGGTATTTTCCAAACATAACTTCGAAAAGAAGGGATTGAATTGTACTTAACATATGTATACATTTGTACATAACTGCAAAGTTTTCTAAAGTAGTTAAGTCGCCTTATGAAAAGTTCTTCATATTTTATTACTTGTCTAAAATTCATATATTAGTGATAAGCCTACTGCCTAATCAATTCCGATAATAGTATGTGCCACCTATCACAAATGGTGTACCTTGTGTTTGGAAATGCATAGCTAGGTCGGAAGCTAACGTTGCAACATCGGCACCAGAAGTAACATGATAATGATAGCATTGATAGTTTCCTTGAATAAGATATTGTTTGCCATCAAAAACATCACTAGGGCGCAACCCAATATGTGTGTTCACTAAGGGTGTTGATTCTCCCAATTCATCTAATCTAATATATATTATAAATGGCAAAGTTTGGATGTGAAGATGTTTGGATGTTTGGATGTTTGGATGTTTGGATGTTTGGATGTTTGTCCAGACGTTTGTCTTTGTGACTCAATCACGCAAGAACGGCTGGACCGATTTGGATGAAATTTTGCACACATATAGCCAATAGTCTAGAAGGATCTACTAACTATATATTTTTGAAAAGGGGCGTGGTCCCCGCCCCCTAGGAACAGTTATAATTTAATTATTATATTTTTCCGTCTTTGCGACTGAATCACGCCAGAATGGCTACACGGATTTTGATGAAATTTGGGACACAGACAGTAGTATACTAGCGAAATTTTTTTTCGAACATGGAAAGAGGGGTGGGGGTCCCACGACCCCTTCGAGAAATTATTTTTCAATAATTTTTACACATTATAACTTTACGTATACTGGCCTTCACCAATATCACAGACTCAAGGGGTAAAATAAGTCGAGGGCTTACAAAGTAAGCAGTGACACCCTCCGCCCGCCCCCCTTCCTTTATCTCCCCCTCTGGTGTAAAATCTATAAATTGTTATAACTCAATATAAATTTTCTCCTAAATCAATAGTTTTTGGTATCTGGTACATACAGAACGAGATCTAGACAATTTTGGAGGAACGATCAGTGGTCCTCTCCTCTACTCCCGCCAACCGCCCTCCATCAATTGTTTTTATTAGCACGCTTTTATTAGCTTTACCTGTATGTTTCTATGTAACTTTTTATTCGCTCCAATGCGCCTGCTGCCTTATTAACATGGTTTTATAATTAGCTTCACCTTATTTGTAATCCCGTAAGGGTCATATCGAGACCCTCCGGGATCATTTCTGGATGGTTTTCGGGATCGGTCCGGGATTACGCCGGGGTAATTTCGGGACTTTTTCGGGACTATTTCGGGATCATTTTGGGACCCTTCCGGGATCATTTCTGTATAGTTTTCGGGATCCGTCCGGGATCCCGTCGGGGTTATTTTGGGACATTTTCGGGACTATTCCGGAATCATTTCGGGACTATTTCGCGATCATTTGGGGACCCTTCCGGCATCATTTCTGGATGGTTTTCGGGATCCGTCCGCGATCCCGTCAGGGTCATTTCGGGACTATTTCGGGATAATTTCGGGTACCTGCCAGCATCATTTCTGGATGGTTTACGGGATCCGTCCGGGATCCCGTCGATGTCATTTCGGGACTATTACGGCATCATTTGGAGTACCTTCCGGCATCATTTCTAGATGGTTTTCGGGATCCATCCGGGATCCCTTCGGGGTCAATTCGGAACTTTTTCTCGACTAATACAGGATCATTTGGGGAACCTTTCGGCATCATTTCTGGATGGTTTACGGGATCCGTCCGGGATCCCGTCGGCGTCATTTTGGGACTTTTGCGGGATCATTTGGGGTCTCTTCCGGCATCATTTCTGGATGGTTTACGGGCCCGTCCGGGATCCTGTCGGGGTCATTTTGGGATTTTTGCGGGATCATTTGAGGTCTCTTCCAGCATCATTTCTGGATGGTTTTCGGGATCCGTCCGGGATCCTGTCGGGGTCATTTTGAGACTTTTGTGGGATCATTTGGGGTCTCCTCCGGCATCATTTCTGGATGGTTTACGGGATCCGTCCGGGACCCTGTCGGGGTTATTTTGGGACTTTAGCGGGATCATTTGGGGTCTCCTCCGGCATCATTTCTGGATGGTTTTCGGGATCCGTCCGGGATCCCGTCGATGTCATTTCGGGACTATTTCGGCATCATTTGGGGTACCTTCCGGTATCAATTCTAGATGGTTTTCGTGATCCGTCTGGGATCCCGTCGGAGTCATTTCGGAATTTTTTTCTCGACTAATACAGGATCATTTGGGGACCCCTATCGGCATCATTTCTGGATGGTTTTCGGGATCCGTCCGCGATCCCGTCAGGGTCATTTCGGGACTTTTGCGGGATCATTTGGGGTACCTGCCGGCATCATTTCTGGATGGTTTTCGGTATCCGTCCGGGATCCCGCGGTGTCATTTCGGGACCATTTGGGGTCCATTCCGGCATCATTTCTGGATGGTTTTCGGGATCCGTCCGGGGATCCTGTCGGGGTCATTTTCGGACTTTTGCATGTTCATTTGGGGTCTCTTCCGGCATCATTTCTGGATGGTTTTCGGGATCCGTCCGGGATCCTGTCGGGGTAATTTTGGGACTTTTGCGGGATGATTTGGGGGTCTCTTCCGGCATCATTTCTGGATGGTTTTCGGGATCCGTCCGGGATCCTGTCGGGGTCATTTTGGGACTTTTGCGGGATCATTTGGGGTCTCTTCCGGCATCATTTCTGAATGGTTTTCGGGATCCGTCCGGGATCCTGTCGGGGTCATTTTGGGACTTTTGCGGGATCATTTGGGGTCTCTTCCGGCATCATTTCTGGATGGTTTACAGGATCCGTCCGGGATCCTGTCGGGGTCATTTTGAGACTTTTGCGGGGATCATTTGGGGTCTCTTCCGGCATCATTTCTGTATGGTTTTCGGGATCCGTCCGGGATCCTGTCGGGGTCATTTTGGGACTTTTGCGGGATCATTTGGGGTCTCTTCCGGCATCATTTCTGGATGGTTTTCGGGATCCGTCCGGGATCCTGTCGGGGTCATTTTGGGACTTTTGCGGGATCATTTGGGGTCTCTTCCGGCATCATTTCTGGATGGTTTACGAGATCCGTCCGGGATCCTGTCGGGGTCATTTTGGGACTTTTGCGGGATCATTTGGGGTCTCTTCCGGCATCATTTCTGGATGGTTTACAGGATCCGTCCGGGATCCTGTCGGGGTCATTTTGGGACTTTAGCGGGATCATTTGAGGTCTCCTCCGGCATCATTTCTGGATGGTTTTCGGGATCCGTCCGGGATTCTGTCGGGATCATTTTGGGACCTTTGCGGGATCATTTGGGGTCTCTTCCGGCATCATTTCTGGATGGTTTACGGGATCCGTCCGGGATCCTGTCGGGGGTCATTTTGGGACTTTTGCGGGATCATTTGGGCTCTCTCCCGGCACCATTTCTGGATGGTTTTCGCGATACGTCCGGGAT